>NC_083339.1:139313699-139958554 GCF_019175385.1 Lycium barbarum
TCGCTCGTGGTCACAAACTTGAGTCCAAGTTGGGTGCCCAATTCATATCTTCCAAATGGAAGGAAAAGTGGTAAAGGTAACCGTCGTGCCGCGACGTTAAATCAAGCGCTTGGTGGGAGGTAACCCATCGTTTTAAAAGTTTTTAATCGTTTTTGAAATTTTATTTTTTAGAATAGTTTAGTCTATGGTTTTTGACTAATCTGCAAAATTTCAGAATTTTTGGAGTTATTTTGAGCAAATCGGATACCCGGACAGCCCCCAAAACCAGTAAAAGCTGCGAAATATTTTTTTCTGGTGTCATAACATGCGATTCGCATGTCATACATGCGAATCGCATGTGTCGTCGCATCTGGTGACAGAGACTAAAAAAAAAAAAAAAAAAAAAAAAAAAAAAAAAAAAAAAAAAAAAACTGATGACATCACATGCGACTCGCATGTCATACATGCGAATCGCATGTTCGGTCGCATGTCATGCCAGCAAAAAAAAAAAAAAAAAAAAAAAAAAAAAATTCCTTTTCTATTTTTATGTTTTGTTTTGATTATGTGCAGCGAGGACACTGCAATGTTTATAGTTGGGGGTGGCACGCGGTAGCGCATTATATTTTGACACTTGCTCAAAATTTTTGAAAATTTTGTTCTTTTGACATATTGTGGATTAATCACTCTTGTTATTTTATTCTCCTTTGAGGAAAAATGTGAAAACTCTTGGCTTGTTTGGTACGAATAGAGTTAGTCTCTTACATGTGAAATTGAAATGTGAATACCTCTCCAAATTGTTGTGAAAGTTAAAAAGCAAGGTGCATAGGAAAGAATGATCTTTGTGACAACTTTTTGGCTCATTTTGTGACTCTTTACCTACTAGTGTGTTGACTTTGGATTATGAGATATTGCACTAGTTGTTCTTGCTTGGAAAGTGAAATTGATCCATCTTGACTAGTTCATATGCCATGTGTGTGAGTGTTTGTTGAATAAATCTTGTGTTTACTTTTATCATCTAGAACTTGCCCGGTTAGTCGTTCAATGCTAATTTTGATTATGTTGGTTGGAGAGATGACCTTGGGCTATCTTTGTGAAAAAAAAACCTCTTTAGTCTTTCTAGCCTACCATTGCATAAATAATATCACTAGTAACCCCATTTGAGCTTATGACTTTTTCTTTGATTGCCACATTACAAGCCTTTACCATGTTTGATGAAAAGTCTCTCTTTTGAACCTTTCCCTCTTTGAACATGAAATTGTGAATTTGAGGCCAAAAGCCTAAGTTGGGGGTGTTAGTGTTGCTTGAGAGCGGTGAAGGTTGGTGTTGTGAAAAATTCAAAAGAAAGGAAAAAAAAAAAAAAAAAAAAAAAAAAAAAAAAAAGTTTGAATAACTAGGGAAACTAGTATGCAAAGGAAGGAGCGATGTTTTGAAATGAAGAGGAAAGTTTGTGTAGTGTTCAAGGAGGGTGTAATCACTTGTATCTCAAATACTTATCCTACCCTTCCCTAAGCCTACATTACGATCTTAAAAAGTCCCTATGTGATCTCCGACTGAAAGTTCTTGAGTTAGTGATGAACGAAAATAAGGGCAAGCTTATGGTGTGATATTTGTTAGCACTAGAACTTCTTTGTTGAGCGTGAGTGACTTTTGTGTATTTGTCCCTTGTGTTGTTGTTGTGAATATAGTGATTTTGGGACTTTCTTTCTTGTGAGGGCATATGGATTACGATAGAGTGGTGATGTTAAATTCCAAGTTGAGTCAATTGAGCATATCTAGGAAACTAGTGGTTTTGAGTCACTTATTGAGACTTGAGTGTTGTTGCTTGTTAGTTTTAATTCTCTATTGCATTCTTGAAATTGTATTTTGAAATGAGGGAGTTATTTGGTTAAATCTTCACATGCTTGTAGCCTAATTGTTGGTACCAACCAAAGTCATGTTCTTGTGCTTAAAGTGATTCCTCATTGAGATTTTAGTTTTGATTTGCTTGAGGACAAGCAAAGACTTTAAGTTGGGGGTATTGATAAGTCGTGAAATTACGCGATATTCGATGCTAATTCCTTAAATTTTTGTGACTCTTTAAGAACTTTTGTTGTTACTTTGTGTGTTTTTATGTTGTTTTGTAGGATAAGATGTCCGGAGAGCAAAATGAAGCAAAACGGAGCAAAAATTGAACAAGAAGCACTTTCTGGCAGCATATGCTAGCAACACATGCGTGCAGCATGTTGAACATGCGGTGCAGCATGTTGAACATGCGGTGCAGCATGTTGAACATGCGAAGCAGCATGTTGAACATGCGAAGCAGCATGTTGAACATGCGGTGCAGCATGTTCAACATGCGAACAACATGCTGTGCAGCATGTTGAACATGCGGTGCAGCATGTTGAACATGCGAACCGCATGTTGTGCAGCATGTTGTGCACGAGGGTATTTTTGCCCAGATTTTGTTTCCGTTTTTGGGATGATATAAATACTCTTTTAGGGTTTGTAAAACACATCTTTTGCCATTTTGCAAGCTTGGAGGCTAGGGTTCATCTACACCACACTTTGGGGTTGAAGATTTGAAGATTTGGTTGAGCATTTCTTAAACCTTTAATTCATTTCTTCAATCTCTTGTTTTGTATTGTATATCTAAGTGTGTAGTATTTCATTTCAATACTTGAATCTTGTTTATGAAAATATTCTTGATTAAAGTTTGGATTGAATCTCTTGTTATGCTTATGTATTGAATGATTTTTATTTCTAATGAAGTGGGTTTATTGTTTTTCTATTAACTCTTCATGCTTAAATATCTCCTAATGGTTGCAAACATTATTTGTGCCTAAGCACTTTTACTTTGCTTGAGAAAGAAAGTGAAAGTTAGGAAAAGAGTTTGATAGCAAGGATTTGGGTCATTAAACCCATCTAATAACTTGAGCTAGAGATAGGATAGTTAACTTGAGGTTGAATTGATTGTGTTTAACATCACACTCTAAGGCTTGAGAAAGCTTAGAGTGAAATTCATTGATTTGGTTGAGAAACTTTCAATGAGATTTTAGAAATCATTATCTATTAACATAGACCCGCTCTTAGTTGTAATATCATAAAATATATTGGATCGTTACTTGAGTGTAATTTCTTTTGTATCCATGCTTGTGGCCATTGATCAATTTACTTGCTTTCTAGGTTAGTTTATATATTTTCGCATTAGTCATAAATTTCTCAAAAACCCAAAATATCATTTATCGTTTGGCAGAGCTTAGTTAGTAAAAATTCCTTACTTTCTTAATCGCCTAGCACATTGTTCCCTGTGGGATCGACCCCGACTCATAGTTGGGTAAATATATTGCATACGACCGTGTACACTTTCTCTTTGAGGAGTGTATTTGGACGTTATCAAAAATGGCGCCGTTGCCGGGGAACAATTTGGCGTATTTAGGTTAGTTTGGGATTTAAGCTTGCTTGCTTTGGTCCAAATTCGTAAATATTAGTGTAGTTGTTTTCTTTGCTTGAATTTTATTTTTATAAAAAAAAAAAAAAAAAATATGGCATCATTCCATGAAAATGGGTCGGATGGAAGTTGTTCATACTTTGATGACCCTTGTCCCTATTGTGGAGGACCCCACTCTTGGCAAAATTGTTTAAAGTCTCCCGGGGGAGGATTGTGCGCACAATCTCGAACCCATGAATGGAGCATATGTGGTAGATGTGATGGTCAAAATGGCCATGGGGCTAATTGTGCTTATGTGTCCTTCCCTTCCCCGAACCCCCACTATGACGAGTCTACTTTTTGTTGTGACAATTATAGGGAAATGGAAGTGGAAGAAGTTGAGAATGGACAAAATGGAGAGTTCAAGCTCATGATGGAATGCCTACTTGAAGGAGGAAATGAAAAGCAAAAAGTCTTGGAGGAGTACTTGGAAACTAGTCTCCAAAATGACTTGATGAATGAATACAAAAATCTTCCGTGGGCATTTGAACAAAATCAAGAAGAATTCTCAAATGCTCAATATGAGGAGAGAATGCCCATGTTGGAGGCCAATCATGAAAAGGAGGAATCAAGAATTGAAAGTCCTCCAAACGAATCCATTTTCAGTATAGATGCCAAAGAAGAAAAGAAATTAGAGTCAACAGTTGTCTTGAGAAAAATGGTGGAAGTTGACTCTAGTTTGGGGGAAAATGAGAATGTCAAAATCCGAAAAATTTTGCAAATTAGGAGGTTGAAGTCTCATTCCAAGCATTTTTCAACATTGGATTTGTATGGTGATATGGGAATTGAGCCACATACATCCATGTTGGATGGTGAAGAAGAAAGACAAGTGCCTTACATCTTGCAATTTGAAAGAGTAAGAAGGCAAAATGACATTCCTCATTTGAAAGCCAAGAAGTGCAAAATGAAGAAATTAACGTTTGGCTTGTTCATCTACTTACCACCCCCCATCGCTCGTGGTCACAAACTTGAGTCCAAGTTGGGTGCCCAATTCATATCTTCCAAATGGAAGGAAAAGTGGTAAAGGTAACCGTCGTGCCGCGACGTTAAATCAAGCGCTTGGTGGGAGGTAACCCATCGTTTTAAAAGTTTTTAATCGTTTTTGAAATTTTATTTTTTAGAATAGTTTAGTCTATGGTTTTTGACTAATCTGCAAAATTTCAGAATTTTTGGAGTTATTTTGAGCAAATCGGATACCCGGACAGCCCCCAAAACCAGTAAAAGCTGCGAAATATTTTTTTCTGGTGTCATAACATGCGATTCGCATGTCATACATGCGAATCGCATGTGTCGTCGCATCTGGTGACAGAGACTAAAAAAAAAAAAAAAAAAAAAAAAAAAAAAAAAAAAAAAAAAAAAAAAACTGATGACATCACATGCGACTCGCATGTCATACATGCGAATCGCATGTTCGGTCGCATGTCATGCCAGCAAAAAAAAAAAAAAAAAAAAAAAAAAAAAATTCCTTTTCTATTTTTATGTTTTGTTTTGATTATGTGCAGCGAGGACACTGCAATGTTTATAGTTGGGGGTGGCACGCGGTAGCGCATTATATTTTGACACTTGCTCAAAACCCAACATATCCAAGTTCAACCTTAGTTAACTCTAATTAAACAATTACTACGGATATGAATTGAATCATTTTAAAAATTAACCTGAAGATGATAACAAAGACCGATATTGTAGAACAAATCATTGAAGACAACTTTGCTTTTAGATATCTTCTTCTCTTTAAATTCTTGCAGCAGGAAACTTGCTTTTGATCAGCTCATTGATACGAGGAACTGATCAAGGTTCATCACTTTTGTTAAGCCTTATCAAAAAAAGTGATTGTTACTTCTCTTAAATGTTATACATAATTTAACTATATTATTGCAAAAGATAACTTATCTAGAAAAAATGCTTAACTAGTTATATATGTAATTCTTTGACCTCTTCCACAAATCAACCTTGTTGGCTAACTGAAATAATCGGACGATTACCCAATCTAATACATCAAGATCTATTATCCAAAAAAAAGAAATAAAAAAAAAGGAACTAACCTACTTTGAAATGGTATAGCTAGTTCTAATATATCCTAGAACTCTAACTATTTTCTTGCTTGCTTGTCTACCCATTTGCATAGAAATCAGACAAATAATTGTGACTTCTTTACCATTTTTCAAATATGGGTTGGCTTGTATTATAAGAATTTAAGCTCTATCTATTTACAGGTAGAACTTTTCTAAACAAAGTTACTAACATTTGAAAAAAAAAAACAAAATTGCCAAATTTTAGGGTTGTAAATCTTCATAATATTCAAGTGTACACAAAAATTTAATTCTCGATCGCACACTGATAATGGTATATATTATATTCAAATTAAACAAAAAAAAAACAATCAATCAAACTTTAATTTGAAACTCCTAACTAATTGAGAATAGTTTGGACAGTCGACATCCTAAGCCAAAAAATTCAAGATTTTTGACAAATCGTCTATATAGAGTGATGATACACTTGGACTTGGCCAAGGCTTTGAAGTGATTGGAATTTGGAGCAAATAGGCTAGGTAAAAATTGATATTTGGGGCTGCTATATTGATTTAATTTCTAGAAGAAAAGATATATAGATGAGTCAAAAATTTCCTACTCTGTCTTCCTTTGTGAGGACATGTAACGACCCGTTTGGTCGTTTAGCACTTTTGAACTCGTTTTCCCTAAAATACCCTTTTCGTAGTTTTAAATGGTATTCTTGACTTGCAGGAATTTGTGGCATGGTGATTTAATTGGCGGGTAATTTTTGAAATATATTTATTTAATATGTGTAAATAGTTTATTTATAGGAATATGAGTTTCACACATATAAGGTCTAAGTTGGTAAATAAAATATTTGATGGAATGACTATATTTATTACAATGGTCAAGTGAGTAAGTAAATTGTAAAAATTATTGGGCAAAGTTATGGGGCTTAACCCATTTCTTATGACCCATATATAGTAGAAGCCTAGAGTTTAAAAATAATTCATTTATTGTGGGCATGAAAAATAGAGAAAATAGAAACACTTTGATGAGTGATGGCAATAACTGAAAGGTTTTTGGTGGACCAAAAGTTTAAGGCATCAGGTACGTTCCATTTAAAATTGGTTTGTGTAGTATAATTGATTCCTTGTATGTTTAATGATTGGCTAATAATGAACTAGTGATGAACAAATTTTTTTGGGAAAATAATGATAAAATTGATGAAGGGTAATTGGTTTGGCCAAGCTGTGGGCTCAGTACTATATTCGGCTCCAATGATGACCTCACCTATGCATCTACATATAGAAGATAATAGACATCTAATCCTATAAGTATACTACAATAACATTTATTGTTATAGAGAGAAAGTGGGGGGGGGGGGGGGGGGGTGAGAGATTCACTGTGTTCTTGTTTGTGGGGTTTTTGTTTTTGGAATTTTTATGTGTATGTCATGCCAAAGTTATTGCTACTTATTAAAAGCTTCTGGTTTTATAGAATTGAGAATGAGGGTGTAAAGAATTAATAAGTTTTGTCTTGTTCTCTTTTCTTAGTTATTATTTTTAAAGCAACAATGAGAGCACTGTGCCAGAATTGTGAGGGGTCATGTACTTTTTTTTTTGTTGAAGGTCGCCGCTTCGAATTTTGCATTTGGTTTCAATATATATATATATATATATATTTTTTATGTTTAGCATGTATCAATTTCAACCTTTATATATTGGGTCTACCTAATTAAATATTATATTGTTGAATGATATGAACACCTTCAAATCCATGGTATTTGAGTTGTGGGAAGTGAGATTTTAATCCTAAGTTAAGATTTAGACTCATAATTAACGTAAGTTATATATTTGATAGACACTGTTCATTAGGAAGTGCTCCGGAAGGGAAAAGGTCAAGTTTGAGTGTTCGTGGCACCCGCTCGGCCTTGAAGTAGGTTACGGTCTACTTTGGTTAGACTCTGATTAGAGAATCGTATGTAGTTGTAGAAAGTGACGGGGATAGCATATAGGCCTTCGGGCATGAAGTGGAGGTGGATTCCAATTAGGTTGGCTCTGTCAGCTGCTATGTGGGCTTGCCGCCATATGTGTTATTTTCTGTGATTATCACCTGTTTATACCTCTGTCATATACTAGCTCCCTCATCATACGAAAAGGAATGATAACATTAATATGACTTGTATTTGTTGATTGTACATTGGTGATATTGTTGAGACTGATATCCTGCATGACATGCTTTTCATATTATTTTTGTGATGATGGTGAGCTAAGTGATTGAGAGACTCCAAGGTTTTGCCGGAGATTGAGAGTGACAGAGAGACTCCGAGGTCCTTGCCGGAGATTAAGAGTGATTGAAAGCCTCCGAGGTTTCTGCCGGAAAGCATGAGTGGTACATGAACTTCGCGGGTCCCCCATGGGTCATGGCTTTGAGGCACTGCCCTTAGCATGCGCGTACGAGAGTGGAGTGAGAGAGGTATCTTAACCTCATTTCTATGTTCTCTCACAGATGGTGAGGGCGCGATCGATCGCTACTGGAGGCCAGGAGCCTGCACCCACACCCGGATCCATACCCGTTTGCCGAGCAGCTGTCCGTGGGTGAGGCAGGGAAGGTGGCAAGGGCAGAGGCCGTGCAACTATTCCAGATAGGAACCAAGTACCAGCACCTGCTCAGGACCCTGATATAGAGTTGATTCCAGAGCTTGACGACATTCCGGAGGAGGAGATTAGGGCTGCTGAGACACAGCCTGGGGTCGCTGCTACTCCTGATTTTCAGGAGGCTGTGTTTCGAGTGTTGGGGTACTTTGACAGTTTGGCTCAGGTGGGCATGATTCTAGTTGCTCCAGATGGCTCGCAGACTAGAGTGGGAGGTCATACTCCCGATGCTACGGTTGTTCCAGGATTTCGGACATCGAGGGTATTGCCGGCAGCAGCAGTGCTCCCAGTATTGATACTACTCCAGCGCCTGATTTTGCTCTAAGGCCTATGGATGGGCCAGTGTTGACTAGTGAGGAGCGAAAATTGTTCGAGGGGTTTACCAAAATGTCTCCTCCTTGGTTCTATGGTACTCCCGGGGAGGATGCATATGAGTTTATTGTTAGCTGCCATGAGATGCTTCATAAGTTGGGTGTAGTGGAATCTCACGGGGTCGATTATGTTTCTTTCCAGTTAGTTTGGGATGCCAAGCAGTGGTGGAGATCGTACATGGAGTGTCGACCAGTTGGATCACCACCTTTGACCTAGACCCAATTCTACCAGCTGTTCCTGGAGAAGTATGTCCCTCGTACTCTGAGAGACAACAAGAAGGATGAGTTTTCGACATTAGAGCAACGGGGTAGGTCGGTTGCGGAGTATGAGACCAGATTTCTCGCTTTGTCCCGTTATGCGACGGCATTACTTCCCACAGAGGCTGAGAGAGTGAAGAGATTTGTGAAGAGTTTGGACCTTCCGCTTCGGCTGGCGACCTTACAGTTGGAGGCCTCTGGGGCCTCATTCCAGTCAGTAGTAGAGCATGCAGAAGGGTTGAGTCAGAAATGGGTCGGGCCCATAGTGGGGGTGGTGACAAGAAAGCTCGTAGATTTGACAGTTTCAGAGGTCCTATTAGAGGTGGGGGACACCATGACAGGGTTCGTCATCATCCCTACAGCCGCCCCATCCAGTCATCACTACAGGCTTTAGCAGGTGGTTCTTCAGGTTATAACGGGCACAGTCCTAAGCAGACTTCCCGAGGTTCTTACTCTCGCCCTTCAGACCGCGGAGGGTATTCTGGTTCTTCTATGACAGTTCAGCAGACTATGGCCAGAGGAGCATGTTTTGAGTGGGGTGAGACAGGGCATTACGCGAGAGAGTGTCCTAGATCCAGGCAGGGTTCCAGAGTTCAGACATCTAGGCCTTCAGCACTGGCAGCTAGAGGAGGAGGATATTCTAGTAGAGAGGGTTCGCAGTCGGGCAGGAGTGGCCATCAGCCTAGCATAGGTGGTCATCAGTCTGGTAGGGGCAGCGCTCAGTTAGTGAGAGGAAGATGTCAGGCAGTCCGTGATGGTCGTGGAGGCACACAGTCCGAGGGTAGACGTGCCTATTTCCATGCTTTTCCGGGTAGACCAGAGGCCGAGGCCTCTGATGCGGTTATCACAGGTATTATTTCGGTTTGTCACCGATCAGCTTTTTCCTTATTTGATCCGGGTTCTACTTTATCTTATGTGTCCACCTATTTCTCTATAGGTCTAGATATGCTTTGTGATATGCTTGATGTACCTATTCGTGTCTCTACTTCTGTTGGAGATTCTGTGATAGTAGATCGGGTCTATAGGTCTTGTGTGGTCACGTTTATGGGGTATGATACTTGGGTAGACTTGGTTATTTTGAATATGGTGGACTTTGATATTATTTTGGGCATGGACTGGTTATCTCCTTATCATGCTATTCTAGACTGTTATTCCAAGACAGTCACGTTGGCCATGCCAGGTATTCCACGGTTAGAGTGGAAGGGTACTCCTAGTCCAGCACCTAAGAAGATCATATCATTTCTTCGGGCGAAGAAGTTAGTGGATAAGGGATGTTTAGCATATTTGGCTCATATTCAGGATACTAGTGTGGATACTCCTTCCGTAGAGCCAGTGCCAGTTGTTTGTGAGTTCTCGGAGGTTTTCCCTACAGATTTACCTGGTATGCCGCCTGATCAAGATATTGAGTTTTGCATTGACTTGAAGCCAGGCACCCGACCTATTTCTATTCCACCCTATCAGATGGCTCCGGCAGAGTTGAGAGAGTTGAAGGAGCAGTTGCAAGACTTGTTGAGCAAAGGATTTATTAGACCCAGTATTTCTCCTTGGGGTGCTCCCGTTCTGTTCGTGAAGAAGAAAGATGGTACCATGCGAATGTGTATCGATTATCGACAATTAAACAAGGTTACAATCAGAAATAAGTATCCAATACCCCGCATTGATGACTTATTTGATCAACTTCAGGGTGCGTCGATCTTTTCTAAAATTGATTTAAGGTCAGGCTATCATCAGTTGAAGATTCGAGCGAAGGATGTTTCGAAGACCGCTTTCAGGACCCGTTATGGTCATTATGAGTTCTTGGTAATATCTTTCGGGCTTACTAATGCCCCTGCAGCCTTCATGAATTTGATGAATGGGATCTTCAAGCCTTACTTGGATTCATTTGTGATCGTGTTTATTGATGACATCCTGGTGTACTCTCGGAGTAAAGAAGATCATGAGAAGCATTTGAGGGTAGTGCTTGGCCTATTGAAGGAGAAAAAATTGTATGCCAAGTTTTCCAAGTGTGAGTTCTGGCTCAATTCCGTAGCATTTTTGGGACACGTTGTGTCCAAGGATGGGATTATGGTTGATCCCAAGAAGATCGAGGCGGTTAGAGATTGGGCCAGGCCTACTTCAGTGACTTCGTAGGCCTTGCGAGTTATTATCGCCGATTTGTGAAGGGATTTTTATTTATTGCTTCCCATTTGACTAGGTTGAGTCAGAAGAATGTGCCTTTCCAGTGGCCCGATGAATGTGAGGAGAGCTTTCAAAAGCTCAAGGCTTTATTGACTTCAGCCCCGATTTTGGCTTTACCAGTGAAGGGAAAGGACTTTACTGTTTATTGTGATGCTTCACGCATTGTCTTGGGATGTGTGTTGATGCAAGAGGGTAAGGTGATCGCGTATGCTTCGAGACTGTTGAAGGTTCACGAGAAGAACTACCCCACTCATGACTTGGAGTTGGCTGCAGTAGTCTTCGCTTTGAAGATTTGGAGGCATTACTTGTATGGAGTTCATTATGAGGTCTTCACAGATCATCAGCCTTCAGCATGTGTTTAGTCAGAGAAATCTGAACTCGAGGCAGCGTAGATAGATGGAGTTGCTTAAGGATTATGATATTACTATCCTTTATCATCCTAGAAAAGCTAATGTGGTAGCTGATGCGTTGAGCCGAAAGGTAGTGAGTATGGGCAGCTTGGCGCGTTTGATTGTGGGAGAGCGTCCTTTAGCTATGGAGGTTCAGTGTTTGGCTAATAGTATGGTGAGGCTCGATATTTCAGAACCTGGTAAGGTTCTAGCTTGTGTGGAGGCGAGGTCATCTCTTTTAGAGCAAATTAGGGCCCAGCAGTTTGAGGATGTGAAATTGTGCAAGATTCGGGATAAAGTGCTAAGTGGAGAAGCCAAAGAGGCTATTTTTTATGATGAGGGTGTTTTGAGGATTAAGGGGCGCATTTGCGTTCCTAGAGTTGGTGATTTGATTCCCTTGATCTTGAAAGAGGCTCATAGTTCCAGATACTCCATTTATCAGGGGCAACAAAGATGTATCGTGACTTGAAGCAACACTATTGGTGGGGTAGAATGAAGAGAGACATTGTGAAGTTTGTTGCTCAGTGTTTGAATTGCCAACAGGTTAAGTATGAGCACCAGAGACCAGGTGGTGTGCTTCAGAGGATGCCCATTCCCGAGTGGAAATGGGAAAGGATCACTATGGATTTCGTGGTTGGTCTTCCAAAGACTCTGGGCAAGTTTGATTCGATTTGGGTCATCGTGGATAGGTTGACTAAGTCCGCGCACTTCATTCCAGTTCAGACTACTTATAACGCGGAGAAGTTGGCCAGGATCTACATCCGAGAGATAGTGCGATTGCACGGGGTTCCTAGTTCCATCATTTCCGACAGAGGCACTCAGTTTACTTCCCATTTCTGGAGGACTTTGCAGAAGGAATTGGGAACTCAGTTAGATCTTAGCACTGCATTCCACCCGCAGACAGATGGTCAGTCCTAGAGAACTATTCAAGTGCTTGAGGATATGTTGAGGGCTTGTGTTATTGATTTTGGTGGTCATTGGGACAAATTCTTACCCTTGGCAGAGTTCGCGTACAACAATAGCTACCATTCAAGTATTGATATGGCTCCATTCGAGGCTTTATATGGTAGGAGGTGTCGTTCTCCTATTGGGTGGTTTGATGCTTTTGAGGTTCGACCTTGGGGTACAGATTTGCTGAGGGAATCTTTGGACAAGGTGAAGCTTATTCAGGAAAAGCTTCTGGTAGCTCAGAGTAGGCAGAAAGAGTATGCGGACCGGAAGGTTCGTGATATGGAGTTCATGGTTGGTGAGCAGGTCCTATTAAAGGATTCACCTATGAAGGGTGTGATGCGGTTCGGAAAGAAGGGCAAGTTGAGCCCCAGGTTTATTAGACCTTTTGAGATTCTTTGTCGTGTTGGCGAGGTGGCATATAAGTTAGCTTTGCCACCAGGTTTGGCAGGTGTTCATCCGGTATTCCATGTTTCCATGTTGAAGAAGTACCATTCAGATGGGTCTTATATCATTCGGTGGGATTCGGTATTATTTGACCAGAATTTGTCCTTCGAAGAAGAGCCAGTAGCAATCTTGGATCGGCAAGTGAGAAAATTGAGGTCCAAGGATATTGCATCAGTTAAGGTACAATGGAAGCACCGTCCGGTTGAGGAGGCCACTTGGGAAACCCAGGCGGATATGCGGAGTAGATATCCGCAGTTGTTCGATAGTTCAGGTACGCCTTTTCTACATCTTTCCCGCGTTGTTCGGGGACGAGCGATTATTTGATTGGTATCTGATGTAACGACCCGTTTGGTCGTTTAGCACTTTTGAACTCGTTTTCGCTAAAATACCCTTTTCGTAGTTTTAAATGGTATTCTTGACTTGCGGGAATTTGTGGCATGGTGATTTAATTGGCGGGTAATTTTTGAAATATATTTATTTAATATGTGTAAATAGTTTATTTATAGGAATATGAGTTTCACACATAGAAGGTCTAAGTTGGTAAATAAAATATTTTATGGAATGACTATATTTATTACAATGGTCAAGTGAGTAAGTAAATTGTAAAAATTATTGGGCAAAGTTATGGGGCTTAACCCATTTCTTATGACCCATATATATTAGAAGTCTAGGGTTTAAAAATAATTCATTTATTGTGGGCATGAAAAATAGAGAAAATAGAAACACTTTGACGAGTGACGGCAATAACTGAAAGATTTTTGGTGGACCAAAAGTTTAAGGCATCAGGTACGTCCCATTTAAAATTGGTTTGTGTAGTATAATTGGTTCCTTGTATGTTTAATGATTGGCTAATAACGATCTAGTGATGAACAAATGTTTTTTGGGAAAATAATGATAAAATTGATGAAGGGTAATTGGTTTGGCCAAGCTGTGGGCTCAGTACTATATTCGGCTCCAATGATGACCTCACCTATGCATCTACATATAGAAGATAATAGACATCTAATCCTATAAGTATACTACAGTAACATTTATTGTTATAGAGAGAAAGTGGGGGGTGAGAGATTCACTGTGTTCTTGTTTGTGGGGTTTTTGTTTTTGGAATTTTTATGTGTATGTCACGCCAAAGTTATTGCTACTTATTAAAAGCTTCTGGTTTTATAGAATTGAGAATGAGGGTGTAGAGAATTAATAAGTTTTGTCTTGTTCTCTTTTCTTCGTTATTATTTTTAAAGCAACAATGAGAGCACTGTGCCAGAATTGTGAGGGGCCATGTACTTTTTTTTTTGTTGAAGGTCACCGTTTCGAATTTTGCATTTGGTTTCAAAATTTTTTTATTTTTTTTATGTTTAGCATGTATCAATTTCAACCTTTTTATATTGGGTCTACCTAATTAAATATTATATTGTTGAATGATATGAACACCTTCAAATCCATGGTATTTGGGTTGTGGGAAGTGGGATTTTAATCCTAAGTTAAGATTTAGACTCATAATTAACGTAAGTTATATATTTGATAGACACTGTTCATTAGGAAGCGCTCCGGAAGGGAAAAGGTCAAGTTTGAGTGTTCGTGGCACCCGCTCAGCCTTGAGGTAGGTTACGGTCTATTTTAGTTAGACTCTGATCAGAGAATCGTATGTAGTTGTAGAAAGTGACGGGGATAGCATATAGGCCTTCGGGCATGAAGTGGAGGTGGATTCCAATTAGATTGGCTCTGTCAGCTGCTATGTGGACTTGTCGCCATATGTGTTATTTTCTGTGATTATCACCTGTTTATACCCCTGTCATATGCTAGCTCCCTCATCATACGAAAAGGAATGATAACATTAATATGACTTGTATTTGTTGATTGTACATTGGTGATATTGTTGAGACTGATATCCTGCATGACATGCTTTCCATATTATTCTTGTGATGATGGTGAGCTAAGTGATTGAGAGACTCCAAGGTTTTGCCGGAGATTGAGAGTGACAGAGAGACTACGAGGTCCTTGCCGGAGATTGATAGTGACAGAGAGACTCCGAGGTCCTTGCCGGAGATTAAGAGTGATTGAAAGCCTCCGAGGTTTCTGCCGGAAAGCATGAGTGGTACATGAACTTCGCGGGTCCCCCATGGGTCATGGCTTTGAGGCACTGCCCTTAGCATGCGTGTACGAGAGTGGAGTGAGAGAGGTGACTATTGCATTGCATTCATCCACTCATATATTTGACTGATCATTTGGTGAATTATATCTGTCTTGGTTGATTTCATGATTCCTTTACACTTTACTTGTATATGATACGTGACCATACCTGTTTCCTCTATGTGCTACTTGTTGGTTTCAACTTCTTCATGCGTTATCTAATCATTGTCGATCGATGATGCTTACCGGTACAAGTGTTGTACTGATACTACTCTTGCTGCACTTTTGTTGAGTGCAGAGTACGATCCAGGTTCCAGTTCTACACCCCGTGGCTGATACGCGAGGGTGACATCTTTCAGTCATTTAGGGTGAACTACTTGGTCATCCGTGGCCCTTGAAGGACCCCCTCTATTTATTTCTGTTTTTATATTCGACAGACAATATGTAGCCTTCGGGTATTTTTAGACTTATATTCCGTACTATGTTAGCGCTCTTGAACCCTTCGACCAGATTTTGGGGTTGTCGTGACATTTCTAGTTGTGATAAGTATTTAAGACTGGATAACTTATTCTTATTTAATCTTCCGCTTATTTAACTTGTTATAAGTAATGTGGTTCGCCTACTCAGAGGAATAGTGTAGGTACCACCATGACTCGCGAATTGGGTCGTGACAGGACATGCTCAGACGTTAGACCACATGCGATTAACATGTACACTTTTGATGTAATAATTCACATCAAAGTTTTTGATTAGCTAGCCATGTTTATCTTATGTTTCTAAATTATACAATTAGCACTATTAGAGCTCGTTTGGTAGGTATGTCTGATACGCTCAAATTACACCCATTAAATGACGTAAATCGGATGATGTCAAATATAGTAACCCAACAAGGTTGGGATCAAATCCACAGAGAATATGGTGTGAAAAGGTTACTAAAATCGTACAATACTTTCTTGCGGTCTAATTTCGTATTCCGTTGAGTTTGTTGAAGATTGGTATTTACTAACTAATTACTTTTGGTTGTAATAAATGGGTAAAAGAAACCAAGCCTGTGTTCCCTTTTAGATAAAGTGTATGCTATAGTGGTTGGTCTTGATATACTTCTAATGGATCGTTGTATGAATGCACTTAACCTCTAATTGAATCCCTAATATTTTCAATAGTTAAGGACTATTTCACTTTATGATTTTCCCAAATATAAAAGAATGTATATGAAGAACGGTTAATCTTGTGCCAAGTAAATTCCTCTTATCACTAAGTAAATCTATTAAACGAGGATTAATGCCCCAAGTTCTTATTACTTGTTCTTACCAAACCCTAATTTATCTTCCCAAATAAAACAAGGTTTATGGCTTAAGTTAATGTTTGCAACTATCAACTAACAATCTAGAACAAAAATAGGTAAACCCTAACAATTCATTATGCATATATCAATTTCGATTCCAATCGTATAACACCCATCCTAGAGTTCACAACCTTAGTAATTAATTTATTGAATAAAGAACAACATAATATAATGGAAATCACAATGCTTACAGTTGATTGGAATTAGAATAAGTAATTGCCCTTGTTTAGAATAAGTAATTGCCCTTGTTTAAAAATGTGGAGTAAAAAAAAATGAAACTATTTTCAATTAGTTAAAGAGTATTGTTTATAATCCCATATATTAATCGTTTTAATATTTTAATTTTTTTAAAACAAGTTTAAACACCCCTATGATTGAGGTTGTAAAATTTCCTTCTTTAAAGGTGTGAAAATACTTAAAAGGCAAATAGTATAAATTTTTACGCTTAATTGTCACTTACTTTACTTTGTAAAACCAAAGTAATATCTGAGTGGTTTTTACCTAACATTCCCCAACACCCCAACCCATGTACTCTGTTTGTTTTGGAATTTATGGAAAGGTCCAGTTCAACTATAAAAAATCTTTGTGGTTTTAGATTTTTTAGTGGTCCTAGATTTGTTACTTCTCTTAAATGTTATACATAATTTAAATATATTATTGCAAGAGATGACACATCTAGAAAAAATGCTTAACTAGTTATTTGTAATTCTTTGACCTGTTCAACAAATTAACTTTGTTGGCTAACTGAAATAATCGGACGATTACCCAATCAGATACGTCAAGATCTATTATAAAAAAAAAAAAGAATTAACCTACTTTGAATGGTATAACTAGTTCTAATATATACTAGAACTGTAAATATTTGCTTGCTTACTTGTCTACCCATTTGCATAGAAATCAGACAAATAATTGTGACTTCTTTACCATTTTCCAAATAAGATATGAGTTGGCTTGTATTATAAGAATTTAAGCTCTATCTATTTATAGGTTAAACTTTTTTTAACAAAGTTACTAAACTAATCAAATTGTCGACGCTTTGACAATTGCCCTTGTTTAAAAATGTGAAGAGGAGTTAAAAAAAAATATTGAAACTATTTTCCAATCAGTTAAAGAGTATTATTTATAGTCCCAAATATTAATCATTTTAACATTTTAATTTTTTAAAAGAAGTTTAAATATCCCTATGATTGAGGTTGTTAAATTTCCTTCTTTAAAGGTGTAAAAAACACTTAAAGACAAATAGTATGAATCGAACCACAATCTTAATGTTGGAAGTGGAGGATGCTTACTACTTGAGCAACTACCTCTTGTCTTAAGATATACTGAATATATAGTTAAAACTATATTTTATTTCTCAAATGTGTAAACAGGTCTTTTAGTGGTGATTTGCTATTGATTGAGCAATTTATTTCTTTTCTAAGATCCTTTTGTTCTGCTCAATTTTTATTTATAGTCTAGCAACTATTTGATAGTAACAGCAAAACAAAGTTACTGTCTACCAAACCGACTGTTGTTAAGCGTAAGCATATGCCCTTGATAAATATTTTCCTATATATACTTGAGCATGAGAATGCATCTTATAACAATCCACAAAATAAAATGATGAGAATGAGAGAGACAACAATTAACTTTTTAGCTCTGGCTTTGTTCCTCCTAAAGGTCTCAGCCGAGCTATCTCTTCCCCTTTATTTACCGACTAATGAAACCTTTGGCCTTGAATTAGGAAATACGTCCGCCCAGTGCGGAAAGCAAGGTGGTGGTGGAAAATGTCGTACTGGAGAGTGTTGTAGTTTACAGGGTCGGTGTGGAACCACACCAGACTTCTGTGATCCTGATAACTGTCAAAGCCAATGTTCAGGTCCGTTCCCACAGGGACGATGCGGATGGCAAGCTGATGGTGGAGAATGTCCTACTGGACAGTGTTGTAGTATATGGGGTTGGTGTGGAACCAGTTCAGCAAATTGCGATCCTGAAACTTGTCAAAGCCAATGTGAAAAACAATCCCCACACTAGCGATGCGGAAAGCAAGGTGCTGGTAGGAAATGTCTTGATGGAGAGTGTTGTAGTATATGGGGTTGGTGTGGAACCTCACCAGCCAATTGCGATCCTAAAACTTGTCAAAGCCAATGTGAAAAACCATCCCCACACAAGCGATGCGGAAAGCAAGGTGCTGGTAGGAAATGTCCTGATGGAGAGTGTTGTAGTATATGGGGTTGGTGTGGAACCTCACCAGCCAATTGCGATCCTGAAACTTGTCAAAGCCAATGTATCCCACACGGGCGATGCGGAAAGCAAGCTGCTGGTAGAAAATGTCCTACTGGAGAGTGTTGTAGTATATGGGGTTGGTGCGGAACCACACCAGCAAATTGCGATCCTGAAACTTGTCAAAGCCAATGTGAAACACCATTCCGCAGGGACGATGCGGAAAGCAAGCTGCTGGTAGAAAATGTCCAACTGGAGTGTGTTGTAGTATATCTGGTTGGTGTGGAACCACACCAGAATACTGTGATCCTGTTTACCACTGTCAAAGCCAATGTTCAGGCCCGTTCCCACCGGGACAATGCGGATGGCAAGCTGATGGTACAAGATGTCCTTTTGGAAAGTGTTGTGGTAATATAGGTTTGTGTGGAAACGGTTGGAAATTCTGTGCTCCTCTAAATTGTCAAAGCCAATGCGGTGGTCTAATCTCGCCCACCAAGAATCCTATGAGAGGTATTGGAAGCTTCTTGCTCAACATTGTCTAGATGCTAGCTCATGTAATCCCAATTACTAGCTAGCTAGAGGATGTACTTTTACTCCTCTTTTGGGACCAGTGAAGTGATCTAATAATTATGCGTGTAATAATAATGCATATGAAATGCATTATTTAATATAATAAATAAAGAACTTTTTTACTGTCTAAATTAAAATAGCAAATGAGGTTCATTCTATAACATCTTTCCCGCCATTTTCATCTATATTATCATATATATGGGGTAACACGGTCGAAAAAGTGCGATGGAAGGAAAATCTTAATTATTCTACTGCCATTTTAATTATCACTCTTTATGTTCCATAAATTATGATGATATTAGTTAAGTGGCCCGTGCTTCGCGCGGTCAGATATGTGGCTTTATAAATGTAGTTGATATAGAAAAGATACAAATAAAACATACATATAAAAGTGTCACATATAGTTCCCGAGGAAGAGCCCCTACACGAGTAAGGGAAGTGAACCTTCATTTTATAGAGAAAAAAGATACGTACCAAGTCTTCTAGCCATCCCTGGTTATTTATATTTTGTCCACAAATAAATTTTATTGTTATAAATACTAATATTTATTAGTAAATGTACTTAGAGGTAATTGTTATTCGTAATAAGAAATAGTTGGTCTCAAAAGAAACACATAATTTAGTCCAAGAGAAGAACGGCAATCCAAAAATGAAAAGTAGCAATTAGTGGAAGATTAGAAATAAAAGAAAGGAACTACGTACCATTGTTAAATAAATAAAAAAATAAAAAGACAATGCATTCATAAGAGAATCCCGAATATAATAAGGAAATATTTAAAGTCCGGAAATTGATATAACGATAAAATAGAAATTATGTCCGGAGAAATAAGAAATCATACATTTATCATCATGTTGTTGTTATATTACCTATGATAATAATTACAGTATATAACATATATAGATGTAGATTTAGTGATCATATTATTAGTTTGCGTTTGTACTTCTCTTGTCTGATCATTCGTTATTCGGAATCCATTGATCGAGAAAATTTGGATTCTGGTTATTGCGCTATGTAAGGACCCATAAAGAAGAAAACGGGATCTGATGGTCGAAGATTATTTGTCCTGTTGTTAATTTAATTTAATTGATAGAAAAGAGATTAAAAAAAATTATAATCAAACATAAAAAATAACAAATACTGAAAGACAAAAAATCAAAACACAAAAACGAATATAAGACAAAAAATCAAAACACTAAAACGAATATATAAGGAAAAATGCATATAAAAAAATACGTCATAAAAACATTCTCTTTGCACAGTAACACACAGTATATTGGATCCATCAATAACTTGTCTCGAATTACAGGCATCAACAACAAATTTGAAGTAACCTCAAATTGCTAGAAATCTACTCCATCAGACTTCCATTAGTCAAGGCCCTTTTTTAATATTAGAAACGTTTCTTTATGTGAGAGTTAGGACTCGAAAATATATAAAGGAGGGAGATGTATACTGTCTAACCTCCAGAAAAGTTAATTAGCCTAAATTAGCTAATTTTTGGATGAGTTACGGTAACTCTCAAAAGATTGGTACATGAGATTAACAAAACATTATACCACATTACTGTTGACACCTAATTTTGGCTCGACGTGTTTAAAATTAACGTTTTTGGGGGCCCTAATTCGTTAAAGAGCGCGAAATACATTGTTTTGCACATTTTTACATTTTTCGACAATTTATTGATGATTATCCTTATTTTAGGAATTTTATCAATTTATTGTCATTTTTTCAAGAATCATTATTTTGCACATTTACAGCGTAATACTACCATTTTGTGCAATTAATAATGGTCTCTTTATTTTATAGCAATACATTTTCATATCTTATACATTAATAATTACATTTTTGTACTTACACATGTATTAATTAACTATATTTTAGTACAATCCGACAGTACAGAGAAAATCGGAGCAATTAATTCTTAAACACAGAGCAAAAATTCGATCAAGTCAAGGTCTCGTCACCTTTTAAAAAGTTGACATTTGATGTGATGGGTTGGGTTCTTGATCCATTGGTTAATGTATCTTTACACATGGGTTAAAAGGGGTAAGGGGACAAGGGGGGGGGGGGGGGGAGTTCTTTTATTTTTTGGACAAAAGAGGGTGTTCATTGATATTATAAGAAAAGGTGAGGGTTAAATTTTATTTTTTCATCTTTTGTCTTCATCTTCATTTTACACGCACACACTACTACACTTGGCACATTTCAGAATTTTTTTTCTTAAAACCCAAAACATCATCTCCTCCTCTCCTCCACTTCACAAAACCGCCGCAGCCGCCTGTCCACGCCGGAGCTCTGAGCTCCGGTGAACGCCAACCACTCCACCGCCCTTCATCTTCCTCACCACACCCCACTTCACTCACCACTTCGTCTCCCTCTCTCTCTCACCCACTGCCCGCTCCGGCGAACTCATGACGCCGGAGCAGTTGACTGCGCCACCACCCACCAGTCACTGCTCCCCGTCCCCTTTTCCCTTGTTCTCCGAGCTTCAACAACAACGAACAACCAACCCACACCCCTTGTCTTCATCGATGCTCCGGTGAGCCGGAGCAGCCAACAACAACCACCACCGTAACATCACTGTCCCTCCGTCACACCCCTCTCCACTGCCAGCTTCCTCCAAAACAACCCCACCCACCATTCGTGACCCCCACTGCCCAGCTCCGGTGAACCCACGACGCTGGAAAAATTAATAACAACACCACCATTGTACAACCTCTCCCACTGCTCTCTCTCATCTCCCTCTGTTCCGCTGTTATCACCAGAAAACATACTGTTCTGCTCCGTTTTTGCTTGCTTTACGGCTTATCCTGCTTGTTTTAATTTTTGTGATTTGATTGCTTCTGGCTAGAGTTGCCATTTTCCGGATGCCTAAGTCTGTTTACATTATTATTGTTAACTGGCCCATTCGATCGTTGATTTGTCTACGTATTTAACTGATCTCCGTGTTTATATTTTGGTTGTTGTTGCTTGTATAATAATATTGCACTGTTTGAATATTTTTTTGGCAACCCCGACTGATTTTCCTTTATTACTACTGTTGCTACTCGGATTTTCTGCTACTGTTGTTATTATTGGACTATTTCTTAAATTATATTTGCTAAATAATGTTGGTTTTGTGCCCGGAAAATACTACTCCGGTGGCCCTTGGTATTGTGTTTAATCTTTCTCGGCCAACTAGCTACGAGCTCGCTGCCCGGTAATGTTGTTGACATTGTTATTCCTTTTATCGCTTTTGTTAAAATAATTTGGGCGAATACTAAACCCAAATGGCCGATGAAGAAATTTCCGTCGATTTCCAAGGCCTCCCATGTACAAAAGACGGGTTTTTTATTTTAATTATATTCATTATTTCTTTAATTCATTAGATAGTTATTTATTCTCTTACTAACACTTTTACTAAGTGTTTATACAGGTACCCGGAGATACATCCGAAGACGACACTCGAAAGGAACCCGAAGACTTCATCGAATCACTGTTTGTATTTACTTTTCGCATTTTTTTTATATAACTGTACAAAACATAAACTCATCGCATGGTGAAAACTTTATTTTTGGAATGACGGGTTGATATATTTATTTACTTGTCGCCTTGTTTGTTAAACATAAAATTGTCATTCGCTTTAAGCATGACTTAGGCCATAAATACTTTCATAACTGCATTAAATTGACTTGGTATAAATACTTTGTTAAATAAATTCACACTTTTGACGTTTAGGCAAAACATACTAGTCCATCCTTTATTTTATATTATTTATACACTATTAATACAACTTACATTTTATATTGTTTCGTGTACACTAATACATGTTTTAATTAAGTTAAATTCACATTTTGACGCTAGGCAAATATTAAGTCTTCTATTCACAAATCGTTTATTCTTTAGAGGCATTACACATTTTCACTCTTTTTTTTTTATCCACAATCTCTTATACTTATTTTTTACCAATACTTTTTACAATTATTTTGTTCCTTATTCTTTTGATAGGATATTCATTAAACAAACACTCTTTTTAACTAAACGGTAGAAACAAGTCAAATAAACTTCACTTTTCTGAATAATTTCGTTATATAAAATCTTTACACCAATGAATATTCGTAAATTATTTTTACATTCTTTATGCACTAATATACCTAGTTATACAATTCTTTAGACATTTTATGTTTGATATACACTCTTTTATACTTGAAATACATTCTTTATATGTTTCATATACATACATTCTTTTTTTTTTACATAGACACACATTTTTTATATACTTGATATATCTATACTCTTTTATTTTTTATACATCTTTTATATAGATGTATATATTATTTACATCAACTGATATATCTTTTGTGGCAATAGATATATACTCATTTTACTAGCAAATACACTACTATCGAACGAGGTATGTTTTATTTACAATCCTTTATACATTCCTATCAATATACATTCTTTATAAATACTTGATACTTGATATACATACATTTTTATACACTGTATATACTTAGTACATTATCACATAGTGTAGCTTTTCATGAAGTCATAACATTTTGAAAACAGGTAATAATAATGATAAACAGATAGATAATCCCCCTCTAGTGTTCAGTTAAACTAAGTTTAAGGACTGTCTTCGAACAGGCTCTGAGGGATGCTTAATACCTTCCCCTTAGGATAAATAAAACTCTTATCTAGAATCTTATAGGTTTCGTGGACTAAAATGGAGTAGACACACAAATACATATAGGTTTCCTGATTTTCCTAAAAAATAAGGTGGCGACTCTAACCCTTTTAAAACCAGTTAGAATAACCGGGAAGTTGCAAACTATCTTGGACCCGTTCAAAATAGGGGGTAACAGAATGGCGACTCTGCTGTGGAATAAGAATTTGGTTTTGACCTTAACAGACTTTGTTTAAGTGAGCACTTGAGGGATATGTGATTATTTATCTGTTTTTATTGCTTGTTATATATATCTTGAACTGCTACAATATTATCTTTGAAAGGACGCAAGCCAAAGCCAAACTTGTGTTCCTTATTTGTTAGAAGACACTACATGTTACTGCTCTCTTTATAGTGTCATCTCACTTTCAATTGAGTCTTTGGCCGTACACATACACACATTGTGCACGCGAGTTGTGCTTTTGCACTCCTCCGAACCTTCTTCAAACTCCTTAGTTTCAGAGATTGGTGGGCTAGTTTTACTACTTGCCATCTCATAGTTGTTCGCATATTCTTTATCAGCTTAGGTGAATCTACTCTTAGATTTCTTAGGCCGTTGTACATATAATTTTGATCACTGCTCTAGCCGGATTAATTTCATTCTTTATTTGTCACACATTCTTTATTTGTTTTACATACTAAATTTCTTAGACATTCTTTAGTTGTACATATATACTAGACATACCTTCTTCCGCCTCGTCTGCTTTATCGGACAATTTTTGTTGACTTGTGTTGAGCTTGGAACCTTTCCAAACCCTCACACCCATTTTTGGTCTTTACAACCACTCTCACAGCCATATTATTTTTCATACCCATTTTCAGTCTTTGCTACCATCATTTTGATTCTACCAATCTTTTTCAATACAATACAATCTTGGACATTCTTTCTATCTTCGGAACACACTTTTCCAGATTTGAACTCTTGTTCACAGCCTCACTTCTGTTCAATACAACCACCAATTCATAGAAATCATACAAATCACATACAACTCCGTATTTGTCCGAACTACGTCTGACCTGATTCTTGTCTTGGCAAGATACGTAGGCAACCCTACATAAGGGTTCGGTCTCCCCACTGTTTCAAAATAATTCACCGGAATAAAAAACTGGGATAATTATTTTGGAGCAGTTCAAAGACACTCTCCAAAGAGGCTTCTAAGAGCGTCAATTAACCCCTTGAAATTCAAAATCCAACGGCGGCAATACCAGCCTTACCCCAACCATCACCTAGTTTTGGTCCCAAAATCTGGGATATAAGCTTTTCTTCTTCTCCCAAGCATAGCAGGCCATGGAAGTTTTGCCTTGTCGGTGTTTATTTTTCAACCCCAAGGGTTCAACACAAGTAAATCCTTCCCCCCTCAATTATACAATAATCGTGCCGACAGACAAGGAGTAATGTTAAAGCTCCGCAAACAGTTTGGTACACAATCATTGCAATCTTACCGATGAGCGCAGAGTATTTTTAGAAACTCTGTAAAGGTCAGAATCCCCTCTTACCACTTTTCTAGCATACGCGGATTGTTTTTTAAGCTCCATCGATGTTGACATTCCCTCATAGCCAACCATGCCAATAAATGCAGAGTAAGCTCTGATAATGTCCAATCTTTTCCTCCATCACAATCTTGTCAACGTACTGGAGTAATGTCAAGGCTCCATCTACAGTTGACCTCCTTCTTCTCGGCTGCCTGTTAAAGTATTTTCAATGCTCTGGCTGCGATCGGCTCATTTTTTCTAACCGCCTACCATAGTACTGTCCAAGCTCTGAGCCTATGATTGGTCCCTTCCTCGATAATTTTCAAAGGCCGGTGCCTACGATGGGCACACCCTTCTGCCGTCTGTCGGAGTACTTGCAAAACTCCGCCTTCAATCGACACCTCTTCTTATATCTTATCTGCAAGAACTACGCACACCTGATTCTCTTCTTTGATGAGATACGTAGGCAGCCCTTTGGGGTTCGGTATTCATTATTCAAACAAAAAAAAATATCCATTATTTGGAAAATCACAAAAAAAAAAAAAAAAACTTTCTTCCTACCTATATGCAAGAACTACGCACACCTGATTCTCTTCTTTGATGAGATACGTAGGCAGCCCTTTTGGCTTCGGTATTCATTATTAAAAAAAAAATCCTTTATTTGGAAAATCACAAAAAATATTTTCTTTCTTCATACCTATCTGCAAGAACTACGCACACCTGATTCTCTTCTTTGATGAGATACGTAGGCAACCCTTTTGAGTTCGGTATTCATTATTCAAAAATCACAAAAAAAAAAATCCTTTATTTGGAAAATCACAAAAAATATTTTCTTTTTTCTTACCTCTCTGAACGAACTACGCACACCTGATTCTCATCAAAGATGAGATACGTAGGCAACCCTTCTTGGGTTCGGTACCCCTTATTCAAAAAATACAAAAAAAATATTTTTTAGATTCATGTCTTTGACTTGGTTGGTACCAACACAGTTAGGAATGTGCATAGGAAAGAAACAAGTATCAATCGATATGATGGGGAGGACTGACTTCATACTAAACCATAGATTCTTTTGGTACCTCTCATTCACACTTTAAGTGACACTTGAAAAATTCTCTTGCATGCTTGTAAGACAAGAACAAACCCAACCTCATTGTTTCATGTGCATTGTGTGGTGAGCTTTAGACAGCATTCAATTGCGTTGCATTGTGATCTAGAACTTGGCCTGAATGTCTGTTGAGGCGAAATTATGAGTAACACTTGGTATAAAAAAGGATCGTAGGCCTTCTTTGACCCGTTTGAGCCTTTTTAGCCTACCAAATGACATTATCCCTAGCATTCCCCCTTTGAGCCTAAAGTCTTTTCTTTGACAACCACATCATAAGCCTATACCATTTCTGAGTGCTTACACGCACTATCCCTCTCTTGGCCCAACCTCCCTGAGCTAGTGTACTAGAAATGTGCAATCGCGGATAAAGATCCAAGCTGAAGTTTTCAATGACAAAAAGATACCAAAGTCCCATAAAAACAAAGACGAACAATGACCTCCAAAGCAAGAAGGAGCTAAAAAAAAAATCATCAGTCATCATTCAGGATCTCAGGTATACAACCTGTTATTCCTCTTTATTTTTCACACTCCGGCATACAACCCGGAATTAACATCAGGACTTTGGGCATACAACCCAGGTTCATTCTCTTAATCCCCACAGAGTCTCGGGCATACAACCTCGAACTCCCAAAAAAAAAAAGCCTCCAACTTGCAAAAGAAGTCGCACAAGTACAAAATAAAGGGACAAAAAACGAAGCAAATTAGCGTCAGAGCACACAAATACCAAGCACAGACATACACTACTAAAAAACTGGCAAAATTCGACGGACAAAAAATCGAAGGACTGCGTCTCTTTGAAAAACCGACGGAAAACCGACTCAGTGCGTCAGTTTTGTGTATTTCTAATTTTTTTTATTTTTTTAATTAAAAAACCGACGGACAACGTCGGTTTTTTCCCGCAAAATTTTGAAATTATATATCCGCAAAAAAAAAACTGACGTCCCACGTCAGTTTTATTAAAAAAAAAAAAATTAATATAAAACCGACGGACGACGTCGGTTTTATTTTTAAAAATATTTTAAATAATATGCAATTCAATTTGTTTTTTAAAAAACTAATAAACAACTTTTTTTAGGAAACCGATGGACAGGGTCGGTTTCCTTTTTTTTTAGGTCAAATCTGGTCAAACGTGCGGGAAAAACCGACAGACAGGTCGGTTTTGTCCGTCGATTTTTCTTTAAAAACATTCCAGACGGGTTTTCATACCCATTTCTTCTCCTTTTCCCAATTAAACTCCCATTCCCCTCAAACCCTAGCTACCCGCCACCCGCCTCCCCTCCGCCCAGCCCCGCCGCCTGCGCAACCCGTCCCCACCAACCCCAGACCCGTTTTGAAGTTAATTAATTGAGGTTAGTTTCTCTTAAATTAGGACTTTTAAAATTCTTTCAATTTTAGTTTTATTTGTAGATTTTAGGCCTAAAGCTAATCTATTTAGCTTTGTTAAACATCATTTGCAATGTTATTAATGTTGAATTTGTGAAAAAAATGTAAACTTTATTTGACTAGTTTAGTTGTCATTTTTTTTTTTTGGCTTGAGATTGTGCTATATTTCATGTTCTTTGTCAATGTATTTGTGTTAGCTTAGTTATCATTCTTTGCAATATTATTGATGTTGAATATGTGCAAAAATGTATACTTTAATTATTTAACTAGTTTTTTTTTTTTATTGCACTTTTTGTTAGAATTCCATAAGTTGTTAGAATTGTTATTGATCATTCCAAATTAGAATTGGTTGAGATTGTGCTTTTCAAAGTTAGATTGTTAAGTTATAGTATTTCTATAACCTCAATACTAAAATGTAGATTTTATTTCTCTAGATTTACTTTTCAATTTTTAGAATTGGTTGGAGTTGTGCTTTTCAAAGTTAGAATTATTAAGTTATGTTAGAATTATTAAGTTATAATATTTCTATAACCTCAAAACTAAAATGTAGACTTTATTTGACTAGATTTACTTTTCAATTTTTAGAATTAAAGTTAGAATCCATAAGTTATTAAAGTTAGAATTGTTATTGAGAATTCAAAGTTAGAATTGGTTGGGATTGTGCTTTTCAAAGTTAGAATTGTTAATTTATAGTATTTCTATAACCCCAATACTAAAATGTAGATTTTATTTCTCTAGATTTACTTTTCAATTTTTAGAATTGGTTGGAATTGTGCTTTTCAAAGTTAGAATTATTAAGTTATGTTAGAATTATGAAGTTATAATATTTCTATAACCTCAAAACTAAAATGTAGACTTTATTTGACTAGATTTACTTTTCAATTTTTAGAATTAACGTTAGAATCCATAAGTTATTAAAGTTAGAACTGTTATTGAGAATTCAAAGTTAGAATTGGTTGTCGGTGAAAGTAGTGTGTCGTAGGAATATAGTCATGTCCAATATGATAGAGTTAATGATATGGTTAATGATGATTTTGGCGTACAGTCTGGGTTTGAACCTGGGCAAAATTTTGAGGAACCTCCTAATGAAGAAGCAATGCGCTTCCATCAGGAATTAGAAGAGGCTAGTCGTCCACTTTAGGTAGGAAGTCAGCATTCTAAGTTGTCTGTTGCAGTTAGAATGATTAACATCAAATCAGATTGGATTGTTGCTGAAGCTGCTGTGGACTCAATGATTAAGCTTGTAGGGGAACTAGTTAGTCCGGAATTTGACATACCTAAGAGTTACTATGAAGCAAAGAGATTGTGTTAAAACTAGTTAATGGTACTTTTGGTTGGACATTTAAATATTTCTGAACTTTGAAAGTCTATTTAGATCGTATTTGATGTGTTTAGATAGTGTTTGATGTGTTTTATTATTACTTAGGGTGATTTTATACGTTGTAGCTCTTTTAGAATTGATTTGGAGCATTTTAATGCTAGTTTTGAGCTGCTTTGGTATTGGTTTCTGTGCAGGTGTGGCTGCAGAAAATGCAGGAATTGAATGCAGGAAATTTTCCAGAAAACCGACGGAAAACCGACTCAGTCCGTCGGTTTTCTGGAAAATATTTCTGAAATTTTATGAAAAAACCGACGCACTGTGTTGGTTTTGTATTTAAAATAAAAAACCGACGCACGACGTTGGTTTTTCCATAAAATATATATTATTTTTATATAACATAATAAATCAGAAATTAAAAAAATCGACTCTGTCCGTCGGTTTTTTTTTTTTTTTTTTAAATTATTGTATAAATCCCGACGGACCACGTAACCGACGCTGTCCGTCGGAAAAAACCGACGTGGTCCGACGGTTTTCAAAAAGAGAGGCTATGTAAACCGACGGACCGTAAAGGGTCGGTTTCCCTTCGGTTTCATTGAAAAAACCGACGCAGTCCGTTGGTTTTCGTCGTCGATTTTTCCTCTTTTTTTAGTAGTGATAGTGCAACGCTCAGGGAAGGATTAGTCACTCCTTACCCAAATGATATCCTACCCTTTTCCCAAGCCTACATTACAAATCCATAACAAGCCCTACGTGATCCTATGCCAAGGGTTCTCACATTAGTGGATACTTACATGACGGCCAAGCTTATGGTATCGCAATTGCATGCATTGAACATCTTTCTGAGTATGAGTGTACTTTTTTAGACGTCCCAGAGTTAAAAAAAATACTGAAATATGTGTGATAAAAGGACTTTCTTTCTAGTGAGGGCACTTGAAACATGAGGATAGGTATAGTTCAAAACTTTTACTTGAAACTAGACGAACAAATCTTGTCGATACTTAGGTATGTTTGAGGTACCACTTGAAGCTGTAGGAATTATCCCGAAGTCAATCTCGGTTAGCTGGGAAGAAAGTGATAGAATTGTTATGCACAAAACTAATTGTTGGTACTAACTGAAGTCAAGACGTGATTCTCTTCACTTCTTCATTTTCCAATATTCTTTACAACAAAAACAATTAAAAATGCATCAAAAAACAAATTATACCACCTTCTAATGTGGGTATTTTAATTCCAGTTCAGGCGCCCACCTTCTAATGCGGGTATTTTAAATTTAAGTTCAAGCACCCACCTCATAATGCGGGTATTTTAATTTTAGTCAGGCGCCCACCTTCTAATGCGGGTATTTAAATTTCAGTCAGACACCCACCTCCTAATGCGGGTATTTTAATTTCAGTTAGGCGCCCACCTCCTAATGTGGGTATTTTAATTCCAGTTCAGGCGCCCACCTTCTAATGCGGGTATTTTAATTTCAGTCAGGCGCCCACCTTCTCATGAGAGTATTTTAATTTCAGTCAGGCGCCCACCTCCTAATGCGAGTATTTCATTTCAAGTACATTTTTACGCGGGTATTTAATTTTTCAGTCAGGCGCCCACCTTATAATGCGGGTATCTTAATTTCAGTCAAGGCGCCCACCTTCCAATGCGGGTATTTTAAATTTCAGTTCAGGCACCCACCTTCTAATGCAGGTATTTTAATTTCATTCAAGGCGCCCACCTTGTAATGCGGGTATAATTTTAGTCAGGCGCCCACCTTCTAATGCAGATATTTTAAATTTCAGTTCAGGCGCCCACCTTCTAATGCGGGTATTTTAAATTTCAGTTCAGGCGCCCACCTTCTAATGCGGGTACTTTAAATTTCAGTTCAGGCGCCCACCTACTAATGCGGGTATTTTAAATTTCAGTTCAGGCGCCCACCTTCTAATGCGGGTATTTTAATTTCAGTCAGGAGGCCACCTTCTAATGCGGGTATTTCAATTCTAGTTCAGACACCCACCTCCTAATGTAGGTATTTTAATTTCAGTCAGGCACCCACCTTCTAATGTGGGTATTTTACTTTCAGTTAGGCACTCACCTTCAAATACGGGTATTCCATTTCAAAGCTCTGGCACACAAAGCAGAGTATGCATTAGGATCTCGGCACACAACACGAGACTTCATTTCATTTGAAGGCTCTGGCACACAAACCGGAGTATGGATCAAGGTCCTCACACACAATCCAGAACCCCTCTACATTCAAATCTTTGGCACACAACCTGATGTTTTCATCAGGGTCCCGACATACAACTTTGTAGTCCATTTCAATCCATGGCTCTGAGTTCGGCCGCCCCTCTAGCACTGAATCATTATTCTCCCCAACAAGTTTTCCCGAACTACAATTGGTCTGACTCCCATCTCAGGGATATGTAGGGAGCTCAAATTCAGCACGACCGTTCTCCGTCCTACACTTGCTAGGACCATTCTAACAACACTGGGGCAAAGTTTTGATCGGACGATCAAAATTTGCCACAACATCCATTAGTTACCACATTTCGAACTACATTGACCTGATTCTCGTGATTGACGAGATATGTAGAAAGCTCTATGCAGAGTTCGGTCATATAGGGGCGAGAATCATTCTTTCCCCAGCAAGTATACAATCTTGCACCCTCCCAGCGTCTCGTAGCTCGGCACTGGGCCAATTTTGGAAGCGACGACGTGGGTACGCGAATCTTTTTTGGCCCTGAACAATCCTTCCCTTTTATCATTTTTCTTTCTATCACAACCCTGCCGACGGATGGAGAGCATTGTAAAAGCTCTATCAACGTCTGGTTTTTTTCTCCGTACATATCCTTTTGGTAATTCTTTTCCGAGCCAAAATAGGCTATACGTCAACGTCTTCGTCCGAAACCTCTTTCATCGTCTCCGGTCGAAGAGGGACAAGCTGTTAACACCTAATTTTGGCTCGACGTGCTTAAAATTAACATTTTGGGGGGCCCTGATTCGTTAAAGAGTGTGAAATACATTTTTTTGCACATTTTTACATTTTTCGACAATTTATTGATTATTATCCTTATTTTAGAAATTTTATCAATTTATTGTCATTTTTTCAAGAATCATCATTTTGTACATGTACAGTGTAATACTACCATTTTGTGCAATTAATAATGGTCTCTTTATTTTATAGCAATACATTTTCATATCTTATACATTAATAATTACATTTTTATACTTACACATGTATTAATTAACTATATTTTAGTACAGTCCGACAGTGCAGAGAAAATCGGAGCAATTAATTCTTAAACACAAAGCAAAAATTCGATCAAGTCAAGGTCTCATCACCTTTTAAAAAGTTGACATTTGAGGTGATAGGTTGGGTTCTTAATCCATTGGTTAATGTATCTTTACACAAGGGTTAAAAGGGGTAAGGGGACAAAGGGACAAGGGAGGGAGTTCCTTTATTTTTTGGACAAAAAAGGGTATTCATTGATATTATAAGAAAAGGTGGGGGTTAAATTTTATTTTACACGCACACACTACTACACTTGGCACATTTCAGAATTTTTTTTCTTAAAACCTAAAACATCATCTCCTCCTCTCCTCCACTTCACAAAACCGCCTCCGCCGCCTCTCCACGCCGGAGTTCCGAGCTCCGGTGAACGCCAACCACACCACTGCCCTTCATCTTCCTCACCACACCCCACTTCACTCACCACTTCGTCTCCCTCTCTCTCTCACCCACTGCCCGCTCCGGCGAACTCACGACGCCGGAGCAGTTGACTGCGCCACCACCCACCAGTCGCTGCTCCCCGTCCCCTTTTCCCTTGTTCTCCGAGCTTCAACAACAACGAACAATCAACTCACACCCCTCGTCTTCTTCGATACTCCGGCGAGGAGCTTCTAGCTCCAGTGAGCCGGAGCAGCCAACAACAGCCACCACCGCAACACCACTGTCCTTCCGTCACACCCCTCTCCACTGCTAGCTTCCTCAAAAACAACCCCACCCACCATGCATGACCCCCACTGCCCAGCTCCGGTGAACCCACGACGCTGGAAAAATTAATGACAACACCACCATTGTACAACCTCTCCCGCTGCTCTCTCTCATCTCCCTCTGTTCCGCTGTTATCACCGGAAAACATATTGTTCTGCTCCGTTTTTGCTTGCTTTACGGCTTATCCCGCTTGTTTTAATTTTTGTGATTTGATTGCTTCTGGCTAGAGTTGCCATTTTCCGGTTGCCTAAGTCTGTTTACATTATTATTGTTAACTGGCCCATTTGATCATTGATTTGTCTGCGTATTTAACTGATCTCCGTGTTTATATTTTGATTGTTGTTGCTTGTATATTAATATTGCACTGTTTGAATTTTTTTTGGCAACCCCGACTGATTTTCCTTTATTACTACTGCTGCTACTCGGATTTTCTGCTACTGTTGTTATTATTGGACTATTTCTTAAATTATATTTGCTAAATAATGCTGGTTTTGTGCCCGAAAAATACTACTCTGGTGGTCATTGTTATTGTGTTTAATCTTTCTCGGCCGACTAGCTAGGAGCTCGCTGCCCGGGAATGTTGTTGACATTGTTATTCCTTTTATCGATTTTGTTAGAATAATTTGGGCGAATACTAAACCCAAATGGCCGATGAAGAAATTTTCGTCGATTTCCAAAGCCTCCCATGTACAAAAGACAGGTTTTTTATTTTAATTATATTCATTATTTCTTTAATTCATTAGATAGTTATTTATTCTCTTACTAACACTTTTACTAAGTGTTTATACAGGTTCCCGGAGATACATCCGAGGACGACACTCGGAAGGAACCCAAAGACTTCATTGAATCACTGTTTGTATTTATTTTTCGCATTTTTTTTATATAACTGTACAAAACATAAACTCATCGCATAGTGGAAACTTTATTTTTGGAATGACGGGTTGATATACTTATTTACTTGTCGCCTTGTTTGTTAGACATAAAATTGTCATTCGCTTTAAGCAAGACTTAGGCCGTCAATACTTTCATAATTGTATTAAATTGACTTGGTATAAATACTTTGTTAAATAAATTCACACTTTTGACGTTTAGGCAATAAATACTAGTCCATCCTTTATTTTATATTATTTATACACTATTAATACAAATTACATTTTATAATGTTTCATGTACACTAATACATGTTTTAATTAAGTTAAATTCACATTTTGACGCTAGGCAAATATTAAGTCTTCTATTCACAAATCTTTTATTCTTTAGAGGCATTACACATTTTCACTCATTTTTTTTATCCACAATCTCTTATACTTATTTTTTATCAATACTTTTTACAATTATTTTGTTCCTTATTCTTTTGATAGGATATTCATTAAACAAACACTCTGTTTAACTAAACGATAGAAACAAGTCAAATAAACTTCACTTTTCTGAATAATTTCGTTATATAAAATCTTTACACCAATGAATATTCATAAATTATTTTTACATTCTTTATGCACTAATATACCTAGTTATACAATTCTTTAGATATTTTATGTTTGATATACACTCTTTTATACTTGAAATACATTCTTTATATGTTTCATATACATACATTCTTTTTTTTTTACATGGACATTTTTTATATACTTGATATATCTATACTTTTATATTTTTTATACATCTTTTATATAGTTGTATATATTATTTACACCAACTGATATATCTTTTGTGGCAATAGATATATACTCATTTTACTAGCAAATATACTACTATCGAACGAGGTATGTTTTATTTACAATCCTTTATACATTCCTATCGATATACATTCTTTATAAATACTTGATACTTGATATACATACATTTTTTATACTCTGTATATACTTAGTACATTATCACCTAGTGTAGCTTTTCATGAAGTCATAACATTTTGAAAACAGGTAATAATAATGATAAACAGATAGATAATCCCCCTCTAGTGTTCAGTTAAACTAAGTTTAAGGACTGTCTTCGGACAGACTCTGAGGGATGCTTAATACCATTCCCCTTGAAGTAAATAAAACCCTTATCTAGAATCTTATAGGTTTCGTGGACTAAAATGGAGTAGACACACAAATACATATAGGTTTCCTGATTTTCCTAAAAAAATAAGGTGGTGACTCTAACCCTTTTAAAACCAGTTAGAATAACCGGGAAGTTGCAAACTATCTTGGACCCGTTCAAAATAGGGCGTAACAATTACAAAGGAGAAATATTGTCCTTGAGTGCCTGGTATTTCATTTACATGGATTAAAATGATAAAATTTCTTGAATTCTACTGTCCTACTGTAATGTGTAAAAAGTGTGCTGGGATTTTCCTCCACCTGGATGGTATAGTTCAGTTGGTGCTTGCATTCGAAACAGGGATGGGAATTTTGATTTGCTAAATCCATGGAAATACATGAGACTATAATATTGAAGCTAAAGGTACTGCCAATTAAGGAAACATTCATATACTATGTGGAAAACAGTATACAACATGTGCTCATGGAAGCTGACTCTTTGGTATCGAAAAAAGATTTTCGATGGGATATGAAGGTTTCATAAGGTATTGCCATAGTGATCAAGACCGTCTTGAAGCTGTGAGAGAGTTGGCGAGTCGATTTGGTACAAACATGTTGGTGTGGTTTTATATATCTACCCTCTTTGTGGTTTTATATATCTACCCTCTTTAACTTTCAACAACTATGAACACCGTAAGAGAAAAGAATAGATTGATAACGTTGAGATCGATACAAGGAAATAGTGGCCTTGACGTACTCATCGTAAGCTTACTTAATTGGCATCTGTTACGGTTCGCTTTTACGTGAGTTAAGGCATAAAAGTTTCTACGGAGTTGTTGGTGCTCTAATTGAATTTTAGTATTTTTAGAGTCGCCACCTAATTTATTAAAGGAAAACTAGGAAAACTGGCTAAAAGATTTTCAAGAAAGAGAGAAATCTTTTGGTACCAAAGTTCGAGGTAAGGGTTCTGGTGATCCCTTAGGGAAGGTTTTACGCACCCTAGTATTAAAGATCCGTAGAATATGGTTGACCTACGAGCTTCAATGTGTGATTAATGTACTTATTTTTTTACAATTGTTTAGCTTTCCGCAAAAATGTCATTCATATTCATATCATAATTTCAAGGAAAAAATCGGCAAAAGATCCCCTTATAAAAGGGGTTTTTGGGTTTGAAAATCCACGTAAGTGTTCAACTCACTTTATTGCCGGACTAGGACACACTCGGAATTTCTCCCGAGTAGAGTCGCTACTATTCTAGTCCTAATAAGATGAGTTTAGTCTTTTACGGGTTTTTATTTTTATATAAGAAAATATGGAGTATTCTCTCTTATTTATACACATACATATGTAAGAAAAAGGAAAGTTTTATTAAGTCCAAATTTTATAATTTTTTCTTGAGAAAATTACACCACAAGTCAAGCTTTTAAAGTTAGGCACATAAATAGCACAACTTTTAAAGTTCATCAAAAATAACATATTTTATACCTTTATGACATATTTAGGAAAATATTATACCAAAAAGAACCCCCTAAATTAGGGACTCAATAATATATACTCATTCTTTATTATCATTTATCTCCCTTCTTTAAGGGATAAACCCATCTCTATTATATCATTTATCTCTCTTCTTAAAGAGATAAACATCAATCTTTCTCACTTCTCTTTCTTATACACCCTTCAACTGCTAGTCTGCTACATCTTCTTATTCATTTTCATTTTTTCGTATGGGTTGTTGAGAGTTTTCAAGGATTTGGGGAAGACTAAGGCTAAAAAAAAAAAATTGATTGACTTACGTTCAAATAATTATTAAAAAATTTCCAAAAAATATATTTCAAAACAACATATCCAAAAGATGATCATTATATGAAGTATAACTTCATATACAAATATTATTTGGAGCATACACAAAATTATAAGAGGAATAAAAATTTATCATACAAGGTATAATAAAATTATACGTGGTATATGAAATGTATACAAGGTTAATGAAATGTATACAATGTATAACAAAATTATACGAAGAATATAAAATTTATGATACAAGGTATAAAATATATCTTGCAAGGTATAATAAAATGTATATAAGATATAAAAAGCAGTTACAGAAGAATTCACATATTCATGATACATATTTTGTATAAGTTTATTTCTGATATAAATTTAATTTCAAAATGTTACCTATATGATATTTATATAAGCAAAAGAACTACAATCATGTGTATTCTCAATATTTTGTGTATTTTTTAACTACAGTCGTGCTCATGTTTAAAATATTACTTATCATACATTTATACAATATAAATAAGATCAATTTTTTATTTAATATATTTATTAATGCTTGAATACCTTTTATGTGAATTTAATAAGGATGAAAAAGTTATGGTATTGAAATTAATTAGATGTAACTATTTTGGAAAATGGCAGCAAAAATGTAGGAAACGTGTGGTTCTTTATTCTTAGGGAGTTGCTTTACTATGGAACTCTTAATTAAACTGCTATGAAATGTTTACCGAATTTATATGTTAACAATATGTAAATATTTTTATATTCTTGTCTACTTATGTTTTTTCCCTTTTTTCTTTTTGAAGCCTATAAGGTCAAACCATATTCCAAGCCTCAAAGTTCATCATACCTCAATCTTGGTCCAAATATATTTTCCTTTATTTTCATTCTATTTGGTTTTGAGCTTCCAGGCCCAAATCAATCACCATTTTGTCAGATTTTGCTAAGTTCAGAACCCATTTCCAGCTTTAAAAATGTGCAAATCTCTTATCTTTCAGCAAATCGAATCCAGGTTAAAAAAACGGTTCTTTGAGTTTGCAAAAAAGACTTATTACAACCCAGTTTCAGTTTCAAGAGAATATCAAGAAGTTTGTCCTTTTAAAGTACGGATGATAACCCAAAAAATCATTAATTAGCCATTTTGAAGAACCATTAGACGTTGCTCCTTTTTTTTTTTTTTTGAACTTACTGATGTGCCATGAAATTACGGGATATTCGATGCTAATTTCTTAAGCTTTTGTAACTCTTCAAGCACTTTTGGTGTTACTTTTCGTGTGTTTTTGTCATTTTATAGGAAAAGATATTCGGAAAGCATAACAGAGCAAAATGAAGCAAAATAGGCCAAGGACACACTTTACACAACATGCGAGCCGCATGTCATGTCTGCGGATCCACAATTCCACCGCATAGCATGACAGGCCACTGAAGAATAGAGAGTGAAAGGTTGCGCAATTTGCGAGATCAACATGCGACTCTCATGTTGAACTTGTGAGACAACAGTGTTAACGGAAACCTTGTCCGAAATCTGGGAAGCATGAAGTCAAGAGCATAACATGCGGCTGCTGAGCATGCTTCGCGTCTCGCATGTTTGTTTTGCGACACAACATGCGAGACGCACGTTGTGCACGCAGGGGTGTTTTTGTATAACATTGGTGCTTTATTCAGTTTTATGTGATTTAGAAGTGATCGGAAGAAACCAAGTGAAAATAAAGTCAAAAGGAGGCCACACTGGACAGTTTTGCAAAACTATCCAAAAAGGGACAGATTTGCAAAACTGAAACTTTGGGGTTTATTTTTTCATATTTTGACTTGGGAAAGTTGAGGAGCTACAAAAGAGAGACTTGGGGCATATCATTTTGATCTTTGGCCATTTTCATCAAGCTTGGAGAGTTAGGTTTTTGCACCCACACTTGGGGGGATTGAAGATTTGAAGATCTTGATAAGAAATTTCTTAACCCTTTACTCATTTCTTCTTTTCCTTGCTATGTATTGATTATCTAAGTATGTAGCTTTCTATTTCATTACTTGAATCTTGTTTGTGAAAATAATCTTGATTAAAGTTTGGTTTGAAACTCTTGTTTTACTTATGTATTGAATGATTTTATTCCTAATGAAGTGGGTTATTGTTTCTTTAATTAATTTCGTTCTTGAATGTTTCCAAAGGGATTAGCTAACCCTAGGACTCACCCATTTAATTTTATTTGAGCTCGAGAGAGGAAAGTCAATTTGGGAAAGATTAGTTAACAAGGATTTGAGGCATAACTCTCATCTAATGACTTGAGCTCGAGAGAGGAAAGTCACTTGGGATTATATTGATTGTGCCTAATATCACACTTTAAGGCTTGAGAAAGTTTAAAGTGAAATTCATTGATTTGGTTGAGAAACTTTCGATGAAATTTAGAAATTATTATCTATTAACATAACCTCGTTCTTAGTTGTAAAATCATAAAATACGCTGGATCGTTATTTGAGTGTAATTTCCTATTATCCATGCTTATGGCCATTGATCATTTTACTTGCTTTCTAGGTTAGTTTACGTTTCCGCATTAGCTATAATTTTCTCAAAAATCAAAATATTATCTATCGTTTGGCTTAGCTTGGTAAGTGAAAGTTCCTTACTTTCTTAATCACTTACTATATTGTTCCCTGTGGGATCGACCCCGACTCATAGTTGGGTAAATTATATTACATACGACCATGTACACTTTTTCTTTGAGGAGTGGATTTGGTCATTATCACTTACCAAAATCCCATTTTTTCATTTTTCACAACTAACCGCGTCGTTAAACCAATTTGAAAAATTCAAGATCAAGCTAAGTTTTGACTTGTCATGCAAAAAATTGATCATTATCCCCCCTTTTTTTTTTTTATAAAAAGAGGTTTAGCGACTTCCTAAAACACTAAACGTTGATTTCCTAAGTTCTACACATGCATACGGGTTTCAATATTTTTTGCAAGAGTTTTTACAAATACATATACATAAACAAGTATAGAGAAAAAATAAACGAGGAAAGTTTAGGCTGGTGGGCCTACCCAAGCCCCCCAGTAGGCTATTTTCACCCATAGTTGGGCCTTCCAATAATTTAGCTTCCCTTTCCATTTTTTTGATGGACTCGATCAAGAGTCTGTTTGGATGGGCTTATGCCTATAAGCTGTTTACAGCTTATAAGCTAAAAAAAATAAGTTGGGTAGTCTAACTTTTTTTTTTGGCTTATAAGCTATTTTCAGCTTATAAGCTGCTCTAGATAAGCTAAGTCAAATGGGCTCAATTATTTTTTTGAGCTTATTTTAAGCACAAAATGACTTTAAACTGGTCGGTCAAACACTCAAAAAAGCTGAAAACAGCTTATAAGCAACTTTATAAGCCAATCCAAATGGGTTCCAAGAAACGTTATTGGGTTTATGCAATAGAAACCGCCCAAGCAATGGTATTTCATGCAAGCAAAATAAAGGGGAAATATGGATTAGGAAGTATCTAAAAAAGAAAAATGGAAACTTAATGAACACAGCATTTGATATAGCACGCATAAGTCACATGATTCTAAAAACATATATACTACATTTAATGGAATAGAAACTTGACTAAAACACCCACATGGACTGAAACAATAAATAAACCAGCCCAAAGGGTAAATAACCACGAGCCTAGAACTTAAAGCCCACTGAGATAAAGCCCAAAAAAAAAATGAAATAGTAAACAGGCCCATAAGCTCATTCCCTTAAACAAAATAGTCCAAAACCACACAAATAGGTATACACAACCATCCACCATATACATACACACCCATGGAGTTACTAAAATAGCCCAAAAAGGAAAGCTTTCACCCTTTTGTTTCTGATGCCGCACAAGATCCAAGGGGTGTTCAGGAACCCCTTAAGGACAGTGTCTTAATTGATACGTCTCAATTTTTCAAGAATTTCCTGCAAACTTCGAGATCAAGTATTTTCAGACAAGGTTCGTGATCAAGTATTTTCCGTAAGATTTTTAACAGTAAATTGCGTTATCTTCTTTTGTTTGATGTCATTTAATAAAACAATTTGTTAAATTTTACTAATAGCACTCCAGGAGGAGTTCCTTTTTTTTTTTTTTTTTTTTTTAAATCATACTTTTGGAAAAAGTAGAAGATATAATAATTTATTCTCTGGGATGCAGTTCTTTATTCCTTTTTTTTTTTTGGGTTATATAACAATTTATACTTTTTTTCCGTTCCTTTTAACGCATTACGTGTTGTAGCTCTTTCCTTCTCTTTTTTCCAGTTTTCTTAACTTTCTGAATCTAACACTATAGGTTATTTATCTTCTATGCTTTATTAAAATAATTTAGAAAATTAATTTGAATTAAACAAATTAACCCTGAATGATTTTATTTTATAAAAAATAAAAAAAATTAAAAATGAAAAATTGAAAAACCTCTGTAACGTCAAAAGTAGAAATTACAGGACACAATGCCTTTGTAATTTTGTTTTCAAATCAAAGTGCAGTTTTGAAAATTATATATTTGTACTTTTTGTTGTCATTTTTTTGCCTTTAATTTCATGTTTCTGCTTAAAAAATTATTCCTAATATATTATTCACCTATACATGAAACAAACAGTCCAACAAATGGGTGTAACTGTTTTAGCCTTTTTAACAGTCCAGCGGATGGGTGTGACAGTTCATTAGTTCCTTTTATGTGCAGATTATGACAAACTCAAGAGTCAGTTTTTTACGAGTCACTTTAACTCTTTGAATTAGCGTCTTCTCTCCCTCTTATTTCTCCCACTTGCATCAGGATGTTAAGTGTCCAACCATTACAAAAAGGGCGAAATGATTTCCCTTTCAGTCGATTTTATTCAACGATTGCCCAAAATATTAATAATAAATAAATAATAAAAATTGTTGACACCCAATTTTATCCCTCCTTTATTCTAATTTATCTCCTTGGGCTTCTAAATTTATTAACGAGCTAAATACTCTTATTGCTTATATCTTCACTGTTTTACTATCAATGGTTTGTCATCAGGACATTTTAGGATTTGTACCCGTTAAATTAATTATAAGTCGATATTTTATTAAGTCCTTATTTTCTACTAATTGTCATCATAATATATATACAAGTTAAACACTTAGAAGTTGTAGAAGTTAATTACTAAGAAGCCCAAAAGAAATTAATTAGAAGAAGAAAATACTCAACGAATTCAGCTATTCGAAGCCCATTCTTACGAGCCCAATTTGTGACCAGTCCATATTTTTTAACAGACCAGACCATATCCTTTAATAACTTAACCCGGCCCACTATCTAAATTAAATCCTTAATCTCTTCATCACAAAAAAACAGCAGCCACACCTTGTCGTCTTCTCCTCTTTCCCTTCCATTTTTGGACGATTGCTGCACCTTCTTTCACCAACACAAGACCTTGTTAAACCATTTTTGTGTAACTTCGATAGCAATAGCTTGACCACTCCTCTATCTCTTCTGTTAAAAAATTTGGTCAAACAAAGAATACCATAAAGAGCCAAGAATGCTTTGCAGACATCTGATCTGCTGAAGCATAAGGGATCTGTTCACATGCCCAATCAAATGGCTATTCTTTTTCAAAATCCAGCCTTAAAGCTTTTCCTATATACTGCTCCAAAAATCCCACGTGAGCCATCATTCAAATACCATTTCCTGATAAAATTCAAGCGACTTTCATCGTATGCAGCCTTTGCCTCCCCATTTCGGACAAAGGTGTTATTGATTTTGTTTTCTTCACAGAGAATCAATGGTAATGCGCTTACCCTTTTTGGCTTTTTCTTCAATTTCATTTTCGATTTTACTCTAGATGAGATTCGGATTTGAAACCAAAATTTAACCCATTTCAATTCAAATTATCGTACGACATCGTCAAAATGTTCAAAACCTATTATTTGAGGGTTCTATAAATAGAACCCTATTCTTCATTCTCGAAAAAAAAAAAAAGAGAAACATCGGGGAAATCTCATATACATAACACTTTATCTTCGGACTACTACTCGAAACCTGGAGAGTTTAAAAACATTTCGTTCGTCGAGGTTCGGGTCTGTTCCATAACGCGAGTGTAGATTCGAGGCCAATGCCCCGTTCACTGCACCGATAAAAGGTCGGTGAATCTTAAGCTTCAATCTTTTCTCTATTTTTCTTTCACTGTTAGTGTAATGAATCTGCCCGTTTGAGATAAAATCATGAATCAAAGTTCTCTCTTGTAAAATCATGCCTTCGGAACGTTAATGTTGTGTATTTGATGCCTGTGTTGATATTTTTTGACACCTGTTGTATTGATGTGTCGTGAGAATAGACGTCGAACATCCCTCTTGTGGATACCTGTGTCGTTTGGATTTAATTCATCCCTTTTTTTAAAAATCACGTATCAATGTATTGGTAACCCATGTCCTGTTCCCTTTAAAAGGATAATGTGTTGCGACGAGTTCATTTCTAGTTATATAGTGTCAAAATGTAACTATTAGATGGTCAGCCAAATATGTTCTGCTCTATGTACATTGCGAGGATACCGTTAGCTGCATACATCTTGTCGATTTTCGATGCTTCTAAGTTCCCGATCATCACTTTAGCTGTTCTGATTTTGCTCATTTAGATATCATAAAAATCAAATATTCATTGTTCTTCTTTGCTGGTCTAAGATTAACCCATAACCAGTGATCTAATTATTAAGAAATGAAGTTCTTTCTTATGTCGAGATATCAAGAAGTCAGGCCCCTGCAGTTCCATCATTCATGCTATGCGAAAATATGTTCTGCTATATATAGATGAATTAAAATCATGTGTTGGATAGGTTTCCTCTCATCTGTATTATTAAACTTTTCACACTCCTAGAATTATGACATTAGGAATGTGTTCTTATCCTATGCGACTTGCAATTAAGTAGAAGAGGAGGTTCTTTAGTCGCTGTAAGGAACGAATATAAGCAGCATAAGTTCTAATGCGCGTCAATGTTATCCTTTCCTGTGGAAATACCAGCTTCATTTTTTGGGAGATTAGATTTTTGTTTGGACGTATAGATTAGAAAGTGCCAATGATTCCTGAAAAATGGACTGTGTTCTTAGTTTGCTTAATCTGGATGGCTAGCTAAGGGCTAAGGTTGTTGAAGACATTAGTTTTAGTGTTTGCAGTCCTAGAATGAATCTGGAGCAAGAATTATATTAGCTACTGGTAGGATTAAGTTTTTGACAGATCTTTTTTTTTTAGCTTGGCTAGAAGAAATTTGTAGATGTTTGGCTTAGAACAATTGAAGTTATTGATTCCTTTACTAGTCTTCTATTCAGGAAATGATGTTCAGTAGTATTTTAAGGTTAATTTCTCCTTGTAATTTGTCGAAACCTGATTTCTGAATTCTTCGAATGGAAATGGATGTTCTCTGCTTTGAATAGATTACTACTCGAAGATATTTTTCTATATTTGCAAAGTGTTAAATCATTTGTATTTCAAACATAAAGTATCATTCTCTGTTCAAGTTCTTTATTTTTAGTAAACATGTTCTGTTTTAATTCACGGGCTGCAATTGGTGTTACTTAATCTTAGTTGGTGTTTGAAGAGCTTGATTTGATATATTTCTAAATATAAAAATCTGTTCCAAGTGCTGGCTGCTCATATTATGGTTTAAGAAAGTGACTTCCATAGGGTACTGAGTGTGTTTCTTTGTTATTCATATGTAGATTTTAGTGCAAAAATTTGATCAATTGTTCATGTCTTTAAGGTCCTTATTCATGTATATGTTCGTAGTGGCTTTCTTGAATTTATGAGTCGTGAATTGAATGATAGTGTTACTTTACTTCGTTTACTTATTATTATTTTTTTTAAAAGAGCCATATCGTTACTCTAATTTTCTGTTACTTTTCTTTGTTTGCATGAACACCGGAGCCGAAGAGTCTCACTTTGAGACTCAACGACGCCGCTACCACACGGAGCCCGTGCATCCTCGATCATTTCCAGTTTTACATCGCTCAAAGAGAATTACAAAATAATCAAATCTTTCTGTCAGGAGTTTATTTTGGCTAATTTATTTATTTGTTGATGCTGCTTGTTTACATGTTTGGTGTGACTAACATTCTACCTAGTTGTGTGGTTATTATAAAATGCTTAACTGCTTTATTTTAACCAAGTCCCATTTAGGATGTCTTAATCGGCAACTCAGGTCTTAAATCAAGTGGAGTTTAATTGTTCCTGTTGTGAGTTTGGTACCTTTTTTTAGTTAGAAAGAAAAAGATATGGTTTCAAAATATCACAAATTTTACACACTAACGTTAGCTTGTTTTGAGAAATAAAAAAAAAAGTAAACTAGTTTTTATGGATTACTTTTTCACTTTAGCTCTTTCCAACATTTGAAACATGTATTTGTTAAAATAACCTTTGCATAGTTTATATTGAACTAATAGTCTTTTCATAAGTCTTTCATGTTAAGCTAATCACAACTTTCGAAATACACAAACGTTTTACCTAAACTTTATTTAGTTCACTACTTTTCATATGATATTTGTATTTTTTAAAATGCTTCCACATTTGTATATAACAATCAGCCTCAATTTTCTCAACGTAAGTCCGGTCGGTTAACCATTTTTAATGGATCTTAAAGGGTGCTTAATACCTTCCCTTTAGATTAATTGAACCCTTACCTAGAATCTTAAGTTAGTAGATCTTAAAACGGAGTTAACTTTAGAAAATAACTTTAATGAACTTTAGGTGTCCTAATTCACCATAAATAATTAGGTGGAGACTCCCTAACTTTAATTAACCCCGGAATTATCGGGATGTTGTAAACCATTTTGACTCCGGTTAAAATGGGGTATAACAGCTTGGCGACTCCGCTGGGGACTACTTAGGTTCTAACCATAACGGACTTAGTTTTTTAATTAGGCTTTATGTGCTAACTTTACTTGCTATAAACTGTTTCACATGCTATAAATTGCTTGCATGATATATTGTTTGTTTGATGTAAATTGTTTATGTGTTACTTTCTTTGATAAATTGTCATTCCGTTCACACTTCCTCCCCTCCTGAAAAATTCACACACTTAAAGCGGTTTCGCGGTTCGCGGCCGTGCACTATTAAATCACCCTCTAGTTGAATCGATCTTGTGGATTTTTTCGATCGGCGGTGCAATCGACAGCCACGGACTTTCCACTCCCAAGTTGTCCACTTGGGCTTGTGTCATAGGAAACCAACTCTTGGCCAACCAAGAGTAGAGCTAAACCAACACCCTTTATTAGGAGCATACATTTCATGACCTAGGAGGTTTAATACCCCTGGTGTATTAAGCTCATTAGATGACTTTACCCAAACGTCCAAGTGGGTTCACGACCCCAAGTGACACTAATCATACTTTATGTGCACGTTCGAAGGATAATTGTGCCTACATATTGACTATTTGCTCTAACTAATTAAACTTTAGGAGGGAGGGAATGACTAACGTTTCTATGGCAGTTATGGATTCTACATTGGAGTATGTTCGTGATCAACAATTGACGAGAACCAAGGACATCGCAAAATGGAGCTAGAAATTTAGACATAGGAAATTGTATTTACTTTATTTAGAGTAGGAAACACTTTATGTTGTATTCATTTGATATGTAATAAATATTACATTACGTTTGTACTTTATTTCGGGAAATAGAATTTGTTTAATTGGCCAAAAGCAATGGGATGACGTATTATGGCACATTTTACCCTTCAAACAAACGTTAGGCCTACCTCTGGCACAAAGAGGTCACATGCATATTAGGACGCGTTATTGTTATTCAATATACATTGTTTACAACTTGTTTGCCTTTATTTGATGAATTATTTGCTACATGACTTATTTGACTCTACGTGATCATGACTTCACTTAGATATTTTAATATGAGACTAATGTCATTTGCATTTTTATGTTTCTTCTTTTTATTTTTTCCCAAAAGAGTTGATTTGTGTTGACATTCGAACTGGCCGACAATCCTTACCTCACAAGGCCAAAGACGTCATCATTACCTCGACGTAGTTGGGCTGTTCAAGGAAGGAAAACTACTATGTCTGATCCAGCCGCATCAACTGGTTTGGAAAACATCGTGATCTCTAGTGATCCTCCCGAGACTTCCGAACATAGAATTACTATTCAACATGATGAACATATCGCCCGCTTGACTCAAGAGATTGAGGACCTACGTGGAGAACTGAATCGGGTTAGGGACTTGACCAATTTGTCCGTCACACTCCAAAGTCCACCTCCTGAACCTAGAAATGTCGCACCAAATCCACCTCGTTTTCCATCAGTTGAATCTCCAGTTCCTGAACATTTTCCTCCACGAAATAATGCACCTACCAACAATAACTTTCCTCCAATCACCCTCGCAAATCCACCAAAGCCGTCATCCGTCTATACTCCTCCACAAAGTCAACCACCCACCTACACTACCTATGCTACTCCTAATCCACCACTCGTCAACCCACCAAGTCAATCGCTAGTTCACACTACTTATGTTCCTTTATCCACCAACACTAATCCGCCACCTGCAACTACTCCTCTAAACCCACCAAACCAACTACTTATGAACACCACTTATAACACACCACCTCCAGTCCAAAACACTCCCACCGTCCAAACTTATCCAACCCAGCATATACAAGGGGCACATTTTGTCACTCCTAATGCGCAATATGTTCCTCCGGTATATGCAGCGGAAACACAAGCCTTTACCAACCCAGTAACAGTCAGGTTCCAACCCGAGGTAGATCAATACGAGAAAATGGAAAAGGATGCAAAAGCAAGGGCAGATGATATATTGTTAAAAGAGATCCACAGTCTCAAAGAAGCAATGAGAAACCTTCAAGTTGCTAGAGGAAGCAAGAGTGTAAAATATAAAGATCTGTGTCTTCAGCCTGACGTTGATTTACCCGTAGGCTACAAGCCGTCGAAATTTGATACATTTAATGGAACAGGCGACCCTCATACGCATTTAAGGGCCTATTGTGACAAACTGGTGGGAATAGGTAGAGATCAGAATATAAGGATGAAGCTATTCATAAGAAGCTTATCTGGCGAGGATCTTACTTGGTATACATAACAAGACGTCCGTAAATGGCGTGGTTGGAGTGATATGGCATAGGACTTCATGGACCGATTTAGTTTTAATACCGATATCACACCAGATAGAGTCTATATGACCAAGGTAACCAAGAAATCAACTGAGTCGTTCTGCGAGTATGCGTTGCGTTGGAGGTCAGAAGCATCCAGGGTTCAACCCCCGATGAGTGATAGAGAAATGACTGCTACCTTCATTGACTGCCAAGCTGGCATATACTATGAGAAAATGATAGGCATGATGGGACAAAAATTCACAGAAGTTGTCAGAATGGGACAAGCCTTAGAAGAAGGAATCAAATCGGGAAAATTTCAGGATCTTACTGCTTTGCAAGTTGTAAGCAAATCTATTCAATCTGGTTCTATCAGCAGGACCAAAAGAAGAAAGAAGATATAGCTGCAGTCATGAATATCCAAGGGCATAAGCCGAGCCAAGCCATTACATACCTTAACCATCCACAGCAACCTTTCTACCCTTACCAATATGTTGAACCCTACCAAGCTCCACTAACTCCTTACCCTGTCTATAACGCCCAAGCAAACTACTACCAACCCCGAGCACCTCCCTATCAGAACCCGCGTCCATATCAATCCGTTCAAGCTCCAACTTACCAAAATCGATCACATGCTACACCTAAAGCCCATTCAAACCCTGAAATCAAAAATACCCGTAATTACACTCGATTCGCTGAACCCTTGGCTCAATTATTTGAAAGACTGAAAGCAGCAGGCGTGATACAAACAATTGAAGGGAAAATTCCCGATCCTATTCCAAGATGGTTTGATGGTTCCAAGCGTTGTGCATATCATTTTGGAGTTGCTGTACACGACACTGAGGATTGCTACGGTCTCAAAAACAAAATCGAAGCCTTGATTAAGGAACGAGCGATCCAACTTACTGGAGCTCGGCCCAATGTGGACAACAACCCTTTACCTACTCACGAAAATGCCAACGTGAACATGATAACTGTTGAGGAAGATAGGGATTCGAAAGGAGCCATTATACCAATTGGAAAAATGGAAAAGGGCATGTCATCAACCTTTTTTGCTCCCGTAAGAACAGTCCAAGGACAAGCACCAATGAAGATTGCTTCTACAACTACTCACAACACCAAAACACCGACCATCTGGGGTGCCGAACCAGGAGAGACTTTGAAGAATTGGACTCTTACTCCGTCCTTGGTTCGCCGGGTGTCTTGGTAGATGTTCAATGTAGTGAACTTTTGAAATAGCACGATTTTAAAAATTGAGGCTTAAATCGTGCCCCAAAACTTTTGTGGCTTTGCCTCATCTTTTGGAAGCTTAATTGCAAAATCTATGAACGCATTTCTGATTTTCCTTAACTGTCTATTATCTGTTATTTTCTATTTTATTTAATATATAAATTATCAAATCTGCCAATTTTATGATTGTGACACGAATGAATAAAAGTTATGTGCTGAACACGATTATGAAGAACGGGAAGACAACATCTCGAGAGAGTAACAAAGAAATTAGAGGACAAGACAAGATTCCACTTGGAAGAAAATGAAATAGTCGATAGCTAATGACACAAGCATGAAGGTTGTCAAGTCAAGAAGAAATCAAAGGACGACATTAGATTAGATTGCCTGGTTTGCAACCTGCCCTTTAATGTGCCTTACGAACTATGCTAACCTGATTCCCGTGGTGGGATACGTAGGCAGCCCACATAGGGTTCGGTTGCATTATAGCAGAAAATCCAAAAAAGCCTTATTATTTGTATGTTACGAACTACGTTCTGACCTGATTCCCTTGGTGGGATACGTAGGCAACCTATATAAGGTTCGATCACACCATAACATAAGTTTAGTTATACCCTTCTGAGCCTAGAGCTGGGGCAGATTTTGAAAAGATATAGACAAGAGAAGGGTTGAACATTGACAAGATTAAGGCTACCAGACAGGAAGTATTATAGCAAAATGACTTTTCAATTGTTTTGGAAGTGTCACAATCTAAAGTTGGCAGAAATATTTACAACTTATATACCTATATTTACATATATATCTTTCCTCATATACATATACGTACATATATGTCTTTTCTTATACATATACTTACATATATATCTTTCAAATGAAATACTTTTTTCAATCATTTTCACTACTATTCATCTATCGAGGCTTGAACGGAGATCACAAGATCCAAACAGACTAGACGAATGGAGCGCCAACAACGTCAAGCTTCAAGTCAACACGAATCAACTTCCCCCTCCCAAACTAAATTTTTTTTAGTGCAGGAATTAAAAGACCACGAGACCAACAGTCAAGCCTATCAATCATGGCCGAAAAGCATCATTTGGCCCATTATGGGCTCGTTTTAAAAGCCAAACGACTTTATTTCCAATTTTATCTTTAATTTCATTTTTATCACAATAACTTTATGACTTTATTAACAAATACACCTATCTTGTAGGTTGTCGAGATTGAAGGCGAATTAAATCAGGATTACATGTCGAAAATCGAGGACATCATTAATTTGGCCTGTCACGATCTCATCAACATCATTAGCCAAACTTCTACGCTATCACTTTACTCTATACTTTATCACTTACTTGATCATCCACTTTACCTACTTTAACCACTTTACCCTGAACTTTACCGGAATCAACATTAAGTCTCCGAAGACAACTGGAGACGTCATTTGGCTATACAGACTCATGTGCATAAGCCAAATGGCTACATTATTATCACTTACTTTACCAAATTTAACGACTTTACCCTGAACTTTACAGGAATTATCATTAAGTCTCTGAAGACAGCCGGAGGCCTCATTTGGCTATACAACCTCTTCTGCATAAGCCAAAAGGCTACACTATTACTTTACTCTTTACTTTATCATTTACCATACTTTACAGGAATCTTCATCAAGTCTCCGAAGACAATCGGAGACATCATCCACTTTACCTACTTTAACGACTTTACCCTGAACTTTACAGGAATCTTCATCAAGTCTCCGAAGACAACCGGAGACATCATTCACTTTACTTTAACGACTTTACCCTGAAATTTACAGGGTCTTCATCAAGTCTCTGAAGACAACCGGAGATATCATATGGCTATACAGCCTCATTTTCATAAGCCAGACGACTGCACTCTTACTTCACTCTCTACTTCATCAATTACCTTATCATTCACTTAATGACTTTACCTTTAATTTCACAGATAGCATTTACCATCGAGTCCCCGAAACAACCGGAGACATCGTTTGGCTTTTTGAAAGAAAGTACAATCTACATACAGAGACACAGCACAACTGTTATATCCCGTATTTTTGTACGTTGGATTATTCGTAAGTTGAGGTGGGGTCCACATGTCGAGATTTTTTTTAAAGACATGTGAAAAGTTATATGGATAATATATGTGAAGTTAAACACAACTCAAGAAGGACCCTTGAGCCAAATCAAAGTGGAAGCCCTCCAAAAAAATGTTTTTAAGTTACGTTTTTGGATGATCTGACTTTGGGAGGCCATAACCCCATCAGTATTTGGAAATTTGGGAAAACCCCTAAAATAAAAGTTGTAGATAATTGAAATACCTTTCCAACCATAGGTCGTGGGTCTGCATGTGACATCGGGATAAGGAGATATGGACGGTTAAGGTAGAAAGGTCGAGCTGGGCAGTGGGTTCGGCCCAACCCAATTCCCAGTCGGGTCAGGCCCATTACCCATGCCATTTAAGGGAATTTTTCAGCTTTCCCTCCTCATTTTCAGATCAAAAACACCCAGAAAATTCTAGAGAGAGAGAAGGAGGAGAACCTTAGAGAGAAAAAGGCATTTTGACCAAAATCTGAGCCCCGAATCCCGAAGCTCATGAAGAGAAAAGTGTTGTACGTCGCGTTGCCTTCAATTTGAGCTAAAGATCCGCCAAGAAGAAGAGTGTTGACGTGGTTGCTGCATACTTAAGGTAAGATTAAGGTCCCTTTTTAATTGTTAACAAGTTTATTTAGAGTTTTAACGGATTAGAACGGAGAAAATAGCGTTATAAACTCGTTTGTTGTTTTGTTGAGATTTATGGATTAAGGGGCTGTTTTAGGTGGATTAAATGGATGGAATTAGCTGAGTTATGATGTATAATAATTGTTGATATTGTTGTTGATGTTGTTGATAAGTTGTTGTTCTTGAATTTGGGAGAATAAAGTGTATGAAGATATTGTATACAAAGCGTATACCGGGCTGTTTTATATGATTTTCATGGTTGTTTTGTGACAATATTTTGGGGCTGTTTTATACGATTTTTGTGGCTGTTTTGTGAAAATATTTTGGGGCTGTTTTATACGATTTTCGTGGCTGTTTTGTGACAATATTTTGGGGCTGTTTTATATGATTTTCGTGGCTGTTTTGTGACGATATTTTGGGGCTGTTTGGTATGATATTTGTGGCAGTTTTGTGATGATATTTTGGGGACTGATTGGTGGTTTTTATGAACTATTTTGTGGGCTGGAATATCGGGGGATTGGCTGTAGTTGTTGTTGTTGTTATACTATGGATATACGAAAATAAAGAAGTGTATACAAGCATTGGCATCCGAATGTATATTGGGATGTTTTGGAAGTAATTTAAGGATGGATTTAATTCTAGTTTGATATGAAATCGTTGGTATTGTTATTGTTGGTATTTTGATTGATGTTTGGCTAAATTGGAATTTCGAGGATTATTAAGTTTGCAGGGGAAATGCTGCCCGAATTTTGTTAAGTTTCATTCGTACTTGGATTGGTTAGTAAGTGATGTAGATAATCTAATTGTGGCCTATGTTATCTTAATTTTAGACCTACGAGCTCGAGAAGTAGACGTTGGACATTTAGATAGAGTTCAAGGTATGTAAAGTTAACCCTTCTTTCTTTTGGCATGATCTTTATGAAACAAACAAACGACGAGCATATGAATCCAAAGAAGTTCTTATTCTTAGAGACACTAGGATGGCTAATGTTCTTGATTCCCAGAACTTATATTATTATGTCTTGATACATGTGTATGATTTCAGCCGTCCTATTTTGGTATAATTCATATTTTGGTATAATTCATATCTTGGTATAATCCATATTTTGGTATAATCCATAGTAACATTCGAAGGGTACTTGATATGACTACTGTCTTGATTTTTAAATGATGGTTCATTTTGATTATTCTATTGAGTCTCGGATAATAATTTAGTTTGCATGTGGTTGCTCACTACTCTGTTCGTGCATGCCTCAATGTACCTTTCCCTGAGTCCCGGGCCAGGATACGTTTTCGTGCACAGTTTCACTGCACTGTTCACCGAGTCCCTCACTAGAGGGCCAGGATACGGTATATATACATATATATATATATATATATATATATATATATATATATATATATATATATATATATATATATATATATATATATATATATATATATGATGATATGATGATGATGATGATGTGATGATGGCGCCGAGCCCCATGATAGGCCGAATATGATGACTTTGTTCACCGAATCCCATAATGGGCCGGGTATGATATATGATATTGATATGCATGATTTACATTTCATAAGACAAGTGTATTGGTATCTTTGATTATCATACTTGTCTCTTGTAATCTTTTATTCAGCCATGATCATCTTTATTGTACTTCATGCTTTATATACTCAGTACATATCTCGTACTGATCCCCTTTCTTCGGGGGGCTGCGTTTCATGCCCGCAGGTACAGATACTTGGTTTGGTGACCCTCCAGCCTAAGACTTCTGCTCAGCTGTTTGGAGAGCTCCATTATTCCGGAGCCTAAGTCATTTTGATACAGATCTTTTGGTATGGGCTTATGTATGTATATCCAGGGGTACGGCGGGGCCCTGTCCCGTCATGTTTCACTATGGTACTCTTAGAGGTCTGTAGACATATGTGGGTTGTATATGGGTTATGATCAGCTGTGTCAATACGGTTTGCTATGGATATTCCCGTCTGTTGTGGCAGCCTTGTCGGCTTGCGTATGGTATTGATATGTAGTGGCAGCCTTGTCGGCTTGCGTATTGTATTTATATGTAGTGGCAGACTTGTCGGCTTGCGTATCGTATTATGCTTTGATCAGCTGTGACTCCTCAGGAGGCAGGTTTATGATATATGGTGTTATGAATCTTTCGGTTGCTTATACAAGTCTCCATAGTGTCCTTAGTTTCAGTCTGACTATACTTAGCAGAAATGTATACGGGTGTCCAGTTCGGGCACTAGTCATGGCCCATGGGATTGGGTCGTGACAACAACGTGGAACTTTATCTTATGCAGTGAACTGGGGCAAATTTGCTAAAGAGGAATACCAAACTCACAAGCAAAGGTCACGGATCTAATCTCGAACTCGACTTCGCCTACGGCCATAAATATGTGATACGTAGGTTATCCAAATTTTTTCTTTCATATCCACCGCTAAAACTCTACTTAATCAACTCTTTTCACAATCATGTATACCTTTCTATATCTAGTCTCACCATAATTCAACACTGGGGTAAAAAAACGTAGCCTCGATATCGATCATCTACTCTCGAACTACATGTAGCCTGATTCTCATGGAGCCCGTGAAATATAGGCAACTCGAAACGGGGTTCGGCCATAATTCTTTCCACCCCATAATATTTTTCACCAATTCTCCTAACCCATATTTTCTCAAGTTCTTCCAAGTTCATATTTGTTGGTCGGAACAAAATTGGCTACTACGTCAACTTCTTCGCCCGAAAACTCTTACATCGTCTCCGGTCGAAGAGGGGCATCTGTTGACACCCAATTTTGTCCCTTCTTTATTCCAATTTATCTCCTTGGGCTTCTACATTTATTAACGAGCTAAATACTTTATTTTCACTATTATTTTTTATTGCTACTACTATTAATATCGTTATCCCTTTTATTGCTTATATCTTCACTGTTTTACTATCAATGGTTTGTCATCAGGACATTTTAGGATTTGTACCCGTTAAATTAATTATAAATCGATATTTTATTAATTCCTTATTTTCTACTAATTGTCATCATAATATATATATATATATATAAGTTAATCACTTAGAAGTTGTAAAAGTTAATTACTAAGAAGCCCAAAAGGAATTAATTAGAAGAAGAAAATACTCAACGAATTCAGCTATTAGAAGCCCATTCTTACGAGCCCAATTTGTGACCAGTCCATATTTTTTAACAGACCAGCCCATATCCTTTAATAACTTAACCCAGCCCACTATCTAAATTAAATCCCTAATCTCTTCATCACAAAAAAAACAGCAGCCACACCTTGTCGTCTTCTCCTCTTTCCCTTCCATTTTTGGACGACTGCTGCACCTTCTTTCACCATCACAAGACCTTGTTCCACCATTTTCGTGTAACTTCGATATCAATAGCTTGACCACTCCTCTATATCTTCTGTTAAAAATTTTGGTCAAACAAAGAATACCATAAAGAGCCAAGAATGCTTTGCAGACATCTGATCTGCTGAAGCATAAGGGATCTGTTCACATGCCCAATCAAATGGCTATTCTTTTTCAAAATCCAGCCTTAAAGCTTTTCCTATATACTGCTCCAAAAATCCCACGTGAGCCGGCATTCAAATACCATTTCCTGATAAAATTCAAGCGACTTTCATCGTATGCAGCCTTTGCCTCCCCATTTCGGGCAAAGGTGCTATTGATTTTGTTTTCTTCACAGAGAATCAACGGTAATGCGCTTACCCTTTTTGGCTTTTTCTTCAATTCCATTTTCGATTTTACTCTACATGAGATTCGGATTTGAAACCAAAATTTAAGCCATTTCAATTCAAATTATCGTACGACATCGTCAAAATGTTCAAACCCTATTATTTAAGGGTTCTACTATTCTTCATTCTCGAAAAAAAAAAGAGAAACATCGGGGAAATCTCATATACATTACACTTTATCTTCGGACTACTACTCAAAACCTGGAGAGTTTTAAAACATTTCGTTCGTCGAGGTTCGGGTCTGTTCCATAACGCGAGTGTAGATTCGAGGCCAATGCCCCGTTCACTGCACCGATAAAAGGTCGGTGAATCTTAAGCTTCAATCTTTTCTCTATTTTTCTTTCACTGTTAGTGTAATGAATCTGCCCGTTTGAGATAAAATCATGAATCAGAGTTCTCTCTTGTAAAATCATGCCTTCGGAACGTTAATGTTGTGTATTTGATGCCTGTGTTGATATTTTTTGACACCTGTTGTATTGATGTGTCGTGAGAATAGACGTCGAACATCCCTCTTGTGGATACCTGTGTCGTTTGGATTTAATTCATCCCTTTTTTTAAAAATCACGTATCAATGTATTGGTAACCCCTGTCCTGTTCCCTTTAAAAGGATAATGTGTTGCGATGAGTTCGTTTCTAGTTATATAGTGTCAAAATGTAACTATTAGATGGTCAGCCAAATATGTTCTGCTCTATGTACATTGCGAGGATACCGTTAGCTGCATACATCTTGTCGATTTTCGATGCTTCAAAGTTCCCTGTCATCACTTTAGTTGTTCTGATTTTCCGCATTTAGATATCATAAATATCAAATATTCATTGTTCTTCTTTGCTGGTCTAAGATTAACCCACAACCAGTGATCTAATTATTAAGAAATGAAGTTCTTTCTTATGTCGAGATATCCAAAAGTCAGGCCCCTGCAGTTCCATCATTCATGCTATGCGAATATATGTTCTGCTATATATAGATGAATTAAAATCATGTGTTGGATAGGTTTCCTCTCATCTGTATTATTAAACTTTTCACACTCCTAGAATTATGACATTAGGAATGTGTTCTTATCCTATGCGACTTGCAATTAAGTAGAAGAGGAGGTTCTTTAGTCGCTGTAAGGAACGAATATAAGCGGCATAAGTTCAAATGCACGTCAATGTTGTCCTTTCCTGTGGATATACCAGCTTCATTTTTGGGAGATTAGATTTCTGTTTGGACATATAGATTAGAAAGTGCCAATGATTCCTAAAAAAATGGATTGTGTTCTTAGTTTGCTTAATCTGGATGGCTAGCTAAGGGCTAAGGTTGTTGAAGACATTAGTTTTAGTGTTTGCAGTCCTAGAATGAATCTGGAGCAAGAATTTTATTAGCTATTGGTAAGATTAAGTTTTTGACAGATCTTTTTTTTAGCTTGGCTAGAAGAAATTTGTAGATGTTTGGCTTAGAACAATTGAAGTTATTGATTCCTTTACTAGTCTTCTATTCAGGAAATGATGTTTAGTAGTATTTTAAGGTTAATCTCTCCTTGTAATTTGTCAAAACCTGATTTCTGAATTGTTCGAATGGAAATGGATGTTCTCTGCTTTGAATAGATTACTACTCTAAGATATTTTTCTATATTTGCAAAGTGTTAAATCATTTGTATTTCAAACATAATGTATCATTCTCTGTTCAAGTTCTTTATTTTTAGTAAACATGTTCTGTTTTAATTCACGGGCTGCAATTGGTGTTACTTAATCTTAGTTGGTGTTTGAAGAGCTTGATTTGATATATTTCTAAATATTAAAATTTGTTCCAAGTGTTGGCTGCTCATATTATGGTTTAAGAAAGTGACTTCCATAGGGTACTGAGTGTGTTTCTTTGTTATTCATATGTAGATTTTAGTGCAAAAATTTGATCAATTGTTCATGTCTTTAAGGTCCTTATTCATGTATATGTTCGTAGTGGCTTTCTTGAATTTATGGGTCGTGAATTGAATGATAGTGTTACTTTACTTCGTTTACTTATTATTTTTTTTTTAAAGAGCCATATCGTTACTCTAATCTTCTGTTACTTTTCTTTGTTTGCATGAACACCGGAACCGAAGAGTCTCACTTTGAGACTCAACGGCGCCGCTACCACACGGAGCCCGTGCATCCTCGATCATTTCCAGTTTTACATCGCTCAAAGAGAATTACAAAATAATCAAATCTTTCTGTCGGGAGTTTATTTTGGCTAATTTATTTATTTGTTGATGCTTCTTGTTTACATGTTTGGTGTGACTAACATTCTACCTAGTTGTGTGGTTATTATAAAATGCTTAACTGCTTTATTTTAATCAAGTCCCATTTAGGATGTCTTAATCGGCAACTTAGGTCTTAAATCAAGTGGAGTTTAATTGTTCCTCTTGTGATTGTGAGTTTGGTACCTTTTTTTAGTTAGAAAGAAAAGGATATGATTTCAAAATATCACAAATTTTACACACTAACGTTAGCTTGTTTTGAGAAATTAAAAAAAAAAAAAAACTAGTTTTTATGGATAACTTTTTCACTTTAGCTCTTTCCAACATTTGAAACATGTAATTGTTAAAACAACCTTTGCATAGTTTATATTGAACTAATAGTCTTTTCATAAGTCTTTCATGTTAAGCTAATCACAACTTTCGAAATACACAAACGTTTTACCTAAACTTTATTTAGTTCACTACTTTTCATATGATATTTGTATTTTTTAAAATGCTTCCACATTTGTATATAACAATCAGCCTCAATTTTCTCAACGTAAGTCCGGTCGGTTAACCATTTTTAATGGATCTTAAAGGGTGCTTAATACCTTCCCTTTAGATTAATTGAACCCTTACCTAGAATCTTAAGTTAGTAGACCTTAAAACGGAGTTAACTTTAGAAAATAACTTTAATGAACTTTAGGTGTCCTAATTCACCATAAATAATTAGGTGGCGACTCCCTAACTTCAATTAACCCCGGAATTATCGGGATGTTGTAAACCATTTTGACTCCGGTTAAAATGGGGTATAACAAAAATGAATACTTTTTAAAATTCATTTTTGATCATGGATTACCAATAAGTCTAAAATTGGTTCTTCCTGGGTCAATGCCCGAGCGGTTAAGGGGTACGGACTGTAAATTTATTGGCAATATATGCAGATTGTTTTTAAGGTGATTAATTTATTGGAACATCAGAAGCTCATATAAGCAACAATTCACAAAATGCAGCAGATAATGAAAACATTCAGTCTCCAAACGGAAAAAAGGAACAAGACAAAACTGTGCAAGAAAGTTCTAAAGATTGGGTGGAAGCCTCCTTTGGGAAAATCAATGTTGACAATGGAAAACAAGTGACATCACAACAGGGACAACAAGAGCAAAATAGATGTGATAAGCAGGTAGTGGATCAGGTGGTGGATGTGGATCAGACACCAAATGTTCATGAAGCAGATAAAACAAAAAGGTGGAGGGATAGAGTAGAAGTAACAGAGAATGCAGAAGAAGAAATCATGAGCCAAGGGTCAGCAGTGCAGTTAGAAAACAACTCCTATGATACAACAAAGACACATCATGGTGGGGAGTCTTATGGGGATTCTTTGATCTCTGATGGGGCAAAAAAACAAGAGGAAAGTGGGCCTAGTGATACTGCAGATAGCTTGACGATTGGGGATCTACTTCAGCAATCAAAACCAGATGAGATAGGGATAAAACACAATCCACCAGATGGGCAAGCAATTGACATAGAAAGGGAAGCAGAAGAGAATTTAACTGATATGATGCCACATTCAATAGGTTTTGTAATATGTTCAGAGGGAGCAAGCCGACAACAAATGATCCAGCAAGGAAAACATAGTCCACCAAATGCTAAGTTACAAGAAATAGTGGCCCATAGAGTTACAGAAAACGAAGTCCAGCAGGCTATAGAGGAAGAGCAGCAGCTAGAAGGGGATCAAGGAATAGGGATCAGTTCCAAAATAATAAAAACGGTGTCCACAGAAACAAATATATCTCCAAAGGCCATAACAAAAAGTGGAAAAAAAACAAAGGTGCAAGATGTTATACCACCCAAGAGGGTGAACCCAAAAAGAGTGGCAACTTCCAAAAGTAAATAATGATTAGGTCTCTAATATGGAATATTAGGTCCGTTAACACTCAACAGGCTTTTCAAAGGTTGATCATGTTACAAAGGCAATATAAGTGTTCTGTTGTGGCTTTAATGGAACCATTTCAAAATTGTAAACATCTGCAGAAATACAAAAGGAGATTGGGCATGGAGACTGCTGTAGCTAATTGTAATGGTAAGATATGGGTTTTTGTCGATGGGGTTTTTGTCGATGATGCAGTACAATGTGATGTGTTAATGGACACAGACCAACAAATTACTTTGAAGTTGTGTCACCAAGATACTGGCAAAGAAATTATTGCAACCTTTGTCTATGCCAAGTGTGATGAAGGGGAGAGATTAGAGCTATGGGACAGTCTTTACCAACTTGCAAGTGACATGAATTTTCCATGGATGGTTGGGGGGGGGGGGGGGATTTCAATGTGATATTGTCTGAGGAAGAAAAACTTGGTGGGCTTCCTGTCACATTATTTGAGTGTGAGGACTTTGCTTTCTGTATTAACTCTTGTGGGTTATTGGACATGGGATTTAAAGGAAGTCCGTTTACATGGTGGAATGGGAGATCAGCAGAAGATTGCATTTTCAAAAGGTTAGACAGAATAGTGGTTAATTGTCAGTTCCAGATCATGTTCCCGCAAATAGAAGTTGAGCATCTTTCAAAAACAGGGTCAGATCATGCCCCTCTGATTCTATCATATGGAGAAGAAGCTGTTCACTCTATAAAACCTTTTAGGTTTCTAAATTTCTGGACTCAGCATGAAACTTTCAGGGAGGTGGTGGTGCAGAATTGGAGGACTCCATATGCAGATTCCCCTTTCTTAGCATTTAAACAGAAGCTCAAAAGCTTAAAAGGTGCTATTTCTAGGTGGAGTAGGGAAACTTATGGAGACATTTTCAAACAGATAGCAATTAGAGAGGAAGTGGTGAAAATAAAGGAAGATTTATTTGAAGAGGAGCCCAGTATTGTAAACAGAATTGTGCTTCAAAAGGCTCAGGCTGAATTGAAAAAATACTTAAGCCTAGAAGAACAATACTGGAAACAAAAGGCAGGATTTAATTGGTCCACAGAAGGAGACAGGAATACTAGATTTTTCCACAATTATGTGAATGGAAGGAGGAAGAGATTACAGGTGAGGGGAATACATAATGGAGAAGGAGTATGGTTAGAAGAGATGGAGAATATCAAGGCAGAAGCAGTAAATTTCTTTCAAAATCAATTTACCCAGGAGGGGGATACATCAGATTTTGGAATATTAAGACATGTTCCTTCTATGATATCTCATGAGCAGAATATGATGTTATGTGCATATCCAACAAAAGCAGAAGTCAAGCAGGCAGTTTTTGCTTTAAGTGGGGACAGTGCTGGTGGACCAGATGGGTTTACAGGTATTTTTTATCAGCAATGTTGGGAGATTGTGGGGAATGATGTGCATGCTGTAGTTTTATCATTTTTCGATGGTGCCGAACTCCCTAAATCAATCACACATACTAATCTGGTACTCATACCTAAAAAACAAATTGTTCAGACTTTTTCAGATATGAGACCAATCAGCTTGTCTAACTTCATCAATAAGGTGATATCAAGAGTAGTGCATGGAAGGATGGAGAAGATTTTGCCTTCATTAATATCAGCAAATCAATCAGGTTTTGTAAAAGGGAGAAGTATTTTTGAGAACATTCTCTTAACACAAGAGATTGTCTCAGATATTAGAATTAGGGGAAAACCTGCAAATGTTGTGATAAAACTGGATATGGCCAAAGCTTATGATAGGGTTTCATGGAAATATCTTTTGCATGTGTTACGATCAATGGGTTTTGCAGAGCATTTTATAGGCCTGATTTGGAGGTTGATTTCGAATAATTGGTATTCAGTTCTTCTAAATGGACAGGCAACTGGATTTTTTCATTCTACTAGGGGAGTGAAACAGGGTGATCCCCTATCACCTACTTTATTTCTTCTAGCAGCAGAGGTTTTGTCCAGGGCTCTAAATTCACAATTTGAAAAATCCAATTATATTGGGTGTGGGATGCCAAAGTGGTCTTATCCTTTAAATCACTTGGCATATGCTGATGATACAATTATTTTCACTTCAGCTCAGCCGGAATCACTTAAGAGTATCATGAGAGTGCTGAATCAATATGAGCAGGCTTCAGGTCAATTGATTAATAAGGAGAAAAGTTCTTACTATATGTACTCGAAAGTAGGAAATACTCTTATTCAGTCAGTTGCTGATAATATTGGTATTTCAAGAGGACAGTTTCCTTTTATATATCTGGGGTGCCCTATCTTTCATTCAAGGAAGAAGAAGGTGTACTATGCTGAATTGATCAAAAAGATTAAAGGAAGATTGCATTCTTGGAAGGGCAAGCTCTTGTCATTTGGAGGTAAGGCTGTACTAATTAAAAGTGTTCTCCAAGCAATGCCTTTGCATCTACTTTCAGTATTAGCTCCTCCAAAGTGTGTGTTGAATGAAATACACAAGATGTTTGCTAGATACTTTTGGAGTAATAAGGAAGAAGGGAGGAGTAGGCATTGGGTAGCATGGCAGAATGTATGTTTACCTACTCAGGAAGGAGGTTTAGGCTTTAAATCTTTATTTGATATTTCAAATGCTCTTTTTGCCAAATTATGGTGGAGATTCAGGACTTCTAATACATTGTGGGCAAATTACATGTGGAATAAATATTGCAAGAAACAGATGCCTATTCTAGTCCAGTGGAAGGGGGGGTCACAGGTGTGGAAGAAAATGCTAGAAGCAAGAGAAGCTATAGAACATGAAATTTGGTGGGAAATAAAAGGTGGAACTATTAATGTTTGGTATGAGAACTGGACTAAGCTGGGAGCTTTACACCATGTGGTGCCCACTGATTTTCCTATTAATGAAGCACTGGAGGATGTTGCAGATCTGATAGAGGGAGGGAGATGGAAGGATCAAATGTTGCAGCAAAACTTTCCAACAGATATAGTGGATCACATAAAGTCTGAAATTCACATAGAACAGCTTCAAGGTGTATGGGATAGACCCTGGTGGATGCCAACAAGTACAGGAAAGTTTACAATCAACACGGCTTGGGATATTATGAGGCATAAGAGTCACATACAGGAGGACTTCAAACAATTGTGGATTAAGGGAGTTCCTTTTAAAATTTCTTTCTTTCTGTGGAAGTTATGGAAATGGATAATCCCTACTGATGATAATTTGATGAGGATTAATATTGCTGTGGTCTCTAGATGTTACTGTTGCAGAGTTCCTCAACAAGAAACTATGCAACATTTATTTTTAACAAGCAATTTTGCAGAAGGGGTATGGAAGGTGTTTTTAGAAGCAGCAGGACTACATGTAAACAGAGTCCAACTACACCAAACAATCAGAGCTGTATGGTCAGTAGCTTGCGGTGACATGATCAAACCTATTCAAGCAATACCAGCAATGATTACATGGGAACTGTGGAAAATGAGAAATACCACAAGACATGGAGGTAAGGTGAGTTTTAGAAAGGTGGTGCATGAAGTGAACAATAATCTATACTATCTTACCAGGATGAGATACCCATCGTTACAAAATGTACCTTTTCTATGGCCTGACCTAGTTAATTGTCTGGAAAGAATACAACCCCGAATAATTACTAAAGTTGTTCATTGGAAGCTTCCATATGCTAGGTGGTTTAAGTGTAATACAGATGGGGCTTCAAGAGGGAATCCGGGACCTAGTTCTTATGGTTTTTGTGTGAGAAATTGGCAAGGGGACTTGGTATATGCTCAGTGTGCTGAAATAGGGGATTCTACAAATGTAGTTGCTGAAGCTAAAGCTATACTGCAAGGCTTGACCTACTGTGTGGAACATGAACTCCATCCATTAATTATGGAAACAGACTCATTGCTCTTGAAGAAAGTGGTGGAAGAACAATGGCAGATACCATGGTGCATTATCACTGAAGTGGAGAGAATTAAGAAGATGATGGAAGGATTCAATGTGATAATACAACACGTCTATAGGGAGGGGAACAGCCTGGCAGATTTTTTAGCTAACATCGCTTTTGATTTTGCAGGTATATCAGAGTTTAATTTATTTTCAGAACTGCCTAGTGCAGGGAGGAAGATACTAAATTTGGATAAGCAACAAGTTCCTAATCTCAGGATCAGAAATGCAAGGAATAAGCAGACCTAATGAGTACATGTGTGATTGTGTAACTTAACTATTGAAAATTCTTCAATGTGTGGTATTAGCTTCGGCTCATCCTATTGAAGAGTTAGCAATAGCTGAGAAGCAGTATCCACTTTTTGATTGTCTACTGTAAATTAGAAATCCTAACTGGATATCTAGCCTGTTGATTAAAGAGAAAGTAAGTCTTGTTTATTTAGTTCAATTGTAAAGCCTAGAGATAATCTTAGTGTGGTTGATAACCATGTCTCTGGTGAGAGCTTGAGGGACATATTAATGGGGCCAATCACGGGCTTAAGAATGCTACTTACTCAAGACAAACAAGATCTAACAATCAACAAGACAGAATTCTTAAGTTATCAAATCAATTTGAGAACTGGGTAAAGGTTAGAGATTTCAAAGCACATCAACAATGGAGGAGAGGAACAGACAAAGCTCAAAAGAATTGATTCAACACAACACAACACAAGTTTTCAGTTGGAAGAATCAATATTATACACCATGTACTTTTCTTCAGTTCAGTTCATACTAAAATAGACAGGAATGAAAATGGGTGAGAATCATACCTGATTGCTAAGCTAGGAGACTGAGTTGCTGTGAGAAGAGATTTGTTCTCTGTTCTTAGTTCTTGGTTCTTGGTTCTAGCTAGATTTTTTAGATTGTTGAGCTTTTGCTTTTGTTTTGTTTGTTCAGATGTTTCTGTCGAAACACTTTGCAAAGAGGCTCTTTTATTTAGTAATAAAATAAAGCCACTAGGCATTGCTTAGTGGTTGCTTAAAAAAAAAAACATCAGAAGCTCAGATCACTTTAAACTTTTTCTATTTTTATTTTCGGAAAAGGGTCAAAATTACCCCTGAATTTTGAAAAATAGTTTATGTATACCCTTCGTTATACTATTGGGTCAATTATGCCCCTACCGTTATACTTTGGTGCAGATTTGCCCTTACTTTTAACGGAGTGCCACGTGGCAGCTCAGAAATTAAATAACTCATTTCTCTTTTAACCCGTTCCAACCCGCTAAACTGATTAAACCAATACCAAATTAAACCCAAAACCAATTTCTCCAACCTTCATCACCTCCTTCCATTGAAACACTCCATTGTTTTATCACAAACTAGAGTCCCAAAGTTTCATGAATAAAAAATTTCTATTCCAAATTTTCCTATTTCCCTTCTTTATCTTAACATAAAGAAAAAGTGCATTAACATTGAATAAAAGTAAAAGGTAAGACCATATACAATGGAAACATCTGCTTGTTAATCCATTCCCCCTTCATCCCTTTTCCACACTAAAGGATAAAAGACACATTGCTTGGGAGAGGAAGAATAGAGAGACTGGAAATCAATGTTTTATTCTACTAGACCGTTTCTCAAAAATATTGCATATCCATTCCTTTTTTTTTTTTTTTCATCCGGGTGTTTCCAAAATCTTATTTTTATTCAATTTCTCTCTCTAAAAATTGTATCTTTGCATAGCTATTTTCAGTTTCCAGGTTTGGCATTGTTGTACATGCATTACAGATCATCGACACTCAAAAGTGAAATTTAAAGGTAAACTTTGTAATCCGCCATTGTTGAGCAACAATGAAGCTTTGGAGGTGGGTTTGTTGGGTACTCGAAAATTTGTGCTTGGAAGCAAGTGACTGCTTCCACTTCCTCTTCCGTTTCTGCTACTCTGACTGGTTTCTATCATCGATCGGCGACGGCGCCCGGAGTCCTCTTCTCGCCTCAATTTCTCCAATACCGGCTGATTTATGGTGTTGAGAATGTATTTGTTACTAAAAAATTGGAATCTGCTATTGAATTTGTTTTCGAAATTGAACTGATGCTCCGAGGTTGTTACCCGAAGTTGGGTTGGAAATTTTGAGCAAATATTGATAAAGATGGAAGAATAATGTTGGTTTTGGGTCGGGTAACAGGTCGGGTCATAGAATAGTGAGTTTTAAACCGGTAGATTAAAGATTGGGGCTGAGTCTCTTAATTTCTGAGCTGCCACGTGGCACTCCGTTAAAAGTAAGAGCAAATCAGCACCAAAGTATAACGGTAGGGGCATAATTGGCCCAATAGTGTAACGAAGGGTATACATAAACTATTTTTCAAAATTCAAGGGTATTTTTAACGCTTTTCCGTTTTATTTTTTTTGGTTGATACAAGTTCTCCACCAAGAAGCAAAATTTTCAAGAGAGTCACAACTTGTAAGCCAGCAACATTGGAGGAAAAATTGAATCCTAAAGAGAAATGAATAACGAACGAATAAAAAGTTTGAACTTTGTACTATTGTGATGAATGTTAATAATTCTTACATATTGACTAACAGTTTGTTGTTGAAAATAGAATAATAGAGGTTTCATTTTCAAGTGATTTTTGTTTCCTTTCTCTGTTCTTTTGGTGTTGGGAAAAGATGGTTCGAAAACTAATTCGGAGTGTGTGTTCTAGATATCCTTATCAACAAAAGATTAAAAATGACCCTACTTATTATTAGGAGTAGAAGATGGTTTAGAACCAATACGTAAGTCGTGCGTGGAAAAGATTAAGAATTTCAATAATTTTATTTCTGTACCTCCTTTTTTTTTTTTTTTGCCCTAATTCTATATTTAACATACTTTAGTTTTTCATGAATTGTTCCAAGTGCAGTTTCTTTTTTAATTTTTTAATGATTAGATCATTACTGATTTAATATTTCTCTTTTAAAAAGATTGACTAAATAATAAATATCTATTTGATTTTAGGCCTCATGCCATGGCGAATTTTTGAAACTATTTTAGGAGAATTTATCATCTTTATGATCTACTTTTGTATTTTGCTCCATTCTTCTCCCATTTTCTTTTTTTATTTTTATATTCTTTTATTTAGATGACGAAATTTGCTTTGTGGAAGGCTGGTTTTTGAATATGCTTACCCTACTTTTAAGTATTTCAAAACTATTTAGAAGAATATTAAGTTGGGATGGAATTAATAACTCTACTTATGCCATAAATATTTTTTGGTCAAGGTTAAATAAATATTTTTAACATACATTATATGTATCATTAAAATTTCACTTTTAAATGAAATTCCTTAACAAAATTAGCGAGGAACAAGGTGTTATGAAGCTCTTTACATTTGTTACATTCGAGTTTTCTCAAATTTTTAAATTTTTACATGAGTCTACTTTTATTATTATTTTCTTAATGTTTAGATATCAGGGGAAAAATATTATTTGAGTTACAATGAGACACTTGATGACCGCGCGAAACACGGGTAAATTTCCTAATACCTTAGTAAAAGCAGGCAGAGAAAAAGAATTTCCTTTCTACCTAGAAACATAACTAAACTTTAATTCTAATAAAAGTTTCGAAATCCAATTCACTTACATCGTAAAAAAATCAATATCCAACTGTAACTGAAATACGGAAGAATATATAACCTTGAAATGAACTTCACCAATGGGCTTGGGACGAGCCTACGAAGTAGCATTAGTCTTGTTTGGCGACAATATCCTATACATTCTTCAAAGCGACTCTTTGCTAATAGCTTTGGATCGTTTCTCTGTCTCCAAATTCAGAACAATCCTTATCATATTCATGATCAGTCTTGTAATAGGATAACATTTCATCCTGCAACACGAACCATCGAGGTCTCCATTCCTTGCCATAATTCACCCACTTGTATTATATTGCCGATATACCATTGACGAAGATGTCATTCACTACTAACCAGTGTTTTAAGAGGAAGGGGCGTGAGCCGAGACATTTTATGCAACAAGAAGGAGACGCAAGTCTCATGGATCTACGGGCGTAAATCTCATGTATCTTCAATTTTATATATTTTATTACTAAGAAAATAAGGAAAAGTAAAATTTTCATTTAAATTCTACAAATAAATTCAAATAAATCATTAATAATATAGAAAAATTATTATTATTAATCTGAGCAAGGTATTAACACAAAAAATGATAATAGCCAAGATAATCTTTAAAATAAAATCATCATCGATCTTCACATACTAGTCCTTCCCACCCTCTGCTTATATTTGCATTGATTTTTGTTTATACATTTCAAAGAAGGAGAAGGGTCAAAAGTGTAAGAGCAATGACAAAAAATGAATAAAGTTGGCTAATTAAGCAACATAGTGCTATGGAATATATATTCTATCAATTTCAGACATAATCATCTAAGAAAACTATTTATGGCAGTATCATTTTCTAAGAGAGTTGCTTTATTTAATTATATATTTTAGGAAAAATCAATGCAACATGAAAGCATGATGTATAAAGTATAAATATCATCATACTAATAGTAAAAAAAAAAAAATTATCCGTAGCAAAAATACTTTAAAAACAATAAAAATGCCCGAGGCTTGCACTTTTATACCCGGGACTTATGCTTTTGCGCCCAAGGCTTACGCCCCAAATTCTAGGATGTACCCCCGGATCTATGCCTTTCATTTGTGCTCTGGAGCATTTTCATACGCCCGTCCCTAATCTCGCCCTAAAATGCCCTTAGAAAACACTGCTATTAACTACAACTTCTTTTATACTCCCTCCGTTTCAATTTATGTGATTCTATTACTATTTGGGTGGTCTACGAGGTGGTTCTTTGACCACGTTTTTCTTACATTTTTCTAAATTACTTGAATTATAAATTATCATGATTTATAATACTTTTTATGTAGTTTCTAAATATATAAAATTTTACTTTAAGAAATTTAAAAAATCTATATCAAAATTTACGATCAAAGTTATAAAGCTTGACTCTTGTATTTCGAAAAAGTTCACATAAATTGAAACGGATGGAGTGTTTATTTTACTAGTTTTACCTATAAATTGTCGGGACGAGGCAATAGGAATTCGTGTGATTCATTGGTTGGGGTTTGGGCCCGGGGGTGCGGGGTAACTTTCGAAGTTTCGAACAATCTAAATGAGGAAAACATGTTGTCAAAAACTATGTCCAAACTTTTTTTCTTTGGTTTGTTATCTATCTTTTAAACAATTCAATCTAAAAGAAGTGTTAACTTTTTAAATTATGATTACGTACAAGCTAGCTAGAGGAGCCAGATGCCAAATGTCTTCTGAACAGACGATATCATTACAAATTCCTGACTAATTAAAGAACATGTTGCGAAATGAAGTGCTTCATTTTATTTTTGGAAAAATGCTAAAAATGTTCCTGGACTATCGAAAAAAGTCTAAACATAACCTTCATCACTGAATTAAAACATTTAAATTCCACGTGGTAACTTCTTATTGGGCGAAATTAAAACACTGAACTGCATTAAAAAGACTCACCCATATGTACCCGTTTTTTGAACTAACCCAACACGAACAAAGAGTAACTAAAAAAAGAGACCCCCACTTTCGTTAAACTCCTTGGAAGTTGCATAGGTCTCTTTTCTATTCCCTCCTCTCTTTGCAATAATGGCGTGATATATTTTGATTCTGTTATGCGTCCCACCATATGCTAGCCGTGATGATTCAAAGTGGAATAAATTCTTCATAAATAAACTGTAAATGTACAGGTCTAATGGTTCGACATATGTACTGTTGAATTTCATAGAGCAACCTTAAATTTTAGATCAATACGCTCCTTCGTTACACTGTTGATGTTATATCAATTAATTGATCTTAAAACACGCTTATATGATGTAAATAATCGGTAAAATAGATCTGATTCACCTTCAATCCACATGACCAGACATGCTTGCTACATTAGGAGTTCTAGAACCACAGGAAAATGTCTGTTTGCCAGTAAAACGTCGATAGGTAAAGCCCGTAAAGGTAAACAAAATTGACGTATCCAATTTCATTTTTTTATCAAACTTTCCTCTGTTTTATCTCTTCAAAAGACGTGGTAGCGGTGCTTACAATTTGAGCAGACAAAAGATAATCAGGGGCAATCAAGGAACGAAATTAAAGAGCTTGAGGAAACAGATACAAAATTGCAATTGTAAAAAGCTACCATTTATGTTGTCTGCAACTTTCATGGAGATTTCTTTGTTTAGTTAAACTTGTTATTCGGGTGGGTTAGCCAAAAAAATTCAAAATTTTTGAAAAATATTTTATCTAAAAAAAACAATTTTTTAAAAAATAAAGAAACGATTTCCCCAATGAAAATAGGAAAATTTAAATATTAGTAAGGGACATTTTACATTAATTGTCTCCTCTCTAACCCCACTCCGGTAGCCCCTATATACCACACTCCTATCTTCCACCCCCACCCCCATTATATAAAGAGAGGATTATCTAAAATGCTTTTGGTATAATATTTCCTATTTGCTTACCAATGCAAAAAATAAGTAAAATAAACTTATTTATTAGGAAAACATTATTACTATATATAAGTGAGAATAAAAAAAAATTATATTCCTCACATCGAAATTTAATCCAATAAAGCTTTTACATGTGGCTTTTGTGTCTTTTTTCTTATTGCATATTCTTACTTTTACAATTATTCTTTTTTTTTTTTATGACATTTCACTTGGTCCTTTGTAATTGGTTAATATTATAGTAACTTTTTATGAATTTATTTTTAGCTCCTTATTAAATTATTTTTACTCCTTTATCTCAAAATAACCTCACTTGTGAGGTTTCACTTGGTATGTTGTTATCGTTGTTGTATCTCAAAATACTTGTCACGTTTCCCTTCTCGAGAGTCAAATTACATAAATTTTAACAAATATGTTAAGAATCTTTTCACTATATTGATAGGAGAATTGCAATTTATAGTATTATCTGTATATTTTTTTAATATCTAAATTTTAATTTTAAAATATTAAATTAATCTAACTCAATTTAGCTTTGAAATTAGTTAAATTGCCTTTATATTTTGGGACGAAAGAATAAATTATTTGTCTTTATACATTCTGGTAAAATTTAAGCAACTTTGGAGGAAAATTTTCTTTTACAACTGAAACATTTATCATTTGTTTGCGCGGACTACCCTTCTTTTGGGGTGGACTTTAAATTTTGCCCCTCAAATGGTGGTCTTTAAGTTTTGCCCTTCACTTGAAAAGGTAGTAGACCCACTCAGTCAAAAACAAAAAAAATCGCAAGGCAAGGCTTTGCAAAAAGTTCTGTCTTATGCGGCAGACTTTGTCTTAAGGCATAACTAAAAATTTGTCCCATAAGGTAAAACTTTTCCTTCGGGCATAGACTTAGTCTTACACTATGGATAACTAGATTGGAAGAGAATGACTGTGATGAATTCATTTGACATTTAACATCCCTCTGGAGATGATATTTTTCACCCGGTGAATTCTGAAATTATTTTTAAATTCTCTGCTCTTGTTTTTTGTGTAACTTTTTATCTTGAAAATATAAACTTAGGTATAATGTTCAAACACAATTTAAAAAAAAAAAAATAAGAAGACAAATTTCAAAATTGACTTTTCCTTAAAGCATAACTAAAAGTTTGCCTTATAAGGCAAAGTTCTGCCCTCTCCGGCAGACTTTCAGTTATGCTTTAAGGTAAAGTCTACCGCATAAGTGTTATACCCTATTTTAACCGGAGTCAAAATAGTTTACAACATCCCGATAATTCCGAGATTAATTAAAGTTAAGGAATCACCACCTAATTATTTATGGTGAATTAGGACGCCTAAAGTTAATTAAAGTATTTTCTAAAGTTAACTTCGTTTTAAGGTCTACTAACTTAAGATTCTGAATAAGGGTTCAGTTAGTCTAAAGGGAAGGTATTAGGCATCTTTTAAGACCCATTAACAATGGTTAACCGACCAGACTTAAAGTTGATTACTTAAAGCTAAAAATATGGATGCAACCAACATTTAAGAAAATCTCTTGTAAGAATTGTTAAAGTTATAGATAGACATATAGTAATGCTATTAAAAATAAGACTTGTAAAAAAATAATAATTTGTATAAAATAGCTTAGTTGTAAATAAATTGAAGAAAACGCAAGATGCTGCAATGTTTTATAAATATCTGGAGAAAATAAGTTATGCTGACTAACAAATTAAAACAGTTGTTTGTAAGATTAATTTTAATAAACGTTTAAAGGTTTTATTGAAAGGAATATTAGTTCAATACAAACCGTGTAAAGGTTGTTAACAAATACATGTTTCAAATGTTAGGAAGAAGCTAAAGTGAAATAGTTATCCACGAAAACTAATTTGTTTTTCTTATTTCTCAAAACAAGCTAACGTCAGTGTGTAACATTTTATGATGCTCTGGAAGCATATCTTTCTTTCGAACTAACAAGTGCCAAACTTACGAGGACAATTAAACTTCGTTTAATTTAAGACCTAAATTTGCTAATTAAGACATCCTAATATAAATAGGCTCGGTTAAAATAAACAGTTAAATATTTATCACAATCACACAGCTAGATAAAATGTCAGTCACACCAAACACATAACAAGCATCAAAAAAATGAAAATAAGATGACTAAAGCCACATTTGGCTACCATAGGAGAGTAAAGTTTTCAGTGATCCGCCGTTTGGCTAACCACTCTTTATTTTCTGTTTGGATGGAGGTCGAGAGAATGAGAGCTGAATAGGAGGACGCATGCAAAGTCCGAATGCCACATAGTCTCAAAATGAGACTGTTCGGATAATGAGTCTTTATGAAGACTCCATTTCGCTCCGAAGTGTACATGTAAAATAAAAATAAAGATTAGCATAGAATTATCATATGTTAAACTTGACAGATTTCGATAGCACAGCTATGGCACAAAAGATTGCACTCAGTTGAAAGAGAGAAAAAAAAGTACTTTTACCGAAAAAAACACAGCAAAAACATAAATGCAGAAGGATGCCTTCATAAAATCACAACCGAAGTTATTGGTTTGAAGGGACAACACTGTGATTGTACAACCAGATTGAAACCCAGCTTCTTTTAAGTCAATTTGTCGATTGTTCTCATATCAATGACTCCCTTGAGAGTTCCCTTCTCAAGATGATCCCATCACTAGAACAAAAGTTGTCAACAATAAGTCTGAACCAAGTCATCATCCTAGAGTTCAAGAAGCTTAAAGACGCAATTTCAGCTGTTTTGGGGGCAAGGCTAAGAGGACACAACTTCTGCCAGTGTTAGATACCAGAAAATGTTTTCCTTTAATCATCTTGACTCATGTTAATTCAACTGTAGTGCTTAAGCTAACTGAATGATTCTGGAAATATCCATGTTTTCACATATAAATCTTCTTTGTCAAATATATAATAACAACAGTCTCCTCAAACAGTGAAACAGATTTAATCCTAGAACTATACTTCACAAATTTGAATTCAATGTGTACATACTAAAGCTGCCGGAGGTATCCAGGTACATTTACAAGATACTTAGGTCAATTGAAATATAAAACCACACCTAATCATCTTAATTCAATTGAATCAGATTCTTTTTTTTTTTTTAAGACAACACAATGATGATGAAAATTACACAAATTGGACTTCTAAATATAATCCTACATTATTGGCGACTTATTCCCTTGTTATTTATACTATCGTGTGATCTGCCCCAACCTCCCTCTTCACAACACATAAGAGGTAAATTATAAGAGAGAAATGACCAGGACTCATATCTTGGACGAAAGAAGACTTAGCACCTAAAAGGGTAGAAACACACTTAATGAAAAGAAAAGGACAAACTTGAATGCTATGTCTCTTCTTCTTTGAGAAGGCAGATGAGCATGAAATCAATCCTTCACTCAAACTCAAACCAAATAGAGTCAAACCCAACACACGCGGATTCAGATATATGAAATGAAGGTAAGGATATGTTTCGGTTTTTTCAGATAAAGGGGAAGCAAAGTGTATGTCGAACATGTTCATCTCATAATGCTATATGTAAACTTTTTCAACTGCTCAGTAACTAGAATAAATCATGTTTCAAACTTCAAAAGCTCATCCACAACAACAAAGGCTGTCTATTTATTCCTCTTTTCTGTTTTATAAAACTTATCCCATGGTGTGATCCGACAAGATGAAGGGGTTAATATTACCAAACAGTTTAAACAAATTTTAAAATTCTCTCATAACTGAGTTTCATCTTTAGTCGTTCAAAGACATACCCAAATTAAAATCATATAGGAGGAACTTAGAGAGCTTTAGCTTAAATCTAGAGACATGTAGGAACAGTTTTAAATCATTACCAAACTGCTTGAACACATTTTAACAAATTGGACAACGCTGATCATACACATTATTCTGATTTCAAGTTCATGGAAAACTATCGGCGTGACCTTTCACCTTTACACATAAATCAGACTTCAAGATTAAATTAGGCCATTCATCGGCTACAGCAGCTACGCGAAATAAGAAATGCAAACATGCTTTTGAATCACAATCTGGTCACAACAAGGCATTAAGACATGATTTCTCTATGCTAACAGAATTTTAACAAGACAATGAATCGAAATGGCATCAGATTTTACCTGTTCGTGGTGCAGTGAACAAGGGCGTCGAGGTCTCGAATCTACACGACGAACCCGAATCCGCTTAAACTAACCAAAGTTTCAAAACCGAAAAGTGAAAATAGAGTAATATGTTGGATGTTCTTGCTTCTTTTTTTTTAAGTGTGAGGCTATCGCTCTTGAAAGAACTCTGGAATAGAATGGAATTTTTAACCAATCCCGGATTTAGAGTAGCAGTGGAGATATAGAAAATATAGAAAAATGTTGGGTGTAGCAAAGTATCGGTGGTTTCAAAAAACGTCTCGTAAGAGGTTTATTTATATGAAATGTATGCTAGGTTTCGGGTTCTCATGAGAGGGATTTTGAATTAAGAGTTCAAATCTTGAATTAAGAAGGCCCGTTGGAAGATTTTTGGACGAACTTGTAGACCTTCATGTGATTTGGTCAGATTTCTCTCAAAAGGACCGATTTCCTCTGGTCCTTGAAGATTTCATGCGTCTTGGAGCCGAAACGGGAGAACCTCTCTCTTTCAACACAGAACATGTGCAGATGATCAGATGTAGAGACAAGTTTAGTGTGAAAATGGGACAGCCAAACCTGTCCGCGGCTAAAGATGGCTAGGTTTTAGCCAAAAATGGAGGAAGACGAAGGAAAGAGGAGAGAGACTTGTGCGGCGTTCATTAGGTTTTGTTTAGGGTGAAGCTGATGGTGAAATAGATGACGTGGGCCGGTCGGGCGGGTAATGGAGTGGGCTGGATCGGGTAAAAAAGGTAATGGGCTGGTGCGTTCGGGTAGAATAGGCAATAGGCTGGTTGGGTTAATGAATGGTGGGCTGGTCGTTTGGGCTATAAAAAATGGCTGAAAAATATTGATTCTTTCTCCTCTATTTTAATTTTTTTTTTTTTGGCTTCTAATTTAATAACTAGTACAATATATACTATGATAACTAGTGATTAATATGTAGAAAATAAAGGACTTGATAAAGTATAATCAATTTAACGAGCACAAAATCCAAAATAAAATGATGACGAACCATTTTGAAATTTGCGATAAAGTAATGTTAGTAATGTTGATAGTAAAATAGTGAAAATTAATAATAGTGAAAATAAAGTATTTAGCTCGTCAATAAATTTAGAAGCCCGAGGAAATAAATTGGAATAAATGATGGACAAAATTGGGTGTCAACAATAAGGCAAAACTTTTTGCAAAGCCTTGCCTTGCGATTTTTTTTTTATGACTAAGACGGGGTTTGTACTTAGATTTTAGGCGAAGGGCAAAAATTAAAGACCAGCAATTTGATGGATAAAAACTAAAGACCACCCCCAACAAAGGGCAATCGTATTACAATATATTTTATCCTTAATTAAGTGTAACGACCCATTTGGTCGTTTAGCACTTTTAGGCCTAATATCCCTAAAACACCCTTTTCGTGGTCTAATTTTGGTGTCTATAGCTTGTGATAACGGGTGATTCGGTTATTTAATTGATGAGTAAATTTTAGAATATATATATTTAATGTGTGTGAATAGTTTATTCATAGAAATGATATTTGCACACATATAAGGTGTAAGTGGGTAAATATGGTATTTGACAGAGTGGATAATTGGTTATATGTTTAATTTTAACGGGAGATTAATTAACCATGATTAGATTATTAAGTGGATTTATAATTAATTAAGCTAATTGGAGTGCTAAATGGACCCCACCACAATTTGGCCAAATCTGATTGGTATATGCCATAGTGGGACGTGTGTAGAATTGGTGGGATATATATATATGTCATTTGAAGACTAATGTAGGTGAATAAACAATGAGTGGACATTGTCCACGTGGGACCAAAATAATACAGGGAGCTAAGGATTATATATATGTATTGACATAGTGGTGGACTGCATAATGAAATGTTGGGTGGTGGACTAAAAGAATCCCATGAGTAAAGGGACAAAGGTGCTTTCATCATTTCAGAGCATGGGAAGCAACAATTTAGTACGTTTGGTGGCATCATTTGATGGAACATAATTATGGAAAGGTGGGGTGTGGATTCCGCAGCCCACTAAAGAAATAATGAAAAGAGCACATAATCATCTCATTTTGCTTTCCATCAAAACTATCTCATTTTGTTGATATTAAATAAAGAAAAACATCTGTAGAGGTAGCAGCAAGCTAAGAAACAACTAGTGACGATGCATGTCTACATAGCAGGCACGTTTTGGTGGAGGCTAATTAATTATCATTCTAAGAGTGTCCTATCAAAAAGGGACCTCACAGACCACTAGAAGAATTTTATTTGGAGTTATAAAATTGGTCGGAAATTAGTGGATTAATTTAGGGGGCATACCCATGTGCATAATGGAAAGGTGACAACAAGATGGTATGGTTAAATGTCACATTAGTGACTAATACTAGGAGGAGCTATAAGTCCACACGTATAAGGACCAAAAGACCATCTTATTTTTATACTATGGTGATGGTTCATATTGACAAAAATAAGATAGAGGAAAAGGGGCTGAAAACGGATGATGGAGGCAGCAACGAAAGTAAAGGAGCAGCCATATATTTTCATTTTTGGAAGAAATTAGACATTCACCAAAGCATGGTATTAGCAACATATATTTATTTTCACATGATATATATTCATGGTAGCAACGTGAATTTATATTCATGGAACCAATGTAATAATGTTGGGGAGACGATATATGTTTCCTTGGAGAAAGAAGAGGATGAAGTTCTATGATGGAGGCAAAAATACGAAGAACAACATGGAGATTCTGCTCTCAACTTGGATCTCATTGTTCCGTTTGGTCGTGTTGTTGAATTTGGAATTTATTCAAGGTGAAGTAATGTGGAAGAAGAGTATTTCTTAGCATATAAGGTAAGAATTATCCTCTTCTAAGTATATTTAAATTCACTGAAGTCATGACTAAATCACGAGACGAGAAAATACGAAAATTATACCGTAAATCATATATAATGTTGTTGTTGGTTCATGGGCTGTTTGTGGACTGTTTAAAGGGGTACTTGAGATATTTATGGCTAGAATTGTCGGAACATATTTTATTACATTGTTGTTGTTGTCATTGATTATGTGTTAAGAGTGAAGGAATCTTGATATTTAAAGTTGTAGTTGTTTATATGAAATTGTTGAGATATGAATTGGATTTTGTGGAATTATGAGGATTTTTATGGTGCTATGTTCTTATGGATTAGATGTGCATAAGGTTGTTGGTGTTGTTGTTGTGATTTGGAACTAATTTGGAGTTCGCATGGGGTGAATTATTTAGAGGAGATGCCGCCCGAATTATATGATCCTTAGATAATGGGTGAAATTATTTTTCAATAAAATTCCAAATATGCCTTTGTGGGCCCAAGGCCACTTTTTGGAGTGCGTTTTTGGATTTCGAATATAGGTATAGCAATATGGGCGCTAATAGATTCGTATTCTAACGTAGATTATATATTTGATAGACCTTATCCGTTCGGAAGTACTTCAGAAGGAAAAAGCTTTGGCGTGAAAGTTCGTGACACCTGTTCGGCATTGAGGTAGGTTACGGCTTACTTTATGTCTAGACTCCGGTTAGCAAAACGTATGTAGATAGTAGTGGTTAACGGGAAAAGCATGATAGGTCTGCAGGCATGGTGTGGAGGTGAAATCCATCTAGGTTGGTATCGTCAGTTGTTATGTGGACTTGTTGCCATTATTGCGATATTGTTATGTGGGCTTGTCGCCATTATTGCGATATTGTTATGTGGGCTTGTCACCATGGTTGTGATTGCATATACTTGGTATAATTCCCTCTTTCTTGTTATCTCACTTGTCATATGGAAGAGGAAGGTTATTACTGAGAAATTGAATATTGAATTGCACTTCCTAGTATGAATCTATGGAACCTATGACTGCGGTGATTATTGAGGTTGATTTCATGCGAGGCATGCATCCCATATTCTATGTGCTATTTGATGTAATTATCACCTAGTTGTATCTTTATCACATACTAGCTCACTCACCTTATGAAAGGGAAGGGTAATATTGATGATGGAGCCATGGATAATAATACGACTTATACTTGTTTATTGCATATTATATAGTTGAAACTGATATCATGCATGACATGCTTCCATATTACTTTTATGTTATCCTAATGGTGAGGAGAGTGATTGAGAGACTCCGAGGTCTTTGCCGGAGATTGAGAGTGACAGAGAGACTCCGAGGTCTTTGCCGGAGATTGAATATGATTGAGAGACTCCGAGGTCTTTGCCGGAGATTGAGAGTAATTGATAGCCTCCGAGGTTTCTGCCGGAGAGCACGAGTGGTACATGAACTTCGTGAGTCCCCCATGGGTCATGACTATGAGGCATTGCCATAGCATGTGTGTACGAGAATGGAGCGTGAGAGGTGACTACTGCATTGCATAACATTTACATAGCACGCCATTGCATAGCACTCCATTTGAATTGCTATTCATACCATTGCATGGCACATTCTCTGATTGATTTTTGATTTGTGAATTATTGAGTTGTTGTTTGTAAGTATTTATTTTAGAGGCTTGATGGACTCGAGGTTTAGAGATTTCCCCCTAGGCTTATAACTTGAGATATTGAAATCCCTTGTGACTATCGTTACTGCAAGACTTTCATATGTGCTAGAGTTTTGACTGTGTTTGATTACTTATCTGCTTACTTGTTAGTTGCTTCTTGTTTATATGCGTGAACTAACCGTTGTCGGACTATGATGCCTACGAGCCTTGTGTTGTGCTCATACTACTCTTGCTACACTCCTTGTGGAGTGTAGAGTTATTTTCAGGTGATGTTCGGAGTCTCACGACCGTTTCGAGGCATTCGTCAAAGGCGTTTGGGTGAGATATTTAAGATCTTGCAACCCAGAGTCTCTCCTTAGATTTCTGTTGTTCTCTATACTTAAACAGAAGCCGTATCTAGTTTGAGTCTGTTATCTACTTCAAATTGTAAACTTCTTAGAAGCTCTTGTATGAGTCTAGACCAGGTTTTGGGAATTTCTTATAATAAAAGTATTTATTCGCATGTTGTATCAAATTAAGTTAGTTACCTGAAGGGTTCACCCAACAGGGAGGGTTAGTGTGGGTGCCCGCATGATCCATGATTTGGGTAGTGACATTAAGCCTCAAATATTTTGCTTCTTTAGTGGCCTCATATGTGCTTATAAAGATATATCCTAAAATATTTTTAAATACACTTTTAAAATCTTTTTTACTTTATTAATGTACTTTAATTACTCCACCCGTTTCAAAAAGTTTGTCATGTTTCGTATTACAAGAGTCAAATGATAATCTTCTTTTACCATAATTTTTAGAGTCAAATGATAATCTTCTTTTACCATAATTTTTTCAAATGTTTTCTAAATATTTTGAATTGTTAACCATTACTTATTGTACATTTTATGTGGTTTCTAAATATGTAATTTTTATTTTTAAAAAAATAATTAAAGATTCTATGTACGAATTTACACCAAACATTAGTTAGTTTGGCTCTCGTAATTTGAGACATGACAATCTTTGTTGAACGGAGGGAGTATTATTTACTAATATTCTTGTAGGATCATTAGGTTAATTTGTGTAAAGATTCTAAACGAAAGTAATAAATATTGTAGTACAGATTTGAAGTTATTGGAATTTTTTATTGTTGTGTTAGATGGTCTAAAAGATGAAAACACGAGTTCTGTTAATACAGGTGAAAATAAAATACATTATTAAAATCTTAAATGAGTTCAAGATAAGCGCAAAATGAGTTTGAAATAAGGTGAAGCTAGAGTGTCGACAAGGGTTTTGATCGAACCCATTAGCTTTGGTTCACAAACTTTGTATTTAAATGATAAATTATTAATTTAGTACTGAATAACTTAAAAAAATAAGAATTCAGAACCTATAAAATTCAAATGTTAGCTCTACATATGAATTGAAGTAAATAATCTCATTAACAATGAAAGTTAAAATGCTTAAGCACGGGCCTCATGAAACTAATTTTACAAGAAACATGAAAAACATTTTGGATCTGGCTCCCCTCCAGTAGCCAATCCCTCTAGTTTATCTAGTAGTCTACTAAATTCACTGCACGTGTCCTCTTAAAAATTTATGGTCAAGATTTATTTGATTAACCCAACTACTTTAACCATGGTTATAAGTTCTCTTTGTTGCCTTTTTCACTGCCAAACAAGAACCCCTCTTCCATCCTCCCAAATATCTCAAAGAAGAGAAAACAAAAGCAATGTCGGAGGCACATACTGTTATGACATTTTACTGATTGAATTAAAAAAGAGACAAATGGCACTATACTTTTTACAAAAAAATATGTTTTGGAACTTCACATGGTGATGTTTGTCATCACAACTCTGCTTCTCCCATGGGAAAATTGATTCTACTTCTTCTTTGTAATTAAATAATAGTGTTGCTTCTCTCCCATTTGGGACTAGACACAGAAAAAGGTATCATTAGTTGGTTGCTCAAAAATTGTAGATTAATGCGATTTGCACCAATAGTGCTCTGTAGTTATCTTAATCGAAGAACCTTACCCCCTGTTTGGATGGTGGTTTCCCGTGGTTCATTAATGTACAGTATGGTGTTGTGCAGTATGGTATTGTATTGTACTGTACTGTATTAATGAACACAATGTTTGGATACACTGTATTGTTTCTTGTGGTTTAATAACCATCTTATTGTTTGGTTTGACTGTATGGTGCTGTATAATAACATGTAGGTTTACTAAAATACCCTTAATTAATATAACTATTAAAAATATCAACAAGTACTAGGATAATCCCAATTTAAAAGACAATAAATAACTGCTTTGTTCTCTTTTTCTTTTTCTTTGACTCTATAACTTTTAATTCTTCCAGAAACATATGAACAATTATCAGCAAAAAAACTTCTCCAATAATATGAAACAAAAATTTTATGTATTCCACGTATAGAGAAGATAAGTCCTCAATCTCAATACATTTACACAATATACGAAGTTAAAAGCACTGTACAGATGGAATGTATCAATAAATAAATTACTAAAGATATCAAAAATGTCCAAATCAACTGAAAGCAACCACAAGAAATACCTGTTACATTGGTGACGATATAATAGTTGAAAACACCAATTCAGCAATTTTAATCCATAACATAAAATTTATCACATCAAAATATAAATTACTAATAAAACCCACTACTAGGTAGTAATAATAATACGATCAAGAATACTAGTCTAACTCAATTTTCATCACGCATCGCGGATGCTTCCCATGGGGCTCCAATCAGCATTCGACAAAAGTCTGCATGTTGACAAATATATGAATAAGCTCTTGTGATCAAAGTCGGTTCCAATCCCATCTCATTTACCATTGCCCATATCTCAGACTCTGGAATCGGTGGTAGTGTTGAAAGACGGTTGATGGCACTTGCCAAATGATCCAGTCCGCCTCTCAACAAAGTAGCCATTTCTCCAACATGATCTTTTTTTGCCCGTTTAGTCTTATTAGTTAGCGGTGTTCGTGAAGAGACATTCAATTTAGCGGCAGCATCGGTTGGTTGCTCATGCTCAGCTTGACCATATTCCTCTGTATTTTCCAAGGAGGCAACATTCTCAGAAACCAGTTCATCTATATCATCAATTGTCACAGAGGTAGTACTTGGTCTTTTCAAATTATCACGAGCACATCTTCTCAACATTTCTGGTCCAGTCTCAGCATACTTTCCAGTAGCTCTATCTTTTCCATATATTACAAGTAACTTATCAAAATTTCTGATTGGCTTGTCCTTCCATTCCTTAGCTGCCGGCTTAGCCTACATATTTAAAAACCATTAATTAAGAATTGAAAAATATCATTGTACACGAATAAGAAGAAAAAAAAAGTTAATAGACAAAAAATACCTGAATTAATTGATCCCATGCTTCTGATTCGGCACACCACTTGTTTGTGGTAGGATCCCATGCAAACCCACTCAATCCACCATTTTGAAATATATCATAACACCTGGCAAACTGCCTTTTAATAACCTTGACATGATTGTGAAGTTTCTCCTTTGTGAAAAGTTTGCCAGGAAATTTATCTTGAAGTTTCCTTAGTATATTATTCAATGCAGTTGAAGTGAATGTTCCACCAACCCTATTTCCGTCAACGTGCTCATGGTGGTATGCGTCAATTAACACATCATCCATGACTTGTGACCAAACAATAGAAGAATTATCTGAAGCCTCTGTATCACTTGAGTCTGCTTTTGACTTTTTCGGCATAGTTGCCAACTACATAATTAAAATAATTTAGATAATAGCATACTTCACTTATACACATTCAGAGGATATAAGGGGAAAAAAAACATCCATTATACATATAGGAAATTGTATTACACATAATAGCTGCAATTCAAACAATGAATTTACGAACACGTGAATCTAGCAAATTGAACATTAAATAAAGTAAATGACATTACGAATAAATATCATTTAAGTTTTCATTCAAAAAAAATTAAGCTTGGTAGTTAGACCACATGCTAGCTGCAATTTGATCTCGAATTGTCTCTCCTCTTTGTGTTTCGTCTAGAATTTGACGGTTCTTCAAGCACACTATCACTATTCTATAAGCTCAACATCCACTTGTACAAGTAACTCATTGTTTGGATTTACTCCTCTTAAATAGTTGTGCAAAATACAACACGCAAAAATAATAAGTTTTTGGGTACCAACACCATATGATGGCTCAGTTGAACTAGCAATTATAGGAAATCTCTTTTTAAGAACTCCAAATGCTCGTTCAATAGCATTACGCAAAGATGCATGTCGCAGATTAAACAATTCACGAGGATTTCGAGGTGGATTTCTTGAATACTCTTTCAAGTGATACCACTCTCCCCTATAAGGTGTGATAAGCCCACTTCTCAACATGATTCCTCCATCAACAAGGTAGTATTTACCTAAAGATAAAATCAAAATTTTCAATTATTTGCTCAACACATATTTTTCTTTAAAGTAAATACTTTTCAGTATTTACCTTTGGAAATTTTTAACGGTTCTCGTCTAGTTAGTGCTTCTTTCATGATTCTTGAATCAGATGCTGTCCCTTCCCATCCAGCTAATACGTACGTGAATTTTAAATCAAACGTACATGCAGCCAATATATTTTGTGTTGGATAATATTTCCTCCCACGATATTTGGGTGGTTCATCTTGTGAAACTTTAGCACGTATATGTGTTCCATCGATTGCACCAATAAAATCCTGACATTATAAGTATGAATTAACATATTAAGGATTTTAACATTTGCAAACTATAAAGATGGTAGTTGTGTTCACCTTAAAGTATGGGTAGAATCTTTGGTTGCTGGCAATTTCAGAAGGAACTTGGGAGCCGTCTGGTTGTTTAATAAATTTTTCATACAACCCCAAAATAGCTCGCAAGACAGTATGAAAATGACGACTAACCGACTCCCCAGAGCGCCGAAAGATTAAAGATAACTCGCGATTTGTCATATTATGTGCTAACAACCAAAGGGCTTTTGCAACTTGTTCTTCAACAGTAACTTGAAGCGTTGGTCTAAGACCACCGTCTCTAATCAAAATCTTGCATAACCCGATGAAAGCCGAAGGAGTCATCCTTATAATATTAAAACAGAGTTCACTCAAGAATAGATAGCTCAATAATTCATTTCTAACTTGTTCTCCCTCAAGCCGTATTTCATTTGGTATCGAGCAAGAATGTTCAACTACCAAGCTCCCAGCATATGCAGTTAAAGAGCTCACTTGTTGTAATTTCTGTCTATTATCTTGATTATTCATATCGACCATCTATAATGAAAAATTTAAGGAGATAAAAATATTGTTTGAAACTAAAACCAGATAGCAAATATATATTTCTATTAATGGTTTAATTAAGAAAAAAAGTAGACAAAATTTGACAACAGACAATGCAAAAGTGGAGTTGTCATCTAACCCAATTCGTAATAGACCGTTGCTCTTCTTTTGCATTCTACTAATCGGATAAAAGGACTTTCACCTCAGAAACAAACTATACCACAAGCAAAAGTATCACCAAAACTATCTGAATAAGTAATAGCATAAATTCTACACTACAGATAATACAAACTACACTACATAGCGAACTGGTTGAGAATAACAAGAAAAGTTACCATTATGTTCTGCTTGCTATTTTTTTTTTACTACAATATACAGTTGAAGAAAACTAGCAGATGTGAGTGAAAGTAAGAGGAATCATATATGAAAGTAAGAGGAATCATATATGATACGTACAACATGGAAGAAATAGAAAGTAATAAGAGGAATCATATATGATATTGAGATCCTTTGGTATGTGACAAGGTCTATGACAAGGAAAAATGCATGCTTCAGTTTCCATGATTTTCCAGAAGCAAATATTGTGAAGTTTGCCTACAACGATTCAAAACAAAGCACAAAGAGAGCAGTAAGACAAAGAAGAGAACATACGGTTACAACTGAATTTCGCTGCCGATGGAGTTCACAGAGTAATTGGCTTCATACGTTTGAAGGATTTGGAGGCAAAACAGAGGGTTGGAGGCAAAATTAAACATCTAGTTTATATATATTAATAAAACTAGGGTAAAGGATTAAATAGGAATTTTAAAATATAAGTAGGGTTATAATGGGGAAATAAACTATGTAACCACGGAAAAACCACCAAATCTGTGGTTACAAAAATAGGGACTTTTCATGGTTATATAACCATGAGATGAACCATGGGTTTACAACACCATACCACATAATTTTAAGAACAATGGAAACAAACATGGTTTCATACAAAACCATACATTAATGAACCACGGGAAACCACCATCCAAACAGGGGGTTAAGAAAATAAATTAAACCCAGTAGAAAGATATGGTATACTATTTAGAAATAAGCTTGAACTTCTGCAACCATTGTTGATTAGTGTCGGTGATAATACAATAAAAATAAAATTACAATTGAAAAATAAAATAAAAATGTCTTCGGCTGAGGCGCGGATATCTCGCTTTCTTTAAGGAGATTCAAGCCCACTGCAGCAAATCTTTACCCGTTCAGCAGTAATCTTTCTGACTTGTCCCCTCCAAGATACAACAGCCCAATCACTTCGTATAACTCAACAAACTCTGGACAAAATGTTGAGTCCAAAGCTCCACCAAAAAAACACATTCCTTCAACTAAATAAACTCTCTTTTATTTTCCTCACTCTTTTAAGAACTCTCCAATATATTTTTTCTACCCCCGTAAGGTAAGGATGAAAAATTATTTATAGTTGAAAAATTCATCCTTGAATTGATTGGATGAAAAGAGTGGATTAGTGGAGTAAAAAAGTGGTGTGAATATGGAGTATAATGACTAGAAGGTTACAGAGAAAATAAAGTAACCATTATGTGCCATTAACGTGCAGGAGTAATGAAATAGTGGTTATGAAAATTTCAAATTAACTTATGTCCACATTCATCCATTTACTCAAATGAGTAATTAGGAAATAATAATCCTAACGTAAATGGGAAATGCTATAGAGTTGGGTAACGAACAATTGATGCACTTTAATATAATATAAATTAATATTAAAATGCTCTAAAGGTCCATAAATCCCGCGCTCATTTTAATATTAAACAAGAGAGTTTATCAGTTGAAGAGAGACTCTTATGCATAATGAAGGTGTGCTCTGCATTGAACCCCCACTTAGTAAAACAATAATCTTTGCTCTAGAGTCGTAGTGGTCTTAGACTTGAACTATGACTGCTTAAGGAAAATAAAGAATTACTGTTTGCACATAATGATCAAAGTGTTGACATGAGCTTTAACAACCAGCACATTACGGCCTTGTGCTATTCCGGTTTCATGAGTGCTTTTGAGAACGAGCCCAATTCTTATAGGAAGCTGCCTACTTCCACACTCACATAGGTGAAATCTGTCAAGGGTGCTTTTGTAACTTAACACCCCACTTATACGAGCTATAACATTTCATTAAGAGTTTATTAACTCAACCTCCACAAACTGTTACAAAATAATCACTCACACCATAGTGAGGGAATAAATAAAATAGTGCATTTTTCACAACAAATCATCATATGATTCGTTTTTTCCCATTGAACCTGGTTATAGGATCTCTAGTCTCTAAGTTGGGTTTCCTCATATACGACTCATGAATTTATGGGCTTCAATCCCATCCCCCTCGATGTGCTCCAGACCCTTTCTCTTATCAAGGCCTTGATTAGTGAATCTTCAAAATTATCACAAGATTTGACATAATCAACGTTAATGGTACCACTTGTCAAATATGATCTCACAGTACTGTGTTTTATCCTTATAGGTCTGGATTTACCGTTGTAATAACGGTTTTGAACTCTACTAGGTGCTATCACAATGAATTAAAATAGGAGGAATTGATTTTTCAAAATAAGGTAATTGAAATAATAAATCTCTTAACCAATTCGCTTCTTCACTAGTTGAAGCTAAAACAATTAGTTCAGCCTCCATGATAGAGTTAGCAATAATAGTTTGCTTTTTCGATTTCCAACAAATAGCACCACCTCCCAAAGTAAAAATATAGCCAGTGATGGAACAGGAATCACCAGAAAAAGTGTTCCAATCTACATTAGAAAAGCCTTCAAGTACAACAGGATGTTTTTTTATAAAACAAGCCATAAGATTTTGTACCAACTAAATATTTCATAACTCTCGTTATGGCATGCCAATGTTCACTACCTGGCTTACTTGTAAACCTGCTAAGTGCTCCAACTGCATACGCAATATCAGACCTAGAGCAATTAGTCACATATCTCAAACTTCCAATTAAGCTAGCATATTCTTTTTGATTTATCACATCATTTTCACTTTGGATAGGAAACAAGTGAACACTTGAATCAAAAGGAGATACAACATGCTTGCTATCAAGAAAGTTATATTTTTTCAAAAAAATTCTCAACATTATGTGACTGGTCAAGGAAATTTTCATCACATGTTTTAGTAATTTTTATTCCAAGAATAAAATTTGCCTCACCAGGATCTTTCATGTCAAAATGGCTTCTAAGAATATTTTTAGTTTCACCAATAAAATTTATGTTAGAGCCAAAGATCAATAAATCATCAACATACAGGCAAACAATAACATGTGAATTATTCCAAGACTTATGATAGATGCACTTATCACACTCGGTCGTTTGAAAACCATTTTCAATCATGCAGGAATCAAATTTCTCATGCCACTGCTTTGGTGTCTGTTTCAAGCCATATAGAGATTTAGTAAGTTTACACAATTTGCTTTCTTGGTCTGCTTCAAAAATATCTCCAGGTTGTTCCATATAAATTTCCTCATTTAGGTCCCCATTTAAAAAAACGGTTTTTACATTCATTTGGTGAATATGAAAATCAAAAATTGCAACAATATAATAGCAACTGAAAATCTTAGGATGTAATTCTAGTTACTGGAGAAAAAGTATCAAAAAATTCTAGGCCTTCTAGTTGTTTAAAAACTTTAGCAACTAGTCTAGCCTTATATTTATCAACAGAACCATCCAGTTTTAACTTTTTTCTTAGGGCTCATTTGCACCCAATTGTTTTACAACCCGATGGTAACTCAATTAGCTTCCAAGTTTTATTGGAAATAAGTGATTCCGTTTCATCATTTATAGCTTCTGTCCAAAAAATAGCATCATGTGAAGATAAAACTTCTTATAAATTGAGAGAGTCATCTCCAACATTAAAAACATAAAAATCAGGACCAAAATCTTTTTTCTACTCTAGCTCTTTACTTCTTCGTAACTCAAAATCATCATTTTCTTTATTTTTCAAAACAAAAGTAGAAGAACTAGGTAGTGACAACATATTTTCTTCAGTCCTTTCACCCCTACTTTTTTTGAATCAAATGGAAATTTGTTTTCATGAAAAATAGCATCACTTGATTCTATTATTATATTATCTTCAAGACTAAAAAATCTATAGGCTGTACTATTTGAAGCATAACCAAGAAAAGCAAAAGTAGTAACTTTTTTACCCAACTTAGAAATTTTGGGATCCATTAGCCTTACCTAAGCTAAACAAACCCAAACTCTTAGATATCCCAAATTTGGCCTGTGGCCTCTCCACAACTCAAAAGGTGTTAATTTTGTCTCTTCATGAGGCACACGATTCAACACATAACAAGCAGTCAAAATAGCTTCACCCCAAAAATTTAGAGGCGCACTTGACCCAATAAGCATGACATTTGTCAACTCAACTAAGGTTCTATTTTTTTCGTTGGCTACACCATTAGATGCAGGAGAATAAGGTGGAGTAGTTTCATGAATTATTCCCAATGATCTAACAAAAGAATTAAACTCATTAGACTCATATTTGCGGCCTCTATCACTTCTAATTCTTTTTATTTTTCTAGCAAACTGATTTTCAACTTCATGGAGATAAATTTTAAATTTTCGAAAGCAACACTTTTATTTTTCATCAAGAAAACATATGTATACTTAGAAAAATCATCGATAAAAGTGATAAAATGTCTATTTCCTCCATGAGTTAAAATTCATTCAAGTTCACAAATATCAGTATGAATTAACTCTAACAATTCAGTTTTTCTTTCAACTTGACAATGAGGCCTTTTTGTTATTTTGGCTTTACTACAAGCCTCACATTTTTCAAAATCCTTTTTAATCATTGGAATTAATCCTAAACTACTCATGTTCCCCACGTAACTATTATTAATATGACACAAATGAGCATGCCAAAAATTAGTAGAAGAAAAAATGTAAACAGAATTAGTAACTTTATTCATCTCAACATTCAACTTGAACATCTCATCACAAGCATACCCCTTTCCCACAAAAATACCTTTTTTCACTATTACATATTGATCAGACCCAATAATTTGTTTGAAGCCTGCTTTATTAAGAAGAAAACTAGACATCAATTTTTTTCTCATAAGAGTAAAAAGTATATCTTTTAATGTTAACACTCTTCCTGAGGTAAAGCTCAACTCGACGTCACCCTTTCCAAGCACTTGAGTAGTGTGAGAATCACCAAGCATGATGATTTTGGGCTCCTCATATGGAGTATAGACTTTGAACCAATCTTTGTCATAGCAGACATGACGGTTTGCACCAGAATCAACCCACCATCCATCAACATTTTCAACCATATTTATGTCTGTTATCACCGCCACAAGTGGCTCTTCGGTGACGTTCGCCTGAGGTGTAGGACCACATTTCTGAAACTTGCAAAATCGAGCAATATGCCCACTCTTGCCACAGACAAAGCATGGTTCTAGCTCCATTTTGTGCTTATTGATTTTGTGCTTCGTTATTACCACCATTATTTTTCTTGAATATTTTCTTCTTAAGCTTCATAGAGGTATTTTTGTTAACCTTAGGAGCAACATTATTTGAAGTAATTAAATTTACCTTATTTGTGATGGGTTGTAAGTTGCTCTCTTCTATTTGCAAAAGCACATCTTAGCCCCTTGCCTCTTCTTCCATGCAGATTTGCATAATCCACGTCTCAAATGAAGTTTCTTTTTATTTGTGACGCATAGTTTTTTGAAATTCCTTCCATGAAGGTGGAAGTTTATCTGTTATGCCACAAATAATAAGGTTTTTCCAATTTTTATCTCCTCGGACCTGAGCTCTCCAACGATCATTATAAAGTCTTAAGCTTGATCTACCACTAATTTGTTGTCCACTATTTGGAAATGAAAAAATCTACTAGCAGCATGTTTTTTCGCTCCTGCCTCCTCGGTATCATATTTACTCTGCAATGTTTTCCAAATTTTCTTTGCAGTAGAGTAAGTTCTATCATAATAATCATAGAAATTATCTGATAGACAATTAAGGAGATAATACCGATACTTGTAAGAATCCTCATCGTACTTTTCCACCTTTTATTGAAGAGAAATAAGTTCTTCATCATTCATAGAAGAGTTATCTACTTTGTTTGGATTCTTCTCAGTTAACACATTAGAAACATTGAGAAGACTTAAGTAGAAAAGTACTTTACCCTTCCATCTCTTAAAATGAGTACCGTTGAACCGAAATGGTTTGTTAAGATCTCCCACTTTGACATCCACAATTTTTCAATTGTTTCCATTGAATCTCCTTAAAATTGTTGGTGATAATACAATAAAAATAAAAATTACAATTGAAAAATAAAATAAAAATGTCTTCAGCTGATGTGCGGAGATTTTACTCTCTTTAAGGAGATTCAAGTCCACTGCAACAAATCTTTACCGGTCCAGCAGTAATCTTTCTGACTTGTCCCCTCTAGGATACAACAGCCCAATCACTTCGTATAACTCAACAAACTCTGGATAAGATGTTGAGTCCAAAGCTCCACCAAAAAAAAAAAAAACACCTTCCTTCAACTAAATAAACTCTCTTTTATTTTCCTCACTCTTTTAAGAACTCTCCAATATATTTTTTCTACCCCCACAAGGTAAGGATGAACAATTATTTATAGTTGAAAAAATCATCCCTGAATTGATTGGATGAAAAGAGTGGATTAGTGGGGGTAATAAAGTGGTGTGAATATGGAGTATAATGACTAGAAGGTTACAAAGAAAATAAAGTAACCATTATGTGCCATTAACGTGCAGGAGTAATGAAATAGTGGTTATGAAAATTTCAAATTAACTTATGTCCACATTCATCCATTTACTCAAATGAGTAATTAGGAAATAATGATCCTAACGCAAATGGGAAATGCTACAGAGTTGGGTAACGTACAATTGATGCACTTTAATATAATGTCAATTAATATTAAAATGCTCTAAAAGTCCATCAATTAGCAACTTCAACAATTAATATCACCAAAACACTCGAAATCTTCATCTTAGCATATCCCTTTTTTGGAGGAACCCGCTTGTTTTGATTTGGTAGGTGCTAGATTTTCTTACTGATTTGGGATGAAGCGGAATAAATTGTTGTTTGAGAGGAGAGAAGAAAGAGAGTATTTTACCTGGGTCAACATGGTTGGTTAACCAAAATTAATCTGGACCATAAATATTTCAAGAGGACACGTGTAGTAAATCTACTAGCCAACGGGAGGAATTGGAGGGTTTGGCTATCCACTCTTTACCTTCTAAATTATTGTTACTAATTGTCTTAAATGTTATACATAATTTCAATATATTATTGCAAGAGATGACTCATCTAGAAACAAATACTTAACTAGTTATATATGTAATTACTTTGACCTCTTCCACAAATCAACCTTGTTGGCTAACTGAAATAATAGGACGATGCTAATGGTCGATTGCTCGATTAAACAACGGCCGTATTTTTTGGATGTTGTTTACCAAACCTTTATGCTTTTGTGCACTTGCCAACATAGTTTGTTTAGCGTCGAGTCGAACTGAGACCGATTGAGTTTATATTAATATAATATAAGTTGAATTGAGCTCAAGTAAATCCAGTCGAGCTGTTGCATTATCAAATTAAGCACGCACCTGACTAGATCGAGCTTTATTAGAATATAGTTCAGTTGGAAGTTTAGTTCAGCCAAAATAGAATCCACTCTCCTTGATGTTTTCTTTCACACGTACCTTTAACAGCAACTAGTCTCTAACCTTTCCTATAGTGTAAGATTATAATCCACCTAATATTTCTTTGAGAATGATGTTCTTGATATATATGTTTTTTTGTCTTTTCCCCCCACATGAGAAGTATGTTATGACTAAGATTATTCAATATTAGGGATTAAACAACAAATCCAATATTAGTGTTGAAAATCATTACTAAACCAAATTAAATTATAAGAATATCTTTTAATTTTAAGAATATTTAGTTATTTATTATGACTCCTAAAAATGAGAATGTTTAGTAATATACGTTAATAATTCGATTCATTACCCATTTAAGTGTATAGCTAATTAATGTTCTAATTTTTCTTAATTTCATCCCAGCTTTTCCAAAAATTTGACATTATGCTTTTGCTTAGAATTGAAGTTTTAACACCAATCATGAATTAGTTACTGGACTTATTCAAATGTGATGCAAAACCTACATAATTGAGATTACTCCTTTCATCTTGTTTTATACAGACAAGACTTGCAAGATACGAAATCTAGATGAAACAACATTGTTAAAATTAGTAATTTCGCTATTTACTATCAGCAATCAAATAAGAAAAGGTAATTATAACTCCTAAAAATGAGAAAATGTCACATAAAATGTGTGGAAAGCAATATTTTATTTTACTGTAACAATGTGACGAAAAGAGTATTTGATTTTGTGAATTAAATTTTCTTTCTCTATCTGTTTTAGTTATAGTAAACAACAACAATGAACGATTCTTAAATCAACAACAATGTTTCTTTGTGATTTCTCTCTTATTTTTAAAAACCAAACATACAAGTGTAACATGTCATGTGATATTACATTTTACGAAAGTAAGGAATCAAAGGTACAATCAGTGTAATGGAGACAACACATTTGTAATAGCTGGCATTATTAATTGTGAAAACAACGGCGACCGATTTCTTCATTCTATGTCTTTTTCGTAGAGCTATTATTTCCTTTTATTTGTTTCTTTCTTATGATGAGTCGTAATAGAACAAAAGTAAAAAGAAGCGCAACTTGATATTAGATTTTTTTTCTTTTGTTTTTCCTCAACATAAATTGAAAATTTTACACTGTATAGTTGCATGCCAATTTAATAGCCATTAAAATTTTGGTATATTAATGTACAATATGCATATAATATACATTTTTATACAAAATCAATATTATATTTTTTGAATATTTAGCTAGCGACTGTAATTATTTTGGTCGAGTGACCAAATGTGGCAAAAGCCCTGATAAATTCTTAGGGTATGATGGTTCACCAATCATGCTGGCCGTATGATTCTTTACTCATTTTTCGTAATTTAATTTTTTTTCCGTTTCACCTATTCCTACTTCAACATATTAAGGAAATAATGTATACTTGATCATTTTTTTTTAGATATCTGTATTTTCATTTACATCGTCAGTTTTCAAACTATCTAAATTATTATTCTTAATGATTCTACGGTATTGCGTTTGAGAATTTTAATTCCATGGTAAGATAATTATCCCACTCTTCAACTTTTTTATTATATTCAAGGTGATTAAATAACAAAAACATAATAATAACTAAAAAAATTAAGATTGTTGGCAGCGTAAAATCAGTTACAGTAGATTGACAAGGAAAAGACATAAATAACAATGTGACCAAACCATAACGTGCTAAAAAGGACTACCAGGTGATGTTTGATTGAAATGATGGGATTTGTCCCTATTCTTCGTCTCTCATTTTAAAGGGGCCCGTTATTAATGTATATATACTATTCCTTTGGTCTCAATTGTTTTGATAATTTAATTTAAATTTCCTATTTTATTGTTAATGATACGATTTTTGCAGCCACACATTCTTTTATATTTAAGATTAAAAGCTTAAGGTTTATAATCACTTAAAATGTTATGTGACATCTGCAAGACCGCATTTTTTTTTTTTTACAAAATTTTTGTATGTAGTTAAACATGATCAGGTAAATTAAAATGAGAGAGTAGTAAAGAGTTCATTTAGAGTTTAAATGTGTATACATAGGCAGTGTATTTTTTTTTTAACAAGTGAGGTCATTCAATGGATATTTACAGCACATATGAGCTTTCAGCCTCTTTAAATATGAGATTTGTAATATTAAAAATAGTATAGGTTACCTTTTATAACAAGTAAATATGACATGATGGTGGTGAAGTTTCTTACACTAATAATGTACTCCCTCCATTCACTTTTACTCGTCTAGATTGGACTTTGTACATCCATTAAGAAACAATAATTGATATGGGTATTTTACCACACTCATATTATTGATGTTTAGTCTTAGTTCTGGGAAAATGATTTGGAGAATAAGTAATTAATGCCAAGGGTAAAACCTGAGAAAAAATATGTTTTTCTCTTGATATGTTAAAAGTGACGAGTAAAAGTGAAAACGTATTTATAGTATCGTGGACAAGTAAAAGCGAACGGACGGGCTATACTATAACTTAAACGCATTTATTAAAGGTACTACTATAATGGCTAGATTTTTCTTGTATTGATATTTTCTAATAATGACAATTTTTTTTTGGAAAAAGTGAATAATTCTTATATATGCTAATATAGATACTAAATAAAAGTGAAAATATTTTTTTAGTATAATGAACAATTAAAAGAGAATGGAAGGAGTAAAACGGATTGACAAGAAAAGGCCTTGAGTAATGGTGAAACGACTGTATAATGTTGTGGACTAGAAACATTATCCACAACGTGCTAAAAAGGACCACAGTTTGACGTTTTATTGAAGTAATGGTTGGATTTGTCCCTATTCCTCATGTCTCATTTAAGGTTCTATGCAAGTCACCCTAATAATGTACATTTGCTTGGTCTCAATTTATTTGATACTATTTGATTTGTTATAAATTTCTTTTAAAAAAGAAAGATTTTTGAATTTTTTGATCTAGAACAGGAACATTTGTGGGCAATAAATCATTTTATTAAGACTGAAGAGGAATTTTAAAGTTAAATTTTTTATAATTATAGAAATGTGACATTCTTTTTGGGATACTAAAAAGGAAAGGGTACTATTATTCCTTCTGCTTCTAATTTCTGTGACCTTATTTTTACAACACTATGTTTTAAATTATGAAAAATAATTTAACTTAAATCCGTCATTTTATTTTTACTGATAATATTTTATCACTGCGCAAATTTTTTTTTTAGTGATACCAAAATATTAGTAACATATTTAATATCATATATTATAATTGTTTTTAAAAAAAATCGGATTCGATTAACTAAGATACATAAAATAAAACACGGAAGTAGTTGTGATAATTTTTTTTTAAAATTAAACGTACTACAATACTTGATTTTTCTTGTATTGTAGTATTTGTTTCCTTAGGGTCTGTTTGGCAAACCACCTGGTAATTCAAATTGGTGTAATTACCAGGGTAGTAATTACACGGCCTAATAATTGCACAACACAGTAATTATAACGGCCTGTTTGTTTATTATAACGTAATTACAGTGTAATTACAAGCATATTGTTTGGTTGCACAAGTTTAATTACACCGTTAGATTAGATTTTATATAAAGTTAATTGTCAAAACTTAAAAGTTAATATTTGACAAATATGTGCCTTTATAAATGATATTAAATATGGTATTTAAGATACATATGTTTTTTTGAAAACATATTAACTAATAATCATATATTTGTAACTAATATTGTAAAAAAAATTGATATATATGTTTTAAATTAAATATATGTTAAATTTAATTAATTATAAAAATTAAAAGCACACGTTTTGTAAGAGCATCATGTAGAGCATCATGTACTGCATGTATGATGAAAAATATTAATTTTATAAATATAATTTCATAACATTATTCAAATGTTTGACAAAAAATAATCTATCAATTCTAACTGAAAAATGAACAACATGCAATGTGAAATAACAAGTCAATACTACTAAAGCAAATAAATTGGAACCATAAATATAACAGAAATTCAATATCTAACAAAAAAGTTAACATAATACTCTTAAATCAAATTCTATCATAATATAAAATAAGTCTCAACATAACTCAAATAAATATAATTCAAAAGAAAATGAAAACATAATAAGTCCATAACCTCACTCAAAAATGAAATTCTACTTTAGTGACATAACTCATTATATTTCAAGTTTGTTAATGACTATTTTTAATGTTAGGAGGTGTAGTTTCAAAATCTAGAATATTGACGCAATTATAGTAAATGAAGAAAATAAAACAAATAACCAATATGACCAATTACAGGAATCACAAGAAGTAAAGATTGAGAAATGAAAGATAAAAAATGCAAAAAGAAAAATAAAACATATTAAAAAGTAAAAAAGAAGAGAGCAAATTAAAATAATAGAAATAAAAAATTTATAAATAAAATAAATTAAAATAGAAACAAAAAAAAAATTAACCTTGTAATTACACAGCGTAATTACCTCCAATTCTCACCTTCCCCTAGAGAATTGAAGAGTGTAATTACATTTCTCTAATTACACTCAATTCCATGCTAACCAAATAATTACTCGACTAAATAAACATGTCAAACCGTATAATTACATTCAATTACAAACAAATCTAATTCCTAGGTGGCTTTTCAATCAGGCTCTTACGGTTTTGGGGATATGCCACTGATAGGTGACTAAAAACATTATTCACAACTTGCTAAAGAGGACCACAAGTGATGTTTGATTGACATAATGGCTGTATTTGTATTCCTCGCCCTATCATTCGAAGGTTCTAGGCCAAATACATAAATAGACCTTTAAAGTTGGAAGAAAGTTTCATTTTGGCACCTTACCTCAACTAGGTTCCTTTTGAGCAACTCTTGTATGCTAATAATTAGATTCATATTTCGAATCAAAGTTTAAAAAGAAAATCTCGCAAAATCCACAAGTGGATATGAATAATACGTTGTTGACAATTGCCCTTACTTAAAAATATGAGAAGAGTTTAAAAAAAAAATTAAACTTTTTTCCAATCAGTTAAAGAGTATTACTTATAGTCCCAAATATTAATTGTTTTAACATTTTAATTTTTTTAAAAGAAGTTTAAACACCGCTATGATTGAGGTTGTTAAATTTCCTTCTTTAAAGGCGTAAAAACACTTAAAGACAAATAGTATGAATTTTACGCTTAATTGTCACTTATTTTACTTTGCTAGAACCAAAGTAATATCTGAGTGGTTTTTTCCTAACAACCCTCCCCCTCCCTCCCCCCCCCCCCCCCCCGACCCCCATGTACCCTGGTTGTTTTGGAATTTAAGAAAAGGTGCAGTTCAACTATAAAAAAAATCTGAGTGGTTTTAAACTTTTTAGTGGTCCTAGATTTAGAAAAGGAAAACTTCAATTTAAGTAATGTGGGTTTAAATGACACAATTTGAGCCTGCATAAGGTGCTCAAAAGGAATCTAGCTAAGATAAGGTGTCAAAATGAATTTTTCTGTCAACTTTGAGGGTTTGTTCATGTATTTGGCCAAGGTTCTATCTTCTATGCATGCCCCACAATAATGTATTATTCTTTTTGCTTCCAATTTTGGCGATTCTTACTTCTTTTTTAATTTATTATAAAAGGAAGTAAAATTTTCAAAATAATTTAATTTAAATATTTTATTTTATTTTAATACAAGTTTTTATAGCTACACAAATATCACAGTGCATTTAAGATTATATGTGTAAACTTTTTTTACAGACACACAAAATGTTACTTATAATATATTAAGATCTTAATTTTTAAATTTGATATTACTTAAACAGGATAATATAAAATGAAAGGACCAGTAGGTTTGATGAACAACTTTTAAAGGTACTATAGTGGCTTGATTTTTCCTCTATTTGTATTTGTTTCCTTATTATTTTTGACATGTGCCAAATATGTTGTGGGGATGCACGAACTTAACTTTTAGGATACATTCAATAATAATTGTACTACTCCACATGCTAATAATTAGATTCTTATTTTCGATCAAAATTTAAAAAGAAAATCTCGCAAAATTCACAAGAATCATATGATGTTGACAATTGCCCTTGTTTAAAAATATGAAGAGGAGTTAAAAAAAAAAAATTGAAGTGTTTTCCAATCAATTAAAGAGTATTATTTATAGTCCCAAATATCAATCATTTTAACATTTTAATTTTTTAAAAGAAGTTTAAATATTCCTATGATTGAGGTTGTTAAATTTCCTTCTTTAAAGGTGTAAAAACACTTAAAGACAAATAGTATGAATCGAATCACAATCTTAATGTTGGAAGTGGGTAATGACTGAACAGTGTAAATGGACTCTAGTGGGCAAATACACGCATGGCAGACCCCAAATCGACTTGATTAGAACTAAATTCAAAGAGCAGATCCTCTAAAAGGTAAAGTGCGTATAGGCGTGTATGATTATCGTCATATTTTTCTAGATTTTGATAATGAAGCCGACCTAAATGATGTCTACTTTAGGAGATTTATTTCTACTGATAATGCTTTGATGAGAATGTTCAAGTGGTCTCTGGATTTCGACCCAAACGAGGAAACCTCTTTAGCCCCAATTTGGGTCTTATTACCGGAATTGAAGTATCACTTGTTCCAATGGAATTATCTTAGCCAAATTCTTTAGCAAGTAGGAACTCCATTAAAAGAAGATCTTGCTACTAATCTAAGAACTAGGCCAAACTTAGCCAAAGTAAGGATAGAGGTGGATCTGGAAAAAAATCTCCCAAATTCTATTTTTATTGGTATAGAAAAGAAAGGGGCTGGTTTGAAAGGCTATTACCAAAAATTGGAATACGAAGGAGTCCCGGCATTTTGCAGAATATGTAGATTACAAGGACATGATCAAATTAATTGTAAAGTGGCAGCTAGAAAGAATGGTAATCAACAGGAAGGAAAACAGATTGTTACAGAGGAAGGGCCGAGCAAACAAAAACAGGGGGAACAAGGAGAAGCACAACAACAAAAGGGAGAAGGAGTGGTTACAAAAAAGCAAGATGGTGATGGTTTCATAGAGGTCACCAGGAGGAAAAATAAGAAGGCTTTTTTTAAGCCAACAAATCAACAAAATGATAAACAAGGTACTAGAGAAACTGGGAACAATTTAGCCCGGAACAAAACCAACAATACCTACTGAAGAGTGTTGTAGTATATGGGGTTGGTGCGGAACCACACCAGCCAATTGCGATCCTAAAACTTGTCAAAGCCAATGTGAAACATCAATTCCGCAGGGACGATGCGGAAAGCAAGCTGCTGGTAGAAAATGTCCAACTGGAGTGTGTTGTAGTATATCTGGTTGGTGTGGAACCACACCAGACTACTGTGATCCTGTTTACCACTGTCAAAGCCAATGTTCAGGCCCGTTCCCGCCGGGACAATGCGGATGGCAAGCTGATGGTACAAAATGTCCTATTGGAATGTGTTGTAGTAATTTAGGTTTGTGTGGAAACAATTTTGAATTATGTGCTCGTCAAAATTGTCAAAGCCAATGCAATGATCTAATCTCGCCCACCAAGAATCCTATGAGAGGTATTGGAAGCTTCTTGCTCAACATTGTCTAGATGCTAGCTCATGTAGTCCCAATTACTAGCTAGCTAGAGGATGTACTTTTACTCCTCTTTTGGGACCAGTGAAGTGATCTAATATTTATGCGTGTAATAATAATGCATATGAAATGCATTATTTAATATAATAAATAAAGATCTTTTTTACTGTCTAAATTAAAATAGCAAAGGAGGTTCATTCTATAACGTGTTTCCCGCCATTTTCATCTATATTATCATATATATGGGGTAACACGGTGGAAAAAGCGCGATAGAAGGAAAATCTTAATTATTCTACTGCCATTTTAATTATCACTCTTTACGTTCCATAAATTATGATGATATTAGTTAAGTGGCTCGTGCTTCGCGCGGTCAGATATGTGGCTTTATAAATGTAGTTAGATAGAAAAGATACAAATAAAACATACATATGAAAGTGTCACATATAGTTCCCGAGGAAGAGCCCCTACACGAGTAAGGGAAGTGAACCTTCATTTTATAGAGAAAAAAGATACGTACCAAGTCTTCTAGCCATCCCTGGTTATTTATATTTTGTCCACAAATAAATTTTATTGTTATAAATACTAATATTTATTAGTAAATGTATTTAGAGGTAATTGTTAATTGTAATAAGAAATAGTTGGTCTCAAAAGAAACACATAATTTAGTCCAAGAGAAGAACGGCAATCCAAAAATGAAAAGTAGCAATTAGTGGAAGATTAGAAATAAAAGAAAGGAACTACGTACCATTGTTAAATAAATAAAGGCCAAACCCATCGACAGACACTTGTGGTCGTCCACTTCTTTCACTTGAGCACCTAAAGTGTCCCTTATTCCATTTAGACACTTCAGGTTGACACCTTCTGTTCCACTGAGACACTTTTTGTACATTCAGTCAAATATAGAGAGTGAGTGTAATACCCTCGCCGATGACGTGTCAAAACAACGAATTAAATGAAGACACATGACATATATACTAAAAATAATTATTAAAGAATAAAATATGAGTAGAAAAATTATTTTAAAACTATTTAATTTTTTTTTAATCAAAACTTTAAAACTAATTAGTAAATTAAAAAAAGGAGCAAAAAATAAAAAAACTATTTTCACCCCCTCCCATCTAACCCCTCCGTCCTCCACCTGCCATTCCCCCAACCTCACCTACTTCCTCTATGTCTTTTTTTCTTTACAGATTCATTTCATTTTCAACGATGATTAATTTATCAAGTAAGCAATTCCAAAGAAAATACAGCAAACCCAGATGAATGGCTATTGCGGGGAAAATTTCTGATCGAAATATTTGAAATTTCACCTTCAAGCTTCATATGAACTTCAATGGAGTTCCATGAGTTTTCAAGTTCAACTTTAGCAATATTTCAGTTGGTTTTAGCATCGAGTTAGTTCAAACACAACTCCACTTTAGTTTCAGATTCGACAAGCAATAGAACTCCAAAACTAATACTCAAGTCAAAGCTCCATCGGCCAACAATGGCGGATTTAATTTTTTGCCCGACAAATGCTTCAAACCCGATGTAGCTTTCATATTTTCAACTGTGATTGAACAATTTCGATCTTACAAACATCAGAATCAACTAACATCAACAAACAGACCCAAAGTTTGAGAATCGAAGCCAAACCAAAATTTCAAACTCAAGCTTAGACTCCAACAATGTCTTTCAAATATTCGCTCAAATTAAGGAACGATCACGGTTTTCAGCTCTAAATAATTGTTACTCGAAGATTTAAACCCAAATCCAAGAAACTCCATCTACATCAACTTCCAATCAGATTTTTCAACGCTGATAATAATTTATCTTCAAGTTCAGATTTTCAATCACCCAGTCGAGTTTCAAAGACACACCAATGATTTAAAATTGCAGAACCAAAACTCGTGCAGTGGATTAGACAAGACCAACAGTGAGATTTTTCTGTAATTTTCTAATGATTTTTTTTTTTGTTTTTTGATGTAAAAGAAAGAGAAAAGGAAGAAGAAAAGAAAGAGAAAAGGAAGAAGAAAATTAAAAAAAAAATGCGTTTTTTAGGTCTTCACGCGCCTATTTGCTGTGCAATTCACCCAAATTGTCAGATCAACAAAAAGTGTTTAAATGACACAGTCTAGCCCCACCTGAAGTGTCTAATTGTAACAAGGAGCACTTTAGGTGCTCAAATGAAAGAAGTGGACGACCACATGTGTCTGTCGATGGGTTTGGCCATAAATAAAAAACAAAAAGACAATGCATTCATAAGAGAATCCCAAATATAATAAGGAAATATTTAAAGTCCGGAAATTGATATAACGATAAAATAGAAATTATGTCCGAAGAAATAAGAAATCATACATTTATCATCATGTTGTTGTTATATTACCTATGATAATAATTACAGTATATAACATATATAGATGTAGATTTAGTGATCATATTAATAGTTTGCGTTTGTACTTCTCCTATATGATCATTCGTTATTCGAAACCCATTGATCGAGAAAATTTGGATTCTCGTTATTGCGCTATGTAATGACCCATAAAGAAGAAAAAGGGATCTGATAGTCGAAGATTATTTTTTCCTGTTGTTAATTTAATTGATAGAAAAAAGATTAAAAAAAAAAATTATAATCAAATAGAAGGATATCATCGAAAATAAAGGGTAAAGTAGAACGAATGTCGGAGGAGCAAATTTTCCTCAACTCCTTTTACAAATTTTAAAAATAGAACCAGTTTAATAACCCAAAGACTAAGACACGTTTGGACGTGAATATATTTTTTCCTTTTCTTCAATAAAAAAAATCAAAACATATACATTGAACTGATTTTTGGAAAAAATTTCTAAAGAAGAGTTTCAAGTTTGAAAAAGTAATTTTGACTAGTTTTCAAGTTTATTTTTTCTCCACTGACAAAACTTTTATTTTTTGCCTAAACACAGTTTTAACTTCCACGTAGGCATTTTCAATTTTTTTTCAAATATCACATTCGTGTTAGGTCCTAACACCTAACAGAGGGGCACGTGGATTTTATTAATTTTAAAATTAAACAATGAGGAAAATCGCAAATCGCAATTATATTATATTCCTGTAGACACTGAAATTTAGTCGAACTTAAATTCACAAATTAATTTGGATCATATTCTAAATTCTAAATATATTGGTCCAAACAAATATTATGGGCTAACATAAATGGATTTATTGCTTAAATCCAACATGTATGGATTTAATTGAAACACCAATTCAATTGGGTTAGTCTATCTTGTCGGACTTCACATGATGAGCCCACTCTATTAGCCCAAGGTCCATGCCATGTGTCAAATGATGTGGCGCGCCAAGTCAAGTCAAGGACCAATAAAATCATGCCACGTGCATAAGTGACGCAGCATGTCAAGTCAATAGAAGAACCAATCAAATGTCGCCAAGTGTTGAAATGACATGGTTCAACCAATCATATACAAACCCTAGCTCTCCCCTGCAACTATAAAAAGGGGTCTTCACAAAGCCAAAAAGGAGAAGAAAAAAATACATAGAGAAGCTCTCAGCCGCAAGTCTTCCGCATACTAAGAAGTCTTCGCTCCAAGTGGTGAGCCGCAAGTTTCCAAACCTCTACGTTTGTGATTAAAGCTCGGCTCCGCATTCGTAGTGAAATATCAACAACAAGTGATTCGTCCATTCAAGAACAAGCAAAAGCCCTTGATTGACGGTCATATCGTGAGGAGAAGAATCAGAGGATTACATCTTTTTATTTAAGATTTCATAAAGATTGTAACCCCCGCGCAAATACTTGAAATCAAATATTATTCTTTGTCGCTATTTTTCTTGTCTTGATTATTATTTTCAGGAACGAAAGATTAGTCGTTACAAATTTGGCACGCCCAGTGGGACAATCTTTACCTCTCATCTCTTCTCTTCAATAGTCGAACTTCAAAAACACTAAGATGGCTTCGAAGAAGGTTAACTCGAAATCCGCATCCGCAAAAACTACCGGATCCAAATTCTCCGTTGCTGTTGGAAACATCCTAGATGTTACTGAGGGGAACATCGGACCTGTCACGAGAAACCAAGCCAAATTGCTAGGGCAACGAGTTTCGGAAGCACAGCTTGAATCTGTTGTCGTCTTTGGTTCGTCTTCCGCAAACACCACAGAAGAAGGGGAGAATGTCGCCAAAATGGTGGAGAGGGTTCTTGCCCAACTTAGTTTATCTAAGCCCAAGAAATCCTTAAGGAAAGCTGACGATGATGTCTTGAGCACTGGATCTACTCCGTATAACATGTCTGCATCCTATGTTCGCGAAAATCTGTGTTATTCTTCTTCGTCTATGATGGAGATGCATGCGATGATGACCAATGCTTCAACTGTTGAAGAACAACTCGCGAGCTTGACAAAGGCAATTGGAGACTTGACCAAATATGTGCAAGATCAAGATAATCGAATTGTCAAGTTGACAGACAGGTTTGATAGTGTGATGGAGGGGGATTCGAGTCATGCCTCTGGAAAACGTCCGCAAGCACAAGAAAGGATTGAATCTCCCGCAAAACAAGTGGAACATGATTCAGAAATCCAAGTTTCCTCTGAAGGGATGATTCCAATCAATCAAATAAAAGAGTTCATCATAGGGACCATCAAGGATAAATATGATGTTTCCGCCAAATTATCCCTTACATATGTGAAGCCGTACACTGCAAGGATTGACAACTTGAAGATGCCTTCCGGTTATCAACCCTCAAAATTTCAGCAGTTTGATGGCAAGGGAAATCCGAAGCAACATGTGGCACACTTCATTGAAACATGCAACAACGCTGGAACATATGGTGATTACCTTGCCAAACAATTTGTTCGTTTCCTTAAAGGCTATGCTTTTGATTGGTACACAGACCTTGAGTCTGGTTCCATTGATAGTTGGGAGCAAATGGAGCAGGAGTTTCTCAACTGCTTCTATAGCACAAGACGCACCGTAAGCATGGTGGAACTTACAAACACTCGCCAGCGAAAGGAAGAACCAGTTATTGACTTCATCAACCGATGGAGGCATGCAAGTCTAAACTGCAAAGACAAACTTAGTGAAGCTTCTAGGATCGAAATTTGCATCCAAGGTATGCATTGGGGGTCTTCGTTACATATTGCAAGGAATAAAGCCCAAGACATTTGAAGAGTTGGCAACTCGTGCACCAGATATGGAATTAAGCATTGATACAAATGGAGATCAATGATTTTCTATCCGTGAGCCTCACGAAGATGAAGATATAAAAGACATCCATAGTGGGGGCAAGTTTGAATCCGAAGATGAAATAGAAGAGTCCATGTATGTTACAGCGCTCCTCGACGCAAGAGCCTAAACTGCAAGTTGAACCGCTCCTCGACGCAAGAGCCTAAACTACAAGTTGAACCGCTCCTCGACGCAAGAGCCTAAACTGCAAGTTGAACTGTTCCTTGACGCATGAGCATAAACTGTAAGTTGAAATGCTCCTTGACACAAGAGTCTAAACTGTACGTCACAAGCCTTCAAATTCAGGATAAATCCTCAAGTCATAAAGCTCATCAAATTCGAGCTAAATCTTCATGTCAAGAAATTCCCTAAATTCGAGCTAAATCGACAGTCGTGAAGCTCTTTAAATTCAAGCTAAACCTTCATATCAACAAGCTCCTCAAATTCGAGCTAAATCTACAAGTTGTGTCGCTCCTCAAATTCGAGCAAAGTCTTCAAGTTTCGAAGCTTCTCAAATTCCAGCTAAATGTTCAAGTCACTGGGTTGTTCAACTATGAGCCAAATCTTCAAGTTGTGGGGCTCTTCAAATACGAGCTGAGTCTTCAAGTTGCGAACATCTTCAAATACGAGCCAAATCTTCAAGTTGCAAAGCTTTGTAAATTTCAGCCGAATATTCAAGTTGCAAAGCTCTTCAAATACGAGCGGAGTCTTCGCGTTGCAAAGATCTTCAAATACGAGCCAAATCTTCAAGTTTTAAAGCTCTTCAAATTTGAGCCAAATCTTCAAGTTGCAAAGCTATTCAAACTTGAGCTAAATTCTGAAGTTACTAAGCTCTTCAAAATCGAGCAGATTCATAAAGTTACAAAAGCTCCGTTTTCAAGATGATACTCCTATCCCGCATGAGTTTAAACTGTGTACGGCCCCCAAAAAAAAAGTCTGCTAGGTTGAAAACCTCGAAAGGGGCGACTGTTATATCCCGTATTTTTGAACGTCGAATTATTTTTAAGCTGAGGTGGGGCCCACACGTCAAGATTTTTTTTTGGAACATGTGACAAGTTATATGAATCACATATGTAAAGTTAAACACAACTCATGAAGGACCCTTGGGCCAAATCAAAGTGGAAGCCCTCCAAACGAATATTTTTAAGAAAATGTTTTCGGGTGACCTGACTTCAAGGGGCAAAAACGGTATTATAAGTTTGGAATTTTGAAAAATATTAAGAAATATAAGTTGTAGATAATTGAATTAGCTTTCCAACCATAGGTCGTGGGTCCCCAGGTGACATCGGTACAAGGAGATATGGACGTTTTAAGGTCGAAAGGTCAGTGGGCTAGGCCCAACTCGGGATCAACCGGGTTGGCCCAAAAAAAAAAAAGAGAAAATTTAGGCCCAAAAGTGAGGTTGGCCGGCCATGGTGTAATGGCCCAAGCCCATGGGAATTTTCCATGTGGAAAATTAATATAAGGGATCATTTAAGTTGCCTTGAAACATTTAGAAACTTCAAGAACACTTGAGAAAAAGGAAAGAAGGAGAAATCTCCAAGGCCATTTCGGCCAAGTGCAAAAATTGCCAAGAAAATTGACAAAAATTTCTTCAAAAATTATTTTCTACCAATTAAAGGATTCCTAGCAAGGTGGAGTGGTCTTTGGAGCAAGAAAAATCCATATTCTAGCAAGTTGCAAGTCTTAGCTAAGTGAAAGATCAAGGAAGAAGGTAAGAACTTATTCTTTACATGTTATGGATATTTTTGCATGTTGTAGTGTGCAAAAGTGAGTGAAATTCATGAATAGCAATAATATAGTTGTGTGGCCGTGAGTTGTATATCACATGTATAGCCGTGTATATTTGGTGAATCATGAATGCATGGTGAGCAAGTTTTATTTAGTATGTTGGTTGTTGTGTTGTGGATTTTATATTGCAAACAAAAGCCTAATGAGCTTAGTGAAGTATTAGTAGTTGGAGGCTTGTCTTGGAAGATTATGTAAATTGAATATTATGTTCTTACATGTATGGAAGATAATGATATTAGTATGGTGTTGTTGGAATATATATTATAAGGTTGTTATTGTTTTCATTGGAGTTGGAAGGTTTTGAGAGAAGTAGTAAATTGATTAAGTTGTTATAATGTATCTTGGATTGAATATGGAAATTGTTAGTGTGGTTGTTGAAATTATGTTGATAGTTTGGCCGGGTTTGAATTCCCGGATTGTTGTTGATTAAAAAAATTGGCTAAGTCGAAGTTTTGGAGATGGCGTATTTATAGGAGAAGTGCTGCCGAAATTTCGGTAGACAAGTGTTACTTTAAGAATCCAACTCTAAATGTTCTAATCAAGGTTTGGTAAATGTGACCAATTTGTAGATTTCGGCGGATTTGCAACTTGAATTTGGAATAGCAAAAGGAGCGGAAAGAGGTATGTAAGGCATCACCCTTCCTTCTATGGCATGTCTTAGACGTAATAAGTTGGATACGAGCCTCGGGGACAACTCCATTCTCCGAAATCCGCACCCAAAGTTTCCCCTTTTTCGTTCAGTAGAATTGAACTAAAAATTGTGCGAAATGTTAGAAAAAAACTTCCTAAACATCTAGAACTTATATAAAGAGGACCCGACTACCCTAAAACCCTCCCAAGTGACCTCATGAAATGCAATGAACGTAAATTTGGTACGCCGCCTCATTTGACCCGAAGTGGGCCCATGGTTCTCGGATTTTCCTTATTGTTCCGCTTGACCTATTTTGATGTAGAATCCAAAGGAAACTTTTGATCCTTATACCGCTTATCTAACGACAAGTAATGTAGCTATTCTAATGAGAATATTTCTATGATGATAATGATAATGATGAAGTAAGGAAGAGAATATGTCTATGACAAGTATGACGAGAATGATTGTATGTCAAAAAGTCTTAAGTGAAGGATTCAATATGAATACAAGAATAATGGACTAGTTCTTGAGTCCAACCCTATTCCTTTGTCATGACTCTATTTTCTAAAGACTCTAAAGTACATGAAGTAATGTTTTATGAGTTTTACGATCTTGTCCCATGTTTTCTCTTAATGCTATTCTTCATTGATAGTCTCGCCTCATAATATTAGTTCCTTCAAGGTGAGACATAACGATCATGATTGTTTCATAATGTAATCGGAGGCTACCGACCTTACGTCACTCCGACGTGGACATGGTTTTCTTGGACTCCCGAGCGTGTTGTATGCATGTTATAAGTATATGTACATGATACACGTATATGTATATGATAAAAGAGCCAGAGCGCTATAGACGCTGATATATGTACATGATACACGTATATGTATATGATAAAAGAGCCAGAGCGCTATAGACGCTGATATATGTACATGATGTATGCATATGTATACGGGGAAGATGGAAATGAGGGCAGAGCGTTATATACGCATATCCACCTGATCAGTTGGTATTATATGACATGATATCGTCCCGGACGCGGGATGTGTATATTTATGGTTAAATGGATCGGCTGCCGACGCCTCAGCAATATGACATGTTCTATTTTTATATATATGAACAAGAAAGGCTTTTCAAAGAAAAGTTAAGCATGCATGGTATCTGCCAAAGGGCACTTATATGTACAGGTTATGTTTCTACCTCAGGACATGTGCTATAACTCTTTTATGTCATTATCCCTGTTTTATATTTTACGTATGTTATTATTCATGCCTTACATACTCGGTACACTATTCGTACTGACGTCCCTTCTTGTGGATGCTGCGTTTCATGCCGCGCAGGTCAACAGACAGGCGGATTTGGTTCCTAGGAGCCCTACCAGCAATACTTGTCAGCGCTCCAGTTGCCCCGGAGCCTCAGTTTCTTGGTACTATTTTGTGTATATATTCGGGCACGGCAGTACTCGGCCCTTTCTATGTATATGTGTACTATGTTTAGAGGCTCGTAGACAGATAGGTACAGTTAGATGTTTTGTATTTTGGATTGTTCGCGTCGCTGTATAACGTGATAGCAAAGTTTACCAGTCTATGTTTATGACGATGCTACTAATGTTAATGTCCAGTAACGAAAAAAAAAATATATGGCATAGTTCCTACGGCCCGCTGAGAGGTAAAGGTAAAAGGATAGATAAGGGGTTCTCGGTACAAGTACCGGGTACTCGTCACGGCCCCTAGTTGGGTCGTGACAGCGGCCTAGGCAAAATTTAGGACAAAAAAAAAACTCTTCTTTTTCGGAACTACGAAATGACTTGATCCTCTTCACCGAGGTACGTAGGCGCTTAGAGTTTCATTCTAAGTTCAGTCGCATAAAAAAAATCCTTTTTTTTCTCTTTCTGAACTACGATATTCTAAGTTCAGTCGCATGAGTAAAAAAAAAAATTAAAAAAAAAACTTATATATACACATATATAGCACAGCGATACGGGATCGACGCTTGACCTCTTTCAGCGAGGAGACAAACATGACTGGAATGAAGAAGACAATTCACAGCAATTGAAGCCGAAGATGATTGCAGTTCGTTTTAAACGCTTCTATCAAGTCAGCATTACTTCTTCAAAGAATGATGCCACTAAAAAATTTGATGGATTCTTCAAGTATTCGCTCGCCAAAGCTAGAATGTTGGTCCTATGACGAGTTGAGATTTTTTTTTTCTTCACCACAAATGCGCAAAGCTGAAGAGTCGAACAAGATAGATTCTAAGCTGAACTTGGAGAATTATCTATACAGATGTAGAGGTCATTTGACTGTAATTTTTAGAAATATTGTATCTCGATGAGTCGTCTTTCCAACAAAATTGGAATCTCGTCATTTCGGTACTCATACCCCGAGTTATGAATTTTCTCCCACCGAGGCGCAAAGCTGAAAAATAGAACAAGGCAGCATCAGAGTTGAAATTTGGAGAATTATCTGTACAAATATAAAAGAAATTTGGCCGTTATTTTTATATATATTGTATATCAATGAGTCCTCTTTCCATAGAAATTGGAATCTTATGATTCCAACGCTCGTACTCCGAGTTATGAATTTTCTCCCACCGAAGCGCGAAGCTGAAAAGTAGAACAAAGCAGAATCTAAGCTAACTTTGGAGAATTATCTGTACAAATCTAGAAGTAATTTGGCCGTGATTTTTTATACATATTGTAGATCAATGAATCCTCTTTCCATAGAAATTGGAATCTTGTGATTCCAACGCTCGTACTCGGAGTTATGAATTTTCTCCCACCCAAGCATGCAAATCTGGAAAGTCATTGCGGCAGATCCATTGATCAACTTCAAAATTTAATTCCAGCCGATCCTGAAGGAGTTTGGCTCTAATATTTTGATATGTAGCCTCTTTTGAAGTCTAGTTTCTTCAGAATCAAGAGGATCTCCATTCCATCATTACTACATCAAAGAATAAATATTTTTGCAAAGATGCGCCAAGTACTTGATCGCCGAAGTTTGGAAAGGAATACCCCAAGAGTCAACCTCGCCAAGTCGCAATGATGATATGCACCACATAGTTTCTCTCAAAGCTTCAATAGGGGATGCTAAACACTGCCAAAGGAGTGCTCCAAGTGCTTTTTTTACCGAGCCGCACAGAGGAGACAGCTTCATCTACTTCAATGCCAAATATGGGACGAAGAATTCACCATGTACATCTTCGACAAACTCAAGAAGAGGATGCTCCATGATTCATGAGCTTCGTCGCCAAAAAGGATGCACCACGTGTGGTTCGTCGCCAAAGTCGTAATTGCAAACGAAGGTATACCAAGTGATTCTTCGCCAGTCATTTAGCCATCACTTAAATCTCTTTAGTTTGATAGCGAAACACTCTCTTGAAAACCTGCAAAAAAAAATCTAAAGCTCTCAGTGCCAACGGCACGACGCTTCAATTTGGCACGATAGACATGGATTGAGGCCCCAATATCACGAAGCTTTATCTTGCGGCCAATAGTTTGATCTTGAATATCAATCTCTCTGCCACTAATGCTAAGTCGTCTTGGCATGTCCATTGGATCTGTTGTCAAGAACTCAACTGGCAAACTTTACCAAATACGGAAAGGGGAATAATCCAAGTATTGGAACATCCATTGGGATGAGAAGATTCGGTGGGCGCGACTTCTCGATGAATTGCGGACTTCAACAGAGGGACGTCCATAATAGTGGCCTTGACTGAGAAGTTGCTCATGACGTCTTTGGTCTCCTTTTTAGACCATTCAGCAAGATGAAGCGTAGAAAGCTCTCCGTCAAGTGAGAAGGCACCGATCACTGAAGGTTGAACCTCCAAGGCAAGGACGTGGCGTATCGCGATCACTAAAGTGCATCATATTTGTTTAAATTTAAAGCCGTACAGATGCGCCCAAAGACCTGCAAATAAAATAAAGGGGACGGGTAAGTTTAGTAGAACATGTCCAAAGCCAAGAAAGCAAAATCAGATTCTGTGGCTGATTAAAAAAAATATACCTGAGCCAATATAGAAGCAATTTGATTGTGGTTTTCGGATATGACGTAGTTCTATGAGTCTTCTTTCCTACGCCACAAACCGTTCGTGATTGCGATGTTCCTAAGTCAAGATATAAGATTTTTCGTCAGGACGCGCAACACTAATAAACCAGCGAACCAGAACTCAAAAGTCTGATTCTTGATCAATATCTGAGCAAATATAGATGCAATTGAGTCGTGATTTCTGCCTATGACGTATCTCTACGAGTGTAGTTTCTGAAACATCAAGCGGATCATGATTTCGACGTTCCTACATTGAAATATGAATTTTCTACCACAGACATGCAGAGCTGTGAAGAAAGTGACGAAAATACTTATGGAAGAAGAGAATTACCTGAAAGAGATGCGTTCGAACCAACTCGATGATTCTGCAAATTGACGTCAAACCACCATGATAATGCGGTGTATTTATAGATGTCAAAATCTGGTTCCTACATGGACTACACAAAGAAATCCTTGTTCCAGTTGGAATCTAATCATGGAAAGCTTAAGTTTATGGAAAGTTTAGGCTTCATATATGGAAAGTCTAGGCTTATGGAAAGTCACTATTCTCTCCTAATATGAGAAAGGGCTTATATATGGAAAATTTAAACTTATGGAAAGTTTATATTATCTCCTAATAAGTCAAAGAAGTACCATGCAAATATGGAAAGTATATGAGAGATATGCATGTTGATGGTATGATTTGCTTGGGACTAAAAAAAAGGTCTACAGGGATTTTCTAATACAAGTTTTAGCCGTGTGCTATGCTCAGGACTAAATCATACATTGTCTACAAGCCATTCTTTTGATACACATTATGCCCCTTGTGCAGTTGTAAAAAACAAAAGGCTACATCTTTCGACAAAACTTCGTTTTCCCAGCTATTGATAATAAAGGAATGCCATGCAATATTTTCATAAGCTGGAAACACCTCAAATTCAAAAAAATGAGTTGGCGAAAGACCAAAAGCTAATTGGACCTCTTGCAAAATTAGAGAATGCCACCGCAGAAAAGAAACTTGTGGACGATCAAGTTGCGGCACCATGGAAGAACTTGAGCGTAGTTATTTCTTATCACATTTCAAATATTTTGGGGGAAATCAACTAGATGGAGTAAAAAAAAGTGTTTGCTTCACGAATACTTCAAGTCTCGTCTTTAAAGGTTCGACAAGTCATGCACCTCAACAAGCCTTGAAGCAGGGGGCATTTGTGGACACTGAAATTTAGTCGAACTTAAATCCACAAATTAATTTGGATCATATTCTAAATTCTAAATATATTGGTCCAAACAAATATTATGGGCTAACATAAATGGATTTATTGCTTAAATCCAACATGTATGGATTTAATTGAAACACCAATTCAATTGGATTAGTCTATCTTGTCGGACTTCACATGATGAGCCCACTCTATTAGCCCAAGGTCCATGCCATGTGTCAAATGATGTGGCACGCCAAGTCAAGTCAAGTCAAGTCAAGGACCAATAAAATCATGCCACGTGCATAAGTGACGCAGCATGTCAAGTCATTAGAAGAACCAATCAAATGTCGCCAAGTGTTGAAATGACATGGTTCAACCAATTATATACAAACCCTAGCTCTCCCCTGCAACTATAAAAAGGGGTCTTCACAAAGCCAAAAAGGAGAAGAAAAACATACATAGAGAAGCTCTCAGCCACAAGTCTTCCACATACTAAGAAGTCTTCGCTCCAAGTGGTGAGCCGCAAGTTTCCAAACCTCTACGTTTGTGATTAAAGCTTGGCTCCGCATTCGTAGTGAAATATCAACAACAAGTGATTCGTCCATTCAAGAACAAGCAAAAGCCCTTGATTGACGGTCATATCCTGAGGAGAAGAATCAGAGGATTACATCTTTTTATTTAAGATTTCATAAAGATTGTAACCCCCGCGCAAATACTTGAAATCAAATATTATTCTTTGTCGCTATTTTTCTTGTCTTGATTATTATTTTCAGGAACGAAAGATTAGTCGTTACAATTCCTTAATGAAAGTACGGAAAAACAGTTCTAGAAGTGACATTTTACATTAATTATCTCCTCCTCATCCTCCAATACACTCCACCTCCACCCCAGTCCCATAACCCTCATAACCCACACTCCTATCATCCACGCCACCCCCCATTATATGAAGATTTCATCTATTTTCTAAGAAGATATTTTACTAGAAACGTGAAAAACATTTTCCTTTGTACCAAAGCCAAACACCCGTTGTCCTTTAGAATTTTCCTATAAATAGTTTAGGCATCTCACCATTTGTGATCATCCATTCATCCCCATCTCAATTATATGAATATGATGAAAATGAGGCTGAGCCAATTATGTGTATTTGCAACACTTTCAGTTCTTGCTATATTACTGATCCCAAGTGTCTTGGCCGAACAATGCGGCAAGCAAGCCAGTGGTGCACCGTGCCCCTCTGGGTACTGCTGCAGCAATTATGGTTGGTGTGGGACCACCGGTGATTATTGTGATCCCGACAAGTGTCAAAGCCAGTGTCCTTCACCGTCTCCTCCGCCTCCTCCATTCACTCCTCCTCCTCCTCCGCCTCCGCCTCCTCCATTCACTCCTCCACCACCCACTCCATCCGGTGCAGATATTACCGAAATCATTACTCGTGAATTATTTGACCAGCTGCTTTTGCGTCGGAATGATGATAGGTGTCCTGCTAAGGGCTTCTACAACTACGATGCCTTTGTTCAAGCGGCGAGGTATTTCCCTGGTTTTGCCACCACTGGTGACATTACTGACCGTAAAAGGGAGCTTGCTGCGTTCCTGGCTCAAACATCGCATGAAACTAATGGTAATTTCATGAATTTTTACTCCTTCCGCCTTAAACTGTTTCTTACTTTCTTTTATAGTTGTTTAAAAAAGAACAGTCTCTTTCCTTTGTTTTTTTTTTTAGCAATTCTTTAATTTTTCACGTGACATATTTAACACCACAAGATTAAAAGACATTTTGGTACATCCAACACATCTTTAATTTAAAATCACAAGATTCAAAGGTTTTCTTTATTTTCTTAAATTCATATCAAATCAAACCAAACAAACATTTTGAAACGGAGGGGTTATCCGTAAAGGTTATTAAAAAAAAAAAGTAAAGGTTAACTTCATAAACACATTTTCGACTTTAGTGTTTTTCACTTTCATTTTTAACTGTTAAGGTTAACTTCAATAGTACATTGATGCTGCCTTTCCAATTTGATTTCTCAAAGTGGCAATTAATTAAATTCCTGATTAAAATGTCCATGTCCGTTTTCTTTATTTAATCTTTCCAGCAAACTAGTTGCGTCAATTTTTAAACTTACATGGAAGATATATATGGTTGAACAGGTGGTTGGCCAACTGCAGAAGACGGGCCATACGCATGGGGTTACTGCTTCAAGAGAGAACAAGGCAACCCTGCAGACTTGCCTTCTTACTGTACTGAAAGTGCTGAGTGGCCATGCGCTCCTGGCAAGAAATATTATGGACGAGGCCCCATCCAAATATCATAGTAAGTAATTTCCCCCCTTTTCTAAGTAGGCATTTGGCCATGAAAATTAAATATTTTTCACTTTATTTGGTATTTTAGAGTTGAAATTAAAGATGGAGTTGTGTTTGGTTATAGTTTTGCAAAGAATATTTGGTTGTTTGAATGTATTGAAAGTGAGAAAAGTAAAGAAAAAAAAGTGAAAAATAAGTTTTGGTTGTTTTCCAAATTCCAAGCACAACTTCAACTTATATTCGGAATTTTTATGGCCAAACACCATAAAGTGAAAAAATATTTCGGAAAAAAGTGAATAATTCTCATGGACAAACGGGCCCTAAATCTCCCTCTTCACTCCTATTTGTGCATTGTGATATTATGAAAGAGGTAGTAACACAGAAGGTCACCTAATTATGAATAATGATCTCCCAAAGTCATGTTTATTTATTTTGTAACAATAAAGTCACTCAACTTTTCCTATATCACATCAAAAATCACCCAATAAATATATATATTTTTTTTTTATTTTTTTTTTATTTTTTATTTAAAGCCACCTTCATGGTGGGGGGGGGGGGGGGGGGGGCGACCCCTGTCTTATATATTAAGATCCAAAACGAGAATACATGAGCTCGAGGTACATGCTGCCTAACCTCTCCGAGTCTACTTAAGCCAATGGACATGCCCATTGTACTATAATGTTTCTTCCAAGACAATGTCTTGGTAATCAAGCAGAAATTATCGCCCGAAGGCTCTTTACAGTTGATGAGAATAGTGCTCTCATATTTTTCTTTGGGCTCACAAAAAAGTAGGTACCAACTATACATTATGTACCACATCACTAAGATTGATTTCTTTAGCTTTTTTGTTCCTTACCCGAAAGTTTGGAAAACCTGCTTTGTCCAGATTGATCAGACCTTTGACCTTTAGGAGGAGATCATCAAAATTGTTGTAAAGCTTGTTGGTCTGGAACGAGTGGCTCAATGAAGCAAGAGTGTCCGCCACCTTGTTAGCTTCTCTAAAACAGTGCTTAATCGACCAAGAAGTGCCAGTCAAAGCTCTTTTAATTTCCTTGATGATTGCGTCAACTTGCCAAGGGATCTTGAATACATCTTTAACCCATGCTGCAAGGATCATGGAATCAGTTTCCAATTCCAATGAATTTATCCCATTTTGAATGCTCCATTGGATGCCAAAGACAAGAGCTTTGGCTTCGGCCACATTGCTGGAAACCTCGTCGAATGGGATGGAGTATGCCATGATCATCTTCCCTTGAGAGTCTCTGATCACACCTCCTCCACCACTGGATCCATCCTTGTGACTTCCATCGCTATTAATTTTGAGAAAGTTGGTGGCTGGTCTCTTCCAGAAGACTGTCCTGCACACTTTAAAAGCCATTTTTTTCTCAAGAAGGCAAGTTAGTTCCATCCAAGATAAGTCATATTTAAAATTAAGAAACTGAAGTCTTACTACATTTAAAATATTTTGGGAGATCTGATAAAGAATTCTGGGCAAGAAAGGTTTTTTACTGCCATATTTACCACTGCATCTTGTTTTCCACAAAAACCAAGTAATGATTATAGGGCAAATTTTGAAGAGAAAAGAAATAATAGGGTTAGAAGGTCTTGAATTCCACCAAGTATCAAGGGCAAGCTGCAAGGAATTGAAATGGCTAGGAATGCCAAATTGGCAACCAAAATGGTTCCATACAGCAGCCGCAAGTGGTCCGTCAAGAAAAATATGATTTAAAGTTTCAGGTTGTGTTATCCTGCAACAGACACAGTTAAAAGTATCATTAGTATGAGCTCTGTTAATAATATCCTCGGTTGGGACTTTCCTCTTAAGAATTCTCCACACAAAGAAGGACATTTTGAAAGGTATGGACTTGTTCCACAATTTGCTCATAAAAGGAACCTCCCTTCTAGGTGACCTCAAGAAATTCCATGCACTTCCTGTCGAAAAGTTGCCTGAGTTTGTTTTCATCCAGCATGGTTTATCCTCTTCATCGTAAAATTTGAGATTCATATGAAGAATGTGATCTTTGATGTTATCAGGTACATCCCCACATGCATACCAGTACCAGTTTTGTCCGTTAAAGGCATCTCTAATGACACTCCTATTGGGGACAGTCCCTGTTGGTAGTAGTTTATAGAGAGGGCCTAGAGAAGTCCATTGATCATACCAAAAGGAGACATTACCTCTACCAATATTCCAGAAAATAGCCTTCTCCGCTTTTTCTTTGATGTCAGCCATGGATTTCCAGTTGTGGGATTGACCACTCCTCCATTTAACAGTGACAGGATGGGATCTAGGACTATATTTAGCTTTGAGAAATTGACTCCACAGAGAGTCTTGAGTCCTAAATCTCCACCATTGTTTGGCACTATAGGCTTTACAAATATCCATGAGCTTCCTGAAATTAGCTCCTCCCTCAGTATAGGGAAAAGATAAATTATCCCAGGATGCCCAGTGTTGTCTTTTTGCACCATCAACACCACTCCAGAAAAATCTGTTGAATTCTTTTTCAATGATCTCAAAAACTGTAGAGGGAGGGTGCATAACAGCAAGTAAATGGGAGGGCATGGCTTGAAGGACATGTTTTAAAAGGATACTTTTACCTCCAGTTGAAAGAAATTTATTATTCCAACCCCTAGTTCTTGCCAAGATTTTATCTATCATACCAGAGAAGGTGGAAATTCTCTTTCTTCCCAAATAAAGTGGGCAACCAAGGTACTGGAAGGGGAAGGATTCTTTTTTCATTCCAGTTAGTCTAGCAGCTCTGTCTGTCCTTCTTGAACTAGCTTTCGGATGGAGAATTATGGAACTTTTATGCTTGTTAACTATTTGACCAGAAGCTTCTTCATAGGTTCTCAGCACCCGCATGATCCTTTTTAAGGATTTCCTGTTACCACTTGTGAAAAGAATAACATCATCTGCAAAACAAAGGTGGTTAATCTTAGGACCATTCTTATGCATATAAAAGTTCCTAAAATTCAGATCATCATGTAATTTGTTAAGTAAAACAGATAGTAATTCAGCACTAAGAACAAAAAGGGAAGGGGATAAAGGGTCTCCCTGTCTAAGTCCATTTTCTGATTTGAAGAAGCCATATCTGCCACCATTGAGGACTAATGAGTACCAATTATTGGAAATGAGTTTGAGCACCAAATCCACCCATTTTTCATCAAAGCCAAGTTTTCTAAGTACAGCACAGAGGTAAGGCCATGACACCTTATCGTAGGCTTTGGCCATGTCAAGCTTGATAACTAAGTTTCCTCCCTTGTTGGGCTTATTCATATTGTTGATTATTTCCTGAGCCAAGAGAATACTTTCCGATATCATTCTTCCTTTAATAAAGCCACTCTGGTTTTTAGAAATGATGTTTGGAAGTATGGAAGCAAGTTTGGTATTGATAAGCTTTGAGATGATTTTGCTAGTAACGTTGCATAAACTAATAGGCCTGAGGTCAGAGAAAAATTGCGGATTTTCCACTTTGGGAATCATTACCAAGCAGGTATGAGTGTAGAATCTAGTAAGGTCAGCACCCCCAAAGAAACTCTGAATAGCCAAAGTAAGATCGTGAGAGATAATATCCCATGTTGCTTGAAAAAAATTTCCATTAAGACCATCAGGTCCTGGAGAGCTGTCAGGATCAATAGACATAACTGCTTCTTTGACTTCTTGTTTTGTAGGAATGGATAATAGAGCAGTATTGTCTTGATCAGAAACCATTGGGGTAAGAAAATCAAGGGCAGGATGGTCTTCATTGCCTTCCGAGGAGCATAACAGGTTTTGGAAATAGTTGATACCGGCATTTGCAATCTCATGTTTACCCAACAACCAGTTTCCAGCATTGTCTTTGATTTGTTGAATGTTGAGTTTTTTTCTTCTACCTTTGATAGTGCTATGAAAATAAGCCGAGTTTGCATCCCCTTCAGCAATCCATTTAATTCTGGCTTTTTGCCTCAGAAAAGACTCCTTCCTTTTTAGCATTTGGATATATTTGGCATTGGCCAGATTCAGAAGGGTCCTGTTTTCGGCCGAATTATCCATAATCAAGTTGTGCTCCAATTCTGAAATTTTATTCTCCATCCTGTCCACTTCTTCAAAGATGTCACCAAAAGTTACCTTGGACCAAACACTAAGGGCCTTGCAAGTCTTCTTCAATTTCTGGTGAAGAATCCACAGAGGATTTCCATAGATGTTCTCTTCCCAAGCTTGTTGAACAACAGTGAGAAAGTCATTATGTTCAACCCAAAAATTCAAGAACTTAAAGAACTTAATAGGATTAGAATCTTCAATATTAACATTGATCAATAGGGGGGCATGATCAGACCCTGATCTTGGCAGGTGGTTAACAGTAGTGAAATCAAAAACGTTACTCCACTCAGCATTGATCAAGACCCTATCTAGTCTTTTCCAAATGGCTCTATGGCCTCTGTTATCACACCAAGTGAATGGATCGCCAAGAAAACCAGCATCTTGTAAACCAGAGTCCTCTATACAGTTCAAGAAATCTAAACTGTTGGAAATATTGAAAGGTCTGCCTCCTTTTTTCTCCTCAGCACTGGTAATAACATTAAAATCTCCAAAAACTGCCCATGGACAGTCCACACTTGAAGAGAGAGTGTCAATAGCTTCCCAAAGGTCCTTTCTTTCCTCACTGTTACATTTGGCATAAACAGCGGTAAAAATTACCTTATCAATTCCACAAACACCTTTAACGCAAGCAGAAACATATTGATCATCACTAAATAAAACATTGACATCATATACATCATCCCAAAAGAGCCAAATTTTATTGTTGGGATTACAAAAGCATTTGTCCATGCCAAGCATAATTCGAAACTTGTCTCCTAAACCATCCTGGTTTGGGTCCTGTAAGACAGGTTCCTGAAGACTAATGAAAGAGATTTTGTATTTGGTTTTTAAAATTTTTAGCCTATCAAAGGCTCCCATCGTTCTTACTCCTCTAATATTCCAAGACAAAAAAGTAATCATGGAAAACATTAAAAAGGGGTTTTTTTTTTGTGAGCCTTTGAGCTCTAGTTTTTAGAGGGGAGAATTTGCCTTTCATGATTTCCTGGCTTTTGGACCCTCTTGGGGAGAGATTTCCCGCCATGGATTGCACATTGTCATCATTTGAATTTGTAGACATATTAAAGATGATTCGCCTTGCATTTTCATCATCGGATTTGGCACAATCTGAGAGATCATCATCTTGGACAGAATTATAATCATCACTCCAATCCCCCTCCTCATGATCTGGTGGTTCTCCAGCTTGTTCGTTAAGTCCATCTTTTTCTTGGAGAGATTCAAAAGCATTTCCAATGTCTATAATGATAGCTCCTCCTTTTATATTGTCTCCTGGAAGAATCCTTCTACAAATGCCATTTTTTGAGATCACCTCTTCAAAATCAGGCTCCTTTGACACCTCTAATATCCTATCAGAGAGGATACTAGAAGAAGTAGTGGCAGTCTCCTTATTGGTAGATGTATTTGGTCCCGGACCATCCTTTCCCTGGTCATTCTTCATATCACAATTGTTCGACGTATTCTGGGATGACAAACTGATCCCTGTAGGTTGGTAGATCTGGTTGGTTTTAGTAGGAAGGTCCTTTTTATAAGTCGTCTTAAGGGCAGTTTCAGCTTTTCGATCAGTGGCCTTCTCATTTTGGGGATCTTTGCTTTGATCAACTTTGGTGATTTCAAGATCATTCGAGTTATTTAGCACAATGTCATCATCTCTTGCCGTCTCCTGCTGAGCATCCTTGTCACTTTTATCTTCCTTTTTTTGATCCATCTTACCTTGTTTGGTGATTTTATTGGGGTTTTTTCCCATGTTCTGATTTTCCTCATCGCCTGAAGATTTCTTTTGTTGCGCAGGTTCTTTTTCTTTGTATTCTTCATCTTTTTTGCCCTGAGGGACCTGTTTGTAATCCTTATTGCTAGCATTGCCTCTGTTAGAGAGCTTATTGTTGTTAGTGTCTTTTCCCCCATCCTTCTCCTCTTTCCTTTGGTTCTCCAATCTCATTTGTTGAGATTTCTTCTTTTCAGCCCACTTACACACATCTAGGGAGTGACCAATCCTTTTACAATGAGTGCAGTATTTTGGCATTTGTTCATACTCGATTTTCTGATAAAAGCCTTTCAAAGGGGAATTTTCATCCTCTAAGCCAATCCAAATCTTATCAAGACGAGGTTTCGTTAGATCCATGATAACTCTTGCTTTGGCTAGCCCCGGTCTGCTTTTAATCACAGTGGCATTATCGGGGGCCTGAGGGGTGCCAATTGGACTAAGGATTTGTTTAAGGTAATCCCAATGATAACAATTAAGAGGAAGGCCTGGCAATAACACCCACACAGGAGCAAATGGAGAGTCTTCATCCGGTTTGAAATCCGGAGTCCACTGCTCCATCCACATTTGCTGGCCGTCGATCTCGAACATTCTTCTAAAGAAAGCATTTTTACAGTCTTCTTCCTCGATGGCCACTCTTCCTCCCGAATGGCTAGGCAAACCCTACTAGGATCCATAGTGACTATCCTTCCTCCCGAGTAGCCAGGCCAATCACAAACAATATAAATCATGGCAAAAGATTCGAATCATAATCCTAGCATAGAAGCCGAATCACTCAAATCATGGCATAGAAGTTGAATCACAAGTCATATCATGATAATCACATTATTCATTAAGGATTATGTTCGTCATCCCATTATAGGGGTACATCAAGCCATTTCAGTTTTAGAAACCGGGTTCACTTCTTTAAACAAGTTTCAAGTTCAACAGAATCCATTATAGAGCATTCACATGAGATAGTCAATGTTGACACTCAATTTTGTCCCTCCTTTAATCCAATTCATTTTCTTGAACTTCTAAATTATTAATAAACTAAATATCTTTTTTTTTTGCCTTTACTTTATTATAATTGCTACTACTATATTATTATTATTAAGTGTTGTTACTTGATTAATACCTCGCACATTTTCTACTCACTTATTACATATTAATCATAAGTATAACCCAGATAATATTTTACTCTACTATTACCTTACTTATATTTTATCTACTAATAATAAAATTAGCATGCTAAATCACACCTTATTAATGGTAATTGCTAAATTATTACTATCACATATATATAGTATTCATTTTCTTAATACAAAGAAGCTCAAAGAAATACAAGGAAAAGAGGCTTAAATCCTAAAATAGGCCAAAATGTTGTCCATTATATAGAAGCATCAGCAGCCTAGGTTTTACGACCCAATGTAGCCCAAAATTAGTCCTCAAACCCACTTAGACCGAGGCCCAATTAGGATAAGGCTAGCCCAATCTTCCAAGAGTCAAACTAGGTTTACCCTCTCTCATAATTTTCTCTCTCCACGCCTTCACTACATCACTTCTCCATCTTCAGCCAAAATCCAAATTCCTTCATTCATAAAACAGAGTTTGCCTTGCTATTCTTGTGCAAGAAATGATATTACCCTCTCTCTCTCTCTCTCTCTTTCTTTTTTCAACTACAAGATTCAGTCAAAAGGTGAATTCAAAAGATGACAAAGCCTTTCTTCAGAAATCTCAGCAAAAACAATACATTTCAGAGATTTGATTCTTAATTTCAAACGACTCTACACCCATGACTCTCTTTGTTGTGCTCAAAATTTCAAATCTAAAAACCCTAACTTTCTCCTATAAATATCTTGTTAATGCTTCAACCGAAATACAGCTTGAACTATGGAAAACTCTCTCATCTAAGATATTTATATTTTCTGTTGTCTCTCAAAGAAACTTTAGCTTTTTCATTACTCTTACACTCTGTCCGACTCAATCTTGCTTACAAAAGGGTGGATCTGAATAGGACCTCAAAGCTTTAGTTCACTGCACCCACAAGAGGTAAAATCTGAATTTCTCCTTATTTATTTAGTGTCGACATGTGTTTTGTTGTTTAGAAATCATGTTTTTAGTATCTAAGTTTATGTTCTAGAAAACATGACTATAGTAGTGAATTTGTTTAGTCGAATGTTATATAAATTTAGAATATGTGATATGTGTCTATTATATAGTATATGTATTTTTTATACACTTTAGAATTCATGTTATATGGTTGTTGGGTTTACTTCTCGTTGGAGTGCTTCCTGGATAAGAGTTCTAATGAATGGTTATATTCTGTTGAATATTTGAAAAGTGTGTTTGTCTTTGTTTCTTAGTAGAGTGTTTAGATATCACGAATATAGGACGCAATTTCAATCTGTGTTTAAATGGACTGCCTATAGATATGTTGGTGAATTCTAGATCAATTAGCTTTAGATCTCAAATGAAGATATACATCCTGATGGTAATCACTTAGAAACTGACATTTACGACCCTTCTATATGAGTAACAACCATGTTTAGTTCTGTAGCACATATTTGTAAGTTGTTAATTCTTGAATTTTAAGTTCTCTCTATGTTTAGCACCACTTAACTATGGGAGTATTCCTTGAGATGTTGAAGCCACTTCCGATATATAAATTGTACCTACCCCGAAGTGTATGTGATATTGATAGCAGAATTATAGCAGTTAGAAGTGAAGTCCAGGAATCAGTTAGCATTTAAAAGTTAGTTGGCCATGTCAGCAGTTGGTTAGTGAAGTCCAGGAATCAGTTAGCATTTAAAAGTTAGTTGGCCATGTCAGCAGTTGGTTAGAAGAAGTTAGTTAAGCAGTTTCAAGTTAATTCAGTAGCTGATTCATTAGCTGTCAATTAGCTGTAATTAGTCAAGTAGTTAGTAGATATTTTCGTTGTATTCAACAACTATAAAGCATTGTAATTGAAGGATTCCAATCATCAATATACAGATTCATAAATTCTCTCTCTAAACTTCTATTCTCTATTCTATTCCAATTCTTCTAGTTACATTGAACTGTCAAATTCAAGTACTCAAACCTAGAATTCTTGTTGAATTTTTGTATTTGAGTAACATTGGTATCAGAGCTTACGAATCCTTGGATCAAAATGACAAAATCAACTGAGAACTCTAACAGTGAAGTGGGTGAACTTCGTGAGATGATGCAAACAATGTTAGCAGAAATGAGCACCTTAGCTGGTGAAGTTTCAACACTAAAGAAACTTGATCAGGTAGTGCTAGAGATGAAGGAGAAATTGACAAATCCAGTGGTCAATTTGAGGGATAAATCTCCTATGGCAAGAGAGGAAATTCCAGAAGGGGTAAGGCAGTTTGAAGGAACCTCGAGGCAAGCTGAAGGTGGAAGACAATTTGAAGGACCTACTAGACAGTTTGAGGAAAGATTCCAAAGAGAAAGGAGTGTTAGCAGCTACACAAACCACAGTTCTCAATTTTCAAGGTGGTCAAAATTGGAGTTTCTGAGATTTTCTAGGGAGGATCTTAGATCTTGGTTGTTCAGAATTGAACAATTTTTCCACATGGATAATATCCCTAGGGAAGATAAAGTGCAAATTGCATCAATGCAGTTTGAAGGAGAAGCAGTGCAGTGGCACATTTCTTACATGAAGTATAGACAGTACTTACAACCTCCAACATGGACGGAGTATGTAATGGCTTTGGTAGAAAGATTTGGGATAGATTATGATGATCCAATGGAGGAGATTAAGAAGGTTAAACAAACTGGAAATGTGAAGGATTATCAGGCTGTTTTTGAGAAAAATTTGACAAGGGTCAATTTATCTCAAGAAAATGCTATCAGCTGTTTCCTTGGAGGGTTGAAACATGAACTTAACATGGATGTAAAGATACAGGGACCACAGACCTTGTCTTAGGCTTACAAGACAGCAAGGATGCAAGAAGCTTATCTTGCAGCCATAAGGCAAGGAGGTGGCACTGGAGTTCAGACTCAAACTAACACAAAAAGGTATGGAGATTAGAAGTTTCAATCCAAACCCCCATTATTACCAACTCCAACTTATGGAAATACAATGCCATATAAAGGGTTAATAGAAGAACTCTAAGTGTGGAAGAGATGAATGACAAAAGGGCTAAGGGACTCTGTTATTTTTGTGATGAAAAATATGTTCGTGGTCATAAATGTAAAATTTTGAAGCAGTTGTATCTGCTAGAAGTGGAAGAAGTGGTACCAGTAGTGGAAGAACCAAGTGAAGATGAGGTAATGGAGTTAGAGGAACAACAATTACAATTACCACACACATTAGAGCAAATGGAGATTTCAACTCATGCTTTGAATGGACCATTGGGATATAGGACTATGAGGGTAACTGGTTATCATTCAAAGAAACCACTCCACATTTTGATTGATACTGGAAGTTCTCATAATTTCATTAACCCTAATGTATTTATGAAGATAGGGTGTCAAATCAAACCTACTCTACCAAATGTGGTGTCAGCAGCTAATGGTAATGCAATGAAGGTGGATCAGATGTGCACCATTTCTTGGTTGCTGCAAGGAGTGGAATTCTCAGCTGAATTCTTACTCTTACCTTTAGGATTTTGCAGTATAGTATTGGGGGTCCAATGGCTATTGACATTAGGAGATATCAAGATGAACTTTAAGAACCTTACTATGGAGTTTTGGTATGAAGGGAAGAAGCACTGTCTTAGAGGATCTGGAAACCAAATCACTTCTCCAGGAGCTGGAAAAATAGCCAAAATATCAGGTAATCAATCTGAGTTATGCATGATACAAGTTGTCCCATCTATGAACACTGAATTTCAATGGTATGCCTTAGAGTCTACAACTGATCCAACTACTAATACTAGATTATTAGACTTAGTACATGAGTTTAAATAACTGTTTGAAGAACCAAAACAACTACCCCCATTTAGAGGTGTTTTTTACCACAGAATTGTGTTGAAAAGTGGTACCGAACCTGTCAATAAAAGACCATATAGATATCCTTCTGTTAAGAAAGACATCATTGAAGAAATGGTTCAGCAGATGTTGGATCAGGGAATTATTCAGCCCAGTTGCAGTCCCTTTGCTTCCCCAGTTGTGTTAGTAGGAAAAAAGGATGGGTCTTGGAGAATGTGTAGATTATAGAGACCTCAATAAGTTCACAGTAAAGAACAAATTTCCTATCCCTATTGTTGAAGACTTACTTGATGAGTTGGGAGGTTCAAAAATCTTTTCTAAGATTGATCTTAGATCAGGTTACCATCAATTAAGAATGGCAGTAGAAGATGTACCAAAAAACAGCTTTCAGAACTCATTCAGGACATTTTGAATACTTGGTCATGCCTTTTGTCCTTTCAAATGCCTCTGCCACATTTCAAGGCCTCATGAATGCTGTTTTTCACAATTTTCTTAGGAAATTTGTATTAGTGTTCTTTGATGATATATTGATATATAGTCAGTCAATGGATGATCACTTAGTCCATCTTAAGGCGGTATTTGGAGAAATGCAGAAACATCAACTTTTTGCAAAAGAAAGTAAGTGTTTCTTTGGAGTAGAAAGGATAGAATATTTGGGTCACTTCATCACTCAAGAGGGAGTATCCACTGACCCTCAAAAGATTGAAGCAGTTAGGAAATGGCCACTTCCTACAACCATCAAACAGTTAAAGGGTTTTCTGGGGTTAGCTGGTTATTACAGAAGATTCATACAAGGATTTGGAATCATTAGCAAGCCATTAACTGACTTGTTAAACTAGGATAACTTCAAATGGGTAGATGCTGCAACTGTTGCATTTGATAGATTGAAGGTGATGCTTACTCAAGCTCCTGTTCTAGCATTACCAGATGCAAAAAAGACTTTCATTGTGGAAACTGATGCAAGTGGCTATGGGATAGGAGCTGTTTTGATGCAGGAAGGTCATCCTATTGCATTTATCAGCAAGGCCTTATCACCAAGACATGCTGCTATGTCTGTCTATGACAGGGAATTATTGGCTATTGTCCAAGCTGTGACTAAATGGTCTCAATATTTGCTTGGTCAAAAGTTCATTATCAGAACTGACCAAAAGGCTTTGAAGTTTTTAATGGAACAAAAGTTACACACAAACTCTCAATTGTCTTGGCTCACTAAGTTGATGCCATTTGACTATACAATTGAGTACAGGCAATGGGTGGAAAATAAGGTTGCTGATGCACTTTCTAGAGTAACTGGTGCTGAATTGATGTCATTGGTTCTTTCTGCCAATAATACTGATCTGTTGCAGGCTATATCTGATAGTTGGGACTCAGATACTGAGTTAAAATCCTTGATTCACCAGTTGCAAACACAGGCTGGTTCTCATAAACAGTACACTTGGCAACACCAACAACTCAGGAGGAAAGGCAAACTGGTGGTGGGAATAAATTTAGGCTTGAGAAGGGAGATCATTACTCTTTGGCATTCATCTCCTCAAGGTGGGCATTCTGGCATTGAAGCAACTCTGAAGAGATTATTGACCTTTTTTTACTGGAAAGGTATCAGATATGATGTCAAGGACTTTGTGTTGAAGTGTGACATTTGTCAGAAGAACAAGTCTGATTTGGCAGCTTACCCTGGGCTGCTACAACCCTTGCCAATACCAGATGTTGTTTGGTCACAAATAAGCATGGATTTTGTTGATGGTTTGCCCAAGTCCAAAGGCTTTGAAGTCATTTTGGTGGTAGTTGATAGATTGAGTAAGTATGGACATTTCATTCCATTGAAACATCCTTACACTGCTCAATCTGTAGCCAAGGAATTCATGGATGTTATTGTAAGGTTGCATGGATTCCCTGATACCATAACTAGTGACAGAGATGCTGTATTTTTGAGCTCTTTTTGGCAAGAATTGTTCATTTTACAAGGAGTTCAACTAAACACTTCTTCTGCATATCATCCTCGGTCTGATGGTCAGACTGAGGTGTTGAACAGATGTCTTGAGACTTATTTGAGGTGTTTTTGTAATGAAGATGCTACTGATTGGTTCTCTTGTCTAGCTATGGCTGAGTATTGGTATAACACATCACATCATTCAGCCATTCACACCACACCTTATGAGGCTCTATATGGCAGACCACCTCCCTTACATTTGCCATACTTACCGGGGGAGTCTGCTTCTGCAGAAGTGGATCACACACTACTCAACAGGGAATTGAAGTTACAATTACTCAAACACCATTTGTTAAGAGCTCAGTTGAGGATGAAACAACAAGCTGATGCTCATAGAAGTGACAAGAGTTTTGAGGTTGGTGATTGGGTGTATTTCAAAATTCAACCTTACAGGCAGAGGACTGTTACAAATCAGTCTTTCCACAAGCTATCTGCCAAGTACTATGGTCCATTCCAAGTCATCAAGAGGGTGGGTCATGTAGCCTATACTCTCCTATTTCCAGATTCTGTGAAGATTCATCCTACTGTGCATGTGTCCTTACTCAAGAGATGTCATGAGGTGCCTAGTTTGATCACTTATCCTCCTTCTATTGACATTGCTCATCCACATTGTCCTGAACCTGAAGTTATTCTTCAGAGGAGGATGGTTAAAAAAGGTAATAAAGTTGTTGCACAAGTGCTGGTTCATTGGAAAGGGTTACCATCAGATGAGGCTACATGGGAATACTACAATGCTCTAAAGATCAGATTTCCACAGTTTGACTCAGTTGATCCTTGAGGTCAAGGATCTCTTTTGGGATGGGAGTATTGATAGCAGAATTATAGCAGTTAGAAGTGAAGTCCAGGAATCAGTTAGCATTTAAAAGTTAGTTGGCCATGTCAGCAGTTGGTTAGTGAAGTCCAGGAATCAGTTAGCATTTAAAAGTTAGTTGGCCATGTCAGCAGTTGGTTAGAAGAAGTTAGTTAAGCAGTTTCAAGTTAGTTAAGTAGCTGATTCATTAGCTGTCAATTAGTTGTAATTAGTCAAGTAGTTAGTAGATATTTTCATTGTATTCAACAACTATAAAGCATTGTAATTGAAGGATTCCAATCATCAATATACAGATTCATAAATTCTCTCTCTAAACTTCTATTCTCTTCTATTCTATTCCAATTCTTCTGGTTACATTGAACTGTCAAATTCAAGTACTCAAACCTAGAATTCTTGTTGAATTTTTGTATTTGAGTAACAGATATCCATTTTGTGTCGAAACATTCTCGACATGGCGAACTTGATGTACATTAATTTGGACTTAATTGCTTGGCTGCACATACGTTACTTTCTGTACTCTGTTAAGAATTAAGTTTCCTTGTGCTGATTCCTCTGTTATTTTTCTTTGTTTTACATGACAAACCGAAGCGGAAGAGTTTCACTTTGAAACTCAACGATGCCTCGCAAAGGAGTCTGCATTACCTCTCCGTTCCTCGCCATTTATTTCCCTTACTCCTTCCTAAATGCATCCGAATAGAGAAACGAAAGAGGAACGATGCGAAATTCTGAGTTTTAGTGCAAGCTGTCTGCTACATATTCTTTATATTCTAGTTGCACAAAAACCGTCGAAACTCGGCGGAATGTGCCATTGATTTGCTTTGTTATATTTGTTGGTGTGATTTGAAACTTTAATTATTCATTATATGTTAGGACCCATGACTAACATAGGATTAATAACAAGGTTATTTTCAATCATTTAAGTGCTTCTCTAACTTAGTAAGCTACTTCATTACCTATTTTATGACGCCAAATTTTTAAAAGATTTTAAAATTTGTGCTTTAATCATCATTGGATGTCTTACTGATTTTTAGCTAATATACTCAAGATTTTTATCAACTTTAAAAATCAGCTTCTAAACAATACGATAGGTTTTCTTGGCATTTCTTGTGTGCTGTTTTAAAAAGACTTGGGTTTGCTGAACAGTGGGTTCATATGATCTGGAACCTACTGTCCAATGTATGGTATTCTGTGATTCTTAATGGGAAACGGCATGGCTTTTTCAAATCTGAGAGGGGTGTTAAACAAGGGGATCCCATATCCCCTTCTTTATTTATCATTGTTGTTGAAGTTCTGTCCATGCTCCTCAATAACTTGTTTGACAAACCTGAATTCAATGGCTTCAGCATGCAGCCTAATGGTCCAAAGATAAATCATATCTCCTATGCAGATGATATTATTATATTTTGTTCTGGTAAGACTGCTACTCTGAAGCTTATTATGGCTACTTTAACTCAATATGAGCTAAATTCTGTTCAGCTGATCAACAAAGAGAAGAGTTGCTTCCTGGTGGCTGATGATATCTCTACTAAAAGAAAGAACATCATTCTCAGAAATTTGAACTTCCAGGAGAAACAATTCCCAATTACTTATCTAGGATGCCCTTTATTTGTTGGAAGGAAGAAGATTCAATATTTTACAGAGGCTGCTACCAAAATTATTCAGAAAGTTGATTCTTGGCAAGGCAAAATGCTATCTACAGGTGGTAAGATTGTTCTTATCAAACATGTCCTCAGTGCTATGCCTATTCATCTGTTATCTATATGCCAGCCCCCTAAGAATATTCTTCAACAGATTGAGGGAGTTTTTGCCAACTTCTTCTGGGGTACTCATGAAGGTAAACATAAATATTATTGGGCTTCATGGGAAAAAATGTGTCTTCCTACCAGTGAGGGTGGAATAGGTGTGAGGAGCATGATTGATATTATTGATACCTTTTCTGCTAAGATGTGGTGGCAATTTAGGACCAAAAAAATCCCTTTGGACTGATTATCTAAAGGTCAAATATTGCAAAAGGGTCCATCCTTTAGCCAGAAAATTCAATTATGCCCATTCTCATGCTTGGAGAAGAATGATGAAAATTAGGCACAGAGTGGATCATTTAATTCTCTGCAGGTTAATTCAGGTAACACAAATTTTTGGTGGGACAATTACTCATGTTTGGGTAGTCTTATTCAATTTGGAATTCCCTCAAAATCTATCAAAATTGTGGTCTCAAGCTACATTGACAACAACAGATGGAATACTTTTAAACTTTCTCTTGTACTTCCCATAAAAGTGGTTCATCATATTCAAGAAGTTAAAATTAACTCCTCTTTTGCCTTTGATCAGCCCATTTGGACGGTTACTGCCAGTGGGAGATTTGATTGTAATTCTGCATGGAATAAGCTCAGAACCCCTCATATCTCTTCTATGATTAATATGATGATTTGGCATAAGAAGTGCCCTTTCAAAGTATCTTTCTTCCTATGGAGAATCCTCAAAAACAAGACATATGTTGATGTTAATCTTGGAAGATTGGGTATTAATTTACCGTCTATTTGTTCATGTTGCGTCAACCATGCTCGGGAAGATGAAGATCACTTGTTCCTCAAGGGCAGAATTGCCAGAATGGTATGGGATCATTTTTGCAAAATGATGGGAATACCTATGGTTCAAAGTAATATGAGATAGATGCTCATCAGCTGGTGTATGGCTAAGAAACACAACAACCTGGAAAAGATTGTGATTCAAATTCTTCCATGTATTATTGTTTGGCAGATCTGGAAGGATAGGTGTAAGGCCAGGTTTGAAAATTCTAAAATGTCTCATAATATAATTATTCTCTTATCTACTCAAAGGCTTAACTTGACTGTTCATAAACAGTTCCCTCAAATACCTCTTTATATGAAATGGTATCACTTTTTTTGAATTAATTCAAAAGGCTAGAAATTCCTTCTGTATAATTCAAGTCAAATGGAATCCTCCTAATAATGGTTGGGTGAAGATTAATTCTGATGGTTGCTCTAAAGGTAACCCTGGCTTGAGTGGTAGTGGTGGTGTTATCAGAAACCACCTGGGCAATTTGGTGATGGCCTATGCTATGAATCTCAATATTCAAACCAATAACTATGCAGAGGCCATTGCCCTGAAATCTGGGATTGATTGGTGTATCAACAATGGAAAAAGAAAGGTGATGATTGAAACTGACTCCATGATGCTAATCCACTGGATACTGGACATTGCTTATACCCCTTGGCCACTTCAAAACATCATTTTGGATATCAAGACTCAACTGAATTTTTTTGAAGACAAAACCATTAATCACTGTTTTAGGGAATGCAATAAGGTTGCGGATTGTTTGGCAAATTTTGGTTTGAACTGCAATGGTACTATTTGGCTCGACAACTCCCAGATGCTACCAAAAGAGGTCAAAGGTGAGATCAACATGGATAAATTGCAACTTCCCTCCTTCATAATGAAACACCTCAAGAATTCCTTCTATCTGGACAAAGAAATTCTCCGAATGTACAACTTTGATGTTCCTTAATGTTGTTTCTTTTGTTGAAGAGTGCTTTATGTTAAGGAGCCTCTATATCATAGCTTTAGGCTATTTTTTTGGGAGCTTAACTTGATACCTACATCTTGTACAAAATGGAGCATGTTCCATTCTATGGTAGGCCTGAAAGGACTGATTTTCCAGTTCTTTCCACTTTTGTACATCTTTCTGTTAATAATATATCTTCCATGCCCTAAGGAATAGGGATGGAAAATTGAATTAAAAAAAAAAAGCTTCTAAACAATACCTTACCAGCTAAAGTCACATTATTCACGTTGTACAATTATATCCCTTGCCCGGTTAGCAATATTTTCAAAAGTGAATGCAATATTACAAGTTTTACGTTAATCACTGCCTATTGTTTTCAACGTTTTGTTTTAAAAAGAGATCATTCAAATATAGTCAATAGACATTTATATATTTTAAACAACTCTTTAGCATATTCAGCACATAAGTTAATTAATTTAAGTCCGCTCGGATAATCATTGTTAATGAGTCTTAAAGGGTGCTTAATACCTTCCCTTTAGATTAATTGAGCCCTTACCTAAAATCTTTAAGTTTCGTAGACTTTAAAACGGAGTTAACTTTAGACAATAGCTATAATTAACTTTAGGTGTCCTAATTCACCATAATAATTAGGTGGCGACTCCTTTACAGAAATGTTGTAAATCATTTTGACTCCGATTAAAATGGAGTATAACAGTAAAGCTTTTCAATTATCAAGTTTAAACATCCCTTATGGGGCAATTCAAGTTCGAATACCAAAGCTTTATATCTCAAATTTTCAATCATCCTTTAAAGATGAAAACAATCATGAATACGTATATATAATATAGTACAAACAATGTTTAATGTGGGCTTGTCCTCACGCACACAAACCACAACCAAAGATTTAATAAAAAACGATCGAAAGAGTATGTTCAAAAAGAGACATACAAATCACCTTTATAGTCAAAAAGGATTTTTACAAGAGACATACCTCTAATCCCACTATAATCTAGAAACCGGATTCCTTCCAAGTTCAACAATCACTCTACAATGGCTATTAATAATAAAGTTTAGAACTTTAACCAATTCTAGGGATTTCTAACCTTATTCGAAAAACTAGGGTTTTTCTAGCCTTAAGACTTGTTCTTGAATCTGTATGTGAATCATTAGTGAATTCTAATCTTGAAGTATGCTCCATACCAATCCAAAACTTATTACTAAACTTAGAAAATCAAAAGTCTTACCTCTTAGACGAACTCCACCTTATCTCCTTCTTCTTGAGTTTTCAAGAATCTAGGGTTTGGAGAGATGAACTAATATCAAGAAGAGGTGAATTTAGTGTAGAATCGATGTAGATGGAGTAGTAACCCATCTTAGAGGTTTGGGGAGGGCTTAGGGTTGATTTTTGTGATTAGAGATGTTTAGGAACTAACCCCAAGCTTAAATGTAAGAAAGAAACATGAAAACCCGACTTTTGACCTAAAACCTGACGTTTTTGCGATGGGCCCGCGATGTGTGGTCATTGCATGACCCCCTGCAGACCTGAGATTCAGAAAGGGTGTTTTTGTGTGCTCGACGAGCGACGCGGAGCCATCTCACACGCCCTCACGCGGGTGACCCGTGTTAGTTTCTGCGCAGTGTTCAGTAAAATGGACATAACTTCTTGTACAAAGCTCCGTTCGGCTCCATAATATATCGTTGGAAAGGTATTTCAATGACCTACAACTTTCATGTTTTGAGTTTTCTCAAATTCCTAATGCAAATGTCCTAAAACCAGCCATTAGTGCAAACTATCTCAGATTTAGATGAATTTAGAAGCCCTTTAGAACTTCACTTTTTGGTTTGATTTCAAAACGACAGTTTATCACGCGAATTCATCCCGAATGGATTCATATAGCTAAAATATCATCTCAATACTAGTTTTTACACATTCACACCTAACTCAGATTTACGGGGTGTTACACATAACTTGCTAATCATTACTGGAGACATAAAATTCTTAGCAGAATCCTCCAATTTATCTCAAATTATGATGAGAGGACATTTACACGAATTTATTCATTTAATCTAATAATCCAGTATCAACAAATTAACTTTTTTCATCAAAAGATCTGTCATATTCTACTTTACAAGAATGATCCAAAATATAATAAATTATTCACTCTTAATTCCATGCTGAAAGAGTTAACAATGAATTTATTCGACATGATTACAGAAATCAGGCATGCATTATTATTTAGCTTATTCATTTGATCCTTAGTCTATCAATCACATATAGCGACACAAAGATATTCTACACACTCAAATTTGTTAAAAATTAATAATCTAAATTCATTATCTCAGGCTTTTCAAGATTTCAAAAATCATAACGGAATCGTACCTTTACCTTCTGTGAAGAAAAGAAAATGGGTGGATTTAAAACACTGACCGGAACACTTTGTGCAGCAGTTATGGGAGTATCAAAGTAAATGTTTTCCTTAAGAAAAGAGTATGAAAATATCCTTAAGATTATTGGAAATCCTACGGAAAATACTTGATTACGAACCTTGTCGGAAAATACTTGATCACGAACCTTGCAGGAAATACTTTAAAGCTTGAGGCATGTCAATTAAGACACTTTCCTTAAGGATATTTCACCCGGCATGGGTGTATCCCCCAGTATTCAACAAGCTTTTCTAGTACAAAACTAGAAGCCAGAATCTAATAAAGATTTATCTTAGTATAAAACCCAGCACAATAGTATAGAAGAAAGAATTTGTATTAATTTCTTTCTTCAAATGAGAGGACCAAAGACTATATAAATAAGAAATTCACAATATAAGAAGGGTTCCTGGTCTCTCAATGCTATTCAATTCACATAATCAAAAGTTGGAGTAGTTAATGACATGCTAGAAATGCCAATCAATATGATAACCATAGAATTAGTTTACCAATAATTCTTTTTGAGATATTAATAGATAAATTTTGTAACACGCTATATAATAAATAAAAGAGGTTTTGAGATATTCTCTATAGTATTGTGCGGGTTTTAAATAGTTAATTAATTAAACTCATTTAAGGAAAACAGGGGAGCATGTACCCTAAAGCTCATCTGTTACAAAATCATGGGATGTTATGAGCAGGTAGTACTGATAATGTTAAGTGTGCAAGCAAAGCGAAATACAGAAGCAAGTCGTACAATTTAAAATTTACAACAAGAATTCTCGTGGTTTAAAGTAAAAATTTTTGCAAACATTCAACAAATAATAGACTTATCACGTCTATAAAGGAAAAACATTATTTAAAAAAAAAAAAAAAAAGAGAAGGGATTGGCTAAGGATATATATAGAGCTAAAAATTCTAGATGAGAAATCGTTCAACCATCTGCAGAGTTGATCTCTCCCCTTTTTCTACAAACGGAAATTCAGCTGAGAAGCACTTCTTGATTCTTCCTCCTTCCTGTAGCGTCAATGTTTACCTCAATAATCCACCTCAATTCGTATGTTTTCATATTCCCTTCTTTGTTCGTCTAACTTATACCCTTCCAAATTGAATTTGATTTCCATATACATATAAAAACGCTACTGTTTTTTCATTTATAAAAATTAAAACGCCCTTACCTTAGTAGTATTGTTCAAAAAAAGTAGAGGCCTAATTTAGAACGCAGGGTGTATTTTCAGATCACTGAAATATTTTTCGAGAACAATATTTGCATATAATGCATGTCCAAACGCATATATATATATATATATATATATATATATATATATATATATATATATATATATATATATATATCGTCATCATTTTTTTGGCCGTCAAGGTCTTATATGAAGAAAACTATATTCAACACTCTTGAGCATAACGTAAAGCTTGTCCAGAAGAGACTTGTTACAGTACTGGAAATCCCCAATAATCTGTTACTTTACTAGCTGAAATAGTTAATTTTGAAAGAGATTAATTCCGTCATTATTCTCCTTGATTGAGTTGGTAAATATACCATAGTTACAATGTCCTATTAGGATACAAACTATACTAACCTAAAATAGAAGATTTACAAAATATTCTTTTACTACATATTTACACTATTTATCACACCCCCGCAGTCGAAACGGGAGGTTTACGAACGCTGAGACTGTCCCAAAAATCCTCAAATAAGACTTGTGGCAGTCCTTTAGTGAAAATATCGGCGAGCTGATATCGGGATGGAACATGAAGGACACGGACGTGGCCGCACGCCACCTTTTCACGAACAAAATGTATATCCATCTCAATGTGCTTGGTGCGCTGATGTTGGACTGGATTTCCTGTCAGGTAAATGGCACTGACATTATCACAATAAACTAAAGTAGCCTTAGGGACCGGACAATGTAGTTCCAAGAGGAGGTTACGTATCCAGCATGATTCAGAGACAACATTAGCAACCCCCTATATTCTGCTTCCGCACTAGAGCGGGAAAGAGTAGGTTGGCGCTTAGATGACCATGATATCAAATTATCTCCCAAAAACACGCAATAACCCGACGTCGAGCGTCTTGTGTCTGGACATCCCCCCAATCAGCATCAGTGTATGAAACCAAATCAGTAACTGAAGAGAGTAGAGATGCAAACCATGATCAAGAGTACCCTGAATATACCAAATAATCCGCTTAAGAGCAAGCATATGCGTATCTCGTGGAGCATGCATATGAAGACAAATCTACTGTACGGCATAAGAAATATCCGCTCTGGTGAAGGTAAGATACTGAAGAGCACCTGCAAGGCTCCGGAAATGAGTGGGATCTTCACACAGATCGCCAGAAGAGGCACTGACCTTCGGTTTAGTGTCAACCGGAGTGGAAGAAGGCTTACACGAGGACATTCCTGCACGCTCAATAATGTCTGTAGCATAACTTCGTTGTGACAGAAACATACCACCCTTGTGACGGGTCATCGCAATGCCAAGAAAATAGTTCAAAGGACCTAATTCCTTCATAGCAAATTCTGAGCCAAGAAGGTCCATAATAGAACAGCGGAGAGCATCTGAAGAAGCAGTAAGAATAATGTCATCCACATATAGTAAAATGTAAGCCAAGTGGCGTCCTTTGTGATAGATGAACGAGGAGTGGTCAGACCTGCTATTAGCAAAACCAATGGAAGAAATAAAGTCAGCAAATCTTTTATACCAAGCTCTCAGTGCTTGTTTAAGCCCATATAAGGACTTGCGCAAAAAACACACATAATCGGGACGAGATGGGTCTCTAAAACCCATAGGCTGATGCATATAAACTGTCTCCTTGAGCTCGCCATGAAGAAATGCATTTTTGACATCCAACTGATGAATGGGCCAATGTTTAGATAGAGCTAGACTTAAGACAGTGCGGATCATTGCTAGCTTCACGACCGGACTGAAAGTCTCACCGCAATCAATGCCAACCGGCTGTGTTTTGCCATCACCTACAAGACGGGCTTTATGCCTCTCAAAATCACCATTAGACTTTTCTTTATGAGTAAAAATCCACATAGACCGAATAACATCCACATAGACCGAATAACATTCACATTAGGTAGACGGGGTACTAAATCCCACGTCTTATTTTTAATAAGAGCATCATATTCATCATCCATGGCTAATTTCCAATTCGGGTCACGTAGCGCATCCAACGGTTTACGAGGTATGGGGGACTTGGTAACCGCCGCATGTAGATTAAATGGGTGCTTGGGTTTGAAAATCCCGCGCTGACTACGAGTGACCATGCGAGTGTGGGTATTGGGCTGGACAGGTGGAGGAATGGTCGAGTTTTGCAGGCTGGTAGCAAGATGGTGGGGAGAGGGGCGGACTGGTCCTGCGGAGAGGACGACGGAGGCTGCTGCCCAGGTGGGGAGGGGTCGGCGTGGTCCTGAGTCACGGGCAGCGACGGAGGGGGACAGGGCAGCGGTGGAGCTTTGGCGGCTATATGATGGATCAAGTAAGGAGAGAAGCCATCATCAAGGAAGTCATAAGTGGTGGGAGTCGGAGTATGGATTTTGGAAAATGGAAATTGAGTCTCATCAAATAAAACGTGACGACAGATAATGATTTTATTTGAGGATAAATCAAAACATTTGTAGCCACGATGGTTTGGTGGATATCCCAAAAAGACACATGGAGTTGATCGAAGGTGCAACTTGTGAATAGTAGTAGACGGAAAAAGGGGATAACATAAACACCCAAAGACTCGGAGATGAGAATAAGATGATTTCCGTTGGTAAAGGACCTCTAAAGGTGATTTGTGAACCAATAGCTTACTTGGTAAAATATTAATGAGATACGTCGCCATTTGCAATGCATGATGCCAAAAAGACGGAGGAATGGAGGCATGAGTCAGAAGAGTCCGGATGACATTATTTAGTGAACGAATTTTTCTTTCTGCTTTCCCATTTTGAGAGGATGTATGAGGACACGAAAGACGGAAAGACATCCCATTGGACGCACAAAATTTTTCGAATTGACTATTAGTATATGCCCTCCCAATATCACATTGGACATTCTTGATAGGACGTTCAAATTGAGTAAGAATATGGGTCTTAAAATCCATGAATTTTGAGTAAACATCAGATTTTCTAGCTAAAGGGAAAGTCCACAAATAGTTGGTAAAATCATCAAAAAAAAAAACATAATAACGATGGCCCATAGAACTCAAAATTGGAGAAGTCCACAAATCACTATGAATAATGTCAAATGGAAACAAAGTTTCGGAAATAGAACTAGCAAATGGCAACTTAACATGTTTACCAAGAACGCAAGAATGACAAATACTAGATGAACTAGACCTATTACATTCAATGCTTTTATTATGCCTAAGAAAATCTAAAATAGAAGCTCCCGGGTGGCCCAAACGATCATGCCAACGTGTAGAAGACAAGACAGCAAAAGTTGATGGTGAATTGGTGGGATATTTGAAGGTGGACAATGGATAAAGAGCACCCCTACTATGACATCTCATGAGAGCCATCCCCGTCCGGAAATCCTTCACAGAAAACCCATAAGGATCAAATTCAACACTTACATAGTTATCAGTAGTAAATTTACGAACCGATATTAAATTCTTTATGAGTTTTGGCGCATGAAGGACATTGTTTAACAATAAAGGAGGGTTCGGGGGAGGCAATTTAGCATGACCACAACCTCGAATTGGAATTGAATTACCATTACCAACAACAATGCCAGTATAACGATTGCTCAAATTAAAATAAGACGAGAGAGTACCTTTTGTGGATGTCATATGGGACGTGGCGCCGGTATCTATATACCAATTCGGATCGGGTTGGTTCAACGTCATCGTGTGCATGGCCGATTCAATATCAGTCAGAGTCCATTGCGTCGGTGGGCCCGCGGCTGCATACGCCTGTTGCTGTGGTCGCGAGCCCAAAATTCCAAGTTAGGCCAGCGACCTTGGGCCAGACGACGAAGATGGCGGCTGCCACTGCTGCTGTGGCCGAGCCTAATGCGTGGTAGGATACGGGCAAGGGGGAGCCCACTGAGGCATCCATCCCCACTTCCACGGTAAGGAGGGCTGTTGCCACTGTTGTTGGTCACCTGAGGGGCGTCTTCCACGGCGTCGGCTGCCACTGCCGTCGCCAGAACCACGGCCACCGCCGTTATTATTCCCGCCGCTAGAGCCACGGTTTTTGTTGTTATTTTTGCTCCGATGATGGTGAGAACGACCAGAATTATCCAGAGGAGTAGAGTCATCAAACTTACGTTTGGAATTAGCCACCATAGCTGCGGGCGAGTCATTATGCATTTCAGCCAACACCTTTTCCTCAAGGCACAAACTTGACCGAGCTTCGTAGAATGATGGAAGAGGCTTACTTTGGCGGATGTAGGTACCTGTCACACCCCATTTTTACCCGGATTAGAGCGGAGTACAACATATTGGAGATTCCTGTTTTTGTTTATTTTAAGGAGTCGCCACCTAATTATTTATGGTGAATTAGGACACCTAAAATTTATTAAAGTTATGTTTAAGGTCTGCGAAACTTAAGGTTCTAGGTAAGGGTTCAATTAGTCTAAAGGGAAGGTATTAGGCACCCTTTAAGACCCATTAACAATGGTTAACCGACCGGACTAAAATTTGATTAGGCTAAGTGTAAATATAGTATTATAGAAAAAAAAGAAAAGTAGTTTTGTAAATATGACTAAAGTTATAGATAAATATATAAGATTGCTATTTAAAATAGAACTTGTAAAATAATAATAATTTGTATAAAAGAGTACTTTTAACGCTATTTTGAAAAATACGACTTATAAATGTTGTTAAGATTTTTAAACGAAAGTGTAATAATAATGTTTAAGATAATACTTGTAGAAAATGTAGTGATTTAACAAGAGTTTAGTTATAAATAAATCAAAAGAAACGGAATGAGTAATATTCATATGTATCCCGAATAGGAATTGCGCCAACTAGCAAATTAAAATGTATTTGTAAAGTTATTGTAAGATTAATATTAATGTTTTAACAAATGTGTATTTCAAGCGTTCTAAGATAAAAGAGTGAATGTTGATTCTTTTTTACTCAAATATATAGTCATGCTATTTAAAAATTATTCCAAATAAATGTTATAGATACTATATAAGTAGTTTAGAACATAACTAGAAGTGAATGTAATTTGTGGAATTAACTACCCATAACTAAACTAAAACCCTTAATGTCACTAAGATTTATCTAAATTAACAAACAACAAAATGTTAGTCATACAAGGTAAACAAGAAATACAACAAAATAAGATAGGAGGAAAGAAGAGCAAATGGAACAGTCCATTTATGGACTGCTGCTGCAGCCTATTTTGCTATTGGGCTTCAGCCCAGAAAGTCCCTTTTTTGTTGTTGTTGTTGTGGGCAGGCTGGTCAAGAAGAGGCCATGTTGGGCTTTTATCCCAACACCAAACACGGAGGAAGACGAGTCCGAGGGACTCGTATGCGATAGTCATGCATAAACACGAAAGAAAAACGATTAGTATACAATCAATAAACAAGGTTTAAACATGTAAAATATAATTCAAAACAAATCAATAGATTATGTATACACTGTGTATAGTCGAGTATATCTCATGTATACACATTCATGAAGAAAAGATTAAGGAAAGCACATGAATATACATTCAGTCATATGCCCAAACCGCCTTGACCAATTTTAAGGAAAGCACTTAATGTTCAGCGGACATAGTCAACGAACAACAACATGGATCAAGTAGAGCATTATGAATCTGATTAAGCATATAGCAAGAAAAAGCAAGCTCTTAGAGAAATCGTAGACATTTGTGGAAGCACTTTCAGGATGCAAGAAAGCAAATACCAATTGTAGAAGGACATAGCAGTTCTATATAAAATTTAGACAGTAAGGCAAACAGATTGAACTACTATGGATGGGTCTTAAGTACAGAATCTAGACAGTCAAACAACCTCTCCAGGTGCTAGTTAACCCATCAAGCATGTTGCCTAAGTGTTCTCGGCAGCTCTGACTAAACAAGATATCCAACCAGCGCAATGTAATCAAACTAATCACTCACACAAGTACACAGATTCCTGCTAGTGCAGGAGTGTAAATAACATACCCTTCTATACTTTACATGAGCTCACATAAATCCAAACAGGCATAATCATGAATTAAACAACTTGATGACCAGCTTACCCTTTTCGGACTCAACAGAAACAGCTGTCATATAAAGTAATACCAAATGAAAAGATTTCACATTATCAAAGGACTTGGATACAACACAAAGGGAAAATGACATGTGTTTCAACCATAGGGGACTGATTTCATCATACGAATTTAAACACAAATATCAATTAGAGTGACATATGCAAATGAGCTTACTAGCACATGAGCAGTCCTAAGTATGCAAGAGAGATGCAGGAGGAAATGCATAAGTGCATGCATATGAAATTCATATCAAAGACCTTAATGACACCAAACAATAATAACCAAATCAAACACATACTCCTTTGAAGGGCAAAGAAGAGTAGTAACAGCAGCTGTAGGCAAAGCAAAAGGGAAGAGGTAACAAACAGCAGTGACAGAATTAGTGCAGGGGGTTGATAAATTTGGGTTGTTAGCAGGGCAAGGCACAAGTAGCAATTATAACATGTGAATTGGCAGAAATTTGCGAGTATAACATGATCTTAAGGTTAAATATGAACTGTAACAATCAAGCAACAAGATTACAGATAACTCCTATTGGTCCTTATGAAAGTTAACTTAAATAATTTTTTAAGCATGATATTGTATCATATCAGTTTCGCAACAGAACAAAGAGAATGAGATCTTGAATCAAACTATAAGTGGAAAATAAGGCAGGATTTAAGCATAATTCATCATAGAGTGCATCTGAGAACACATTTAGACTATAAACTAGGGAGGAAGAGTCCTATTCTATTCCAAACTAACCCATCACAAATGTCAAAAAAGTGAATCATCTAATGTCTTTAAAAGATCACACGAACTATCATTTATTTCTTTGAACAGAAGGGTAAAGAGAAGACGACAAATGAGCATATTGCAGTCACTTGACTAAAAAATGAAGGCTAGAAAGATTCAAATGAAACAGCAAAGTAGAGATTAAAGAGAATGTTTTGGAAATGTGCTCATTTGTTCACTTATAAACAGCAAGGTAAAGCAAAGTAAAACCTTTATCAAAGTAAAGCATTTCTCATTTGATCACACGACAAAAGGGGGGAAAGTAAACAGCGAATTAAGCATATTGATCCAGATCATTCAATCGTGACTCAACCTGAAACTAAACATGATGAAGGAAAACTAACAACAAACAGCTCTGTAAGACAGTGAAACTACGTCACATAAGCACTTAAGCGCGTCCTAGTGGCATGTTAAACTAAATAGCAAATTAGGCATAGAACCACACCACACAAAGGTTCAATTATACAGAGGCGGGAACATTCAATATACTTACATGCACTACATACAGGCATAAACATGCTAATAAAAACTTAAAATTAGCTGAACTGAATTAAGGAATGAGCAGACAGATTCTACTGGTAGCTAAGCTGGAAACTAAACCATATTAAAACACGAATATCATTCAAGTAAGATGCTGGACAACATCTACAAACACATAATCAAACAATACTCAAACTAAACAAATTTGCAAACACCACTGCTTCACTAACTAAAAATAAACTGACACAATCATCTATTAATATTAACAAATATCAAACCAACCTAACAGCTAACTATCGAACCAACGAAACACTTCGACGTATGAAACAAACAGAAAGTACTGAAGCTGCTAATAAACAGATAACGAAGGGAGATTTACCGACCTTTTGTGGGTACAGTGAAGTGGGGCGTCGACGTCGTCGAATCTACGCTCGAACTCGAACGAAATAAACGATGCTTTCGATTAAAACCCAGAATTGATTGTGTGAAAATATGGTGATTTAGAGTAATCCGGCTAAAGTTCACCGGAAAAGTGAAAACTATGGTTGGAAAATGGTGAGTGTCCCTAAACACTGAATCAATTCCTAAACTCCAAAAAAAAAATCCCCCCAAACGTTGAACGATTCCCCCTTCAAAACTGAATCCCCATCATATTTATAGGGTTTCATTTGTGTTAAAATAAAGAGTGGAGCGTATGAGAGAGAGGAGCGGGGGACAGGGGAGAGTGGAGACGACAGGGAATATGGAAGAGATAGGCGTGGGGGGACAAGGGAGAGTGGGAGAGAGCGTGAGACGAAGAAAGAGAGAGAGGTGGAAGTGGAGGGGCGGCGGTTTTTTTTTTAAGGACAAAGAGAGGACGAAGGAGGCGGGTGAGGGAAAAAAGGGAAAAGGATAGGGTTTAGGTTAAAAGGGAAAGTTGGACCGGGTCGGGTCGGGTAATGGGCTGGTCCGTTTGGGTTGGCCTATTAATTTAAATATGGGCTGATAATGTGGGTTGAGTATTAAAATGTGGGCTAATTATTTGGGTATGAAAAAAAATAATATTGTATTTGTATTTTGGGCCATTAATTTGGCTGAAAAATATTAGTCCTTCCTCCGTTATTTAATTATTTTTGGGCTTCTAATTTAATAACTGATACAACATGTACTATGTAAAGACAATAAATGATTAATATGTAAAAGAATAAATATTTTACAAAGTGTTGTCTTGTAATTAATTTAACGATTCCAAACCCGAAAACGAGACGATGACTAACCGTTTGAAATTTGTGATAAAGTAATGCTTATAATGTTTAAAAATAAAAGTTGTGATATTAATAGTAGTAGCAATAAAACATTGTGAAAAATAAAGTATTTAGCTCGTCAGTAAATTTAAAACCCGGGTAAATTAAATAAAAGAGGGACAAAATTGGGTGTCAACAGTACCCACATTCTTGTATGCCTCGGTGAGTCCAGCCACTAGTTGGAGAATGAGGCGGTTGTCAGTCACCGGAGCCCCCACACTCTTAAGTTGATCGTCCAAGGTCTTGAGACGTTGGCAATACGCCGAAGCGTTTGGAAAATCTCGCATCTTGACATGAGAGAAATCATGTTCCAATGCAACGGCACGGGAGTTTTTGTTGTCTTGAAAAAGATTACGAAGGCGATCCCAGGCCTCCTTTGCCTATAGGTCTTTTTCGATGATCGTATGCAATAAGTCAGTGGAGATGGTTGCATACACCCATTGAAGTACCGTGGCATCCAAAGTGGACCACAACTCCTTTTCATCGTCGGTGGTAGGAGCCTTCTCCTTTCCGGTCGACAGAATGTGGAAAAGGACACAGTGAGACCGGGCATGAGGTTTGAATAATTCGGCCCAAGCCGAATAATGATCCGTTTCCATCTCAAGAATGATTGGGATGTGATTCTTGATGTTGGAGACAGCCAAATCAGGATGGAACTTGGTTTCTGCCATTAATGGAAGGCAAGAAAGTGGACGGAAATCGAAGAAGGAGAAGACGTCGGAAAAAGGAGGTATAGGACGTCGAAGAATTAGGGCAGTGGAAGAGAAGGAAAAGAAACCCTAGTATCTGATACCATGAAAGATATTAATTCCGTCATTATTCTCCTTGATTGAGTTGGTAAATATACCATAGTTACAATTTTCTATTAGGATACAAACTATACTAACCTAAAATAGAAGATTTACAAAATATTTTTTTACTACGTATTTACACTATTTATCAAATTTGGTCAATCTATAAATTTGAGTTGCCATGCACAAAAGTTTTAAAACTAACAACAGCTAGGCAAGATGAGAACCGATGGCCTCTCTTAGGAAGTTGAGGCGCTTGACCAGACTGTAGGAAAGAATAGGAAGAGAATATTTTTCTTAGAGAATGCTCAAGTTGTATTAGGCTACTTAAGGCCACTTGAGATGATTACAATCATCAATTACATCTCTATTTATACTACTTAAAAACACAATTCAAAAGTATTGCACAAATAACTAGATACATGTATCACAATTCACTAGATACATGTATCACAAACTTTTAAAAGATTTCTTGAAAAACTAAGAGATAATATTGAAAGACAAAATGATATTCTTGAAACAATAAAGAACTCCTAAAAAACATAAAAGTCAAGGATAGTATCCTTGTGAATGCATTAATTCCAACATTCCCCCTTAATGCATTTGCTTGACAACTCCAATGCGTTCTCGAAGATAGCAAAACTTTTCTCTAGGAAGTGCTTTGGTGAAGATGTCAGCAAGTTGTTCTCCTGTCTAGCAATAATGTAACTGAATTTCACATTTCTTTTGTGCTTCTCAGATAAAATGGTACTTGATGGAAATATGCTTCGATCTTTCATGGTTGACCGGATTCTTGGCAATGGCAATCGCTGATTTGTTATCGCAAAACAAAACGGTCCCTTCTTTTTATTTTTCACCAATATCTTCAAGAATTCTCCTAAGCCAAATAGCTTGAGAAGTAGCCTTAGCTGTTGAGACATATTCTGCTTCGGCAGTGGATTGAGCAACAACACTTTGCTTTTTTGACAACCAAGAACAAATGCTTGAACCAAATAAGAAAGCATAACCAGACGTACTCTTCATGTCATCTATACTTCCAGCCCAGTCACTATCAGAATAGCCAATTAAGTCCAAATCTCCATCAAATTTTTACATTATACCATAATCCATTGCTCCTTGCAAGTAGCGTAGAACACGCTTTGCAGCTCCAAAATGCACTTGGCTTGGTTCTTGCATGAATCTGGATAACAAACTAGCAGCAAACATAATGTCAGGTCTTGTTGAAGTAAGATATAGCAGGCTTCCAATCAAGCTCCTGTAAAGTGAGCTATTAGCTTTCTTTGCTCCATCATCTTTTCTGAATTTCTCATTTGCTGCTAATGGTATGGCCACGGGCCTGCAATCCATCATTTTAAATTTTTGAAGAATACTTTTAGTATACTTCTTTTGAGAAATAAAAATTCCTTCTTTCACTTGAGAAACTTCAATGCCCAAGAAATAATGTAGCAACCCAAGATCACTCATTTCATAGGTTTGCATTAGGGGTGTTCATGGTTCAGTTTAGGTCGGTTATTGGTTAAAACCAACCAAACCAATTTAGTCGGTTTTTAAATGTCTAAAACCATAACCAAACCAAGTAAAATAATAACCACCGGTTTGGTTATTGCCGGTTTGGTTCGGTTTGGTTCGGTTTTTCGGTTTATGATTAGCCGTGACAATTCAAATATTCTCTCTCTACATTCTTCAAATTTCTTATGAAGCTTTTTTTTTTCCTCATGGCCCACTAGGGTGAACTTTGCTGCATATTGAGGGAAAGACACGCTGTTGGCAAATCAGGTGGACCAAACTTGCAACGCAGTTTAGATTCAAAAGAACAAGTCAAACAGAGGTTTCAAAATACAAACAACCCTTATGCTTACGACTTATTAGAGTTGGGCTTGGATTGTTGTACATATTCTTTTAAGACATGGGCCTTAAAAATAAGTAGACCAAAATTAAATTAATAATTAAAAGGTATAAAATATCTTAATTATTTTTGAAAAGCTAATATTATACATATAAATAATTATAAATTTTATGTATATAATTATCGGTTTGGTTCGGTTATTTTTTACTATAACCATAACCAAACCAAATATTATCGGTTTTTCAAATTTAAAACCAAACCAAACCAAACTAAACCAAATGTCGGTTATTTTATTCGGTTTGGTTAAATTTTCGGTTTGGTTTTGGTTTTAACCAAAACTGTGAACAGTCCTAGTTTGCATCATATCTTGCTTGAATTTCTGCATCATCTTCAGAACATTTCCTGTAAAAATCAGATCATCCACATAGAGGCAAACAAAGACAATGATGCCATGTTCTTGCTTCACATACAAAGTGGCTTCGCTTTTACTTCTCTGAAAATCATTTTTCAGAAAGTATGTATCAATTTCATTGTACCAAGCTCTTGGCGCTTGCTTCAGCCCATAAAGAGCCTTTTTTAGCCTGTACACCTTCTCTTCTCCCCCTTGAACAAAAAATCCTTGAGGTTGCTCAACATAAATTTCTTCATCAAGTTTTCCATTTAGAAATGCAGACTTAACATCAAGTTGAAAAATCTTCCATTTCTTTTGTGCAGCAACAGCAATCAAGGTTCTAATTGTCTCAAGAAGTGCAACTGGAGAGAAAGTTTCATAGAAATCAATACCTGGCTTTTGAGTGAAACCTCTAGCAACCAACCTTGCTTTGTGCTTTGAATTTCTCCTTCTTGATTGAGTTTGATTTTGTAAATCCATTGTAGACTTACAACTTCTCTTTCTTTGGGTACATCCACAAGCTCCCAAGTATTATTTTTCTCAATCATCTGAATTTCTTCTACCATGGCTGTCTTCCTTACATCATGCTTTATTGCCTCCTCATAATTTTCTGGCTCAATACAGGCAAAGTTGCATCTTTGATAGATGTCACTCAACATTCTTGTTCCTCTAGGAGGTGGTTCTTCATCTTCTGGATCTGAGATTTATCCCTATTGAGGGACATCTTCCGCTTCCTCTCCTCTTCTTGACTTGGCACATTTAAAGAAATGATAGAAGTATTCTCCACCTTTTTATCTTTCCAATTCCATGCTGTTTTTTCATCAAAAATGACATCTCTACTAACAACAAGTCTGTTAGTTTTGACATCGAGAAGCCTATAGCCTTTTGTCACATCACTAAAACCAAGAAATATACATTTTTTACTCTTTTCATCCAATTTTGTTCTTTTTTCAGCAGGTATATGAGCATAACAAATACACCCGAAAATTTTAAAATGACTTACAGAAGGTTGCATTCCACTCCAAGCTTCAACTGGTTTCTTATCCTTCAATGCCTTTGACGGGCACCTATTGAGGATGTGCACTGCTGTATGTACTGCTTGTGCCCAAAAATATTTTGGCAGCCCTTTTTCATTCATCATCATTCTGGCCATTTCAACAATGGTTCTGTTTCTCCTTTCTGATACACCATTTTGTTGAGGAGTGTACCCTGCGGTAAGTTGCTTCTCAATGCCTTCATTTTTGCAGTATTCTTCAAATTCTCGACTTGTGTATTCACCTCCTCTGTCACTGCGAATGGTTTTGATGCTACAGCCTTTTTGCTTCTCAACAAAGGCTTTAAATCTCTTGAATGTAGCAAATGTTTCTGACTTTTCTTTCAAGAAATAAACCCAAGTCATTCTTGAAAATCATCAATAAAAATTAGAAAGTACCTTTGGCTTCCCTGAGATGGAGTCTTCATTGGTCCACAAATGTTTGTATGGATTAGTTCCAAAAGTACACTTGCTCTCCAAGACTTCCCTTTTGGAAAAGACTTTCTATGTTGCTTTCCCATAATACAACTTTCACTTGGATCCACCTCAATATGTATCTCAGGAAGGCTTGCAACATGTCTTTTTGTTTCAAAAGCTTCAAACCATGAAAATTCAAGTGACAAAACCTTTTGTGCCAAATGAATCATCTACAACTTCATTTTTGAATGCATTGTAATGAAGTTGTAAAGGAAAGTTTCTTTTTATCATATTTACTTCAACAATGACTTGATTTGGCTCAATTTTATCATAAATTCTACAACAATTATCTCTAAACACAAGAGAATAACCATTTTCCATGAGCTAACCAACACTAAGCAAATTTTCTTCCAAGTCAGGAACATAACGGACATCATGAATTTGCTTACCGCTCCCTTTTCTGTTGATCGAAATGGTACCTCTACCTTTTGCATCAATTAAGGCTCCATTCCCCATTCTCACTTTAGAAGTGATGTTGCAATTAATTGAGAGGAATGCTTTTTCATCTCCAGTCATATGATTGGTACAACTGCTATCAACATACCATTCATTGCTTTTTGCTGAAGCATTAGATTGAGAAGCGTAGAAAAGGTTTTCTTCCTCTTTTCCTTCACAGAAATTTACTTACTCCTGTTGCTTGTGCCTGCAGTCCTTCTCAATATGGCCAAACTTTTTACAAAAGTTACATTGGGGCTTGCCTTTGTGCCAACATTTTTCTGCATTATGATTAGTCTTTTTGCAAATTTTACAAAAAAGACTAGTACTTTTCTCACCTTTTTCTTCAACCTTCTTAGTAGAGCTATCACGATCCTGCTTCTTTTTTGGATTGTACTTCTTTTTTTGTTGATTCTTTGAGAAATTTTGAGAATTATCATTGGTTCTGGACTGGAAAGCCGTCTCTGTGGTTGATTCTCACGAAAAAATCTTCGCTTCTCGTGTGCACGGAACGATCCAACTAGCTCTTTGATGGAAAGCTTAGAAAGATCTTTCGTCTCCTCAGTGATAGCAACAATATACTCATACTTTTCTGTGACACTAATTAGAATCTTTTCCACAACTTGTTGGTCAGAAATTTCATCACCATGATTTCTCATTTCATTAACAATATTCATGACTCTTGTACAATATTCATCGATTTTTTCAGATTCTATCATCTTCAAATTTTGAAACTCACTTCTAAGAGTTTGAAGATTGATAGTGTGTACCTTTTCGTCACCATACACCTCAGCTTCCAGAGACTCCCAAGCTTGCTTTGCAGTCTCACAAGTAGCAATTTTTGCAAAAAAATGCTCTTGAGACTCCCATTTGAATTTGGCTCAAAGCCTTTGCATCTTGACGACGCTTAGCCTCAAGATTTTTCATCTCTGCTACTGAAAGTTCACCATCGTCTTCTGGCTCTTCATAGCCATTTGCAACAATAGTCCACAAACCTTCAGCTTTTAGATAAGTTCTCATTCTTATCTTCCAGTATTCAAAGTCATTTTCATAAAAAAAATGGAGTAAGAACAACTGAAGAATCAGCACCATCATTTGTTTTAGATGCCATAAATTTTTTTTCTTCACCTAACCCCAAATTAAGAACAAAAACTGCTCTTGATACCAATTTGTAGGAAAGAATAGGAAGAGAATGTTTTTCTTAGAGAATGCTCAAGTTGTATTAGGCTACTTAAGGCCACTTGAGATGATTACAATCATCAATTACATCTCTAATTATACTACTTAAAAAAACAATTCAAAAGTCTTGCACAAATAACTAGATACATGTATCACAATTCACTAGATACATGTATCACAAACTTTTAGAAGATTTCTTGAAAATCTAAGAGATAATATTGAAAGACAAAATGATATTCTTGAAACAATAAAGAACTCCTAGAAAACATAAAAGCCAAGGATAGTATCCTTGTGAATGCATTAATAATTCCAACACAGACTAGCTAAGAGACAATTCTGTCTTATTTAGCATATATTATGTTTCTATATATTGATTATATATACATACCTTGTAAACATTTCTGACGAAGCGGTATCCTGTGACACGGCTTAAGCCAAGGGGTACCCGCCCCTCGCTCTAAAGCAAGGTGGGATAATCAATAGGAGACAAACATCATGGCCACTGTGTAAAATGTAGAGTTGCTGGGAATAAACAACTACAGTAGGTAGTTAGTTTAATTTGCAAGTTGATCTTTGAAAAATGTTAGATCTGAGTTGATATAAAAAAATGTAGGAAGGTAGTTAGGTTTGCATGGAAGTTGCGTTTTTGAAAATTAAAAAAGAATCAATAGTTTTGACTCTCTTTAAAACTACTGTGTTTTTTGTTGATAAGGAGATTTAAAACAACATTGAGAGTCGAGAAGGAAAACATCATGGCTAGTTTTCATATTCCAACAATTGATGTTTCTCCATTTTTCAGATCAGAGGAAAACGAAGAAGGCAAAAAGAAGGCTATGGAGCAAATAGGAGAAGCCTGTGTTAACTATGGCTTCTTCCAAATTGCGAATCATGAAATTCCTTTGGACGTGTTGAGCAGAACCATGAATATGTTCAAGACCTTCTTTGCTTGTTCAGATGAAGATAAACTCTTTGCGCCTGCTGCTTACTTGAAAAGTACACAGCATTCAGCTGGGATTTATGAGCACTTCGTGTTTGATATTGCATGCTCTAGCTTCCATATCTGCCCCAAAAATCCACCTCATTTCAAGTAAGTCCTCCTATTCCAATGTGAAAACTAATTAAATCAATTTATATATATAACTATATAATAGAAACTGTGCCATCACCCTATTATCTCTCAATTGCATCTCGAATTACTGTTTCTAGTATACTCGATCGTATAAGAACTAGTACAAGTTTGAAATGAACTTGCATTTTCACCTTTTTCAAAATATGTAAGAATGTCTTTGTGGTTTAAATATATGTGTTTGATATTCTTAGACAAGTTTTGGAGGAGATGTTTTCCCACTTCACCAAATTAGGAGGTGTGTTGGAGGGCATCATAAGTGAGTGTTTGGGTCTCCCTCATAAATTCCTTCCAAACTACAACAATGATCGTTCTCAGGATTCCCTGATGGGCCTCCACTACTTTCCAGCAACAAAAGCTGAGAACTTAGGAAAACCTGCACACCAACATCCTGGCTGCTTCACCATTGTCTACCAGGATGAAGTTGGAGGCCTTCAAGTGCACAAAGATGGCCAGTGGATCCCTATAGCGCCTTCCAAAGACAAACTAGTTGTTAACATTGGCGATGTTATTCAGGTAATTAAATATAATTCGGCTGCTGGTTAATATCACAGTTATCATTATCCCAAAATTTGAGGAATCACCTTTGGTTTTTTGTTGACATTAAAAAGGTGCTAAGCAACAATAAATTCAAGAGTGCAACTCACAGGGTGGTGAGACCAAGAGAAATAAACCGTTACTCGTACGCATACTTCTATAACGTGCAAGGGGATAAGTGGGTTGAGCCATTGCCGCAGTTCACAAAGGAAATTGGAGAGTCGCCCAAGTACAGAGGATTTGTCTTCGAAGAATATGCACAGTTGAGACACAGAAACAGGACTCATCCACCAGCTAGACCTGAAGATCTCATCCATATAACCCACTACTCAATTTCTAATTAGAGGAGAATTGAAGTCTATCTGACCAAGGATTTTTTTCTCTATGTGGAAAGAAACATAGAAATAATATGTATCACATCACTTCTAACATGTACGTTAAAGCGTGTGACTGGTTTATACTGTCAGAGAATACACAATTTTTTTTCTTAATTATGTCTTCAATACATCGCTCATTGTACAAGCTTGATTCTTTGAAGAGGAATCCTCAATTTATAGCTATGTGTCTCGCCACTGTTTGTTGTTGCTAATTCAAAATACTCAAATTGCAGATACTGCAATCTTGTTTCTTTCTTTCCTTTTTTCTTTTTTGAATAACGTCAAGTACTCATGCATATTGTTTACTCTAGTTTTAGATACCAAAGCGTCTGTTTTAATAAACTTTAACTCCCTATTAAAGCCAGATGGAATCTAGAGTATTGAGATTTTTTCTAAACAAATCCTAGATAATGCTAAAAAAATATATAAGACAAATGAGAAAGAGTAATAGATGAGATCTAACACACAGCAAATTATGATACTAGTAAAATGTGACGAAATCACGTGAAGATAACAAATTAAAGGCTCCATGTGAGCTGTTAGGTGGTTATGTCCGTCTCTATGGTTCCGCAAAGCGAGTTAAATTATTTGATTTAATTAATCTCTAACTATCCTTTTTTTATAAACATAGTCATCAGGGAGCCAAGCTAATCATCAACCAGGAACGCACATACAAAAAGCCACAGTTTTGTGTGTAATTTTATACTAATAAGATTCGTCTTAGCCATCTCACCAACCAAATTATTCAAAATATTCCTCTGTAAGAAAGGCTCTGTCCAAATAATTTAACTACGTTTCATCGTCATTGCCTGGGAAATCTATGTTTACTATCGCCAGTTAGCTATGAAAAATAGCAACAACAAAAATATTGCTGGATTCTTCTTTGTGAGTTTGAGATCTAAAGCAAGTTGAGAGTCAGTTTGAATACAAACATCATCGAGAGTTGCTGGAAATGAACAACTACGCAAGGAGGAAGTAGTTGGTTTATAACTTTTAAGAAATAGCAAAGTCATTTTCACTGCTATATAATAGCAATACAACATCTCGATTTGTAGAGACGGATCTAAAATTTAAATTTGACGGGTTCAACTTATCAGAATTTTAGAACTAAAGTCATTCGATTTTTATAATTTATGGGTTCAGATCTAAAACTAGTTGAAATTTTAGTGAGTTTTAAATATGAATTTATTTCAGAGTTAAAAATGCTGGGCTTGAGTTGATAGGGAAAAAGAAGTGTAGGAAGGTAAAGGTAGTAGGTTTGCAAGTTGCCTTTTTTTTTAAATGTAACAAAAAGAATCAACTGTGGGATTAAAACAATTATTTTTTGGTGATAAAGAGGTTTAAAACAACATTGAGAGTCAAGAAATAAGGAAAACATCATGGCTAGTTTTGATATTCCAACTATTGATGTTTCTCCTTTTTTTAGATCAGAGGAAAATGAAGAAGGGAAAAAGAAGACGGTGGAGCAAATAGGCGAAGCATGTGTTAACTATGGCTTCTTCCAGATTGCGAATCATGGAATTCCATTGGACTTGTTGTGCAGAACCATGGATATGTACAAGACCTTCTTTGCTTGTTCAGATGAAAACAAATTCTCTCTACCTGAAAATTATTTAAAAAGCACACAGAATTCCGTTGAGACTTATGAGCACTTAGTGTTTCGTCGTTCATCTTCTGGCTTCAATGTCTGCCCCAAAAGTCCACCTCCTTTCAAGTAATATTTTAACTATTTCCGCTATCGCCATATTCTCTCTCAATTGCATCTCAAATTAATTGTTTCTAGTTTAGGCAATCCTCTGATATGATGATTCCAAGAACTAGTACGAATTTAGAAACATAATTTGCATTTTCTCCCTTTATAAAATTTTTAAGAATGTTATTTGTGAAGTAAATATGTTTGATTTCTTAGGCAAGTATTGGAGGAGATGGTTTCACATTTGACAAAGTTAGGAGTTGTGTTGGAGAGCATCATAAGCGAGTGTTTGGGCCTCCCTCCTAACTTCCTCGCTAACTACAACAATGATCGGTCTCAGGATGCCTTGATGGGCCTGCACTACTTTCCAGCGACAGAGGATGAGAACGTAGGAAAACCAGCACATGAAGATCCTGGCTGCATCACCATTGTCTACCAGGATGAAGTTGGAGGCCTTCAGGTGCACAAAGATGGGCAGTGGATTCCTATAGCGCCTTCCAAAGACAAACTAGTAGTTAATATTGGTGACATGATACAGTTATATATATAAACCGGCTGGCAGTTAATATCACAGTTACCATTATCCCAAAAATTTAAGGAATCACGACCCTTTCCTATAAAAGTCACTGAACTATTTCCCATTTACAGTAGAGTTGATGTTTTAAGTTTAATTTGCTTTATATTTGAGTTAACATGGTATTTTGCTTGTTTATCTAGTATTCTGGTGAAATTTAGTTCGATGACCATTTGAGGAATTAACTTTTTTTTTTTTTTGTGACATAAAAAAAGGTGCTAAGCAACAATAAATTCAAGAGTGCAACTCATAGAGTGGTGAGACCAAGAGGAAAAAACCGTTACTCATTGGCGTTCTTCTATAACGTGCAAGGAGACAAGTGGGTTGAGCCATTACCACAGTTTACAAAAGAAATTGGAGTGTCGCCCAAGTACAGAGGATTCCTCTTCAATGAATATTTGCAGCTGAGACGCAGAAACAGGTCTCATCCACCAGCTAGACCTGAAGATCTCATCCACATAACCCACTACTCAATTTCTAATTGAAGTCTATGTGATCAAGGATCTTCTCACTATGTGGAAAGAAACCTGCAATAATATGTATTACTCCTGATATGTGTGTTGACGTAAACCTGCAATAATATGTATTACTCCTGATGTGTGTAGAAGTGTGCGACCAGTGCCGGCTTGATGGCTAGGCCCACTAAAGTGTTTGCCTTTGGCCGCCATTTTTTACCAGAATAAGTTTAATAATTTTTTTTAAAAAATGGATTTTTTAGTAAAAATAACAATTTTTTGTAAAATTTAAAAGTGGATGAGAAAATTAATTTGGGCCCTTATTTTTACAATGAATAGTTTGTGTTAATCGTGAATGTTCTTTAAAATATACTCAAGACGCTATAGTATTGATGATTTAGACTTACTTTATGAATTAAAAATGTTAAGGAAAATATTACAAGTAGAAAATAATATTCTAATTGATATACTTAATTGGATAAAAAGACTTGATTCATTTTCAAATGCATATATTGCTTTTATATAAAATTATGTTAAAAATTGCCTCAATGGAAAGAACTTTTTCAAAATTTAAATTTATAAAATATCACCTAAGATCAATAATGTATCAAGAGATATTAAATCAATTAGCTATATTATCGATTGAAAAAACATTATTAGAAGGAATCATTATAAAAAAGCTAGAAAGATAGATGTCAAATAATATATCAGTGAGCTTTTTCTTTTAAGCATGGGCCTCTGATTAAATAAGACAATTTGCAGGATTGCCCTTAGCTGGGGTGGTCTTTAATTTTTATCCTTCTCTAAAAGCCCCTTGATTCCGAGTTCGAACCTTCGTTCAGTAAAAAAAAATTAAAGAAAATTGCAAGGCATAAGTTGAATTCGCAGGGCATAAGCTGGACTTATGCCTTACTCTGCCTTAAGGCAAAAAAATAAAAATAAAAATATTTTGCTGAAATTTTGCAAACTTCTGCCTTAAGGCCTAACTTTAGACCTAATTTTGAGTAAAAGTTTGTCTTAAGGCCAACTTATGCCTCAAGGCATAAGTTGGGGTGACTTATGCCTCAAGGCATAAGTTGGAACCTAACTTAAGGCATAAGTTAGGTGCGAATCCCAACTTCTTCCCAAGAAATCCCAATTTATGCATTGCGATTTTTTTTTTTTACTGAGCCTAGATTCAAACCCAGGAAGTGAAGGGCAAATATTAAAAGACCACTAATTTGAGGGCCAAAAATTAAAGATCACCCCAAAAGAAGGACAATCCGCGCAAAAATATGTTAAATTTTTTGCTTTAGGCATCCAATTATGTTGAGCCGCCCTTGTGTGTGACCATCTCAGTAAAAAAAATTAAGTTGTAAGAGAACACACTATTATTTTCTTAATTAGCTGAATCCCCGCATCGTATCCCTACCTGCATCTGCATCCGTGAATCTTAAAATTTAGATTTAGCATGAATTTGACACTGGGGTCTGTACCCGTATCGGATACCCGCACCTGAGTCTAAGCAATTTAGCCCCCTCTACCTCTCTTGGTACATATGACACAACCTCAAAATACCTGGTACATATGACACAACCTCAAAATACCTGATTTCCAATATCCTACTACTTAATACATTTAATCATTATAAAGAAATCATGTAATGACAATAACTCATTACTTTAAACATCGCCAACAATAAAGAATAAAAGAAATAGAGAATAACAGAAACAATATCAAGACTCATTTGCAAAAAGGTCCACAAACACAAGAAATTTCTATACCTGAAGAAGTGCTAGTGCATTACACTCTATTGGATTGTGCAAAAGTCAGGTTTGGCCGCGACAAAATAAGATTGATGAAACTATCTCCTGCAAACATGCAAATTAACGTTTACAACATATGTTTAGCTAGTAACTCTCACAATAGAAGTTTAAAAAAATAAAAATTAAATAGTTGACATGAAATTTCCACGGTTGAAATTTAAGACAGAATGATATGGCTGGAAAGAGAGTACAACTTCAAAATTTCACTATGGAAAAAAGATTTAACTAAACCAATAATGTGTTTCTGATAAAGCAAACAACCACCTACTTGTAGTAGGTTATGTTTACCATCTAAGTTGGGCCAAGGTGCAAAAACAGGGAAACATAACAAAAATATGTGGACTAAAAAAAAAAAAAAAAAAAAAAAAAAAAAAAAAAAACTATTAGACTGAGATAAAGAAAAGCATACATCATAAGCTATAATTAAATTTGGTGGGAAGACCTTAATGCTATGGGTAGTGAGTAAAAGTACAAAATCAAGAGCAATAGATTAAATCTTCAACACGTCTTTTATCGTACATGCCTGATTCCTTGAAGAGGAATACTCAACTTATAGCTATGGCCTATGTGTATTGCTGTTGTTTGTTGATACCAATTTAAAATACTCAAACTGCAGACCCTGCGGTCTTGTTTCTTTTTTATTTCTTTTCTTTTTCGAATAATGTGAAGTACTCCTTTAGATTGTTTACTCTAGTTTTGGATACCAATGCACGTCTGGTTTTATTTAAATTTAACTCCCTAGAGTATTGAGATTTTTTCCTGAGGAAATCCTTGATAATGCTAAAAATATTATCAAACAAATGAGAGAGTACGAGATGAGATCTAACACAGCAAAATATAAGTAATAAAATGGGATGAAATCACGTGAAGTTGACAAATTGAAGGCTCCGTGTGAGCTGTGAGGTGGTTATGTCCGTCTCTAAGGTTCTGCAAGTTTAAATTATTTGATCTAATTAATCCATAACCATACTTATCCTTTTTTATAATGATAATCATCAACCAGAAACACACACACATATAGACACTTAAAAAAACTACCGTTTTGTGGTACTAATAAGATTTGTCTTAGCCATCCATCTCACAAACCAAATTATTGATCAATTTTTTTCATATAGTTATATTGTAATCTTGTTATAAGAGTCTTGTAGTACTTCTGTCCATTTTCGGAAACACTGCAACATCTTGTACGCTTAGGTTTTGCAAGTCCACATGGCTAATTTAGCGATACCAATAGTTGATCTCTCCCCTTTCATTCTAGGTGATGAAGATGACAAGAGAAATACGAGAGAACTGATAAACGAATCATGTTCTCGATATGGCTTCTTCCAAATCGTCAATCATGGGGTACCTTTGGACCTAATGAGCCACGCCCTGAACTTATCAAAGGCATTTTTCGAGTCTCCTGTCGAAGAGAAACTGAACTGCTCCCCATTGCCAGGGTCACCTTTTCCTGCAGGCTATAACAGAAAACCAAATCCATCTTATGAGTTTGCAGAGTTCTTGGTTATGCTTCAGCCTGGATCCAACTTCAATGTTTTTCCTTCCAATCATCCACATCTCCGGTAAGTTATATCTTTAAATTAGAAAGACTTATATGCATAAAAATAAATTACATGATCACTGGAGTTTAACCATTATTACCAGGTTACCAATTAATATGAGCCCATTAGCCTTAGCTGAATTAAAATAGTTTCACCAGGTCCTTAAAAACACTCTTTAAGTCTTGGAGCTGAATTTACAAATAAGCAATTACGTGTTTGGATAGAAATGTTAGAGACTGAGAATAAGCAGTGAGTGATCTGATTGTACAAATACCTTTTACACCGTCAGTGCATTTAAGTTAAACTCGTAGTAGTGACACTTTTATTTTACACTTTTTTTGCAAAAGCTTAAGCTGTTTAATGTCTAAACTGGCGCCTAGTAAAACTGGTGCCTATCAAACTTTTCTAACAGAGCTGTCCATGTCTTCACATTCTCTGCTATCTAATGGTTATTGTACTCAATGATTTGCGGAGACCCTTTAACTAATATATTTGTTTTGTAAGATAAAAATACAACGTTATTGGATCTTCTCATATCGCTACTAAAGTACAAAATTCTTAAAGTATAGCATATGATAGACTTGAGTTTTGAAACAAAGTTGGAACATCTTTTTAAATTTATGACAGAGCTATCCAGAAACTGAATATTTATATGGCTATATGGGGTAGAAATGATTAAGGGCCATTTAATTTAAATGCCGTTTAATCATTTCATTTGAGTGAATGATTGCATACATTTATTATTAATCTAATGGATAGAATACAAATCTACTCCTATCATGACCTTGTAGGGCATGAAAAGCTGATCAGTTAAAATAATCAGAGTGAAACTTGACTCTCAAATTGAACGAATAGCCATTGAGAAGATAATTCATTAATTCTTGTTAATTCATTAATTCTTGTTTATTCAATGTTTCAGAGCAGTAATGGGAGATTTATTCAATCACTTCGCGAAGATCGGAGCAATTTTAGAGAGCATCCTTAGTGAATCATTGGGGCTGCCTCCAAGCACTCTCCAGGAATTTAACAATGACAGAAATTCAGATGTGTTGACAGCTCTGTATTATTTACCAGCAACAGAGAAGGAAAAAATGGGAATAAATTCACATAGAGATGTTGGATGTATAACATTTGTGTTACAGGATGAAGTTGGAGGGCTTGAAGTTCAAAAAGATGATGAATGGATCCCAGTAACACCAAAAGAGGGTGCACTTGTTGTCAACGTCGGTATTATTCTTCAGGTAAAAAGGAAAAAAAATTGTTTATACTGGCAGTGTTATATAAGTAAATAAATATTTACATTACTGAAGTGTGGTAGGGTGGATGCAATCTCTCGGCTCTTAATTACAGGTTTCGAGTTCGAGATATAAAATTGAGAAATTCGGGCTTTCCCTTAAATGAGTTTTACGAGACACAACTCTGAAATAGTCAGACCATTAAGTTCAGAATATCAAATGGTTAAACAAAAAAAATGTTTTTTTCTTATGACGTTTATTTTTTATTTTTTGTTGAAGGTACTGACAAATAACAAGTACAAGAGTCCAAATCATAGGGTGGTGAGACCAACTGGAATATCAAGAAATTCATTTTCATTCTTCTATAATGTATCAGGGGATAAATGGGTTGAACCCCTTCCCCATTTCACTAAGAAAATTGCTGAGAAACCCAAGTATAAGGGATTCATTTATAGCGATTATTTGCAAAAGCGCAAGGAAAATAAGCTTAAACGCGCTTCTGGACTTGAAGACGATCTCGGCCTATCTCATTTTTCACTCACTGTGTAGAGAATCAGTAAATGAATCTCTGATTAATCATCGTTCTCTTCATTTTTATATGATTTTAAACTTTCTAAATTTGTACACATTTTTCTAGTCTCCGTTAATGAACTTTATCTCGTGCAGAAACATTTGCAACTTTGCTCGAATGTATTTTCATTTTCCTATGATGGACCATGCAAACATCATTTAAAGGCAATTACTTTTCTATTTTTGTTTTCTTTACTTTTCTAGTATATTAGAAGTGGGTTTGGTCCTCAACCACCCACTCTTCTAATATAGTTATTAATTAAAATAATTTATTAAAAAAATTAAGGTGGGGTCCACTTGAAGAATTAGGAGCCAATTGGAAAAAAAATAAAAATAAATAAGGTGGGGCCCACGTGAACAAGTAGGAAACAATTGCCAAAAAAAAAGGACATTTAAATAATGATAATAAGTTCAGGAAATGATAAAGGTACGCTTAGAGAAAATTTAAAGAAGAGAAATTCAGGAAAAAAAAATAACGATTTAAATTGAACACAAAAACCGCTAAAGAAGTCATAAAACCAAAAGATTTAAAACTTATACCTTTGGGTAAGGATAAAAATGCACTAATTTTAAACATATACGTCTCACACAAATAATGAGGAATACCATCAAGAAGACGAAATATAAACGGTCAAGAAACGTATACACATATTTTCTTAAAATGATGAAGTTGGTCTATACTTAAAAATTTAAGACTACAACAGATGCTAACACATGAAAGCATTTTTCAATGTTGTTGAGTAGAAAGAAATGATGGCATGAAACTCGATAGGAGAAGATGTATTTTAAATCTTTCAATTGTAAAAGCAAACCAGGAAAATCATATATGGGAGAATCGGACTAAGTAAAATAATTTATTGATATTTTCAATTAATTGAATTATAATAATTTCTATAATAAAAATTTCATAATTATATTACTAAAAGGTACTCTCTTTGTCCTAATTTATGTGACATAGTTTGATTAGGCACGAAGTTTAAAAAAGAAGGGAAAGATTTTGAAACTTGTGGTCTAAAACAAGCTATAGATATTTGTGTGGATTTAAATCATTTTATTAAAGGTAAAAGTGGAAGTTTCAAGTTAAATGATTTCTAAACATAAAAATATATCATTCTTTTTTAGACAGACTAAAAAGAAAAGTGTGGTACTATTTTTGTATTGGGGCGGTGCTAGCACAGGCTTTCATCGTCTAGTTTTTATCTAAGGCAAAAGCATTTTTCGTTCTTTTATTATCCAAAACAATATATGCAAACTAATACTCCAGGTAAACACGAATAAAAAAAACCTCCAGGTCAAGAAAGTTGTGGGTTTAAGTCACCAAGGAGCAAAAAAGAGAGCTCCTAAGGGACCCTGGGGAAAGAACGCGTGTGACCCCCTCAAACCAAAATCAAACCCTAGAAAAAATTTAAACTATTTACCCCAGATGCCCCCAAATTATGATACTAACATGCTATATAAATATACTGAGTTGGTACCATCGAAGACTGCTTCAATCCTTCTCTTAGTCCTCTATGATACCATCATGATATATAAATATATTAAGATAGTATTATGGATGATCATGTTCAATCATTCAAAAAGACACACTTTTCTCGAAAAGAACAGCTGTGATACAATCATCTTATATACATATATTGTGATGGTATCATGGAGGACTGCTTCAGTCCTTCTCGTAGTCCTCCATGATACCATCATGATATATAAATATACTGTGATGATATCATGGAGGAAGGGATTTGAACGAGGGGGCACGTCGGGTAATTAATTTGGGCTGGATTGGGAAAAAACGAAAATAATTTGGGAGGGGACATGGGCGCATAATTAGTTTAGGTTGGACGGGCAATTAGTGATATTTTCCCTAAAAAAAAATGAACTAAGAAGCAAGACGTAATAAAATGTTGGGCCAAAATCGTTCAACCGTTTTATGGACAGATTTCAAGTTGATCAACATCAACAGCCCAAGAGGGCGGAGAATAGTCCAGGTCCACCTCCCCCATTTTACTGGATGAACGAGACTGGTACAATCAATATATATATATATATATATTTTGAATCCCCTTGCTAAAAATTACGATTCCACCACTCAATATAGTATTCACTGTCCAAAGAAAGAATGACTTAAGAATCTTATGCTAAGATGGTTAGTTATATGTGAAAGTCATCAACCGGGCTTCATTCAGCCAGATATAGGACAACGTTGCAAGACCGGTTTGTAGCCCAAACTCTAGCCCATTTAATTTCAGGCCTAAACATTGCAGGCCCATTTATGTCACTATTAGTTTTGACAGGCCCGTTATTTCTATTCCGTTTTTCTGTAGAAATACCACTTATTGGCAGTGCACTCTTCGGCTCATTGTCCTGAAACTTAGCTTGTAAAATTTGAAATTTCAAGATAGTGGCTATTCATTAACTATAGGGGATGAAACATGAATATTTATGAATTTTTTTATAGATTGAAAAGTTAAAACGAGTTGCAAACAACAGCTAAAAATTGAAGAGTGCAAACCTCTTTTAACCCTCAACATTCTTTTTGAGAATGACATAAGTATTGATTACTATCGTCAAGTTTCACATTACTATTTGTCTGAATCATGGAAACCAGAGAAAGATTTACAAGATTGACCAAAGTGTTGGTCAATGAAGATGTGTTGTTTAGGTACCTCATTTTATTTTCCTGTTGAATCCTCATCGTCCAATCCACCAACGTTCATAGGTCATTGTTTCAATTGTTACTACGAATTAGGTCAAAAAATACAATCCTTTAATTTTGTATCAACCTCGCCCGGCAAAGATAAGGTTCAATTGAAAAAAGTGTGTATCTAGCACAAGCATAAAGTCAAAACTTTGACTCCAGATATAAAGACTGAAAAAAGGATTATAACCGGAAAGAAATCCCCATTTGGTGTTTTCACCAATCCAATAAATACATAATACATATGTTCACATACACTTTTATCATTAAACTATAGTTAATTTATTACGTTACCAATGTAAATTAATATAATTTGATGCAATTAAACACAATGTAGGTAAGTTTTTACCCGATTTTGCTTTATATATAACCTTCTTTGGACAGCAATGAGAGAAAAATATTACCATTTTATACAATTTTAAATGTCTCATTTTACCTTCATAAGAATATTAACAGTAATACAAATGTATCTGGCTTGATTTATACCATAACTTTTAAAAGTTTTTCCTTCTTAACATGCTCTAAAAGTCTATCAATTATCAACTTCAACAATTAATATCACCAAAACACTCGAAATCTTCATCTTAGCATATCCCTTTTTTGGAGGAACCCGCTTGTTTTGATTTGGTAGGCTTACTGATTTGGGATGAAGCGGAATAAATTGTTGTTTGAGAGGAGAGAAGAAAGAGAGTATTTTACCTGGGTCAACATGGTTGGTTAACCAAAATTAATCTGGACCATAAATATTTCAAGAGGACACGTGTAGTAAATCTACTAGCCAGCGGAGGAATTGGAGGGTTTGGCTATCCAAGCATTTTCTATCATACAAAACACACCCATATAGTCCTTTAGAATTTTTCTATAAATATCTTAGGCATTTCACCATTTTTGATCATCCATTCATCTCCATTTCAAATATTATCAACATGATGAAAATGAGCCCGAGCAACTGTTTATTTGCAACTCTTTCTGTTCTTGCTATGTTACTGATCCCAAGTGTCTTGGCTGAGTCTGAAGAATGTGGTACGGAAGCCGAAGGTGCACTGTGCCCCTCGGGGTACTGTTGCAGCAACTCTGGCTTTTGTGGGACCGCAAGTGCTTATTGTGATCCAGGTAACTATCAAAGTCAGTGTCCTCCTGCGCCTTCTCCAACCCCTCCATCTCATCCACCTGCTCCAAGTCACTCCTCCTCCTCCCGTTCCATCACCAGATATAACTGAAATCGTTAGCAGTGAATTATTCGAAGAGCTTCTATACCTTCGATGCATTTGTACAAGCGGCAAGGAATTTTACAGGTTTTGCCACCGCTGGTGACATTGGTCACCGTTAAAGGGAGGTTGCTGCCTTCTTGGCTCAAACATCGCATGCAACTACTGGTAATCTTCAGCTATTTTAATTATATATATTCCGAATACTTGTAGTGTATAGTGATCTCAGAACAGAGTGTGTATATATAGTGCTATACTATATATGCATGATGTGTACCTTATCTTTGTTTATTGTTTCCAAATTAACAGCCAACAACTTGTGTAAAATTTTCTGTGTATATCCTTAAATTGCAGAGGGTTGGGATGGTGCACCTAATGGCACTTATGCATGGGGTTACTGCATGAACGAAGCAGAAAGCAATGTGCCCCCTGAAAATAAGTCTATTGAATGTCTTCCAAGCGCTGAGTGGCCGTGCGCTCCTGGCAAGAAATAATATGGACGAGGCCCCATCCTAATTTCATAGTATGATCTCTTTTTTTGCACATAAGACAGTTTTTACTTGTCATATGCTTTAAAATGACAAATTTCTTTCCAAAAAGTGTTCTATGCGCCAACAGTACATATATAGATTCTTTACACGGCAGATTTAGTTGATTTAAGACATGCAAGTAATACATTACGTGAAAACTAAAGTTGTAATGGCTATAACCATGTATTTTGTACTCTCAGTGTAAATTTCTCTATTACATACTTAAAATACTTCCAACAACATGAAGATAATTAACGTTAGGTTTTGATCATACATTATTATTTTTTATTGCAGCAACACCAACTATGGGCCTTGTGGAGTGGCTTTAGGGGAAGACCTCGGGTAATCCTGATTTGGTTGAGACTGACACAGTGATCTCTTTCAAATCTGCACTTTGGTACTGGATGACTCCTCAACCACCAAAAAAGCCTTCTTGCCACAATGTCATGGTTGGAAATTGGGAACCATCCCCATCAGACATAGCTGCCAAGAGGCTCCCTGGTTTTGGGGTCACCACAAACATCTTTAACGGAGGTCTTGAATGTGGTCATGGCCCTAACGAGAGGGGAACGAATCGAATGGGCTTTTACTTGAGGTACTGCAAAATTCTAGGTGTTAGCCCTGGGGAGAACATTGACTGCGTCAACCAGAGGCATTTCGGCCACGGCGGCCTCTTCTACAGTTCTATGTAGAATATAAGCAAGTACTGATGCTAGCTTTTGTAATCTCTCGTTTTAAGGGCATGAATTGGATGCTTGTAATTAGATTAATCGGGGCCATGTTTTCTTTTTATCCCTCCCTAAGAGCTTTCCCTTTTCGCTCTCTTGTCATAATTGTGGCTATGTGATGCCATTATAATAATAATAATAATAATAATAATAATAATAATAATAATAATGATGATGATGGAGGTTTCCTCTATGCAGTATCAATGTGTTTATTTATTAATCATAAATTGGCTTGCTATTAATATTATAGCTATGCCATTTTATTCGATCATGGGGGTGTAAAAATGGTTAATTCTACCTCATTTAAGGAAAGCACGGGAAGAATATAGATCGATCAAGCATGTACGCTGTGTAGAAGCAGGATCCTACGATGTTCATCATGAAGTGCTAATGGTAACGTTAGGAACGCTCTAAACACACGAGTATATATGTAGAAGCAAGTAGCTAGCACAGTTTTAAAATTTAAAACAAGAATTCTCATGCTTTAAAGTAAGAGAGATCCAACAAATAATAGACTTATCACGTTTACAAGGATTGTCGAAGGATATAAACAAGTTTTAAATGAGATGTAGCTCAATCATTTGCGAGTTGATCCCTCTCCTTTCTCTACAAACGGGATTACGGAAATTAAAGAAAGTAAGCAGAAAAGACTGAGCACGAGCGGAGGCCGACAGGTACAAAGAGTTTAATTGAACCTCGTTCTTGACATAAGAATATTTTTTTGATTCCCCTTAGTTGAATATCTGGCTTCTCCACTAAGTCTTGAGTGTGATGAAACATAAATAAAGACGCTGACAAATAAAAAAGAAGAGCAGAACTAATTAAACGAAACCTGTATTGCAGCTACCCAAAACTAGTTGTATATTAGCTTGATTTTGGAAAACAAAAAGTAGCAATCATTTCGAAAAATGTAACCCAAATCAGTAGTAAATAACTTATAAGCAGGATAATTGAAGACTCCCTAAATTTGACACGAATTGTTATTTGCACATCTAAATTATAAGTAGTCTCAATTACTCTCTGAATATGAATATTTGATAGTCTATATCCCCTATGTGGGGATGAATTTTTTTTTTTTTTGAAAAATCAACTCCCAAGTAGTTTTTTTTTTCAACCGTTAATCCTGCATAATGATTAATTATTTATTCCAATTATGTATTTCTTCTTTCTTTAACTTAATAAATAATGCAAATTTTATCCCAATTTTGCATTTTAAAATTTTATTTCTTCAATGTAGTGACTACTGATTCCAACTTTCAACTATTTATTTCAATTGTATATTTTTTTCGGGTCAATTTGTAAAAATAAAATAAAAACTTGGCTCGAACTCCATTATATTAGCAAAATAAAGTTAGCTTTATCCAAAACAAAAAGAAGTACCAACCATGTATTTGTTTTTTAGATATAATTTCTATTTATTTCAATAGTATATCTTTTTAGGCCAAATTCAATAAAAAAAACTTAGGTCCCATCATTTTAGTCACAGAAAAAAAATATTTAACAAAAATAATGGAGATACAACTAATATGTACTTCTTTTTATTTCTTTAATAGATGTAATGACTATTTATTTCAACTGTTATATTTTTTTCAGACCAAATCTATAAATAAATAAATAAATTGGTTAGAGATCCTTTATTTTTAGTGAGATAAAAAGTTTTAGCAGAATTCAACCTTTTAATTCTTGTTATATGTTATTTGATGTAATGAATCTTTTTTAACATTGTATTGTTTCTTTTCGGGAAAAATCTGAAAAGAAAAAAAAATGAAATTTTATTATTTTTAACCAAACAAAATTTGTTGGCCTAGAAAGTTCTAACCAATATTTTTACTAATTTTACCTGAAAAAGAAAATCTAAAATTAATGAATTAAAATAGTAAAAATTAAAATTTGTTTCTAAAAAATGTCACGTAGACAAAAAATCTATGTGGAACAATGAAATGGGTTGAGAACTGTGAGGTCTGAAGTTCAATTCCAAGTTGAGCCTGGATAGAGTTACCCAATACCTATACTGCTAGTTGGAGAGAGGTGGCAGGTGCCCGTGAAATTACTCGAGTTGTGCGCAAACAAGACCGAACACCACGATTATCATTTATTATATTAAAAGTAGGAAGCAACAAAGTTAAAAGTCAGATTATTAAAATAATCCTATAAAGTTAGTTACTCTAATACCCTTTGAAAAATAGATATACTACCTTTTCATGAAATCATGCATTAACTTTCTCTTTGTTGGTACAGAAAATAAGAATATTGAAGAGTTACTTAATAATTATTGCACTAAATTCAATTAACCAAGAAATGAATATTTGGACCATATTCATCTACTTAGGCCTCATTTGTTTTCATTAAGATTAAGACGTTTGAATCTGAATGCACATCTGAATGATTAAAATGTTGTCTCTAGGTTTGAACACTGAATGATTAAGACTGTTTGTTTTTCAATATCTAAATGTGCATAAGGTATTTATTTAAACATAATAAATATACAATTCAAATTAAAAAGTAACTAAATAGTAGAAAATAAATACAAATTTACTAAAATAAAATATTATTTGATTAAAAAAGTGAAACATTTATGTTCACTAGTAATGGTAGAGATGTTTTGGAGTCGTGGTGGGTGGTGAGTGGGGGTGAAGGGGTGAGTGGTGGTGGGTGGTTGGGGTGAGGAGTAGGCAGTAGGGGTGGGGTTGGTGGGGCGTGGGGGTGGGGTTGGTGGTGGGAGGTGGGGTAGTGGGGAATGGGGGTAGGTGGTGTGGGGTAGGGGTTGATGGTGGGGTTGGTAGGGAGTGGGAGTGGGGTTGGTGGTGGGTGGTGGGGGTAGTGGGGAGTGAGGGTAGGTGGTGTGGGGTAGGGGTTGGTGGTGTGGCGTGGGGGTGGGTGGTGTGGGGTGGGATGGAGGTTGGTGGTGGGATGGGGGTGGTGGAGAGTAGGGGGTTGGAGTGGAAGGTGGGTGGGTGATGGGGTGGGGTTGAGGTGGATGTGGAGGGGGGTTGGAGTGGAGAGTAGGTGGGGGTGGGGTTGAGGTGGAGAGTTGGGGTTGGGGTTAGCGTTGGAAAAGTTCCATACAAAAATACCTCTTAATGATATTAAGACTTGGTTCAAGATCTTAATGATTAAGACTTATTCAGACTCAACAAATGCTTAGATCTTAATGCAAACAAATGCACTTAATGACTTAAGGTCTGAACCATTTAGATTCAGACCTCCAATAAGTGCAAACAAATGAGGCCTTAATGCCTCTACTTGGTAGAAAATCTAAAGACAGAAACGTTTGGAGTGGCTTCTGTGTCCCTTCACTTTCTTCGGTTTGATTCCCTTTAAATTCTTACATAAAGCTTAAGTTACAATTCACCAACTTAACTAATTTTCTTTCTCCTATTTAAGACCCACCTTTACAAAATTTACATAAATCTTCAATTACAAAAGAGATGTTTTGCTGATTTCCCTGGAAAGAAAAGTCGAGACAGCAGCAGCGACGTTAGTCTTCATTTCATCTTGCCTAAAGTCTCTTAGAGCTGTGCAAGTTCTTTATATATTTTTCATTATCTATTATTGTAATTTGTAATAACTTTTTTATTAAGATGTTTTTATTCTGTCAGTAGATCAAAAAAATTAAAATGTGAAAAATTCAAATATTTATCATATGATTGTTTTTCTTTCATAATATCTATTGATTTCCTTGCCTATAATATCATAGGGATTTTAGTCCTTTTTATATAGTTTGTTTCAACAGGACTCTGACTATGTCTGTGATTGTGAGTAGGGGTGTTCATGGTTCGGTTTGGGTCGGTTATTGGTTAAAACCATAACCAAACCAATTTAGTCGGTTTTTAAATGTCTAAAACCATAACCAAACCAAGTAAAATAATAACCACCGATTTGGTTATTGTCGGTTTGGTTCGGTTTGGTTCGGTTTTTCGGTTTATGACTAGCCGTGACAATTCAAATATTCTCTCTCTACGTTCTTCAAATTTCTTATGAAGCTCTTTTTTCCTCACGGCCCACAAGGGTGAACTTTGCTGCATATTGAGGGAAAGACACGCTGTTGGCAAATCAGGTGGACCAAACTTGCAACGCAGTTTAGATTCAAAAGAACAAGTCAAACAGAGGTTTCAAAATACAAACAACCCTTATGCTTACAACTTATTAGAGTTGGGCTTGGATTGTTGGACATATTCTTTTAAGACATGAGCCTTAAAAATAGATAGACCAAAATTAAATTAATAATTAAAATGTATAAAATATCTTTAATTATTTATGAAAAGCTAATATTATACATATAAATAATTATAAATTTTATGTATATAATTATCGGTTTGGTTCGGTTATTTATTCGGTTATTTTTTACTATAACCATAACCAAACCAAATACTATCGGTTTTTTCAAATTTAAAACCAAACCAAACCAAACCAAACCAAATGTCGGTTATTTTATTCGGTTTGGTTAAATTTTCGGTTTGGTTTTGGTTTTAACCAAAACTGTGAACAGCCCTAATTGTGAGGTATGACTTTTCCTGAGTTATATCGCTAATTTTGTTTCTAATTCTTATTAGCCACTTTTGGTAAACATTTGATATCATCTCTTGATTTTTCATTCTTTGCTTCTTCTTTTTCTTTTGTTGCAGACAATTGGCTGTTGTTGGTATTGGTGCGAGGACTTCTTTGGACAAATAATTAAACATTGATAAATATTTATATTTATATTTTGGGCTTCAAATTTATATTTTAATAAACTATTTTCAGAACGTATATGGATAATTCCAACTATTTTTATATATACTTTATAACAATTGATATGGGATACAATATACTAGTAAAAAATAAAAATAAAAAAGGAGCCGTACCGGGCGTAAACTTATGAAATTAACTTAGTGATAGTTTAGTTCACAAACAGTTATCATCAATAATTGATGCTACTTTAGTAACTAGTATCTCCCCCATTATAAAATACGATTGATAAAGGAAAACCTATAGTACGTGGATCACTAAAATAATCAAAGTTGTGATAGACTAAACAAAAACCTATAGTACGTGGATCACTAAAATAATCAAAGTTGTGATAGACTAAACAAAAACCTATATCAAAGTTGTTAAACGGTCAATTTTGGAACTTACTCTAGGGACGTTGCAAGGAATATGTTAGGCAGCTTAGCAACAGCTCTTTAAAACTAAAAACACGTTCTTCATTTAGTTGAATGAAAACAAGTTATAAAGTACTTAATCAAGGAAAAATGTGATTCACATTCAAGTTGCATTTTCATTTTTAATGCACTTGAACACTTTTGTTGACAATTCTTAAGGTTTTTCGAACAATGTAATATCTCACATCAGAAAAATTGTTGTCACAATGCTACCTACTGCTCCAGGAGTCCGGAACCAAAATGACTCAATAAAAAATCAAGTGAACCAAAATATTTCAAAAAACAAAAGTTATAAAACTGCCTTTAGCGCAGTAAAATACTGCGCTAAAGCAGCTCACGGAGACGGAGCCGTTAACTGCTTTAGCGCAGTGTTTTACTGCGCTAAAGTTTTTTTTTTTTTTGCATAGCGCAGTAAAATACTGCGCTATAGCGAGCACTAAAAAAAAATTTGGTTGAACTTTTTTTTTTGCAACACTTAGTGTGTTTTTGCATACTTTGACCAACGATTAGTCGTGTGTCAAGACTCCGAAACGTCAATATTTTATATAGAACCTGATATTTTTTCAATATCAGGAGGTGTGGGGTAGGGGTTGATGGTGGGGTTGGTAAGGAGGGGGAGTGGGGTACCTTTTCAACCCCTAAAATGACTATCCGAACGTCTACGTATTCTTGATGTATTGAGCCTAAATTATTGTACACAGAAAAAATATCAAGTTCTATATAAAATATTGACGCTTCGGAGTCTTGACACACGACTAATCGTTGGTCAAAGTATGGAAAAAACACTAAGTTTTTTCAAACAAAACTTATTTCGGGCACCTTTTAAACACCAAGTAATTTTGACTAGTTTTCAAGTTTATTTTTTCTCCACTGACAAAACTTTTATTTTTTGCCTAAACACAACTTTAACTTCCACGTAGGCATTTTCAATTTTTTTCAAATATCACATTTGTGTTAGGTCCAAACACCTAAGAGAGGGGCACGCGGAGTTTATTAATTTTAAAATTAAACAATGAGCAAAATCACAATTATATTATATTCCTTAATGAAAATACGAAAAACAGTTCTATAAGTGATATTTTGCATTAATTATCTCCTCCTCATCCTCGGATACACTCCACCTCCACCCCAGTCCCATATCCCTCATAACCCACACTGCTATCATCCGCGCCACCCCCCATTATATGAAGATTTCATCTATTTTCTAAGAAGATATTTTACTAGAAACGTGAAAAACATTTTCCTTTGTACCAAAGACAAACACCCGTTGTCCTTTAGAATTTTCCTATAAATAGTTTAGGCATCTCACCATTTGTGATCATCCATCCATCCCCATCTCAATTATATGAATATGATGAAAATGAGGCTGAGCCAATTATGTGTATTTGCAACACTTTCAGTTCTTGCTATATTACTGATCCCAAGTGTCTTGGCCGAACGATGCGGTAAGCAAGCCGGTGGTGCACCGTGCCCCTCTGGGTACTGCTGCAGCAATTATGGCTGGTGTGGGACCACCGCTGATTATTGTGATCTCGACAAGTGTCAAAGCCAGCGTCCTTCACCGTCTCCTCCATTCACTCCTCCACCACCCACTCCATCCGGTGCAGATATTACCGAAATCATTACTGGTGAATTATTTGACAAGCTGCTTTTGCGTCGGAATGATAATAGGTGTCCTGCTAAGGGCTTCTACAACTACGATGCCTTTGTTCAAGCGGCGAGGTATTTCCCTGGTTTTGCCACCACTGGTGACATTACTGACCGTAAAAGGGAGCTTGCTGCGTTCCTGGCTCAAACATCGCATGAAACTAATGGTAATTTCATGAATTTTTACTAAAAAAGAACGTCTCTTATTTTTTTTGTAATTCTTTAATTTCAAATTTTCACGTGATATATTTAAGACCACAAAATTAAAGAATATTTTGATACATCCAACACATCTTTAATTTAAAATCACAAGATTCAAAGATTTTCTTTATTTTCTTAAATTCATATCAAGTCAAACCAACCAAACATTTTGAAACGGAGGGGCTATCCGTAAAGGTTATATAAAAAAAAAGAAAAAAAAAGTAAAGGTTAACTTCGTAAACACATTTTTGACTTTAGTGTTTTTCACTTTCATTTTTAACTGTTAAGGTTAACTTCAATAGTACATTGATGCTGCCTTTCTAATTTGATTTCTCAAAGTGGCAATTAATTAAATTCCTGATTAAAATGTCCATGTCCGTTTTCTTTATTTAATCTTTCCAGCAAACTAGTCGTGTCAATTTTTAAACTTACATGGAAGATATATATGGTTGAACAGGTGGTTGGCCAGCTGCAGAAGACGGGCCTTACGCATGGGGTTACTGCTACAAGAGACAAATAGGCGACCGTACAGACTTGCCTTCTAACTGTATTGAATGTGCTGCTGATCAGTGGCCATGCGCTCCTGGCAAGAAATATTATGGACGCGGCCCCATCCAAATATCATAGTAAGTAATTTCCCCCTTTTTCTAAGTAGGCGTTTGGCCATGAAAATTAAATATTTTTCACTTTATTTGGTATTTTAGAGTTGAAATTAAAGATGGAGTTGTATTTGGTTATAGTTTTGCAAAGAATATTTGGTTGTTTGAATATATTGAAAATGAGAAAAGTGAAGAAAAAAATAAGTAAAAAATAAGTTTTGGTTGTTTTCCAAATTCCAAGTACAACTTCAAGTTGTATTTGAAATTTTTATGGCCAAACACCATAAAGTAAAAAAATATTTCGGAAAAAAGTGAATAATTCTCATGGACAAACGGGCCCTAAATCTTCCTCTTCACTCCTATTTGTGCATTGTGATATTATCAAAGAGGTAGTAACACAGAAGTAGGTCACCCAATTATGAATAATGATCTCCTAAAGTCATATTTATTTGTTTTGTAACAACAAAGTCACTCAACTTTTCCTATATCACATCAAAAATCGCCCAATAAATATTTGATCAATAAAATATGATATGACATTTAATTTAGTTTACATGGACTTTTTTTTCTCAATCCACGTGACAAAAAGACCCGACCCCAGGCGACCCAAATCCCACTCAAATTAACCCTTATTAACCCTATTCTCTCTTAATTAAAATAGAGTTTCACTCTCTTAATTAGTTTTTGTAATCATTTGGACTGTAGCATTAATGTTTTCTGTAGGCTTTGTTGGAGTGAAATTAGCAGTAGTATGGTGCACTCTCAGGCTAGTTCTAATGTAAATATAGTACTGAGAAGGGCCTCTGGATTTAAGTAAGTTTGCTTTACTATAAGTCTTTTTATTACCAAAAAAATAAAAAAGAAAGCATTTGACAGTTGCTATGTAGAGAACAGTTGCAAATTGCCTGTTATTTTGTTATGGAAGGTATATGAAAAACCATTTTTTGTTACTGATATCTTTGTTTAAACCTTAGTATATATATTTCCCAAATAGCTGCAGTCTGAAGCTAATATGGAGTAGAAAGATATTACAAGGGACTTGAGTGAAGATTGAAAAAAGCCTACATTTACTTAATGTTGTCAAAAGAATCCTTATGGACTTCGCCTGAGAGAAGAAAAAAGAAGATGACAAGATTTTAAGAAAATGGTGGGCCAATTTCTCCCGGAGAGAGTGAACCTTTATTTTAATTAAGAGAGAATAGGGTTAACTTGGGTTTGAGTTTGGGTCGGGTCCGGTCGGGTAGGATCTTGTTGCCACGTGGACTGAGGAAAAAAAATTATGTGAACTAATTTAAATGTCATGTCATATTTTATTAGTCAAATATTTATTAGGTGACTTTTGAAGTGATATACGAAAAGTTGGGTGATTACAAAATAAAGAAACATGACCTTGGGAGATCATCATCCATAGTTGGTTGACCTTCGATGTTACTACCTTTATTATCAAGTATCCGCCTAATATTTCAACTACATATTATTCCCTTCATCCCATTTTAACTGTCGTTTGGTTCTTTTCACACTTATTAAAAAAATAAAATATAAAGTATGGGTTCCATTATATTATGCATAAAAGACGGGGGTGTGGGGTGTGGGGGTAGTAAGTTATAGTTGAGAATAATTTCCAATTTTACTTTTCAATTCCTAAAATGAAACGTAATTATTTTGGGACTGTTTTTCTGAGCTAAAGTGACCAGTAATTTAGGACGAAGGGAGCATATAACTACGTAAGAGATTCTATTCGTGATACCAAAAGTACTTAGAATTTTTCTTGTTTCTATAATTGCAGCAACTGCAACTATGGTCCTTGTGGAGTAGCCATAGGGGAAAACCTCCTGGGTAATCCTGATTTGGTGGAGAATGACGTAGTCATCTCATTCAAATCTGCAATTTGGTTCTGGATGACTCCTCAACCACCAAAGCCTTCGTGCCATGATGTCATCCTCGGGAAATGGGTCCCATCCCAATCGGACATAACAGCCCATAGGGTCCCTGGTTATGGGGTCATCACAAACATCATCAACGGAGGATTGGACTGTGGCCATGGCCCTAACGAGAGGATAACGAATGGAATAGGCTATTACACGACGTTCTGCAAAATTCTAGGTGTTAGCCCGGGAGAGAACCTGGACTGCGGCGACCAGTTGCCTTTCAGCCAACACCCCTTGTTCAGCTCTATGTAGAATAAGCTAGTACTAATCTTGTAATACTAGCTTTTATAATTTCTCGTTATATGAATAATCGTGGGCATGTGACGCTATGTTAGAAATTTTATGGAAAAATACTTGATCACGAACTTTATCAGAAAATACTTGATCACGAACCTTGCAGCAATTCTTTAAAGCTTGAGTCATGTCAATTAAGACACTGTCCTTAAAGATATTTCACCCGATATGAGTGTATCCCCAAAGTTCAATAAGTTCTTCTAGTACAAAACTAGGAGTCAGAATTTAATAAAGATTTATCTTAGTATAAAACCCAGCACAATAGCATAAAAGGAAGAATTTGTATTAACTTCTTTCTTCAACTGAGAGGACCAAAGACTAGGATAATGGTTAATGAGAGAAAGATGGGTCACTAAATGCTATTTAAGTCACATAATCAAACGTTGGAGTTGTTAATGACATGTTAGAAATGTCAATCAATATGATAACGATAGAATTGGTTTACCAACAATTCTTTTTGGGATATTAATAAATTAGTTTTATAACAATCCCTTACATATCTCAAAAAGAATAATATGGAATAAATAAGAAGTTTTGCTGGGTTTTCACATAAGAGTACAATGCGTCGAATCTTGTGTCTCGTAGACTATGAACTAGACCTAGATAAAACAAGATTGAACTTACAGAATAATTGGTGAAGTTTAAAACTTCTATGAACCAAGAATTCTTTTGTAAGCCTAGGGTATTATTCTATCATATTATACTCATACAATATTTGTCGGGTTTTACACTAAGAGGTTATGCACGTGTCCTTGTATTCATGAGTACTCTAGAAATCCGTCACAATTTCATAGGAGCGGCACCACTCCACACTCATATAGGACCACCCATCAAGTATGTTCTGCAGAGCAATGCACCACCTATAGGATATGGTAATGGATTGAGAGTATAACTCATCCCTCACTTTGCCTTGCAGAACTGCACTATATTCACACACTATAGGAAGAAACATAATTTAATAGTGCACCTTTGATCAACTAATGACTTGTTATTACCCATATGAACCTAATCCATAGGATCTCCAATCACATAGGTTGGGTTACATCATTGTTGATCTTCTCAATTGACAAAAGTCTCATTCCCCTCGATGTTTCTTTTAGTCTTGTGAATCAGCCAAATTCACCCCAGACATCATATAATTATATATAAAAAATTATCACATCTCACAGCAGCTGCTCTTATCACAATGTGTCTCAAACAAAGTTGATTTTGTTTTAACTTGAATAGTCGCTGAGTATTTTCTAAACCATTCAGTCATAACCAGCCAACTCCAAAGCCTCAATTCAGATATCATAATCCATTTAGTAACTAAGCTTTGCTTAACTGATTTATATGTTATTTCACCCTCTACTAAAGGTGAACACATAGTTTCTAATGAATTTTGTCTCATCTAACTCAAAGATCCAGATATCATCATTGTATCTCTCTAATACAAATACCATAATTCATGGTACTTCTCAAATATTATTTTTTCAAAATTTAGGATTGATCCCATCATCCATGGTTTCTTTCCAAAACTTTATTTTCAAAACATTTTGAACAGTAAGATCACACATAAAAATATCACTTTTTAAAACAATTCTCTCAACATAACTCTAGTAAGATATCATGACTCCCAGAATTTCAAAAACTTTTATGTAAGGGGATAATATTTTCATGACTCGTACAAACCAATTCCTCATAAAATATTTCATCTTATTAATAACAATCTAGTAATATTTCGCCCAAATAATTATGTAAAATTTACTCACATTATGTCATCATCAACAAAATATTTTTAAAAAGCAAATATGAGAAAAGTAAGCATTGAAACTAAAATTTTTTGTCATTTATTTAAACATAGTAAGCACAAATATACTATGATTGCAATATTCATTGCTCATAGAAATATGATGTTGGTTGGCACAACCTTATCATACTCAAATAAAACCTTCAAAAAAAAATTTCTTTCCAAATGTGAGTTTAAGAAGATTTTTTTTCTTTTTTTCACAACTACTTAAATTCTCGAATCACCAAAATAAATACAACATTCTTCTTCTTCAATTTGGGTGTAAAACACAAAATTATTTTGTTAGCACAAATATGCTTAGTAGCACCAAAGTCTAACACTCAATCTCTCACATTAGCCACAAGATTCACTTGAGAAATGACCACAATAATTATATTATTCATTAGTCAAATTTATTTTACTTAGCGGGATTATCATTTCTCCTAATCTTCTTCAACATTTAGGGACATCGATAGCTTAGTTTTCCACTCGCAAAATACTAATTATATCCCTGGAAGATCTTATTATTAGCTTTGCATCATATAAATAAAATCGCCAATCAGCAGTAATTAATGATCTCAAATTAATTTTCCTTTACGCTAACACAATTCGTTCACCAAGCATATAACATGAAAATATAGTTATGTGCTCAGAAATAAAGTTAGTAGAAAGACAACATCCTTCATGAATCCTTATTACATAATGTCACGCCCCAAAACTCACTCTAGACTTGACTGGAATCCAATGTCATGAACAACATCGGAAGAACTTTATAGATCAATAACCACCAAGTCAATTTTTTTTTATAATCTTTCATTAATAGTTGAAGAGATGTTATAAATAACTAATTAAAGATCATTGTCATAAATTATGAAATAAAAATCAGCAGAAGTGTTATTCAACATTTAAATTAAAATGTGGCAACATCCCTCCATAAAACAGAAGAGATATCCAAGACGCTAACCACAAGTTTATAACTATCTATGGAGCTTCTAAGAAAATAAACTAACTCAAGACACAACCTGAAACTGCCAAGAAATAATAATTGACTCAATGAAAACCCACGAACAAATGTGTGGGCTCACCAACAATCTGGAAAACAACAAGTACTCCTTGTTGACACCTAATTTTGTCCCTCCTTTATTTAATTCTATTCATTCAGACGTCTAAATTTATTGACGAGCTAGATACTTTATTTTCACTGCTATTTATATTCGCTACTTTTATTTTTAACATTACAAGTATTAATTTATCACAAATTTTAAATGTTCATCGTCATTTCACTTTCGGGTTGGGAATCGTTAAATTAATTACAAGACAACACTTTGTAAATCCTTACTTTCTATATACTGTTGACACCTAATTTTGTCCCGCATCTCCTCCGAAGTACCTATTTATACTTCTGGTATTTCGAGAAATTAAAAAATATGCATTTAAATTTTACTATAATTATTAGTCTTTTATTCTTCTGCAGTTTATTATTATCATTATTATTATTATTATTGTTATTATTATTATTATTATTCTTAAATTATCATTTATTACTAATTGTCATTTATTATTATCATTCTTGTTATTTCCATTATTATTATTAGTATTATTATTATTATTATTATTATTATTATTATTATTATTAATTACTAGTCATTATTATCAGCGTTATTTTTGTTATCAATTATTTATCATCATTATCATCGTTATTTTATTATTAATTATTATCATTGTTTTATCAATAATTGTTATTTATTATTATTATTATCATCATTTGTTATTTTTTATTATTATTATCATTATTATTACCAGTATTATTGTTATTAATTTATTATCATTTTGTTATTATCAATAATTGTTATTTATTATTATTATTATTGTTAATTATTATCATCTTTATTATTATTATTAATTATTCTTATTGTGATTTTGTTATTAGTTATCCATATTTGTTAGCCACTATTATTATTATATCTATTATTATTTTTTATCACCATTATCATCATCATTATCATTATTACCATTATCATTATTGTTATCATTATTAGCAGTATTACTACCGCTATTTATTTGCTGCTATTATTTAGTATTGTTGAAACTTGCATTTCTCAACGTTTCTACCAGCTTCCGCATACACATCGCATTTATTTCACACATTTAAATGACAGCGTTTGTTTGTTATTAAATGTTTATTGCACGGTCATTGCAACATCATATAATTTTATTATCCGGATCTTTTATAATTACATATTTCCGTATTAGGTGATATTCTGGCACCCTTAGTACATCGTTAATCGGAATGGGTCTCTTATCCAAATTTAAAAGCCGAACTATTTCTTGCACTCGGTCCGTATTTTGACTTACCGGACCCCAAATCAAAGTCCGATTAACTCCTAATATTTTTGGACCAGACCATATTTTCTATCTCAATTTTTTTAGACCAATCCATGTTTTAATTCTAGTCCATTCTTTCAATACTCAGTCCAAAATTTGACCCAGTCCATTTGAATTCTAGTCCATTCTTTCAATACTCAGTCCAAAATTTGACCCAGTCCACAAATGGACTGGGTCCAGCCCATTTTCGCCCAAAATAAGGGAAACCCTAGGTTTCCCTCTTTTCATTTTCCTCCATACCCACGCCGCACCCCTTTCTTCCTCTTTCTCTTCTTCTCCTCCTTTCCCGCCTCTCTCCGCCGCTCCTCTCTCTCCCCCTTTTCCTCCTTCTTCTCCGCCTCCCCACTCACGCCTGTCCCCCGCTCCCGTCTCTCTCATACGCTCCTATCCTTACTTTAATACAAACAAAAAACCCTATAAATTTGGGGGGATTCAGTGTTTTTTGAAGAAAGAAATGGGACGGTTTCCTTGAGAGGAGTTTCCTTGTTAATGGGTCTTAAAGGATGCCTAATACCTTCCCTTTAGATTAATTTGAACCCTTACCTAGAATCTTAAGTTTCGCAGACCTTAAACAGAGTTCACTTTAGAAAATAACTTTAATAAACTTTAGGTGTCCTAATTCACCCTAAATAATTAGGTGGCGACTCCTTAAAAACAAACAAAATAGGAATCTCCAATATGTCGTACTTCTAATTTTAACCCAGGTTAAAAAAGGGGTGTGACAGCTTGGCGACTCTGCTGGGGATTACTTAGGTTCTAACCATAACGGACTTAGTCTAATAGGCTTTGTGTGCTTATTTGAAATTACTTTATTTATTTGTTAACTGTTTTTTACATGCTATTAATTGTTTGTTGATATAAACTGTTTGTTTGATATAAACTGTTTATGTGTTACTGCTTTGATAAACTGTCATTCCGTTCATATTTCTTCCACTTCTGGAAACTCACACTATCACACGTACACGCGAGGTGTGTTTTGCTCACCCGTAAATTTGTTTCATAGAATCCAAATTTTAGGAGAGTTGGCGTATGCGCGGGGTACCCGAGTAACGGGGACCGCGTAGCCTTCTCACTCGAGTTGTCCGCTCGGGAACCTTGTGTCTAGTAAACCCACTCTTAGTCAGCCTAAGATAGAGCTGAACCAACACCCTTTATTAAGAGCATACATTTTATAACCTAGGAGGTTTAATACCCTTGGTGTATTAAACCCATTAGACAACTTTACCCAAACGTCCAAGCGGGTTCACGACCCCAAGTGACACTAATCATACTTTATGTGCATGTTTGAAGGATAATTGTGCCTAAATATTGACTATTTGCTCTAAATTAATTAAACTTTAGGAGGTAGGGAATGACTAACGTTCCTATGACAGGTATGGATTTGCATTGGAGCACAACAAATGACGAAGATCAAGGACATCACAAATGGAACCAGAAGTTAAACATAGGAAATTTTATTTACTTTATTTTAGGAAACACTTTATGTTGTATTCATTGGACGTGTAATAAATATTACATTGTTTTGTACTTTATTTTTTGAGAAATAGAATCTGTTTAATTAATCAAAGCAACGGGATGACATATTATGGCACATTTTACCCTTCAAACAAACGATAGGCCTACCTCTGGCACAAAGAGGTCACATGCATATTAGGACGCGTTATGGTTTGATATACTTGTTTGACAATTTGTTTGACTCTATTTGATGGATTATTTGCTACATGCCTTACTTGACTCTATGTGATCATGACTTTACCTACTTGACTCTATGTTATGGGACTGACATCATTTTTTTTTTTTTTTTTTATGTTCTTATATCCCCAAAAAGAGAGTTGATTCATGTTGACACCGAGACACCGACCATCCGGGATGCCGAACCAGGAGAAACTTTGAAGAATTGGATTCTTACTCCGGGAGTCTTGGTAGTTTGAACATGTAAAAAAAAAAAAAAAAACTTTTGAAATAGTACGATTTTAAAATTGAGGTTTGAATCATGCTCAAGACTTTTGTTGCTTTACCTCATCTTTTGAAAACTTAATCGCAAAATCTATGCATTTCTGATTTTCCTTAATCATCTATTATTATTTTCTACTTTATTTATCAAATCTGTCAACTCTATGATTGTGACATAAGATGAACGAATAGCATACGTCTCAAGAGAGTGTAACAAAGAAAAACAAGAGGACAAGACAAGATCTCACTTGGAAAAAATCGAAATAGCCGATAGACAATAACACAAGCATGAAAGTTATCAGTCAAGATGAAATCAAGGACGACATTAGGTTAGACAGCCTAGTCTGCAACCTTTCCTTTAATACATATGAACTACGCTGACCTGATTCCCATGGCGGGATACGTAGGCAATCCAGATCGGGTTCGGTCCCTTATTAGAAAATTTTAAACCATTCTTATATACTTTACGAACTACGCTGACCCGATTCCCTCGGCGGGATACGTAGGCAGCCCACATAGGGTTCAATTGCATTTGAAAAAAAAAAATCAAAGATTTTGCATGCATACAAACTACGCTGACCTGATTCCCGTGGCGGGATACATAGGCAGCCCACATAGGGTTCGGTTGCATTACAACAAAAATCCAAAAATCCTTATACAAGGAGAACTACATGGCCTGATTCCCTCGGTGGGATTCGTAGACTATCAACATACCGGTCCGTCACAGCTAGATAAAAATCCAACAAATCTTTTACCATTTATATAACAGAACTACACATATGGCCTGACTCCTTTGGCGGGATTCGTAGACTATTAACATACAGATCCGTCACACCTAGATAGAATCCAACAAACCTTTTACCATTTATATAGCAGAACTACGCCGACCTGATTCCCTTGGTGGGATACGTAGGCAACCTATATAAGGTTCGGACATACCGCAACATAAATTTAGCATACTCTTCTGAACCCAAAACTGGGGCATATTTTGAAAAGATATAGACAAAACAACAATTGTGCATCGACAAGATTAAGGCTACCAGACAGGAAGTATTATGAACCGATTACTTTAGAAGTGTCACAATCTAAAGTTGGCAGAATATTTTACAACTTACATATATATACATTTACACATATATCTTTTCTTATATACATATACTTACGCATATTTCTTTCCTTATACATATACTTACATACATGCCTTTCAAATGAAACACTTTCTTTCAATTGTTTCACTACTGTTCATCTACCGAGGCTTGAATGGAGATCACAAAATCCAAACAAATAAGACGAATGGAGCAGCCAACAACGTCAAGCTTCGAGTCAACACGAATCAACTTCCCCCTCCCAAACTAAGAATTTTTCTTTGAGCGCAGGAACCTAAAATCGCGAGATCAACAGTCAAGTCTAGAGGTGTCAATATGGGCTGGCCCAGCCCAACCCAACCCAGCCCTAAAGGGCTAAAGAATTAAATGGGCTAGGACGGGCTGACCCTTTTAATTGAAGGGCCTACAAAATGGCAGCCCAACCCAGCCCTAAGCGGGCCGCGGGTTAGGACGGGCCAGCCCTTTAAGTTTTTTCGTCTTCCGAAATAACATTTTCTAAGTGATTTTTGGTACAATTTGAACATGAAACTTATGCAATATAAAATAGAATCTTCTACCACACCATTCTTAAGCAAAATCATATCATAGAAGAAAAAAATTTAAGAGAACAAATATAAATTATTATTTTTGATCACTAATTCAGATCACGTTCAAAAGAAATTAAACATAATATAAATTCTAAGACTAAAAAGTATTACTTTATTTTCTAATTTACTACTTAGTAGTAAGTACATTCTTTTTTAATCATTACTTTTATCTTTTTGTTTAATTTACTTATATTTTTTTTAAAAATTAATTAATTTATTATTCTTTTCTGGCCTCAAGGGCTGGCCTCAGCCCAACCCTTGAGGCCGGCGGGCCAAGAGAGGCTGGGCTTTTGAGCCTCACTTCTATATGGGCCAAATAAATCCTAGCCCAACCCTACTTAAATGAAGGGTTGGGTTGGGCCGGCCTCGCGGGCCAAGCCCATATTGACAGCTCTAGTCAAGTCTATCAATCAGGGCCAAAAGCATCATTTGGCTCATTGTGGCCTCGCCTCAAAAGCCATACGGCTTTACTTCCAACCTTATCTTTTAATTTATTTTTATCAAAATAATTTTATAACTTTATACACCTGTTTTTGTAGGTTGACGAGATTGAAGGCGAATTAAATCAGGATTACGTGTCCTAAATTTGGCCTGTCATGATACCATCAACATCATGAGCCAGACGGCTATTCCACCACTTTACTCCATACTTTATCAATTATTTTATCATATACTTTACCAGCTTTAACCATTTTACTCTGAACTTTGCAGGAATCATTGTTAAGTTTCCGAAGATAGCTGAAGGCATCTCCCAAGACCGCTGGAGGCATCAATATCACACCCCGAGGATAACTATACATTTTAGGCTCGTCCGCCTTTAATAGGACATCATTTTTTCAAAAGCATTGCATTGCATATGCACTACTGATTTCAAATGCCCGACAAAGGGACAACATCATTGTTCGCAAACGCACAACATTTAGGCTCGTCCGCCTTTAATAGGACACTCTAGGATTGTCCGCCTTTAATAGGACACTTTAGGCTCGTCCGCCTTTAATAGGACACTTTAGGCTCGTCCGCCTTTAATAGGATATCATTTCTTTAAATGCTTCACACGGCATATGCATCATGTCCTCGAAAACAACCGGAGACATGCTTGGGTTCGTCCACCCTAAAATAGGACATTTTAGGCTCGTCCGCCTTTAATTGGATATCATTTCTTTAAAATGCCTCACACAGCATATGCATCATGTCCTCGAAAACAACCGGAGACATACTTGGGCTCGTCCACCCTAAAATAGAACATTTTAGGCTCGTCCACCCTAAAATAGGACATTTTAGGCTCGTCCGCCTTTAATAGGATATCATTTCTTTAAATGCCTCACACGGCATATGCATCATGTCCTCGAAAATAACCGGAGACATACTTGGGTTCGTCCACCTTAAAATAGGACATATTGGGTTCTTCCACCCTAAAATAGGATATTGGGTTCTTCCACCCTAAAATAGGATATCGGGTTCTTCCACCCTAAAAATAGGATACTTGGGTTCTTCCACCCTAAAATAGGATGCTTGGGTTCGTCCACCCTAAAATAGGATACTCGGGTTCGTCCACCCTAAAATAGGACATATTGGGTCATTCTAACCTAAAATAAGAATTCACATATTTATCTTGAATTTTACAGGATTGGCGTCGAGTCTCTGAAGACAACCGGGGGCATCATTCGGCTATACAGTCTCATATGCATAAGCCAGACGGCTACACTATGACACTACTCTCTACCTTATCATTCACTTTACCAATTCTAACGATTTTACAGGAATTATCATTAAGTCTCTGAAAACAACCGGAGACATCATTTGGCTGTACGACCTCATTAGCATATCATTGAGTCCCGAAGACAACCGGAGACATCACATGGCTACACAGCCTCACCCGCATAAGCCAAACGGCTACATCATAGCATCAAGTCCCCGAAAACAACCGGAGACGTAGCATCAAGTCCCCGAAAACAACCGAAGACGTAGCATCAAGTCCCCGAAGACAACCGGAGACATATCATCAAGTCCCCGAAGACAACCGGAGACATCGCATGGCTACACGGCCTCACCTGCATAAGCCGAACGGCTATACACTTATTTTACTCCTTACTTCATTCCTTTATTTCATCATCTACCTTATCACTTTAATGAATTTACCTTAAAATTCGCAGATATCATTTATCATCGAGTCCCGGAAGACAGCCGGAGACCTTATCACTATCGTTTTCAAATGCAACTAGAGATATTATCATATCCTCAGCATACGCGTCACACATTCATTCATGTCCCTGAAGACAACCAGAGACAACATTAGCCACACGGTCGCCAAGCTGTCACACCCCTTTTTTAACCCGGGTTAAAATTAGAAGTACGACATATTGGAGATTCCTGTTTTGTTTGTTTTTAAGGAGTCGCCACCTAATTATTTAGGGTGAATTAGGACACCTAAACTTTGTAAATCCTTACTTTCTATATACTGTTGACACCTAATTTTGTCCCGCATCTCCTCCGAAGTACCTATTTATACTTCTGGTATTTCGAGAAATTAAAAAATATGCATTTAAGTTTTACTATAATTATTAGTCTTTTATTCTTCTGCAGTTTATTATTATCATTATTATTATTATTATTATTATTATTATTATTATTATTATTATTATTATTATTATTATTATTATTATTATTCTTAAATTATCATTTATTACTAATTGTCATTTATTATTATCATTCTTGTTATTTCCATTATTATTATTAGTATTATTATTATTATTATTATTATTATTAATTACTAGTCATTATTATCAGCGTTATTTTTGTTATCAATTATTTATCATCATTATCATCGTTATTTTATTATTAATTATTATCATTGTTTTATCAATAATTGTTATTTATTATTATTATTATCATCATTTGTTATTTTTTATTATTATTATCATTATTATTACCAATATTATTGTTATTAATTTATTATCATTTTGTTATTATCAATAATTGTTATTTATTATTATTATTGTTAATTATTATCATCTTTATTATTATTATTAATTATTCTTATTGTGATTTTGTTATTAGTTATCCATATTTGTTAGCCACTATTATTATTATATCTATTATTATTTTTTATCACCATTATCATCAGCATTATCATTATTACCATTATCATTATTGTTATCATTATTAGCAGTATTACTACCGCTATTTATTTGCTGCTATTATTTAGTATTGTTGAAACTTGCATTTCTCAACGTTTCTACCAGCTTCCGCATACACATCGCATTTATTTCACACATTTAAATGACAGCGTTTGTTTGTTATTAAATGTTTATTGCACGGTCATTGCAACATCATATAATTTTATTATCCGGATCTTTTATAATTACATATTTCCGTATTAGGTGATATTCTGGCACCCTTAGTACATCGTTAATCGGAATGGGTCTCTTATCCAAATTTAAAATCCGAACTATTTCTTGCACTCGGTCCGTATTTTGACTTACCGGACCCCAAATCAAAGTCCGATTAACTCCTAATATTTTTGGACCAGACCATATTTTCTATCTCAATTTTTTTAGACCAGTCCATGTTTTAATTCTAGTCCATTCTTTCAATACTCAGTCCAAAATTTGACCCAGTCCACAAATGGACTGGGTCCAGCCCATTTTCGCCCAAAATAAGGGAAACCCTAGGTTTCCCTCTTTTCATTTTCCTCCATACCCACGCCGCACCCCTTTCTTCCTCTTTCTCTTCTTCTCCTCCTTTCCCGCCTCTCTCCGCCGCTCCTCTCTCTCCCCCTTTTCCTCCTTCTTCTCCGCCTCCCCACTCACGCCTGTCCCCCGCTCCCGTCTCTCTCATACGCTCCTATCCTTACTTTAATACAAACAAAAAGCCCTATAAATTTGGGGGGATTCAGTGTTTTTTGAAGAAAAAAATGGGACGGTTTCCTTGAGAGGAGTTTTGAAAATTCCAAACCTTATTTCTGTTCGCTCTTTTATTTTTTCGAAGTCAAGCATATAAAAATTTCGGGGGATTTTCTCAGGTTTTGGGAGGATACACAAGTTTTCCTGTCCTCAAGTCTTAAGCTTCGTTTCTACTTTAGTCTTGTTTTTATTTTAAAATCAGGAAGAAAAAAACCTTCTGTTAAAATTATAAGATTTGGGACTGAACATCGTTTTAAAAAAGGGATTATGAGGATTTGAGGGGATTTTCGGTATTTTGGGGGATTTATCAGATTTTGAGGAAGGGGATTCAGCGTCATCGTTTCGAATTCAAGAGCATGAAAATTCAGAGGTGTTTTGGTAGTCATTGCTAGAATCTGAAGACCATTTTGAAGTAACCAACTTATTTTCTAAAGAAAGAGTGTACTATTTCTGTTTCTATTGGGATTTTGACTTGTTGGTTTGTTTCAATCTGAGGTTCGAATCGCTCGTCGTACTTGGGTCTATTCATAACGAGAGAGTAGATTCGACGACCTCGGCGCCCTGTTCACTGTACCCAAAACAGGTCAGAAATACTCCTTCTCTCTCTGCCTTTAATTTTGTTATATACAGACTTATGTAGCTAAGTTAGTTTAATTTAGAGCGATTATGATTTAGCATGGTGATTAACTATTTTGCGAAGTATGTTTCGTTAGTCCAGTTTGCCGAGATATCGGAACTGTATCATATAGTTAATTTGCCTTAATAGGATTGTATGTGCTAGAGTAGTTGGTTACTAAGCATGTTGATTATTGCCGGATGGATAATGTTTTCTACCTTATTTGATAGTTGAACATGTTCGGCATATTTAGATTGGCTCAATATGAGTTGATTATGCGTATTGTTTGAATCTCCTCTATTTAAAGTCCAACAAGGATCAATACCATGTTTTATCTATAATATATGAGGATGTCTACGATATCAGTGTGTAAAAATAACAACAGCCTTCTAGTCCTTCCCTTTTGTTTATCTTTCCCGCTTCTGTTGTAAAATCATAACGCTTAGTTCATTTTCAAGAACTTGTCGTTATAGTTTTTTTAAAAAAAATATATAGTTGATGTATATGTTTGTCCCTAGTTTCCTTGCTGTTCTTAAATGCCAAATACATATGTTAGCAACTTATGATTCTTTGAGTAGCATCCATAAACCAGGTATTCGACAATGTCAATAACTCTCCCTTTACTGTATTTCATCCCAAATAAATGTAGCAGTCTCCTGTTTGGATCATAGTAGGTTACATTTCAATTGCATCCCCTTTGAACTCTTTATTCTTAAAACTATGATTGAGTCCACACTTGAGAATTGATTCCTGTTTAATGCAATCATCTGTAACTTAATGATGAATATGAAATTGGTTTATTTAGTGTTAGTTCAACTAGAGGAACAAGCTCAGAGTTAGCAAAACTGTCTTGTCAAGTTCAGAAATTTAGAACATGTCTTTACTTGATTCTCATTTAGTAGATGAGTTTAAAATTTGAGAAGTAGTTTGTTCAGTCGTTTATAACTGTGCTTTGATCCTTTTGTCTCAGACCTGTAGAGATCACCCTCATCTGAGGATCATCTTATAAAACAAGAAAGAAATTGTGTTTTAAAGGATTAAAAGTGACAAGTTTAATTTATGCAATTTATTTGTGTAAATAATGTCGCTTGAGTTTCTTTTACTGCACCACAGACTAAGCATATAGTTGTTTCATGTGTGTTAAGGGGACTGCACTGGTCCAACTGCGGTTATGCAATAGAATTGTTATGAACAGGCAAGTTGTTTCAATTAGGGTCATTGCAAAATTTATAAGTTAGAATGATATTATCCTTCTAGGACAGTCTAGGTAAAGCATATTATTCTTCCCTTGCGAGAAGCGTGTTGCTGCATTAAGTTTTATTAAACTTGGTTAATAATTTTCTTTTTGTTTCAATAGTATATAAGGTAGATGTTTCTCAGTGGTTTTAGTCCAATAACAATAGATGATTAATCAAGAAGCTTAGCAGATAACAAAAGGTGGTCTGTTTGGAATTGATGGAAAATTTGTCTGTTTCACTATTTGGTCATTAAAGAATCAGAATATTGTTTTAGCCTCACTATGGATTTCACTTCAACTGTTGCTTGACAATAACAACCCTCTCTGCTTAGTGCTACTCACGTAATGTTGTTGTCAACATGAATAGTGGTACATCCTAAAGACTAATGAAACTAGAATAACATTGTGGTCTTGTTCACTTTTATTTGTTTCTTTATGAATTTTGACAAGCAGATTTCCTTCTAATGGTTTTCTTATTTTCTTTTTTTCATTCTTTGCATGAACGTCGGAGCCGAAGAGTTCTACTTTGGGACTCAACGACACCGCAGGACCTGAGCGCGTATCCGCTACTTCACTCATATATCTCACCCTCTCGAATCACACATCCAAACCGAGAACGAACGAGAGGGGCACAACAAAACAGTAGACGTCCCATTAATAGCTTTCAATATCCTTCTTCTTATGCATTGTTGGTGTGGTTTTTCTTTGTCTATTTGGATGATTGTTTGACCATGATGTTAGGCATTGTGATGAGATTATTTTACTTAGAGCTTGATCCTATAAGAATTAGTCTCAAATGATTATTTCAGAAAGCAATAACCGAAATGTTTTAATCATAATATTAGCCGTCATTAAGTAAATACAAAGTAAAAAGATGGATTTTATTCTAAGTAAGCTTCAACTTAAAATTTGAAAAAAAAAATGATTTTTTTTACCCATTGTTACATCACGTCATTTTAAAAAATGAAGGGAGATTTGCTTATGTATGATATCATCTTTCTTTCCTAAACAAAGTTCTACGTTATTCATGCTTATTCAAGTGACTAGTCCTATTTTTAGAGGTTTTTTTCAAAATACTTAGCTTTTTTATTGCAAGCGGTCCGCTACACTTATGCTCATTGCTCAGTTGGCAATATTTTTAGAAGTGAATACAACATCACAAGTTTTACGTTAATCATTGCGTAGTGGTTTCAACGTCTCGTTTTAAAAAATAAATGATCGGAATATAATCAGTAGACATTTATATATTTTAACAACTCTTTAGCACATTTGCACTTAGCCTAATTAAATTTAAAGTCAGGTCAGTTAACCATTGTTAATGGGTCTTAAAGGATGCCTAATACCTTCCCTTTAGATTAATTTGAACCCTTACCTAGAATCTTAAGTTTCGCAGACCTTAAACAGAGTTCACTTTAGAAAATAACTTTAATAAACTTTAGGTGTCCTAATTCACCCTAAATAATTAGGTGGCAACTCCTTAAAAACAAACAAAACAGGAATCTCCAATATGTCGTACTTCTAATTTTAACCCGGGTTAAAAAAGGGGTGTGACACTCCTAATCCGCGAGATCTGTCTGTACTTGCTCTTCTTCGTTACCTAACACGCCATCAAAAATAATAATGGTATGTCTGAGTACTGGGTACTCAATGAGTGTCTCCGGGACAATAGCTAATATAACAAAATAATATAATAAGGATCAGTAAAGCGGTGTCCATAAAAGCAGTTTAAATTAAGAGATAGAATAAATCACCAAACTTAGTAACACCATTAATGAAAAACAGTTAAAGAAGAAATAAATCAATTTCAACTCATTATGTCGTTTATCACATTTAAATCTTTCAATCATGAATCCAAGATCATCAACAAGCCACTCACAGGCAACCAAGGTATCACACATGCCAATACAGGCCCAAATCAACATAACGAAGGGATGACCATTTAAGGTTCCCTAAACCGCATAGAAGCACCACATCGGGGTTTGTCACCCCTCGACGGCTATCCTTCCTCCCGAATAGCTAGGCAAAACCACATCATGGTTATGAACCCTCGATGACCACTCTTCCTCCCGAATGGCGTCGGGGCTATCAACCCTCGATGGCCACTATTTCTCCCGAATGGCTAGGCAAACACCACTAGGATCCATAGTGACTACTCTTCCTCCCGAGTAGCTAGGCCAATCACAAACAATATAAATCATGACAAAAGATTCGAATCACAATCCTAGCATAGGAGCCGAATCACTCAAATCATGGCATAGAAGCCGAATCACAAGTCATATCATGATAATCACATTATTCATTAAGGATTATGTTCGTCATCCCATTATAGGGGTACATCAAGCCGTTTCAGTTTTAGAAACCGGTTCACTTCTTTAAACAAGTTTCAAGTTCAACATAATCCATTATAGAGCATTCACATGAGATAGTCAATGTTGACACCCAATTTTGTCCCTCCTTTATTCCAATTCATTTTCTTGAGCTTCTAAATTATTAATAGACTAAATATCTTATTTTTTTGCCCTTACTTTATTACAATTGCTACTACTATATTATTATTATTATTATTAAGTGTTGTTACTTGATTAATACCTCGCACATTTGCTACTAAATTATTACGTATTAGTCATAAGTATAACCCAGATAATATTTTACTCTACTATTACCTTACTTTTATTTTATCTACTAATAATAAAATTAGCATGTTAAATCTCACCTTATTAATGGTAATTGCTAAATTATTACTATCACACACACACACACATATATATATATAGTATTCATTTTGTTAATACAAAGAAGCTCAAAGAAATACAAGGAAAAGAGGCTTAAATCCTAAAATAGGCCAAAATGTTGTCCATTACATAGAAGCATCAGCAGCCTAGGTTTTACGACCCAAATGTAGGCCAAAATTAGTCTTCAAACCCACCACTCAGACCGAGGCCCAATTAGGATAAGGCTAGCCCAATCTTCCAAGAGTCAAACTAGGTTTACCCTCTCTCATAATTTTCTCTCTCTCCACGCCTTCACTACATCACTTCTCCATCTTCAGCCAAAATCCAAATTCCTTCATTCATAAAACAGAGTTTGCCTTGCTATTCTTGTGCAAAAAATTATATTACCCTCTCTCTTTCTTTTTTCAACTACAACATTCAGTCAAAAGGTGAATTCAAAAGATGACAAAAGCCTTTCTTCAGAAATCTCAGCAAAAATAATACTTTTCACAGATTTGATTCTTAATTTCAAACGACTCTACACCCATGACTCTCTTTGTTGTGCTTAAAATTTCAAATCTGAAAACCCTAACTTTCTCCTATAAATACCTTGTTAATGCTCAGCCGAAATAAAGCTTGAACTATGGAAAACTCTCTCATCTAAGATATTTATATTTTCTGTTGTCTCTCAAAGAAACTTTAGCATTTTCATTACTCTTACACTCTGTCCGACTCAATCTTGCTTACAAAAGGGTGGATTTGAATAGGACTTCAAAGCTTTAGTTCACTGCACCTACAAGAGGTAAAATCTGAATTTATTCTTATTTATTTAGTGTCGACATGTGTTTTGTTGTTTAGAAATCATGTTTTTAGTATCTAAGTTTATGTTCTAGAAAACATGACTATAGTAGTGAATTTGTTTAGTCGAATGCTATATAAATTTAGAATATTGCTATGTGTCTATTATATAGTATATGTATTTTTTATACACTTTAGAATTCATGTTATATGGTTGTTGGGTTTACTTCTCGTTGGAGTGTTTCCTGGATAAGAGACGTCGGCTTTTGTGATGAATGGTTATATTCTGTTGAATATTTGAAAAGTGTGTTTGTCTTTGTTTCTTAGTAGAGTGTTTAGATATCACGAATATAGGACGCAATTTCAATATGCGTTTAAATGGACTGCCTATAGATATGTTGGTGAATTCTGGATCAGTTAGCTTTAGATCTCAAATGAAGATATACATCCTAATGGTACTCACTTAGAAACTTACATTTACGACCATTCTATATGAGTAACAACCATGTTTAGTTCTGTGGCACATATTTGTAAGTTGTTAATTTTTTAATTTTAAGTTCTCTCTATGTTTAGCATCACTTAACTATGTGAGTATTCCTTGGGATGTTGAAGCCGCTTCCGATATATAAACTGTACCTACCCCTAAATGCATGTGATATCCATTTTGTGTGGAAAAAAAATAAAAAAATAAGGTGGGGCCCACGTGAACAAGTAGGAAACAATTGCCAAAAAAAAGGACATTTAAATAATGATAATAAGTTCAGGAAATGATAAAGGTACGCTTAGAGAAAATTTAAAGAAGAGAAATTCAGGAAAAAAAAATAACGATTTAAATTGAACACAAAAACCGCTAAAGAAGTCATAAAACCAAAAGATTTAAAACTTATACCTTTGGGTAAGGATAAAAATGCACTAATTTTAAACATATACGTCTCACACAAATAATGAGGAATACCATCAAGAAGACGAAATATAAACGGTCAAGAAACGTATACACATATTTTCTTAAAATGATGAAGTTGGTCTATACTTAAAAATTTAAGACTACAACAGATGCTAACACATGAAAGCATTTTTCAATGTTGTTGAGTAGAAAGAAATGATGGCATGAAACTCGATAGGAGAAGATGTATTTTAAATCTTTCAATTGGAAAAGCAAACCAGGAAAGTCATATATGGGAGAATCGGAATAAGTAAAATAATTTATTGATATTTTCAATTAATTGAATTATAATAATTTCTATAATAAAAATTTCATAATTATATTACTAAAAGGTACTCTCTTTGTCCTAATTTATGTGACATAGTTTGATTAGGCACGAAGTTTAAAAAAGAAGGGAAAGATTTTGAAACTTGTGGTCTAAAACAAGCTATAGATATTTGTGTGGATTTAAATCATTTTATAAATCATTTTATTAAAGGTAAAAGTGGAAGTTTCAAGTTAAATGATTTCTAAACATAAAAATATATCATTCTTTTTTAGACAGACTAAAAAGAAAAGTGTGGTACTATTTTTGTATTGGGGCGGTGCTAGCACAGGCTTTCATCGTCTAGTTTTTATCTAAGGCAAAAGCATTTTTCGTTCTTTTATTATCCAAAACAATATATGCAAACTAATACTCCAGGTAAACACGAATAAAAAAAACCTCCAGGTCAAGAAAGTTGTGGGTTTAAGTCACCAAGGAGCAAAAAAGAGAGCTCCTAAGGGACCCTGGGGAAAGAACGCGTGTGACCCCCTCAAACCAAAATCAAACCCTAGAAAAAATTTAAACTATTTACCCCAGATGCCCCCAAATTATGATACTAACATGCTATATAAATATACTGAGTTGGTACCATCGAAGACTGCTTCAATCCTTCTCTTAGTCCTCTATGATACCATCATGATATATAAATATATTAAGATAGTATTATGGATGATCATGTTCAATCATTCAAAAAGACACACTTTTCTCAAAAAGAACAGCTGTGATACAATCATCTTATATACATATATTGTGATGGTATCATGGAGGACTGCTTCAGTCCTTCTCGTAGTCCTCCATGATACCATCATGATATATAAATATACTGTGATGATATCATGGAGGAAGGGATTTGAACGAGGGGGCACGTCGGGTAATTAATTTGGGCTGGATTGGGAAAAAGCGAAAATAATTTGGGAGGGGACATGGGCGCATAATTAGTTTAGGTTGGACGGGCAATTAGTGATATTTTCCCTAAAAAAAAATGAACTAAGAAGCAAGACGTAATAAAATGTTGGGCCAAAATCGTTCAACCGTTTTATGGACAGATTTCAAGTTGATCAACATCAACAGCCCAAGAGGGCGGAGAATAGTCCAGGTCCACCTCCCCCATTTTACTGGATGAACGAGACTGGTACAATCATATATATATATATATATATATTTTGAATCCCCTTGCTAAAAATTACGATTCCACCACTCAATATAGTATTCACTGTCCAAAGAAAGAATGACTTAAGAATCTTATGCTAAGATGGTTAGTTATATGTGAAAGTCATCAACCGGGCTTCATTCAGCCAGATATAGGACAACGTTGCAAGACCGGTTTGTAGCCCAAACTCTAGCCCATTGAATTTCAGGCCTAAACATTGCAGGCCCATTTATGTCACTATTAGTTTTGACAGGCCCGTTATTTCTATTCCGTTTTTCTGTAGAAATACCACTTATTGGCAGTGCACTCTTCGGCTCATTGTCCTGAAACTTAGCTTGTAAAATTTGAAATTTCAAGATAGTGGCTATTCATTAATTATAGGGGATGAAACATGAATATTTATGAATTTTTTTATAGATTGAAAAGTTAAAACGAGTTGCAAACAACAGCTAAAAATTGAAGAGTGCAAACCTCTTTTAACCCTCAACATTCTTTTTGAGAATGACATAAGTATTGATTACTATCGTCAAGTTTCACATTACTATTTGTCTGAATCATGGAAACCAGAGAAAGATTTACAAGATTGACCAAAGTGTTGGTCAATGAAGATGTGTTGTTTAGGTACCTCATTTTATTTTCCTGTTGAATCCTCATCGTCCAATCCACCAACGTTCATAGGTCATTGTTTCAATTGTTACTACGAATTAGGTCAAAAAATACAATCCTTTAATTTTGTATCAACCTCGCCCGGCAAAGATAAGGTTCAATTGAAAAAAGTGTGTATCTAGCACAAGCATAAAGTCAAAACTTTGACTCCAGATATAAAGACTGAAAAAAGGATTATAACCGGAAAGAAATCCCCATTTGGTGTTTTCACCAATCCAATAAATACATAATACATATCTTCGCATACACTTTTATCATTAAACTATAGTTAATTTATTACGTTACCAATGTAAATTAATATAATTTGATGCAATTAAACACAATGTAGGTTAGTTTTTACCCGATTTTGCTTTATATATAACCTTCATTGGACAGCAATGAGAGAAAAATATTACCATTTTATACAATTTTAAATGTCTCATTTTACCTTCATAAGAATATTAACAGTAATACAAATGTATATGGCTTGATTTATACCATAACTTTTAAAAGTTTTTCCTTCTTAAATTCTATATTTAATTAAATGGTGTCACATATATGGAGACCGAAAAAGTATCACGTATTAGAGCTCCAAAATGAAGTAAAGAAATGATGAAGAAAGATTATGAAAGGTCAAGAGATAAGCTGGGATTCCATCCGGTGGCCCAAAATTAGGAACGAGTATTATAATATTTACGTTTTCTTCAAATTTCATGTCTGCATCATACATAGTAATAAGCACTCAATTGGCAAATTGCATTTGCTCTTGACTTTTCTTTAAAGAGGATAGGAGCTTTCTTAATCGTTGTGTCTCCTTTTCCTTATTCTGCTGACGTGTTCTTTTTCTACAAAAAATGTCTCAATCATATTTGCTTTTATTATCATCACCCATGAGTGACCATCATTCTTTCCTTAATCATGCAACCGACAATCAAAAAGTCGCTGCTCATCAAGCTAAGTTAATAATTTCGTACGAAACTGCCAAATATTAATTCCTTATTGGGAAAAAGTGATTTGATGAGGGGGTAAAGAGTTATCAGACCTTAATTACCATCATAAGTGTAATTAAGTTCCAACTAATAATTTGGTTAATGAACATAAGGGAAGCCCTCCTTCTTCCACAAAACAAACTCTTTTATTTTCTCAAGAGAATTCATTCATAATTACAAACATATATTGAAAATTAAACAGCTTAGTCCATTTCAGTCTATACTAATATAGTAATATATATTCATCGATATACAACAACAAGCCCAGTATAATCCCACCATATGAGGTCTGGGGAGGGTAGAGTGTACGCAGACTTAACCCCCACCTTGAAAGGTAGGGCGGCTGTTTCCGAAAGACCCTCGACTCAAGAGAGGAAAACAAGACAAAAGGTCAGATAGGACCAAGCATATCGAAAACAATATGAAAACAAGGAATAACAAAAGCGAGAAAGTCATGGTAGAACAGTCCGGAAAGAAAGGAGCATTAACTACTATAGATAAATAAGATAACCAAAGTACAACGGCCCAACAAATATAAGCAGCAATCAAATGCAGAAATCAAATGGCAATAAACAAATGAGCAAAACTACAACTACTATGGTGAAAGGATAAGCCACCTAGCCTTCTATCCTAATCTGAGTCCTCCACAACCTCCTATCTAAGGTCATGTCCTCAGTGAGCTGAAACTGTGTCATATCCTGTCTAATCACCTCTCCCCAATACTTCTTCGGTCTCCCTTTATTTCATCGATATAAAAGACATAAAATGTTTTAGGATTGTATAATATTTTTACGAAGAAAAGATATAAAAATTAGACCAGATCCAATAAACTCGGTAAAAATTTATGTGTATTACGCGTGTACATTAAATCATAATTTATTATAATTAAGTTTATAAATAAAAAATATATTAATTAATTACAATTTAGTGATCAAAGATTCAAAATACATCTGAAGAAGTAAATTATGTATTCTTTAGATTGGTATAAAACACTAGGGTGGATGATGCTTACCAATTACTCCGTCAGTTTCATAATAAGTGTCATCTTTGTCAAAAAAATTTATCCCATAATAAGTGTCATCTTAAGAAATCAATATATAAATTGACTTTTTTTTTCAACTCTACCCTTAGACAAAAACTGACAAGTTAAGTAATAACTAAATGATGATTGGAAAAGCCACATAGTAACTTGGTATTTTGGATTCCCAATGCCAAAAGATTTACTACTTGTGCATGCGCTAATCAAGAGGAAAAATAATTTATTTTATTATATAAGGGTAGTTTAGTAATCTTCACATTATATTATCGATTTTTTAATATGCATGTTTTTTGTTAAGGTGATACTAATTATTGGACGGAGAGAGTAATAAACTCAGTGGGAGCTCTTTAACAATAGAATAAAATATGGAAATTAAGCATATAATGACAAGTGTAACTTTATCCAACTCGTCAAGATTTGAGTAAGTGCTTTTCTCCATACTAGATGGCTATGCCCGTGCTGCGCACGGGCCCAACACTAAAATCTACGCACTGAATGCAGGCTCTATATTTTTCACTCCTTCAAATTAATAATGTTGGTATGGTTTAACACAAGAAAGGAAAGATGCAGATGTCTATATTGTGTTCATACTTGTGTCCTCATTCAAATAGTCTCATGCTTCAATTGAATGACCATATTTGCCTGCCAACAGAGCTAATATAAAAGGGTGTTCCCCAACAAAATAAGCTTCATAGACTGGTAATCTTGTCCAACTCCTACATATGCACTTATAGTGCCATTGGTAGTTGGTGGAAGAATTCCACCTAAAGACAACTCTCACTTGTATAGAGGCTGAAAAAGCACACATCTCCACTCTTCAGCTTCCAAAATCTCTATACTACGCAAGCAGCTATCCCAAGGAATCAGAAAGCTAGGGAATATTAAAAGTCTATTAGCAATGATTTGTAGATACTAAAAAACATTTGAAATTATCAGTAAAACGGAAAATGGAAACGTTATTGACAATGATAAATAAAGAATGAACTCGTACAATTGATAAAATGATCTCAATTTCTAGCAGAATCAGTATACTGTTCTGTAGTATAAAAAAATTCTAATATAGACATCTACAAAAGTTGTTGAAAGGAACTCAAGGATGCTACTGCAAACACAGAAAGTTCTAACTTGTTATGAACAACAAAGTTAGCACTAAAAAAGCACAACAATTAAACAAAATCTTATCAGCTTTGTGCGATGGTATATAAGTGTATATTGTGAATCTATAAAGAATAACAGTTACTAACTACCATAAATTATACGTCAAGTGTTGGTCCTAGATTCTCATTTTGATCAATTGCCAAAATGAAGCACCCAAAGCTAGAACAACCTTTCATTGTAGCATCTGTGTCTTAATTTGTCAGACCACCTGTCTGTAACTCAACACAATGATACACAACCCTATACCAAGTTTCTTATTCCTTTAATTTCGACGTCTGATTTTACCTTTCTCAAATGAGCTCGGTCTCTTTTTAAATAGATTGCGAGGAGATCACTAACACTAAGAACTCCCAAGAGCAAAATTGGGTCTCAGAACTCCTGAGTTCTCTTTCTCTTATTTTCTTCTGGTGATTTTTTTCAACTTCCCGTAACCACTTGTGCTTCCAATTTAAGGTATCTGTACTCCTAATTTTTGGTATGTTTTCTGTGTTTCTTTCTTTCTTCCTCTTTTTGAATCTATTCATTGGGTATATTTTCAAGTTTCATTCATTCTTCCTCCCTCTTTTTGCTTATAAGGAACCTCTAAAACATGTCTTAAATCCAAAGTCTTCTGCTTTGTTGGCGTTTGGTTTGAATTTTTATGCTCAAAGCAAATCCAAAAGAGCATCGCCTATACTAACAGCATCGCCTATACTAACACAACATACGTAAATGGTCCATCGCTCCCTTGACATGTTCATTTGGTCTTTATCATTCCTCGTTCAGCGCAATCTTTTTTAGGTCTTTACGCCATAACCAATATCACAAAGATTCATTTATAATCTCACATATATCTTAATATAAACTCCTATAAGCTTTAAATAGTACTAATGTAGATTTCGTTTCAGAATACATTGTAATAGAAAAAAGTTAACATGTTGAAGATGACATCTATTAATTATACCTAGCCAAGCTAATCTCAGGCTAGATACTTTCTCCAACAGCTTGTTTCAATAGGCTACTACTGTCATAATACGTTGTGCAACTTACACGAATTCATCCTTTTTATTTAATTGTGAACATTTAAACAAAATAGATATGTCTCTGGTCTGACCCATATTTATAGGCTTTACTCTAAATGCCATCTTTTAAATTTAAGGGAGCTTTCTCTTCTTCAATATTTCATTGCCTCTGCTCCAAATGTAAAAAATCACATAAGTAATTGCACAGATACCTTGTCATCATATTCTCTTCTGGACAAGACCTCTGGAGCAATGTAAGCCGGAGTCCCAACGGTTGGTTTTGGCCATGAATGCAACAGTGAGACGACTGCAATTCCAGGAGGAACGCTATGAGCATCTTAGCATTTAGTTGTGGTATTGAAGGCATAAAATTTCATTTTCACTATAGCTTCTTTTTTATTAACTCTTAAAGCGTGTGACGAACTTAAAACTAAAAACCTTACGATCTAGTCGCTGCCAAAGTAGGAAAACTCTTCTCAGGTATGAGAACTATGTCACAACTACAAACATCTAATCACATAATGGAAGTACTTGCAGAATGTCACCTCTCAACTGAAAATGTGTCGAAGCTAAGCATATTTACACTCTAAAGAAGCTCACCAGAAATAATAATCGTAAAAAATATATGCATCTTCGACTTCAAATATTACATGTACTCCAATAGTCCAATCCTCTCGACATGTTCAAGAATCACAAATTATGCTTGTATATAAGACAAACATAGTAGCCAAGATCAGTATGCAAATAAAAATCTTTAATCATTGTTTCTGAATTTAAATATAGAGACCTGACAAATATTAAATATGGTCATTGGGGTAACATACTAGGTAACTGTGACAATAGTTAATATACATTTCAAATATACTCATTTAGCTTACCAATCAGTAAATAATTATGTAGTAAAGTGATTAGAAATTCAAAATAAGCTATAACAGAATATAAAGGTTATCTTATAGCTCATCCTCCAAACAAATCTACTTGTACGCACTAAGCCACTGACACAATAAGGAATGAGACCTTCTATTAGCAGTTCTCTCCACAACATGATTCACTACTCTTAGTGACGCTCCTACTAACAGGAAAATCAATTATTTGTCTCTATGTAGAAGCTTTTAGCATCTCGTTTCAATAGGAATAAATGTAGTAGCTAACTAAAAGAGTTGTTGAGTTAACAATCAAAGAAATATATATCAACTCTAATAGAGATGTCAGTCAATGTCATTTCTACAAACAACAAATATGATGTTAAAATCTTGTGCATTATTTAAGAAAAGAAACACACACCCCTTCAGATAATTTTCACTCCTCGTGTAATCTGGTACAATTTCAATTTAGTGAATGTGTTTGTTGTCAAATATTTCCTTCAACATACCAAAATGGTCATTTCTACACCATTTGTACTTCATATCAAATGAATGTTAGTTTAACAAATAATCAAATGGAAAAAAATACACCTTAATTTCCTAATTCAAACATCCCAAAAATGTTTAATTACATCCATTTAGCAAATTTTAAAAGTACAAACAGATGAAACTTAGAGTGTAACAAACTACAATAAAAACAATCACTAAGCAAAGCTGAAAAAAATAATTTTAGAATGTAAAACATAAAGAAGGAAATTCAAAAACCTTGAGATAATAGGCTCTGCATATCTCTTCTGGAGATGCTATAGAAACAACACCACGAACATCATAGTACTCAGATTCTTCCATTATTTGCTTTTACCCTGTTATTTCCAAAATGCTAAATAAGAAACTTCTCTTTTACATCTTCTAAAATTTAGAGGTCAAAACAGATACTAACAAAGAAAAACATTCTCTTCTTCTCATTACGCACTTTAGCAGGGAAGCAGTGGAAGCACCATTAATTCTCTTCTTCTCTTTCTTTCCCTAGTTTTGTTTGCCTAAAAGCTCTTAAGCACTCTGGAAATGAAGCAGTAGAAGTACCACTATTATCTTAGCGATGTTTATGGTTTACTACTACTTTGTTTTTTCCAAAGAATGGTATAAAGCTATTATGAGAGGTGTTGTAACATGACCACTAATTCAGCAGAGGAAAAGAAAAGGGTTAGAGTTGGCGAGTAAGAACACACATGGGCCTAAATTGGTTACTACTAATATTTAGTTGTGTATTCACCACTTCTATCTGTTCCCTTCTTACTATATTATCTTCACATAATTCAAAGTAAAATGCATCTCATACCTCCATTTTGGCGGCATTAACATACTTATAGGCCTTTTCACATATCGATTAACTACATAAATTCAGAAAATTTAAGAGGACAAAGCTGATTCCAAACTACATCTCAATATTAGCCCTTGCGGATAACCATATCAAAAAATTCAATAAAAGCAAGTGATGAAAACCAAGTGATGCAGTCACCAAGCACTTCCGAGCCAAGTGATGCAGTCACTAATACAGTTGGACAACCTACAACTATGAACTAAGTACCACTTCAAAACCAAGGAAACTAAAATAACAAAAAATTTACACGAAAAAAATGAGAATAAGAATGCTTTAGAAGAATCAACAATTGTTACCTTGCCCAAAATTGAAGCATCATCGTAGATGAGTATTTCTTCACCCGCAAATTGGAGCTTGTTGCGGATGCCATAAGCAAGAGTAATCTGTTCCTGAATATCAAATTAAATGGAAAATAAAATTAATTTTTACTTCTCCTGGAATTAGGAATTATGGAGGGGTTGAAAGAAAAACTAAACACATGAAACTATAAGTAAATTAAAGTAATGACCCATCAATATTAGAACCAGAAACAGCTAAACACAGGAATGGAAGGGGGGAAAAGCATAATTAAAACAAGTCTTTGTAAAAATTATGACATAAAAAGTTAAAAACACCCAAAAAAGCACTATATCAAAATGGGAATTGACTCTAATGTGATTCTTGAAATCAGATTTCCACCAAACTGTAATAAAAAGTGAAAGCTCCAAGTATTCCTTACTTAGCAGCGAAAAATACACAGTAAACTAAGAGCACCCACAAAAGTATGGCTTCCAGAACCGCCTTGGTACGCTATTCAAACACAGCTCAAACTTTTTTTAGCCCCTTCAATTTATCAAAGCAATCACTATGTTTATTGTATACATGCATGTGTTTATTGTTTAGGGGCTCTAGAGAAGATGGTCAATTGGGTTTTGGAAACAATGAAGAGAGAGAATGTGTAAAAACTACTTTAGCAGACTACCTTGGCCTTGCCAGGAAGAAGGGTCGAGAATATGAATTACGTGACGGCTCAGATGTCAGATTGAAAGGCAAGCGTGAAATGATCGAAATGCCCTTGGAATGACGACGATCCTGCTTCAACCCGTGCTTCTAATATAGTAGAAATTCTCTGCTTGTCGTGGTTTGCTTATGTGCTATATTTTGATTGGATTATGTGGAGATTGTTTGGATAAGATATTCTTACGTGGTAGTTTTTGGCAATTTGGGATGAAGACAAACAGACTAAAAGGCAATGGAAAATGACTTCAGTGACCAAAAATTAAAATGAAAATGACTTCAGTCAATTGATCTTCCATAGTTACATCCTTTTAGAATATCTTATCATAGATCCCCGTTTGTTAGTTATCACATGATTCACATCCAAGACTTTGAGGTTCTTAGCTCTTCTTCGCTTCTTGTAAATGTTTTTTTTTTTTTTTTGTGGCATTAACTTCAACATCAGAAAGTTTATCTATTAAAAAAAAAACGTCCAAATATAAGACCAAGAATATCAACGGCTCTGAGTTTTTAAAATAGTTTCTTCTTAAAAAAATATTAAAAGAAAAAAATAGCTGGAGAAATCGATCACGGATATAAAATAAATACTAACTTAATTCATAAAGTACAAAAGGTACTAAATGATGAATAGGTAAGACACTAAATGATGAATAGGTAAGGCATTGCGTATCTATTGTTTTGTATTAATGTTACTTTTGCTCTCTCAACATTGCATATGTGCATCCTATTTATAGGAGCAACATACAAAGGATTAACATAGTTAATGGACATCCACTACATTGGGATATTTTGGGATATTTATAACACTCCCCCTTGGATGTCCATTAATAGATGATGTACCTCGTTAAAACCTTATTAAAAAAAACTGTGGGAAAAAGTCCTAATGAAGGAAAAAGAGTGCACATATCTAGAAATACGCTTTGAGAGCTGCCTCATTAAAAACCTTACCAAGAAAACCCAATGCGACAAAACTTGGTTAAGGAAAAAAGAGTACAACGCGTATTTCACTCCCCCTGACGAAGACCAAGATTCAGATGTCGGAGTCTTCGCATTCCAATCTTGAATATCATCTTCTCAAGAGTTGAAGTTGGCAAAGATTTAGTGAACAAATTTGCAGGATTGTCACTTGAACGGATTTGTTGCACATCAATATCACCATTCTTCTAGAGATCATGTGTGAAAAATAACTTTGGTGAAATGTGCTTTGTTCTATCTCCTTTTATGAAACCTCCTTTTAATTGAGCTATGCATGCAGCATTATCTTCATATAATACTGTGAGTATTTTTGTATCACACTTCAAGCCACATCTTTCTCTGATGAAATGTATCACTGATCTCAACCACTCACATTCTCTACTTGCTTCATGAATAGCGATTATCTCAGCATGATTTGAAGAAGTAGCAACAATGGACTGCTTGGTCGATCACCATGATATAGCAGTACCTCCGCATGTAAACAGATAGCCCGTTTAAGATCGAGCTTTATGTGGATCATTGTTTTAAAAGGCAGTGTCACGACTCGTCCCGGGGCTCGCCTCGGGGCAGGGCAGTGACAAAACTCCCTGGGGCTAACGTGCGGGGCTTAGTTCCTATGAGGCTTACACCCTAAGCGCCCAACCGTACGCCTTAAACACGCCTAATGCCCAACGCCCAGGGCTCGCCTAACAGTTCTTACACAAATTATATTTTGAATTTCTTAATTAAAATCATTCACCCACATAATTGTTTAACAAAATAATGATACTTAATAGTTTTTCATCTATAGAAATAGAAGATTGGGTGTAACTCATATAACAAATCGTAGTATTGGATATTTACTATTTGAGAACGTCGTGAGGGTGAATATCACTTAATTTAAAAAAAAAAAAAAACACATAGCGGAATTGTACATTTTCACTTGTCATTGGTCATAAGTCCTATGTATCAGAATTATCATATAATTTTATTTTTTGTTCATGAAGAAGTTATGTTTTAATTATAATATTGATAAATTTTATTGATTATTTGCTTATAGGGAGATAAAATGAATAGTATGATAGTAATAGTGTTTTAAGAAACTGTGTTTTTTTCCGTGTTTGAAAGTTAAAATGTTAGAATTGTTTTGCATTTCATAATAGCTTTTATTTCATTGTATTGTTTATACTTGTAAAATTATGTTATATATAATTACAAGTTATAGGCGGTGTATAATGGATTGCTTTGATCATTTTTTTGTGAGGATCAAGCGCGCGCGCGCTCACACACACACACACACACACACACATACATACATACATACATACACACATATACATATACATACATACATATATATATATATATATATATATATATATATTTCATTTATTTACAGTTTTCTTTTCTTTTATTTTTATGTAATTTTACCTATTTAAAAATATTTATTGTAATTATATTATTTTAAGAAATACTAAAAATTAAATACCCATGGGGCTTACGCCCTATACCTCGAGGCTTACGTCTCGTCGAGGCGTATGTAAAACGCCCCGCCTTTTAAAACACTGATGTGGATCAGATAAATAACCTGCATCTGCATAACCAACAAGATCTGTACTACTTTTGTTAGTATAAAACAGACCCATATCGCTAGTTCCCTTCAGGGAGTTCAAAGAAATCTGCCACATCTAGATGCATGGCTCAACATTATCTTCAGAAATAAAATTTGCTTCGGCATCCTTTTCTGCCTTTTTGAGGGAGGCTTGATATAGCTCAACAAGGTGCTTTGGCGTACGACAGGTACGTGACCAGTGCCCTTTTCCTCCACATCGGAAGCATTTATTTTCTGAATTTTTCTTTTGCACAACTTCATGCTTTTCATCCTTCCTTTTACACTGCTGGTGGTGAAGGGTATTATATGGTGCAAAACAAGAATCATGATTAAAATTCCTTCCTCGACCACGACCATGACCACGACTGGGGCCACGACCTCTTCCACGCCTAGAATGGCGAAAATTTGCCTCATTCACTTCAGGGAATGGGGCAGTACCAGTGGGTCGGCTTTCATGATTTTTCATCAGTAATTCATTATGTTGTTCAGCCACTAGAAGATGTGAGATTAGATCAGAATATTTCTTGAACTTCATTTCTCGGTATTGCTGCTGCAGGAGCATACTCGAGGCAGGAAAAGTGGAGAATGTTTTCTCCAGCATATCATCATCAGTAATATTTTCACCACATAATTTCAGTTGAGAAATAATTTTAAACATTGTAGAATTATATGCCTTAACCGATTTAAAATCTTGGAACCTTAAATGGAGCCAATCAAAACGTGTTTGTGGAAGTATGACCATCTTCAGGTGATTATATCTATCTTTCAGGTCATTCCACAGCGTAAGAGGATTTTTAACCGTCAGATATTCCATTTTCAAATTCTCATCAAGATGATGGCGGAGGAATATCATTGCCTTAGCACGGTTTTGGTTTGATGCCTCATTTTTATCTTTGATGGTGTCTTCCAGGCCCATCGCATTAAGGTGAATCTCGGCATCAAGAATCCAAGACATATAGTTATTTCCGAATATATCTAAGGCTACAAATTCACGTCTAGAAAGATTTGTCATTAGTAATGGAAAACAAAGAAATCAATACCTTCGAGGCTTGTAAAGTATTTGCTCAAGATGACAGAGTCTCGTGCTGATAACATGTTATAAACAGCTTGTAGATATTGTCCACTTTGGCGCACCTCACGGCTTTAAAACGCGTATACAAGTAAAGGCTTCAGGCTCAACTTATAAGCACGCACACAATCCCGTGTGCGAGCGATGTGGGAACTTCAAGTTCACAACACACCCCCTCATCGCGAGCATCGTGCTGATAACGTGATATAAAATAAATACTAACTTAATTCATAAAGTACAAAACGTACTAAATGATGAATAGGTAAGACACTAAATGATGAATAGGTAAGACAGTGCGTATCTATTGCTTTGTATTAATGTTACTTCTGCTCTCTTAACATTGCATCTGTGCATCCTATATATAGGAGCAACATACAAAGGATTAACATAGTTAATGGACATCCACTACATTGGAATATTTTGAGATATTTTGGGATATTTATCACATAATTAATTTGTACGGGCTAATGTTTTTTATATGAAGCTCATCATATCTCTGCCATTTTAAATATAGTTGATGCAGTAGTAAGATCTTTAAACAGCTTGGCGCATATAATATAGTATTTATTTTGATAAGAATAAAGTAAAATCCACATAAAGAAAAGAAGATCAATGATGATGTATAATATGTGGAAGATGGTCTGCTTAAAACAAAACTAAATGGAGTGAGTGGGACAAGGAATATGCAGATTGTGCCTTTTATTTTGTAAAAGGACAGATTTGTTTTCGCTGCGCCTCTCTTTTTAGCATCAAAAGAATAGATTATAGGTCGGACAAACTAATTTAACCGTCTTCACCACACCAAATTCAGCACTAAATGGACCCTATACACTAATATAATCCTCCATTCTCTCTCCCCCACAATTGAAACAAAAAAGTGTCATGCATAAACTATTTATAAATCTTCAAAAAAAAAAATGTTAAAAAACGATGGCTTATTCTCTGTTAGACGCGCAATAAGAAATTTTTGGATTCAAATTTGCGATCTTAAGCAATATTATAGTCACCTTTGAGACGACACTGAAGTCTAGCTTATGTTAGGGAAGTCAATATTTTTATCTGAAAATATTATATTTTTACCTATTATACAGAATACATTTATCGATTAAAGGGATTTGAACAAACACCCGACTTTATAGCTCGGCTGGAAAGTTAACCCCCATATATAATTTTTTGAATAATATCGTTGAGGTAAACCAAGTTAAAGTTCAATGATTAGTAACTCGTCCAACATGCATTGTGAGGAGGGGCCCCCATCTCCGTGCTAATTGAATGTCGTGTCAGGAGGTCCTCATCGTGCATCCAGGGAGAGTTTAAATATTTTTCCCCTTATTCACGGATTTGGGAAGTCCGTCTATATTTTAGAAAAACATAAAAGGAATGCATATAAAAGTGAAATAAACTCGAACCCTAAACCTATTAATACTTTTTTATTGTTATTATTTCAATTAATGTGAACAATTGACACATAATAATTGCTACCGCTTAAGGACTAACAACCTTGTTAGTCACGGTTGACGACACCACTTCTTTGATCCATGCCACCAATTGTAGCACCCCTATATGGCCAGTTGACCGCGGTTGTCATCTCATTTTTTTTCCTTTTGGCTCCAGTTGGTCCTAACCGGCACTCATCTTGGATCCACGCCACCCACTTTGAGTTGCGGACTCAAACATTGTTCGACAAATCTATTGTCACAAACTGAACAGTAGAGCTCAATTCAAAAGACTAGACTATTCGATGGCATACAAGTCCATAGAGTCTATAGACTTATAATTACTGTTTTTTCTTAAACAATGAGGACATTTGATACACCACAATTAATGAACAATTGTGGAATTAGAATACCATTCGTGTGGGACTACACTATGGCTGCTTTCACAGAAACGACCAAACGAGACGGAAGTTTTGGGGAAGTTGATGTCACAATTCCCAGTCTGCTAATATAGACTTTGAATCATGACGTCAATTTCCTCCCCACATAAAACATGAGGAGTTCCTGTACTTGCATCAACTTACCTCAGGACAATCTTGTACCTATGTTTCCGTCGAGGTGAAAAATCGTACGTGTACATGTTTCTGTTACGTAAAAGTTATATGATATTCGATGATACTACAATTGCGATAACAGCATGTGAAAATGAAATTTGCGTGTGAAAGTGAAGTGAGGAAGCTGTAGCTATTACAGTGTTGACAATTGCAAAAGAGGAAAGGGAAACACAAATTTAATGGTCTGATAAAAAGCAACATTGACAACCGGTCCACACATGGGCGGAGCCACACATAAACAGTTACGGCCTAATCCATTAACTCACGGCTCAAAACCTATTCAAAAATTAGTTTAATATGTACAAATAACTTATTCAGAATTCAGTAAGCAAAACAAAAAATCTAGTTCAAAACTCATGAACTACAAACCCTGATTTCGCCTCTGCGTCCACAATTGCATTCACGTGATAACATGTTCTAAATTACTGCCAGTAGTACTCTTATCTGTATTTCTCTGCATTCAACCTTCTCCATAATATATACTATGGACCCCTTATAAATTATTAGAGTGTCCTTTTAGTCCCTTCACCCACCCACTTCCATCCCTACAAGTTTTCTCCAACTTTATTTGGTGGGCAGGTTTGGTTGGTTTCAGATCAAACACAAGCTCAGATGTCTACTGTTGCACTTCCCCTGTGAATCATGTCATGGGATCAACTTGATTACTCTATTATTTGCCACTTCTAGTTCTAAAGTCTAACATCAGCAAGTTTCTGAATTGTCTGTTGGTGGAACTTCACAAATGTAACTTCTTTGCACTGTATAAAAGAGCAGGATTCTTTGTCCTGAGAAGTCACTGATGATACTCAATTTGAGAGGTCGGTCTGTAAAAGTGAGATCTTTTGTCGACACAATGTTAATTATTTAGTTAAATTTCTTAAGAAATAGTATTATTAAGCCTTGGCCATATTTTTTTGTGAATATGATGCCTAGGTGTGTCAAATGGATCGGCGTGTTTGGCACAATTTAGAGGGATAAAAAAGAGCTAAGTTAATCAATGAGACTGATCATTGACCCGTCTAGCTGAAATGAGCTGCATCAAAATGGGCTAAATAATGAGCTATAGCTCAACTTGCACAACTCTTATCCAGTTAATTTTCTTGTTTGTTTTCTTATAATTTGTTTAATTACGTAATATAATTTTATTTTATTTTATTTATTTTGGTTGTGTAACATATCAACCAATTTTTTTTTCTTAAAATGTTTTACTAAGGTTTCTCATGGGGTCAATTTGGATAGGTTACATATAAGCCTAGCTAAATGTTAAATTAATGAGCAAATTAAAATGGGTTAGAGTTAATGAATAAACAGTTCATTAAAATGAATGAATAGTTCATTAACCCCTTAACTTGAACAAGTTGGCCAGATGATGTTTCATAAGCTAAAATTATCACACGTGGTGCATAGGATGACAAATTGTCCTTGTCCGCTCATGGATGTGATGCCACTTGACATTTTGCTTTGGGTAGAGTACTTATCCTGTGAAATAAATTGCATGACAGACGAGCAACAAAAAACCAATATGTAATAAACCAATCAGTGTAAGAAATAATTTAGTAAAATCAAAACTAGATTCCTGCTTCTTTTTCTCCTCAGAAAAAAGGACTGTCATCATCAAGGACTACAGAGTAAAGCAATCGAGCTTATCTCAATGAGCAGTCTCCTTTTTTGAATCTCGGCACCTAATTCATAACTAGCACTACATAGTCAAATAAAGGGAACAGAAAAGTCCAAATATTCATACTTTGACAGTTTGACTCCTTTAGAACTTGAAATTTTAAATTTTACAAAGTCAAACTTATTAGGGGAATTCCTCTATATTCACCTACTTAACGCAGCAATGAGAATAAAGGAAAAAGAGTAATATTGGAATGGATATGTGATAGATAATAGATGGAGTCCAAAACTTGGAATCGATCTAAAACTAATAAATGCAATCTAACACATTCATCAAAGAAGAGTTGACAGTTTAACATACATGCTACGACATCCAGTATTGATGAGCCCAAAACTTTTCTAACCCAAAAATAAATTTTTGGAATCAAACTAACCCATTAAAAAAAAAAAAAAATCTAAATAGGCTTTACGCACAGATTCTGTGCGTGAAGTGCCTTTCCCCCAAACCTCAACATTCACTCTTTGGAAATCAAACTCAAATTAAGCTTTTTTCCATACTTTGATCGAAAATTAGTGACGTTTCAAAACCCCGGAATATAAATATTTTATATAGAACTTAATATTTTTTTTCGTGTACAATAATATCGACTCATTACATCAAGTATACATATACATTTAGATCGTCGTTATAGGGTTCTAATTAATATAGGACGTCGCACAAGTTATTATTAATCAACAATAAATACTAAAATAACTAATTATCATTAAATAAATAATACCCAAAAATATATATAATATTAACATAAAATGTACATTTTATTTACAAATATACAATCTCCTAAGGCCTAAGGATCCTCCTAACCCCACCACCTTCACTATCATGAGGATCCTCTCTCCTCCTCTTAATGACAGGATGATTTATGGCATGATCATCCATTCTTCAGGCCCTGGGTGAAAATATGCTTCCTGTGGGAGACGGCGGCGGTCTCCACCTGAGTATCCTCAGTAGATGCCTCAGGAGATGACTCAATCGAAGGAGACTGGACCACAGGAGCAGAACAATGAACCTGAAATAACATATAAACAATTAATTTAGACTTATCATAAACTAAACATGAAATAACATATAACAATTATTTAATAAATTATTTCTTTGTAAAAAAACAAACCTGTATGTCGACGGCCTCCTGAGATGGCTGGTCAGAGGGCTCCTTAGCTGGCTCCTCAACGATCTCCTGAGCGCTACCTGGAGCTGTAGTTGGAGGTGGAGACGGGTCAATCTGAACGGGCTGAGACAGGTCCACAGGCACAGAAGAATTAACCTATAATACATGTAAATAATTTAGTTTAGATTAATAAAATAAATAATTAATACATTATTTTATTGTAAAAAACAAACATGTGTGTCAACGGGCTCCTGCGATGGCATGTGAGAGGGCTCCTGAGCGGCCCGCGGAGCCGGAGATGCAGATGGTGCTGTAGGCCCGACTGTAGAACGAAGAAAGTAGTCATCGAAAATAATATTCAAGTCCTCATCTCCGCCTCCCATATGTAGATCACCAACTGGCACCTGTGGAAATGATGACCAAGGATCATAATGTGGGACCATCTCTGGCGTATATCCAGGTCTCTGTGAAGTCGACGGCCTGGAAGAAGAAGTCGACGGGATATCTGTAGCCGACGGAGCCTGACGGGATATATCGTCAGGCTCATTTACTAGACCTCTGCCAGCCCAACCACCTCTGCCAGCCAGATCACCTCTGTCAGCCCGTCCACCTCTATCAGCCTGCCCACCTCTATCAGCCCTACCTGTTGACACCCAATTTTGTCCCTCTTTTATTTAATTTACTCGGGTTTCTAAATTTATTGACGAGCTAAATACTTTATTTTCACTACTATTATTTTCGCTACTTTTATTTTTAACATTACAAGTATTACTTTACCACAAATTTTTAATGATTCGTCATCATTTCATTTTCGGGTTTGGACTCGTTAAATTAATTACAAGACAACGCTTCGCAAAATATTTATTTTACATTATTAATTATTTATCATCTTTACCAGTTATTAAATTAGAAGCCCAATAATTATTAAATAGCGGAGGAAGGATCAACAATTTTCAGCCAAATTAATAGCCCAAAATACCAATACAACATTATTTTCCTACTCAAATAAATAACCCACATTTAAATACCCAATCCACATTTTAACCCAACTAAAATACTAAACGGACCAGCCCATTACCCCTAAATAAACGGACCAGCCCACTACCATTTCAGTCCAGCCCAGCACCCGACCCGCTCCACTTCTTTTCCTCTTCTCCTTTACCCTAAACCTAATCCCATTTTCCGCCTCTTTTTTTCCTCTTCTTTTCTTTCCCCCTTTTCTCTCCTCTCACCATCGCCGCCGCCTCCTCTCCTCTCCTCTCCTCTCTCTTCTTCCACGCTCTCTCCCACTCACCCCTGTCCCCCGCGTTCTCTGTCACCCACTCACCCCTGTTCCCCGCTTCCTCTCTCTCATACGCCCCCTCTAAAACCCTATAAATGGGTGGCAAATTGATCCGGAAAAGGGGGGGATTTTTGGCTCTTGAATGGTTTATTTGTTTTAGGAACAAGAAACCCGAATCAACGGAGAAGATTTAGAACCGAAATCCCTACCAAAGCATCAATCTTAATCAACAAAGACAGCGAACGATTACTCTATTAGCCTTTCATTTTCTGTTTAAAACTTTAATTTCTTCAGTTGATTTTGAGTTCGTCTTGTTCGAAACATAGATTCGACGACCTCGATACCCCAGTTCATTGCGCACAAAACAGGTAAACCTCGATACATTTATTACTCCTAGTCTTTAGTCCTTGCTTTAGTTAAATTTTTAGCTGATTTTGCTATTTTAGTTATGTAGTTTCGTTGTCGTCATATCATTTTTTGATGTTTGGGAGCTGTTAGGATAGGTTGATTAATTGCTAATTGAATTTAAAATGTAAACTGTAGTTTGGGTGATTAGGCTGAATTTCCCAGAACTCAGAACCCATTTAGAACTAAATATACATATGGTATACAATGAACTATTAAGATAAGGCGAAGGTATATATTCGCTATACGTCCGATATACACACTGGGTTGTGTATATCTTAAGTATATCATGTATATAATTAAAGCAGGTCAGTCATGTCCCTCTTTGCTCTATATGTTCGAAATAACGTTTCTGTTACGAATGTAATTTACCTGGGTTTAGATGTGACGAAATGATTATACGACATATCGATATTCGTTGTTGATTTTATTTGGTCAGCAAGATCATGGTCGCCTGTTTAAAATGATAGGATTAATGTCGAAACGACCAGTTTGGGATTTCAGTTAGTTTACCATGTCATTGTTGCAATACTAGTTTCAAAGGCCTGCATTTTTCTACATCCCTTTAGAATTCGTTTAAATTGATAGGATTCATGCTGAATATACCCATTTACAAATATGAATATCCCTGTTGATGCAGCTGTTTTGGTATGAATTGATGTTGGTTATTGGTTCAATCCATGTTTGGTTAAGTTCTAGTATGCATATGTTGTTCTCGTGGATAATCTGATCCTCTTTTGTTTGTTTAATAACAGCAGTATAGACCTGAGTTTTAAGCATAAATTATTATCCTGGTGTATGCTAAGCAGTTGGGACCAAAGGAATATGTTACAAATAATTCATTAAGCTTCAACTCTTGTCTTAGCAGTTTAGAGAGAATACAATGATATATGGTTATTTAAGCCCAATCCTGGTGGTATAATCTGTTAACAAGAATGCTACAGACTGAAATGTATGACGATATGGTTGTGCTGTTTGTTTGAATATCTCAAATCCGTCTTGTGCTATTAAGTAATGTATGAAAGGCATGTTGTTGAAATTAGCAAAGGAACAAGTTTGAGGCTGCAACAAATTGAGTAGACTTAAAGAATATTAGTCATATTATTCAAAGTTTATGACCAACTTGCTTGCGTTATATACCTGCTAACATTGTTTGTGTCTCGGATTTAGAGGACTTAAACCTTTCATAGCATATGACCTTTGTCTCATCCTCATTAGTGTTAAATATGCATATATATTGTGGAAAATGATATGCAAACATGCTGCATATGTCTTGCCCAGAATGAAAAAATAAAAAAAATCCAAGCGTACGATGTTTGATCCCTTTCCCTTTCCCCTGTATCTGCATATGTTTCTTCTTCAGAAAATCCTTGCTTGCTGCCTTAAATACATTGTATGAACCTGCAAAGGGATTGTTTCCCTTTGAGTTATCAAAACCAAACCCCTCTGTCCCTTGTGGCTGCTGCTTTATTGTTGGGTTTGTGAGCCACATTTGATAAAATAGCTACTGCTGAACTTTGGTATAAACAACGATACTTTGGTCATTACTTTTAGCTAGCTGCTGTTGCCATTTTCTTGACTGTTGCTATACTACAAACAGCTATTGCATCTGTGTGTTAATCCAGTACCTGTGTCAAGAAAGATGTGGTTATACTTGGCCGCTATGTGGATATTACTTACGCTCGATAAAACAGTTGATGTTTTTGCTGCTACTTATAGCTGTGCTAATTGCTACGTTTGGAATTACGCTAGTGGTCGTTGTGTATCGCTTATTTGCCCATTTCTTCACATGTCACTTAGTTCCAGTTGCAAGTTCTTATATTTTAGGCTGAATATATCTTGGCACATGTTAATCATCTCTTAAGTTTCCCAAATATGATGATTTTTGTACATTATAGGAATTATACCCTCGCACTAATTTCTTCTCCTTTCTTTTGCATGACATCAGGGATTGTGAGGAGTCTCGAATGAGACTCAACTTTGCTGCAAGATCGAACAATCATGCTACCTCCTCTCGAGTCAACCCACTCTAAAAAAAAGGGGATAATTCTGGGCCAAAGCCCATCACATTGGCAGCGAATAGCAGCAGTCCAAAAGGATTGAGCCAAACAGTAGCTTAGTCGCGGCAGTCCTAAAAATGGATTGAGCCCCTTTAATTTCTTTGCTCTTCTATTTTATCGTTGTGTATTTAATTTTTGTTGTATGACTAATTCTTTTGTTTGTTAATCTAGATGAACTTTAGCAAATTAGTGGAGTTTAGATGAATAATGGGTAGTCAATTTAAGGAAACTAATAATAATCAATTCCATGAAGTTTCATTTTTTAATTATTTATAGAATCTATAATATTTACTTTTGGTATAATTGATTTTCAATAGCAAATTCATATTTTGAGTCAAAGGAATCATAATTTATGTTTTACTATTTAGAAGTGTCACAAATCTCACACTACATTAGCGTATTCTAAGAAAAAATAAAAAAAGCAAACTAACTCAACGAATAATTCTTTCACTTTAGTTTCTTTCCAACACTTAGAAATATGTATTTGTCTAGAACAACCTTCAAAGCTTTTACTAAATAACTCTTTAAATTTTAGTCATTTCTTTCACATATAAACATACATGTCCCGTTTTCTTTTAGTTTATTTTTGACTAAACTCTTTTATGCAATTGCTATTTTCTACAAGTATTATTTTAAACAACGCTATTATACCTTCGTCAAAACAGCATTAAAAATACTCTTTTATACAAATTATTATTATTGTTTTACAAGTTCTATTTTAAATAGCATTCTTACATGTCTATTTATGGCTTTAGCCACACTTACAAAACTGCTTTCCTTTTTCTATAATACCATATTTACACTTAGCCTAATTCATCTAAGTCATGTCGGTTAACCATTGTTAATGGGTCTTAAAGGGTGCCTAATACCTTCCCTTTAGACTAATTGAACCCTTACCTAGAATCTTAAGTTTCGCAGACCTTAAAACAGAGTTTACTTTAAACATAACTTTAATAAACTTTAGGTGTCCTAATTCACCATAAATAATTAGGTGGCGACTCCTTAAAACAAATAAACAATAAAACAGGAATCTACGATACGTCATACTTCTACTTTAATTCTCCGGGGTTAAAATGGGGTGTGACACTACCACCCTCAGGAACACCCTCTGGTACATCCTCATCGACACGATGCCACTCATGTGCCTATGTCATACCAGTGTCGGTAAGATGAACTATCAGTGCTGTATATGCCACTATCCAGGGGTCGGAGGACTCCGTAAGGGGAATGCCCTCATAGCGTATCATCAGAGTCATCCGTAGCTGCATATATTTGCAAATTTTAAGAATTGAATAAATTCGTAAAGTAATACATAATAAGACGACGATTGAAGAAACTTACCAGCGCCTCATACGCTCCTGAGAGTGATGTATATCCTCGACCATCAGGGCGCGGCGTCGAGGGGTTGGCAATCAAGGAGCGAGTAATATGCATGTACCACGTCATGTACTCATGGACCGGAGTGTTATCTCTGACCGCCGCTAAAGTCGTCATCCTCGCGTTCCATGCATCGACTTCCTGAAGCATACGCGCCCGCCATGCCGCACTGTCGATCGAACGCGGTGTGCTCCCAATGTGTAGTCGCGGGTATGTTCTGCACATGCCCAAACTACCGTAATACGCGGTCGGGTGCGTGATGCTCAACGATGTCCATATGGATCAATGGACACCGTGCAGTCCACATGTGCTCACCAGTCCTACAAAACGCCGACAGATGACCCAAAATCTGATCATACGGCGTCCATATGAAAGCCTATAAAAGGAATTCAACTAGTTAACAATAAAAGACTAACAAAAATAACAAACTAATGTTAAATAAAAAAATCTTACCTCGAGCGCCATTATGCGGTCTAACTGATCCCTAAACGGGAGAATGACATGGTGCGTCTCCACACCTCTGGTACGGCCTCGCGACTATCTCCGCGCGTATGGCATATCCTCAGCAACATAGTCATTGGGAGGGTGAGCAGCTATGGGCTGAAAAGGTCTCAACCTAGTCCACATCCATATCTGTCATAGTCATCAAAAAAATTATTTATCAGTCGTCGTTTCGAAAAAATATATTTAGTGTTTTATCTACACACACTTAAATATATTACCTGAAGAAGAGGGATAAATGCAGCGACCTCAAGCCTCTCGCCCATAGAGGCTCGATCAAATCCTCTGTACATGTAAGCCAGGACAACGACGCCCCAACTATAACATCCCAGCTGGTCTAAGTCCCCAATAAAGAGCAGATACCTAATGCTCATATCCGCACCCGACGTGTTCGGGAACATGATGCCCCCGAATATGATGAGAAGATATAAGCGAGCACGTTGGTCAACATGAGCCTGAGGCGTCGCCTCGCCAATCGGATGTTGCAAATCTACAAGGCGCAAGTGAGCATGGAGGGAGGACCGCAACAACCGACTCCGTCCACGCATATCCCTCTGCAGAGGCTCGAAACCAGTGAGCCTAGCCAACTCCTGGCGATACGCCAGCATGTCCGGAGGCTCCACTCTATACAATACCTGTCCATCAATCTGTAGACCATAAATTACCTCAACATCTTGCAGGGTGATGGTAGCCTCGCTAGTGCGGAGATGAAATGTATGGGTCTCCGGTCGCCAGCACTCAATCATGGCCGTCACTAAAGCCCTATCGTGCACAGCCGACCAACCTCGATGCACCGATAGATAGTGCCCCGACGTAGTATATCTATGACACAAGGATGTGGGGGAATAGCCACTAGAATATCCCGTGCTGACTCCCTCACACGGGTACGGACCACTCTACTAGAGGATACCGGTGCATCCTATACATACTGGGACCTATGCTCATGCTGTAGATAAAGTAGCTCTCTGTTGTCGAAGGGTCCCGGTTCCATGGTGTTGTCCTATCTATTTTAAGCATTTTAAATTAATAATTAATACATGAAGTAAGGATTAAAGTGGTATATTTTTACGCATTTTAAATTAATCATTATTTTTTTAATTAATGTCTAATACGTAGTATTAGTTATGTAATCTTCTACCGAGAAATTGTATAAAGGATTGAATCCTAAACTAAGGATTTTCAATTTCTAATTAGCAAATAAATAAATTAACAATTAAAGATATAAAGTAATAATTAACAAATCAAAAAAATAACAATTATCATATAATTAATAAATAAACAATTAACTAACTAATCAAATAATAAAAAATTAACTAGCATATAATTATTAAATAAAAAATTAACTAACTAATCAAATAATTAACAAATTATTAACAAATAAACAATTGGCTTAACAAAAACTAAATAAATAATTAGATAGTCTAACAATTGAAATAACTAATCTAACAATTACCAAATACTAAATAAGCAACTAATAAACAATTAACAAATTAACAACAACTAAACAAATAAAAAAAAAAGGAAAAAACGGGCTGAAAACAGCCCTTTTGCGCACAAAAAAAGTGTGTAAAAATATTTTTTTGTCCATATTCTCACAATAGTAATGCTTAGGTTAATAAATTAAACAATTAACAACAAATGAACAAAAAAAATATTAAAAATGAAAAACGGGCTGAAAACAGCCCTTTTGCTCACAAAAAAAGTGCGTAAAAGTATTTTTTTTGTCCACATTCCCACAATAGTAATGCTTAAGTTAATAATGTAATAGAAAAATCTTAGTAAAATACCTAGATTGAAGCTTTGATTTTGAGTTTTTGAATTGAATTATACGCCGCTTTATTGCGAAGAAATTTATTCCTAGACTTCAATATACCACTTTTGGGTTGGAAATCAACAAGAAAACGATGTTTTTGATCGCGTGGGACCTCGGAAAGGGACCTTTAATGGCTGATTTTTCGTGATTTTCGTTTTTTTTTTTGTTTTTGTTTTGAATAGGGAGGCCAGTGGGGAAGAATGAGGGGCCGATATATTCGACCTATTTTACGCACAGATTCTGTGCGTAAAAGGACTGAAGTGTAAATGTACACTTTGGTCCTTTTACGCACATAATCTGTGTGTAAAGCCTATTTACGTTCTTTTTTTTTAATGGGTTATTTTGATTCCAAAAATTTATTTTTGGGTTACAAAAGTCTTGAGCCCAGTATTGATTGATACAGACTGGCTGCTATAGCATGTCATTCTTCTTTTCTGCTAAATTATGTTTTTCTTTCCTTCTTTTTTTCCAATTTTTTCCCTCTTTTTAGAGTATCATATCACTCTCCGCTGTCACTCTTGGACTGCATAATATTTGGTTTGTTCCATTTATCAGGGCTCTTTTCATTTTTATAAGTATACTAGTGAACATCCCGTGCTTCACCCGGTTACAATGAATTATATTTATGGAATGAACTTCTTCTCATAGTTAAATAGTTTAAGAAATAATATAAAAAAAAGGGGTGTATATAGATATTCTTAAAGCATATCCAAATTAGGAAAAAGCATCCAAGCAAGATAAACATTATAAAAGTAATTACTATATTACTACACACATGACTATATATAAAAAGTCATAAGTTTAGTTCATTAGACTAATTAATTAGGTCGAACTGCTTCATTAATCAATTAGTAGAAATAACGAAAGAAAATATCAAAAACTAAATAAATGGAGTTAAACTACATACTTAATTTCATTTTTTGAAAATTAAATCTTTTGTACTTTTATGACTTTCTCTTGAAATGTATAATGTCATTATAAAGATTAAACAAAGAAAAGAAAGCTTTGAAAAGAGCTAATTTAGTAAACAATGTCACGTCAAATTTGGTTTGCTCCTTCGGTTATTCCTTTTTTTTTGGGGGGGGGGGGGGGGGGTGGGGGTGGGGAGGGGGTGTTTAATTTTCACATCCTTTTTCTCCCACCTTACACGCCACTTCTCCAACAAAATTCAAAATCACTCCATCTCAGAAAATTTATCCTTAAGAATTAGTAGTATATATTTCTTCACATTTTCCCATATAAAATATCCACTGGAGAATTAAAGAAAATGTAATAAAAGTTAGATATATCCAAACTATTACCCAACACATATCATGATTGGTCTATTGAATTGTAACTTAATGGAACGTGAAAGGATAAAAGAGTTACCATTACAAAAGGCTTCAAGTAAGTGTAGAAAATAGGAATAATAAAGCAGAGCATTTCAACCACGTTACATGAGTATGGCATTTCAGTAACCACAAAAGCAACATCCATGAAATGGAACTATATCTGTCTATTTGCCATGAAGAAAAATCGATCAAACCAAATTATTGCGGATGATCTTGGCCATCAGGATCGTTGTACCTTTTTTTTTTTTTAAGGCTTTCTTATAGAACCATTAAATTCACAGAGAAGATTTTAGGTATGAAGCTATATTAATGTCAAAGCCATATTGATCAATATTTTAAGAAGGAAAATACAATATTTAATATTGATCTGGAAAAATAGATTGTTCAGTTTGAATTGACCGTGGCTACAATAGGCAGTTGATAGGATCATCGGTCTGCGGCTCTTTTGAAGTAAAGGGAATAAGAATTCAGTTAATCCTCCAAAGGGTGTGACTTTTGTGGAGGGGAAGTGATTTGTGAGCATTTCTTTCTTAATCAACACATGTTTTTTTATTTTATTTTGAAAATACTTTAAAAATGAGAAAACAAAAAAATAGTCATTCTATATGTGTCACATCATCGGGCCTATATCCCTTCGTTATATATGTGCCCGCGCTTCGTACGGTTGTACAAATGACTCAAAATACTGATAATTAATTAATGTTAAAATAAAATGTCCATCTTTTTTAATCAAATAAGAGGTCAAAAAGAGAGAAATATAATTAGTAAAATCATGGTCTCTGAGATAGTCCCTACAGCAAAATTCCCGATTAGAATATAATTCTTCTCGTATTTTAATTTTATAGTATATTTATATAAAAAAATACCTAGATACAAATTTATTTTTAAAAGTACAGAGATTATTCAATTGTATTTTAGCGTTTACAGTGAAAGAAAAAATAAAAAAAAATTAAAAAAAAAAATCTTCTAATTTACATAATTTAATTTTTCAGGAACCATTAACTTATTAATTTAGAAATTTTACAATGGTAGTTTATTTTTATTATCTATATGTTTACGTGTATATTTGTTTATATATTGATTAAACAATTTTTCTTTCTCTGTAGATTTAATATATCTTTGGTTATGTCCTTAATTAATTAGAGAGTCAAGTAATTGTTTTTCAAAATTATCTCCACGGCTAAATATAAGACGTTTTTAATTTCTCTCTCCTCTTTGTTTCCTTGTTCTCCCCCTCCCTTCAGGTTTCTTCTCTCCCTTTATCCCTCTTCCTTCTACCTTCTTGTTGTCTCTTCTCTCTTTTTTACTTCTTTCCTACCTTTTCACCCAACTGTTGAACTTTTTTGAGAATGTTACTTCCTTTAAATAACCAAGTTACTTCCTCTTTTCCTTCCTCATAATGGTTTACTTTCCTCTTGAAAAGAAGAGAAAATATATTTAGCGGGAAATGGCCATATAAAATGTAAATAAGAAATATACTTCCTCTGTTTCAATTTATTTGAATCTATTTCCTTTTTAATCCGTGCCAAAATGAATGATCTCTTTCCAAATTTGAAAATAAATTCACTTTATGAATGATTTACAGTCACACAAATTTTCAAGACTTATTTTAAACCACAAATTTCAAAAGTCTTTCCTCTTTCTTAAATATCGTGCTCAGTCAAATGGGTTCATATAAATTGAAACGGAGGGAGTAGAAGTTTGTATCATCACAGATCTAGTCTAAGATGTCGGACGCAGCACTCTTTGATAAACTTTATGTTGGAAAATTATGTGGTATAACACTACCAACTGCTTTTCAACTATTTAAACCTTCTTTTTTGGATTTTAATGTATACATCAAGCAAAAGACTTCGATAATCATATGATACACCAATAAGTAAATATGTAGTCATTATGCGCCTGAAAAATAAAAGTGCAAACCTTGCAGATTTTTTTTTTTTATTATTGAACTTTAACTTCTGCTTCAAGAACGTCATATGTAAAATGGTCAAACACAGATTTGAATCTTGTCCCCTACAAGAATTATATAAAAATATATAACACATGTTTCATATAAATGTAATATAGTTGTGAGTTTGTGACAGTGCTTTGAAAAACGGCAGTCGTGCTGAAATCAAAGATTAAGAGAATCCTTGGAAAAGATAAAAGAGAAGTCCGAGATGATGTAAAAATTACTCTAGTAAATTATTTAAGAGAGAAGAAGAGATGGAGAAGTAGCATGAATGTAGTGGAGAATAAGGGGACCGAAGAACCTTGCTAGAAAAGCCATTGTCAGAAGCCTGTGTCAGTTTTTACATCGACGGAATTTGGGTTCTATTGTAGATTGCAGGGGATGTTTTCCCCTCTAAATGAGGAATACGAATGGTTGCAACAGTAACAACGCTTAAGAAACTGAAAAGGTTCGTTCATTAATAGACATGAAAAGACACATATTTTCGGCTTCTTAAATTAAATTAAAACAATTATTGATGGGAAAATAAGAAGGAAAAGCCAAAAAAAAGAGGGAAAAGATAAATGTGTTTTCTGATATCAGAGTGCCACATCACCAGGCTCATGTCTTGCAATGCTCATGTCTTGCAATTATATATATAGATTCTAAAATGAATATTATATTTATTTCAAAATAATTTAGCTTTCTTCTCCTTGTACCTCTATAGTCGGAATAAACTAATTAAGAAGTTAAAGTCTTCCTCTGTCCCAATTTATATGATACATTTTTCTTTTCAGTCTGTCCCAAAAAGAATGATACATTTCCTTATTTGACAATAATTTAACTTTAAACTTTACCTTTTACGCTTAACGGGATGATCTATAACCACACAAATATCTTTGGTTTATTTTAGACCACAAGATTCAAAAGTCTTCTTTATTTCTTAAATTTCGTGCCCAATCAAATTATATCACATAAATTGAGACGGAGGGAGTATTATCTAGTAGTAGTTGTTTCTAGTATGTAGTAACGTAGCAATCAGAATAAAAGAAAAAGAGTTATATTGGAATGGATATGTGATAGATCACTACAAGAAAACACCTAATTTGTGGAGGTTTTTAAATCAATTTATGGCAGCTTCCGACCCCTACAAACATAATTGTGGCGGTTTTTGGAAACGCAACGGTTATCAATGCCAGGTGTCAGACCCTTTTTTTACCATAAAATAAATAAATTTTAAATTAAGTTTATATTTATTCAAAAGGGTTTTTCCAATTAAAGTGACGTTTTGAAAAGGGATTATTTTATTTATTCAGAGTCGTCACTTGGAATTGAGTTTTGGTGTTCCAAGTCACCTTATGAATCCCTCATCAAAAGGAAATGACTCTATTTTTATTTGTCACAACCCAATGAGGGGCCATGACGGGTACCCGGAGCTAACTACCGAGCACCACTCATTCTAATACTTATCAAACTTATCCTGCATACATTTATTGCCCTCACACATCTAATCATAAGGAAAACCATTTTTCAATTTCAAACATATTTGCCTTTATATATATAAGCCCTTCGACTATCCTTCGACTATCAAAATAATATATATATATATATACACACACACCCACATATACGTATCTACAAACCTCTACTAGAGTACTAGACATAAGGACGGGCCAGGACCCTGCCGTGCCCAAATATGTACACAAAATAATAAATCAAATAGCATCTCCGGAATAATGGATTGCTCTCGTAAATCTGCTGGTCAGCTCCTATGAATCTGGGTCGCCTCCCTGTCTACCTGTGGGCATGAACACAGCGTCCAAAGAAAAGGACGTTAGTACGAACATTGTACTGAATATGTAAGGCATAAGAAATAACGACATATCAATAAATAAGGAGACATCAAATGGAGAACAACCTGTAACTGACTGTTACTTAAGAAGGAAATAATGCATGCTAACTTACTTCATAAACATCATCATGTCATGTATGCATATACATATATAAGCTGCCCGACCATATAGGTACGGTGTGATAATCATTAGCCCGCGTCCAGGCCTGCTGCGTCCAGAGTAACCATCTCATGCCGCCCACTAGTGGTGTCTGCCCATGCCATCTAGACATGGTGTATACTGTTACATCCCGCGTTTTCACAAGTCTGAAAGCGTACGAGTTCAATGACATTAGTAACGGAATAAGTTTGATGAATTTTGAAACTGTTATATATGGTCTTGATATGGTATTTTCTTTTAAGTAAACCCCTTTTAGTAAATATTTGATAAGCATGATTTTTTATAGCTATTACTGCTACTACTTCTGGGATACATTTTTAATTATGTGTGTGGTATGAGGACATTTAGAAATGAGATTTTATTTGTTATGGGTACATAAATTATTTTCTCTTATGAAAAGCTATCTTTTTCCATTATGAGAATTGATAGTACAATAATTTGTACTCTTGATGTTAAGTTGAGGAATGATTATAATTTGACGAACATGATTTCTAGATGTATTAGTTTTTGTGAAATACGCGTATGTCTTAAGTTGATATGATATTTCAATAACAAAAGTTTTGGAAGCTTATGTATTTCAAAGAAATATTAAAATATTAGTGTATGAGATTATATCTTATGATTTTACTTTTTATATTAAAATAATTGAAGGGGTGGCATATCATCCACGTTACCACATGGATTTTGGACATGTATTAGACATCATCATTACCTATTCATTCTTTATAATTAAGCAATTTGGCCAGTAATAATCTTTTTCTGATGAGTTTCCATCTGACTCCATAACATCCCGTATTTTTGGACTAGGAAATTGAAACATCCAACATGAACAAATTTACCCGAGCCCGAAGAATATGGTCATATTCAAGCATGAAAATTAAGAACTCGGTGTATACAAGGAATAAAGTCCCGAAATGATTTAAGATGGAAAAAGTGTGACAACGGTGATTGAAAATAATATTTTGCGTGTATCAAAAAGAGCTATGAACTAGCGCCATATTGCATAATCATGATAATGAGTATATGAAGTATGTTAAGAGTAGTCCATATTTAATTAAATCAAGATTAAGAAATAAATTACGTGTAGAATTATTATAAACATTCTATTGATTTTAAGGGGGACAACATGGGACACATCGGTCCCACCAAGGGAATTACTAGCATTGGATAAAGATTAACATCAATAGTTGGAAAAGGATTAAATGGCCTGTCCAAGTATTGCTACGTGGAGAATTCATGTGCTCACAAGAAGCTAAGTTAATTCTAAAGGATGAGTAAAATAAGGGACACATGCCTTCTTATATACCAATTAGACTAAATGCTTCCAACACCCATTTTCGTTAATTTTAGCAACAAGTCATTGAGGGAATTAAACGTTGGCAGTACCTATTTTCTCATTTTGGGAGCAATTTCCAATCGTAACCAGCAGCCCCAAGTTATACTTAGCTAAATAATTTCTCATGAACTTATGCAGCAACGTTTCACACTTATTTTATGAAAGCAAGTATAGTTCTCGTTCAAATATCTAACAAGAGCAAGATTGTTCTTGGCAAGTTTAAGTGAAAAGGGTGGTTGATAGATTCGTCAATTAAGGTATGTTTTATCCTCATATCTTGTTAATTAAGTTGTTTACGAAAGAATTCCCTAGTTTAAAGTGGCGGAAATGGTGCTACGAAAGTATTAACTAGTTTGTTGACATGATGGCCTTGTGGACTATTTTGGTGAGATTTTTGGGGAAATTCTCAAATGGTTATGTTGCTATTTAGTGTTGTTGCTGTTGTTGGGGATATTGTACATATTATGGACCGTTTTGGAATTGGATTGGAGTAAGGGTTATAGAGGAAATACTGCTCGAATTTTGTTAAGTTCCATTCGTATGCAAATTAAATTGTAAATGGTGTAGGTGGTCTAATCGTGATGTTATCATCTTAATTGTATACTTACGAGTTCGAGAAGTAGACGTTGGATAATTAGATATATTCCCAGGTATGTAAAGCTTTACCTTTCCTTCTCTTGGCATGTCTTAGACATAATAGGTTTGGATACGAGCCTCGGGGACGACTCTATTCCTAGAAATCCAAGTCTGAATTTGACCCCTTTTTATTCAATAGGATTCAATTAAATATTTCATGCTTTGGTGAGGTAATTGCCTAAACACCTATGATTTGCCCAAATGGAAACGGACTACATTAAAACTTTCATAAGTTACTCCATAAAGCTCGATATACGTAATGTGTGTACGCCACCTCAGTTGACCCGAGGTGGGCCCACTATTCCTGATTCATCTCCTATTGTATTATTGTCTTATTTTCGAGCGATATTAAAGGAAACATTTTAACTATTCTTCTAACTACTAAACGAGAATTGTTTTAAATATTCCATCGAGTCTTATAAACTATTTTGGAATATGGAAACGATTCCAGGAAAAAGATTTATTTTTACGTAACCTATTGTGGTATCTGAAATATACGCACTATGATTATCGTGCGATACCATTATTAAGCTTTGTTATTCGAGATATTCCATTGAGTCTTTGTAAATGTATTATGTTTTATATTGCATTTAGTTTCTCACTACTCCACTCGTGGATGCCTCAATGTTTCCTTCACTGAGCCCGGGCCAGGATATGTTATCAAGCGTATTCCACTGCATTGTTCGCCGTGCCTCGATGTGAGGGGGCAGGTATACATGTACATGGGTTGTGGAGTATGCTGTGCCATGTACACATATTCTGATATGATATGATATGATACGATACGATATGGCCATCTGATATGATATGATATGTTACGGAGTTATTCCCTACTCTGGAGTATGATGTGTTGTGGCGCCAGTGTCGGGGTGGCGACCACGTTCTGTTCATCGAGTCCCTTGACGGGGGCCGGATATGGCATATGTTCTTGCATACAGTATTTATATTTTGGTAAATATGTATTTGATATTCTGGGTATTACACTCATTTTCTGTACGTTCTGTTCCGATTATGATTTTATTACTGTACTCCAGGCTTTACATATTCAGTACATATTCCGTACTGACCCCCTTTCTTCGGGGGCTGCGTTTCATGTCGCGCAGGTACAGACGACCGATTTGTTGATCCGCCCACTTAGGATTTTACTCTGCTGTCTCGGAGTGCTCTTTTGTCCGGAGCCTACATTTCGGTACAGTCTTTTGCTATTGTACATATATACGTTATTCAGGGGTATGACGGGGCCCTGTCCCGTCTTATGATTCTGTTATTATTCGTAGAGGTCTGTAGACATACATGTGGGTTGTGTATATGTTTTGGGTTGATGTGTTCAGTGATAGCCTTATCGGCTTCCACACGTTATTTCTGTTTATCTGTGATAGTTAGTAACGCCATTCGACTCTTATATCTATATATACTGCTTATATGCTGGTTTGGGTTACTGGGTACGTACGGGTGTCCAGCACGGACACTAGTCGCGGCCTACGGGGTTGGGTCGTGACATATACGCTGCCCGTCTTAGCGGTGTCTGCCCGGCCATATAGGCACGGTGTAAAATCATCATCATGTACTCATCATAATGCATGCATAGAAACTCAAAGATAACTATACTTTATCGGGGTGACATAAGGTCGTGAACCCCCGATTCCATTATGGAGTTTCATAAGCATTCTGCCTCACCTTGAAGGAATTAGCATATAAGGTGAGTGTAGCACAAAGAACGACATCAATTAATCATAGTTAGGATCATTAGCTTGTAGAAGCATCATATCATGAACTTTAGAATCTTTAGACTTAAGCTCATCATCATCATTATCATACTCATAACGTATCTCTTATCTTTATTTCATATAAGGCTCTTCATGAACATAGACTCATAATTTTCGGAATGTAAAAAAGTCACGGAGAATAAGGGAAAATCATGTCATAAGATTCATGCCTTAGAAAGTAAGGAACTAGCCTCACATACCTTTTCGTTTAGCTACTCTATCACTTGAACGTTCCTCTCCAATATTCACGTTTCTACCTTCAAGAGAGTTCATACTAATATTAGATAATCGATAACGTAAACACGCTTGAACTAAAGCTAGAGAAAATTGGGCAACATCTCCTTAGTTTATACAACTTTCTTCATATCATCTATCAACTCCCAATCATCAATGATAACAATCATAATATCTTAATCAATAACTTTTGTCAAGTTCATCATTATCCAATTCCCACAACTCCCTCTCAAGGTCATCCATAATCATGATCATAACACAACATTACATTCATCCTCATCTAATGTTTTTCCTATGTTCTTAACATCATTCATAACATAATTATCATCACAACATATCAAGAATCGTGATTCCTATTAATCTACTACTCAACAATGTCGCTATTCTCATGTTTGTAACCCATTTTCCTACTTCCTTCCACAATCCAAGTCTTTCAACCTCTCAATACTTTAAACAACATGGAATGATCATAAAAATTACCTTTGCTTGAGTAGGAATGAGTTTTGGATAGCAATACTCCACTTGAGGAAAATCCTAGTTCCACTTCCAAAGGGATTTCTTGCCTTGGATGAACCCTACTGAGCTTCTTGCACTTGATTCACTTGAATTTATGATAGGAACATTTGATTTCCTTTGTATTCTTGAAGATGAAATATATGGAATGTTCTAGAGACTTGGAGAGAAGTGGAGAAGAGTGGGAAATGAAAATAATGAAGTGGGAACATCATTTTATACTTGAATTTAACTCAGCCCGTCGGGACTTCCACGGACACTTATACGGTCCATACAACATTATACGGTCCGTATAAGTGGCCGTACTTCACCATCAGAGAAACAACATTTTCGTTGGGTGTTATACGGACCGTATAAGCGGTCGTATAACCCCACTTCTCTGAAATTGTTTCCGTCGTTCGTTTGATCTCCAATCCTTATGGAACCTTCTTAACAGTTGTTTAACACTTCATTACCAATCTAAGGAGTGTTATAACTCTTCTTTAAGACATCATCAAGTCGACATTAACTCGATACTTTACACATCCTTCTTCAAGATACAACTTGTGCTCGACATTCTTTAATGAACTTTCTTCTCTTACTTCCAACGTCTTTGGAATCTTAATTAAAATCGTTAAATAACCTTTCTTACTTATAGAAACATCGTATACTCCTTACCCTGCGTTAGCCTATTCACTAGGCATCGACATGAAATTTTTCCGAGGTGTAACATTATTGGTCTGCGAAAACAAAAGTCCGGGTAAGGAATTCTGTTGACCGGGGAGAAGGTGTGAGGCATTCCCCGAGTCCCGTGGTTCTAGCACGGTCACTTTATCAACTTCTGTTTCGCTTTAATTATTTTGCATAAAATGTATTTATTTAGCTATGCCTATGATTCGCTTAAAATATTGTTGAACTTTTATTAGTCTTAACTAAGGCGCGTAGTTGCGACCTCAACCTCGACATACACCAGCCGAGACGCGTAAACGCGACCTTAACTTTCATATCACACCTAGAATTTTGAGCCTACTCACCTTACTTAAGCAATGATGATTATCTTTATTTAAATTATTAATTCAAGACGTGTAACTAATTCAAGACAATTATTTTGTCCCCTTTTCACTCTTTGATAATGGATTTTGAAGCAAATTCGCAATTCATCTCGTTCCCTTAAATTTAATTAAATAGGCATTAATATTAATCTGGTCCCAAACTAGTATTTAACTTAAACTCAAAAACTCTTTTAATTATAATCACAAATGCACAATATACGGATCATTAAATTTTCAAATCCTTGTAAGCATCATGCAAAGGACATCACATTCACATTTAAAGGAATTGAATATGCCTCGTCTAACATACAGAGAACATTTGTGAGTCAAAGCAAAAAACTAAAGCACGATCTGACTCTTTAACTTGATGCTATATTAATTTTCTATGTATCTTGATTAGAGCCTTTTATCTTTGTAATAACTAGGAATCAACATGTAAAATAGAAGTGATCCATTGGAATATACCCTTTTTATTTTTTAATCAATACGTAAGCAAATTTTAGACCATCAATGTGTCCAAGCTTTATCTCTTAAAATAAATTTTCATGCAAAACTCCTTCAAACAAACTCATAATTCAAACTAATCTCAGAGCTAGCAAGTTTTAATAATAAACAAATTCCAATATCCACTAATATACACTGGATTCATAATAAAGCCCCGTGAAACCACTAAATAAATTAACTACAAATTTGAGGAGCTTCACAGATATAAAAATAGTACAATTAAAAATAAAAGGAATGGACCTTTATTAAGCCAAGATTTTCAATACAGTGATACGAACAATTAACTCGGAAATCCGCAAGGATAAAGAAAATGATTGATTTATTCAGGAACCATGGCACGTGACATTAAACTATACAAAGAAGATTGAGTGTTACCTTTTGCGAATATTACAATAAGGAAACAGCTACAATCTACTGATCTCCAAGTTAACAATAGCTAACTTTCAGGTCCATGAACTCGAAACCCAAACAAAAACCCCGAACTCGAACAAAACCTTTTCGAAAATCCTAAATTGCTCTAGGGTTTTTTTTTTCTTCTTGGTATATTGTGTTTCTTTTTTTACTCCTTCTCTGTTCTTTTTTTTTTCCTCTATTGTTTTTGTGTGTCTTATATCTGTGTTTTGTAGTATATTTATGTTTGGTGTTTCTGTGCGTATATGTGTTATGGGTGTATGGGGGTATATATAGTTGTGTATGTTTTGTGAGTATATTTATGTTTGGTGTTTCTGTGCGTATATGTGTTATGTGTGTATGGGGTATATATAGTTGTGTATGTTTTTAGGGAGTTGGAGTCTTTAGAGATAAACTTGGTTGAGAGTTTTGAGGATGATGGGTTGCAGGGGCGGACCCACATGGTCTCAAGTGGATTCATATGAAACAACTTATTAAAAAATTACAGTGTATATATATATGTATATTTATTCAGTTTTTGAAAAAATTGACGTATATATTTAATATTTGACTCCCCTTTAAACAAGTGCAGTGCTCAGCGCAGTGGCAAGTGGGTTCAAAAGTTTCTCAATGGTCGTGAGCTCGTAGCCCATCTACAACAAATCAGCAATCTTTTTTTTCTTTTAGTCATTTAAAATTACAATTTCACCACACAAGTAATATTATAAGTCATAACCTGTTGTGCTAATTTTACCACACAAGTAATATTATAAGTCATAACCTATGAGCACAGCAGCATTTGTCCCTTACTCCCTTTTCCATTTTTTTTTTCAATTTCTAATAGGGAAAATGGTCAGATTTACCCTCCAAGTATGGTTTATAGTTTAAATTTGCCCTCCGTCAAAGTTTGGCATCAAATTTTTCCTCTCCGTCAAAGTTTGGAATCAAATTTGCCCTCCAAGTATGACTTATAGTTTAAATTTGCCCTCCGTCAAAGTTTGGGATCAAATTTGCCCTCTCCATCAAAGTTTGGGATCAAATTTGCCCTCCCCATTAGGATACTTGATATATTTGCCCTTATATGGATGGAAGTCTGACTTGGACTCCATAACACAAAAAAATTAGCCACGTCGGATCCACATAGGCTCCAAGTTGACTCCCAAACCCAATTCTCTTTTTAACCCGTTTCCCAATCCCAATTCTCTTAACCCGTCTAGACTATTGCTGATACTAAGACATATGTAGTAATGTGAAAAGCCAGAGCTTTAATCGCATCGAGGTACACATGTAATGCATAAAATAGGAGGCATATAAGAAAAATTCTGCAGCAGCAAAAACAAATGTTTAATACGACCAAGGATTCGTTGTTCTCTCCAGAAACATAGAATTTATCTGACCAGCAAAACTTTCTTGAACATGACATCTATCTTAGATAAACTTCGATAGAGCTAACTTAACTCATTGTTGTCGCCTCCCTGTCAGAAGCTCTCAAAACCTATTCAAGAGAACTGAAAATAAATTTTCGTTGAAGAGAACTGAAAATGGATTAAGAGAACTGAAAATGGATTTTCAAAGCTGAACTGCACAAATTTATTTTGGTGTCTTGTTATCACTTTTGCAGGATCATAACTTTTCTGATCTTACTTTCGGTATACGTTTAGGAATGTATTCTGAGAAAAAATATTTTCCTCTGTTCAGAAATGCTCTGAAGAGTTCACGAAGAAACCTTCATTATGACAAAACAAATGTTGCAGAGGCACTTTTTTTTCCCAAAAGAGAATTGGGTTAAGAGAATTGGGATTGGGAGTCTACATGAAGCCTATGTTGATCCAATGTGGCTAACTTTTTGTGTTGTGGAGTCCAAGTCAGACTTACATCCATATAAGGTCAAATTTATCAAGTATCCTAACGGGAAGGACAAATTTGATCCCAAACTTCGACAGAGAGAGAAAATTTAATCCCAAACTTTGACGGAGGGCAAATTTAAACTATAAGTCATACTTGGAGGGTAAATTTGACCCTTGTCACTTTCTAATATAATAGAACTTAAAATACAAAAAGGACCCAAATCCCAATCTGAAAAGTGAAATCCCCAATCCCAAACTCCTCGCTCGTCTCTCTCAAGTCTCAGCTGAAGCAAATTTCATTATCAAGTTCAGCTCTTGCATCAACACAACATCAAGCATCGATCAAGTTTGCCTCTTTGTCCTTTACTCTGTACTTTCATATAAATAAAATTATTGTGGCTGTTTTTGATTTCTTCACTTGAGAAAAACCCTACCACTTAAAACTGAAGAAAATTTCAATTGATTTTGGGATTTTGGATGTTGAATATAAGGAAGGAATAGGTAGAATGAAAACAAAGTTTTCATAATAAAATAGTTCTCAAGCATGATGCCATTTTTTCTACAGTTACACTAAAACTCTATAATAGAATAGAAAAGCTAATGATAATGAACCTTTTTCCTATGTCTTCGCTTTTCCTTGTTGCCTCTCTGTTCTGTTATATTATTATTCTAACTTCTAATTTGGATTTTAATTTTGTAATCCAGTTTCAAAGTCCAATGAAGAGATATTTCTCTACGATATCATCCAAGATGCCACAACCAAGTCCATCCGCTCAAAATGTTCCTCGTATGGAAGAAAACTTGAACCTGTTAGAAGAAAATCATCATTCTACTAAAAAATAAAAGCAATGAGTCGATTTGGATTCTCTACTCGCGGATCCAAATAAAATAATACCCATTCTGGACTATCATCCAGATGAACGTGATGAGATTAGACGAGCATATATCTAAAGGGGTCCTCATCAACCTCGACTTCCTAGGTTTCCTCAAACAGATTTTTACGAATATAAACGTCGTTTTAATCGTAAATGGTATAAAAAATACCATGATTGGTTGGAGTATAGTGTGGTAGAAGATGATGCTTATTGTTTGTGTTGTTATTTATTTCAAGATGAAAGCATTCATCAAGGTGGAGGCGAAGCATTTTCAAGTATAGGGTTCAAGAGTTGGCACAAAAATAAAAGAGTAGATACGCACGTTGGTGAGTTGAACAGTGATCACAACCAGGCAAAGAAGAAGTGTGAAGATCTAATGCGACAAGAACAGTCAATTCAAGTTGCGTTTGTAAAGCCGGATAATAAAGCTAAGCTTGAGCACAAAATTCGTTTAAAGGCTTCAATTGAGGTGGTGAGACTCCTTTTGAATCAAGGATTGGCATTTTGTGGACATCGTGAAGATGAATCATCATTAAACAAGGGTAACTTTCTTGAAATTCTTTCATGGTATGCGAAGCGGTGTGATAAAATTAGTGATCTTGTTTTGAAGAAGGCTCCAAAAAATAATCAGTTGACTTCTCATAAAATTCAAAAAGATATTATCACCGCATGTAAGCTGGAAACAATTAAAGCTATTATGGAGGACCTAAATGGTGACTATTTCTCATTGCTACTTAACGAATCTTGTGATGTGTCACGTAAGGAGCAAATGGCAATTGTTTTGTGATATGTTGATAGATGGGGATCTGTGGTGGAACGCTTTATTGGGATTGTTCATGTTCGTAATACTAGTGTTTTATGTTTAAAAGAAGCAATTGTTAACTACCTTGCTCAACATTCTTTGAGTTTATCTAATATACGTGGACAATGCTATGATGGAGCAATATGCAAGGGCGTCTAAGTGCGTTAAAATTTTGATTCAATAGGAAAGTAGATCAGCTCATGCGATTCATTGTTTTGCTCATCAACTTCAATTGACTCTTGTCAGGGTATTTAAAAAATGTCTTCCGGTTGGAGAACTTGTATTGTTGGTTTCTAATGTCTTAAATGCAGTGGGAGCTTCTTTTAAATCCATGGATGAACTTGGAGAATATCAAGCAGAAAAAGTTCAAGAGGCACTAGATATGGGCGAGGTTGAAACTGGTAAGGGCTTGAATCAAGAGCTTGGTCTTGCTAGAGCTACTGATACACGTTGCGGTTCACACTACAAATTTTTTAAGAAATTCATTAGTATGTTTTTCTCTATTACTGATGTTCTTCATACTATTGTTGTTGATTCCGAATGTGTTGAAGATAGTTGTAAGGCTACAGGATATCTTAGAGTTTGTCAAACATTTGAGATTGCTTTCATATTGCACTTAATGAAAGATATTTTGGCGATTACAAATGAGCTTAATGAATCCTTACAAAAGAAAGAACAAGATATTGCAAATTCCATGTTACTTGTTAAAGTGGCTAAGAAACGATTGCAATGTCTGAGAGAGGAAGGATGGGATCCACTTATCAAGAATGTGTCTGCATTTTGTGTCAAGTATGATATTTGGATACCTAATTTTGATGAGTTCTATGTTAATTTTGGAAGATCTCACCGTAAAGTTGTGGAGCATACTTTCTCACATCACTATCATGTCGATATATTTTTTTAAGATTATTGATTGGCAACTTCAAGAACTCAATGATCGTTTTAATGAGGAGAAAACGGATTTACTTATTAAAGTTGCTTGCTTGAATCCAGTTGACTCATTTTCTAGTTTTGACATCAATAAAATACTAAGAATGGTTGAATTATATCCTGATGATTTTGGTGAAGATATAATGGTTACTCTTAAAAATCAGCTAGAGACCTATATTGTTGATGTCCGTGATGTTGATGAAAGGTTCTCCAACCTGAAAGGACTTGGTGATCTTTCTAAAGAGCTAGTTAAGGCAAAGAAACATTTAAATTATCCCCTTGTGTTTCGTCTTGTAAAATTTGCATTGCTCCGACCGGTCGCCACCGCTACAGTTGAAAGAGTTTTTTTGGCGATGAAGTTGATAAAAACTGAATTGCGAAATCGAATGGATGACGACTTCATGAGCGGTTGTATGGTGCCTTATGTAGAAAAATATATATTTAAGACCGTTTCTGATGAGAGTATTATGAACAAGTTTCAAAAAATGAAAACTCATAGAATACAATTGTAATAATATATTTTAATTAATCAAACTTTATTTTGATGCTACTATCAATCTTATGGTCAAGAATTGAAATTCTCTGTAACTTTCTATAGCTTTCTGTTTGGAAGTGGAGGGCCTGCTAACAATTCTCAGACTACTCGCAACCATGAAAAGGCTCCAACTAATGAGCCTACCCCAAAGCCAACTGCTCTTTCTAATTGGTACATATTTATATAGGGACAATGGAGGCATCCTATTTGATGGACAAACAAGCAAGGAAGATTCTGTTGCTCATAAGCTTTACTGGAATGATATGTAATTTTTTTTTCCAGTCCTTGATGGAGTTTGTTATGTGAAAATATACTACAACTTGGTGAACTGCACACCTCTTTTTAGATTGTTGTATCATGACTTATTCGCTTCCGTTTTTTTTTTTTTTTTATTGATTTGAATTGCTTGTCTTTGTGCCGAGGGTCTACTGCAAAATAATATCTCTACCTCCCATTTGAATGTTTTCGTCCACTCTATTTTTTTCATAGATTGAACCCGCTTGGTGAAAATCCTGAGTCCGCCACTGATGGGTTGAAAGGGATTAGCATGGGGGGAAGATGGGATGAGGACGTGAGGTGAGGGGTTTAGGTTGGGGTAGTTTAGGATATAATATTTTAGTTTCGTTTTTTATTATATTGGTTTTTTTTTTGGTTTTTTTATTAAAGTTAAACAAAGATAAAAGTATAAAAATAAAAAAATTAGCTAATTATTTATAGACCAATCAAATATAGCAAAATTAAATAGCTAGTTCATTGTAAAAGAATACTAAAATCACTAGCTTATTTAATAAACCCAAATTAGAAGAAAATATATTTTTTGTAATTTTTCTTTTCTTCCCTTTTTGGAAAGAAAAACAAGACTTATCCTAAAATGACTCAATTTTTTGAAGATTTCAATTTTTAAAATAAAAATATACTAAAAATTAAATAAAAATTAAAATATTTAATTAACCCTAAAAAATTATTAAACGCTAAAAATGGTGTAAAAATTTATGTCGGTAAAAAATTAGGTGTTCACACCACGAGCGTTATAATGGCGATTTTTTAAAACCTCCGCTCAACCGTCACAAAATAAAATTTGACTTTGTGGAGGTTTTCAAAATCAATTTTTGGCAGTTTATAACCTCTAAAGTTTACAATCCTACCTTGAAATTGCTGTCCAGTTAAATATTGTAACATCAAATGAAAAGGAGGAAGTATGTATTGATTATTTTGCTGAGAAGAATAAACAGCTAAACATATTTTACTTTTCTTTCTATAAAAAGGAGTTAAGTTATATTTTACGATAACTGCTTAGACGGTTTGAAAGCTGCTTAAACAATATTGTGCATTAACGCCCACTAATTATTAGATGATAATCCTTTTTTATATTTTAAAATTTTAATAAAGTTAGATTTGGTTTTTTCTCTTGGTAATCTATAGATGAAGTGATATATTTGGTATGGGGTGGGTTCTTTCGAAAATTAGTGGAGTTTATAATCATGAAAAAAAAAAAAAAAACTAAGCTCTAAACTAAATTAATTTTTGAAATCGGTGGTATGCAAAGTTTGGAACTAATTCGAAAAAATCTTTATATTTGTATTCATTTATACATAAAGATTTCATCCGTTATATCTTTGGTTAAATTTATATTGAGATCATATAATAAAATCATTTTCTTTTGTATGACGACGCAAAGCGTCGACAGTTTGATTAGTTTAATATTAAGCACCGCCTTAGGTTTTATATCACCATATATATGTCAATGTACTTCATGTTGATAAATATGTTCTTCAAATTATTGAAGAACATATTTATCACATGTTAATATGGTTTGGCTGTTGCAATTTGGGAGTCTGACTCAAGAAATAACAGATCTTTTCAGACTTCGACTTTCAAATCTGTCGGATTTGCGGATTAACTTTCTTCAAATAATTACAACCACCGCAATATTTAGTTAGGGGTTTAGTCTGATCAACACCAATAATAGTTGATAGCTAAAGAGAAACGATATTATATATTACAGGGACATGGAGCCATACCTCTTTACCTTATATATGTTGTGACATTATCATCTGTATATTCTGCATATGAGATCTAAATCTAAATTAAATTAAAGAGGTACATGCCATTTTGCCTAACCTAATAAGGAGCTCTCGTAATATTTATTTTGGGAGTTCATCAAAATTGACAAAACAAAATGATCAGGTGATTGTAAAATGTAAATCTTGTGCAATATAAATAGCCAAGGAGGCTGCAAGTTTGATAACTCCCATGCTGCAATGTTGTAGATCGATGAGCCCTTAATTTGCCTGTTCTATCAGCAGGTAATTCACCCATTCAAAGTGATGAACCCTTAATTTGCATGTACCTTCAATCGGTTTCTTCTTTCCTTGCTTAATTTCAGGGGACGTCAGTCAACTTTTATTTTATTGCACCAATATTATTAAGTTTATTTTTGTAATAATAAAGTCGCTCAACTTTGCGTTAATATCATATAAAGTCACTTATTATAATCACACATAAGTAGGTGCTAGCTACAACTAGTGACTTTCTAGATATTTGGGCAAAATGGTGATTTGGTTAAAAAAAAAATTAATGACTTTCTGTTATACTTAGGTAAATAGAGCAATTTTTTCATCATAAAAGATACTTTAATGACTTTAGTGTAATAAAGTAAAAGCTAAATGACCATTTGTCTGATTATTGTGACGACAGTTCAATAAAATCTTGAACCTTGGTGTGGGGTAAATTAGGATAGGAACATTGAGATAAAAACACGATCGAGCACAGATTTTATTGCTGCAAAGATCGCATTAGTACTCTACTAAACAAAGGTTACATCAAAATAAAGAAAGGTGGAATTTATTCTGGCATACGAAGTAGCGCAACTTATTGCGGCATATACCGACTTCTAGAGAGGTCCCGTGGAAGAAACAGTAGAATGAAAAATGTACCAAATATGCAAACTGCAGACTGAATTAACTTCCTAATTTAAAAAATTCTGTTTTAGTAATCTATTGGAGTATATATAATATAGAGGGTACTTGCATGACAGAATGGTTGATGTGCATTTGAAAGGTGCATCCGTCCATAGCTGCCAGTCTTGCAGCCATGCCATTCCTCATCCTATAAAGTTTAAAGTTATTTTCTTATATACTTTCTTGTAAAAGAATGCATTTTTTTTTCAAAGTACATGTGTTTGTATAGAGAATTGACTTTTAAATGATTTTGTGTAAAAAATATATATTTACATCTCCATCCTATATATACCCACCCAAAAAGGCGTGTATAGTACATACAATAAAATACATGAACTAGGGTGTCACCATGCTAAAGCACCGGCAGTATATAACACAAAACCGACCCACCTTCAGCTATCATTCCATTTCTTCTTCTTCTTCTTCCCTTTTTTTTTTTTTCGGAAGCGTGCACCTTCAATGAAATTGGATGTCCAAAATTAATTCTGTTACACATGTTCAACGATAAACCGGGATCAAGACCTACGAATTTAATTTGCGTTCATTAATTAATGATTGCATCCACATACTATTCTAAGTACAACTATTTAAATCAAGAGTTCGAGATTGTATAATTGCAAATGGAAGTTTGTGAAATAATAAGGTAATACAGTTATGCAAATAACATTATAATCAAGTCAAGTGTTGCACTGTTCTTTTTCTCTTTTTAAAAAAAAAAAAAAAACTATTCACTGATATTTCATTCTTCATCAAACTGTCATAATGCTAAACTAAGCTTGTTATTTGCTTAACTAAAGATAAAATACAACGTGGCGCGAAATGATGGAGGATATAATGAAAAAGTTCCCACATCACACTTAGTCATCAATGTCTTGCTGAAGGTAAGCACCTCAAAAAAAAAAAAAAAGTAAACTTCATGATTCGATGATCGGACAACAGATCAGCAATCGTATACATATTTACAGAAATGGATGTAGAAATTCGAATCAGCGAAAGTAATTGCATCAATAATTTTTCACTTAAACCATATACTACTTATCTATTAATTAAACTTATACTACTCCCTTCGTCTCAGTTTAAGTCATGTCTTAATTTGACTGGACACAAAGTGAAATAAATAAAAGAAATTTTTTAAATCTTATGATCTAAATTAAAAATGTGTGTAATATACTAAAATGTCTTTGGAATCTTGTGGTTTTAAAATTTAAACTTGTCACATGAGATATTTGAATTATTAACTTACTAAATATAGAGAAAGACACTTTTTTGGGGCAGACCAAAAAAGAAAATAAGTCACTTAAATTGAGACGGTGGAGTACTATTTAGAGCCCGTTTGGATTGGCTTATAAGTTGCTTATAAGCTGTTTTCAGCTTTTTTGAGTGTTTGGCTAGCCAACTTAAAGTCATTTTGTGCTTAAAATAAGCTCAAAAAAATAATTGGGCCCATTTGACTTAGTTTATCTAAAGCAGATTATAAGCTAAAAACAGCTTATAAGCCAAAAAAATAAGTTAGACTACCCCAACTTATTTTTTTTAACTTATAAGCTGTTTGCAGCTTATAGGCATAAGCCCATCCAAACAGGCTCTTAATTAGTAAAGGATGTAAACAGAGGAGGAGTTAAAGGTAATGAAGTGATTTGATTGAATTTCTTTCATCCGAAAATTACACAGTGTAAGTAGATTAAATTAATATTTTTATAATGTATAAATGGTTGAATCCTCTTGACATAAGAGAAGTCTCTAGATATAGCATTTTTATTATTTTTCTCAAGTTCTCAAGTCTCTTATTTGGATTCTTAGCTCCGCCACTGAGGTGAAGTAGTACTCCATCCTTCCCAACTTATCAGATGCACTTTAATTAGGCATGGAGCTTAAAAAAAAAACAGAAAAATTAGACTAATCAATTATAAAATTTGTAATTTAGACGAGTCATAGATATTTATATAGTTATAAATCTGTAAAACAAAGTTTAAAAGATACTTTTTTTAAATAAATAGAGATATTATACTTTTTTAAACAGACTAGAAAATAAAGTGTATCACCTACACTAAAACAAATAAACTAATAACGTGATGACCACTTTAAAAATTTGCATCCCCCTGGATATTCATTATACTGTAGGGGGAGTAGAGAGACTATGGAGATTAAACCTCGAGTTCTAGCATAGGATTAGGTCCTGGCGGAGTCACAGTCCGCAAGGATGTTTAGTTGAACATTCTTCGCTGAAAAATTATATCGTGTAAATATATTAATAATTACGTATTATAAATTATAATATATTGAATATCCTTAACATATATATTAATTCTTCAAAATTCAAACACTCTCGATCGGATCCAAAGAGCAATAGCCTAAGGTGAAGGAGGAGGAGGAGGAGGGGCAATAATTGGAGGAATCCCAAAGAAGGCAAAGCTGCCGGCAAAGTTTCAGGAACAAAGGCAAAGAGCCAAAGGCGAATGGAAATGATTACATGAATGAAGAAAATGGACCCCACTGGACACTCACCTTTGATAAATCTTCCCTTTCCAAGTCTCTCTATATTTTTTGACTCTTGGGATTGGGCCCCACCTTTGGCCACCATTGTCTTTATGGATTGAATGATATAAAGAGCACCTCACGTGGAGTCTGAACCAAAGGCTCTGTCCAACCACAATTAAAAGTAATTTCTGCAAAATCAAACTCAAAATCAGCAATATATACAGTATTTTCCTTTACATATTTGTCAAAAAGGCAAATTAAAAAAGGAGACTCCAACAAAAGCAAATAATTTCCTTTATCTCCTTTTGTTCAATTTTTCTTCGCTGTTTAAAGCTCACACCTTATAATTCCCACTCATTATCGTTGATGCTTAAAGATTTTCTCTTCTTCTTTCTCTTATCCGAACCAACACATGTTACACATCAAACGCCAAAAGAAAAAATCTCATACAACTATTTAGAGTGGAAAGAGACATACTCATCCCAGCTAATACAAAGGAGAAATTAAAATAGAAAGAAAGAAAAAAAGATAAAAGGGAACAGTTTGTTTCATTTCATTCATTCTAAGAGAGAGAAAGAAACATAAACAGACCCACAAGGGAATTAAATATAATGTCTGTCACTATTTTCTCATAAAAACAACTTGGCCTAGTAGAGAGGAAAAAGGAGGAGAAAGAGAAAGAAGGGGTTTTTTTAAGAGCAAGTTTTTAGGCATTACAACTTTGTGATCATGGATGGAGGAGGTGATGATCATCTCCACCAACACCACCATCACCGCTCTATTGCTACTTTCCCCTTCCAACTACTCGAGAAAAAAGAAGACGAAGCTTGTTCCAGCTCATCCAACGCCGCAGCTTATACTTCTCTTGCCATTTCAAACACAGATAATACTCATACAAACCCTAATAACACACCTCGATCAACTACTTCATCAGCTTCCACTCTCCAAATCTCAGCTTCTGGCGTCGATACATCTAAAAAGCCGCCTCCCAAACGAACCTCCACCAAAGACCGCCATACTAAGGTTGGTTAAATTTTCATCTGACCATCTCATCTAAAAGCTTAAACTATCATAAATTGAGAAAATCAAATTCTTTTACTATCAATTAATTCTTTAGCTATTTTATGTGTCGACAGGTTGATGGTCGTGGTAGACGTATCCGCATGCCCGCGCTTTGTGCGGCTAGGGTTTTTCAGCTCACGCGTGAGCTCGGTCACAAGTCCGATGGCGAAACCATAGAGTGGCTACTTCAACAAGCAGAACCAGCAGTCATAGCAGCTACAGGAACCGGTACAATTCCAGCAAACTACACGTCGCTTAATATTTCATTACGGAGTTCAGGTTCCAGCATGTCCGTACCTTCACAGCTACGATCTTCATATTTCAATCCGAATTTTTCGCTCTCCCAACGACGAGCGTTATTTCCGGGAATTGGATTGACGACAGATACTTCAGCTACTACGTTGTTGAATTTTCAGTCAGCGAATTTAAGCCCTAATATGCATCAGTTACAAACAAAGCCTGAATTGCGTGACAATTCAATTGATTTGACGGAAAGTGCTGGTGAGGATAATTTAAGTAGGAAAAGAAGATCGGATTTAGACTTGGAGAATCAGCAGCAGCACCAGCAAATGGGAAGTTATTTGCTACAGTCGAGTACAGGTACTATGCCAACAAGCCACTCTTCAATTCCAGCTAATTTTTGGATGGTGACGAATCCAATTCCTAGTAACCAAGTCATGGGAGGTGATCCAATTTGGCCGTTTCCATCAGTAAGCAATTCTGGCGCTGCTGCTTTATATAGAAGCACAATGCCAAGTGGATTGCAATTTATGAATTTTCCTACCCCCGTGGCGCTTTTGCCTAGTCAGCAGCTCGGGGGTAGCAGTGGTGGTAATAATGGATTGGGAGAAGGGCAATTAGGCATGTTTGCTGGACTAAATCCATATAGAGGAGGTGGCGGTGTATCGGAATCTCAGGCGAGTGGGTCCCACTCACATCATGGTGGCGATGATCGGCATGATACAAGGAGCCACCATTCATAGCAAATTCAAGTTCATCCATTCTTTCCAACTTGTGTTTTGTAAGTTTGGATGTTTAAAGAGGTTTGATTATTTGCTCTAAAATTCCTTATCTTTTTTTTTTTTTTTGGTTGTTAAATTTCCCTTGAGCATTCTTTTTCTTTCTTCACCTTTTTTCGTGTGATTAATTTGCCTTACGAGTTTGAAAAGGGCAACAGTTTTAACAAAGGGAGGAGTATTTTGGTTGGTTTTGTCAAAAATCTCTGAAATGTTTTTTCAATTATAGAGTAGAGATTGTTCCTTCATCATCATCATCATTGAGAGTTCCTTTTTATCTTTCTTCTAATCTAATGTCACATGTACAAACATTATTGCAGTAAGTTAATTTCATCTGGATATGGATTATGTCATATCATAAGAAAAAATTAACCCTCTACGGACTTGCAAATTAGCAACTATAGTAGTGAAGTTTTTCACCTGGCAGCCTATAGGCTTGGCTCTTCTCATAAATAGTAAAAGTGTATAAAAGATTATTTTTACACTATCAAGTCGTTAAAAAATAATTATACTTGTAATTTTACAAGTGATCATATGTTATGTGCACTGATGGTATTAAAAACATTATCAACAAGTCATTTAAAAAGCAATTTCAGTTAATTTTATATACAAACATCTGATTGATAACAAGCACCGGTAGTATCAAAAAAAAATTACACTGTCACTACTACAACTTTTATAAAGGGGGATCAGTAACGTGAAAAATAAGATATTTACTTGCTAGTTGCTATAATAAGTTGAAACAAGTTATAATTTGTTTTCGTTTGCACTATTAATAAAATTTACCCAACAATAACAGTTAATTACATTTTTAGTAAAATTTACAATTAAAACTTATCATATGAATTTATTTGTTACTATCTTACTGTTTAAATTTTTTTATATCATGACTTTAAAACTTCTAACATGTCTCGTTTCAAATAATTGCACGGTTTTTGTCCTTCAAATGGAATGCTCTTTAATTTTTCCCTTTAATTGGGGGTGGTCTTTAACTTTTTTCCTTCAAAATTAAACTTATACTTACAGGGGTATAAGTTATAGGGCACAAAATTGCGAATGACCCGTTTCACCATGAAATGTCGACAAGACCTATGACGTGAGGCCTATAATGTAGATAGGGATGGAATAGTCTTCATAGCCCTTTAATGTTGGAGAAGTATGTGGCAAGAAATTTTGTGACTCTGATCATGACTGCCATGAATCACTCTGTTTTCATAACAAGCAGCAAATGTATGATTAAAAATTTTTCTTTTAGTTTTTTTTTTTAAAATAATAATAAAGTACTACTACGTACATTTCATATTACTTATTCATATTATTAAAATATTCATCTCAAATTATTTATAAATTTATAAAATTAAGATATAATTAATTAAATTTTTTTTTCATACTTTTAATATTAAGTGTTCTTAAAATAATTAATATTGAATAAAGTATAATTTATAAAAAATAAAAATAAAATAGTAAAAATATATCTTTTACTTATAATTTTTGAAACTTTTAAAGTAAAAAAGCAGAAAAGTAATATGAAAGAGTGCGAGTAGTTTAAACAGAGATGGGCCGAGTAATAAGAATTGGTGGGGGCCCATACCTTATCAGCTGAAGATGTCTGGTTCAGGTGGTGAGGCCCACATGTTGGTGATCTCCTAAACCAATGTACGATAGGTATCACTGACAAACAGGTGGATCATTCCTCCCTCTTTTTTATATTAGTATGCATTGCACCATAAAGATCGGTGGTGGGTTTAAATGACCCTACTAGGCTTGGCCCACTCCTTAACTGATCTGGACCATTCATGCTTTAGTGGACCCTCTGTTAATGAGCTCAGCTGAATGATTAGTTCTCAGCTTCCCACATATCAGTTGAGAGAAATGTAGAGTCTAATTCCACAAATAGTCATTCAACTTGTAGGAAAATTTCCCTAAAGTAATTTTTAAATTTTTTTGAATAAAAAAATCATCAAATTATGTTCATATTTTTTAAAAAATAAAATCATCCATTTTTTGACATAAAAAATCCTTAACTCATTTTTAAATTATAAAACCCATTTGAATATTTCTATTTTACTTTCAAAATGTGAAATATTAATTCGAATAAAAATTTCATAATATTGCAAAATTATATCTTAGTGGACAATAAGAGGATACAGTTGAATGGTGATAGAACTGAGCACAAAGCTTAACTATAGGCTTTTTAACTGGTTGTAAATTATTCTTCCTGATATATAAAATTTTCAATAATAAAAGAAAATATTTTGTGTTTTTATTTTCTTGGATGTGAACTTGTAATATTTTGATTTTATTTAAGTTTTATAAATAAGTGGATTACAATTAATGTAAACATTTTATATTTTTAGAAAGCATATATACAACTAATTGTAAAAGTGTTTTCATTTCTGCGACGTTGTTATCCAACACTATTTTTTTCTTGAGAAAATTTGTCCAAATATTCTACCAATAAACCAATCTCATATATATATATATATATATATATCCAAAAATAAAAAGTACATGCATCATGGATTTATATAGTGTCTCATGTGTTTCAATTATGTCCAAGCACTTCTATTCAGTAAAATATTTAACTTCCGACTTTGAACAATAGAAAAATATCAAAATAGTTCAAAAGATGTTGATATAACAAAGAAAATCAGCTTATAGCATACTTAAAGTTTGAACGATTATAGTGTTTTATTCTTATAGCTTGAAATATTATTTGAATATTTCTATTTTATTATTAAAACTTGAACAAGAATTTTGAAGTATCTAAAAATTGTGCCTAGGTAATGAGTTTTATAATTTATATATGGGTTAAGGGGATTTATGTCTAAAAATAGGTTAATTTATTTTATTGGAAACAAGGACATACTTTGATGACCTTATTGTCCAAAAAAATTCAAAAGTTACTTTAGTAGAACTTTTCTATAAGGTCAATGACCATTTGAGGAATTAACTCAGAAATGTACTATTGAATTCAAGTATGAGTTCCTTGCATTCCCATGTTGTATCAATGTCTCCCATCAAAACTCCAAAACTTACCCCTAAATTATGCCTACATCTCAATTGAAGTGTTTTAGTTTGATTAGATATGGAGTTTAAAATTTAAAAAAATTGAATTTCGTGATTTTCAATTAAAGATGTGTGTAATATATCAAAATGCTCTTTAAATATTATGGTCTTAAACAAAGCATGTAAAATATTTTATATATATGTATATATAAGAAAAAGGATATCTCTTTTAAATAGACTAAAAAGAAATTACTATACTCAAATTGAAATGGAGGGATTACGCAATAGTGCAAATATTACCCTCTTTTACAGAGTATAGAATAAAAAACGCAAACACATGATAGTTCAGGTAGTATACTCAAACATCTGATAGTTCAGATGAAAAATTTACAAAAAAGTGATACTAAAAGTGTGTTTTTGACCATTATCTGAATATAAAATAGATATTTTATCTCTTAGCTAGGAATGAAGCGGGGTCTAAGTTAAAGCATGCATATTCGGTTACTTCTCTCTACCAGGATAAAAAGTTGATGTTCAGAGGGATAATACAATAATATATCACATCCCATTCCATCATATGATGATAGTCATTGTGAATCTCATATACTGGATTTTGTACCGCGCCAGACTTCGTTGGATACTTTTCTAAAAGATTTGCTGCTAATCCATATAAAGGTCACAGTTAGTTTTTTATGTAATTTATCAAAGAGTATCTAAGTAGGCGTCATGCGATTTCATATCATAAGATGAAATCAACGTTTGGATATGCGATTTCATATCTGATTTCTTCTCATGAGATGAAATTTCAAATCATCCAAAAAGGCAAGATTTAGGATTTGAAATCATGATTTCAAAAAATATAAATGTAAAATTTGACCCATAAGTTTATATTTTGTTAAAAAAGACTCATAAGTTGGTAGATATTTTGAACAATTACTCCCACCAATCATTTACCAACCTCAATAACTTCTAACAACCGTTATTTATGTTCGTACCATGTGGGAGGATTATATTAAAGAGCAGTTACATTACTATAATTATTCATGTTAAATTTTCCTTTTTATTGAACTAAAGTTTGATCAATTGATGTGGTATTTTTTAGAAAGGTCTTCTAGTAGTGTATTAATTTTATTATGAACTGTGATTTACTCATTTGATAAGATTGTATAAGAATTGAAAATTTTTTGATGGTTTTCACAACTTGAAGGGTTTTTATGTTTATAAAAAAAACTGCAACTTAAGAAATCCAAATTGCATGTCCAAACGTGATTTCATCCCATGATTTCATCTCATGAGATGAAATCATGTCCAAACGGCTCCTAAGTTGACCGCTGTAGTACTAGCAATTAAAAAAATGGAAGCAAAAAAAAAATATCTAAGTTGAATAAAGATGAAGTAAACTTATTTTAGTGAAGTACTCTATTTGTTTCAATTTACTACTTATAATGTGACGCGATCTCCTTTTTAGTTGGTCTTGAACAGAATTATGATATCTTCTATATTTAGTAAAATTTAAACCGTAAATTTTTCATTTTACTCTTAATGAAATGATTAATTTATGCCTACACAAATATTTATGGTTTGTTTTAGGCCACATATTTCAATGTCTTTCTTATATTTTTAAACTATATTTGCGGTCAAACACCATCACATAAACTGGCTAACGGGGGAGTACTACCGGGTAAACTTGCGTACACCCTGCCTAATTTAACTGAATACTTGTTACCTAATAGACTAATATCCTGTTCAAATTAGATCAAACATAATTTCTGTGACCTCTTGGTTACAAAAATGAACATCCACTCCTTTGGAATTTGCAACTATGATGGTATTTTTGGTTGCCTGTGCGAATTGTAGTTTCTATATCCAAATGCAGGGTTCTAGTCCGTTCTTGTGACTTTGTTAGGAGAAAAAAGAAAGCTTAAAAACAACGAAAGCATTAATGTAAAAAAGTTTCCCCTACGATCGACTAGTACGTATTTCCTCTCGTACGTGCATGTCGTTTGTCTCTCAGTCTCTATAAAGCAGTGACTTTTCAAATGTACGTGAAATAAATGAGAAAAGCCAAAGTCACTTCTTTTTTAACTAATTGGAAGTGTCAGAAGAAAAAATGAAATAAAACTGGCAAGATGGCTAGTTGAATGAATCCAAAAGTATGTGGTGGACCTTGGAAGCATTAAAGACTATCTATCTGAACTGTAACAGTTGGCATCTTCAAGCTTTAACTTTTTAGGGAAAACTTATCTGCCATGCTGTAGCCATTCAGGGCATCTCCAACCGATTTCAATCATTTTCTGCACTAAAATGATGCAAATTAATTTCAATCCATTACATTATTTTTTACATCAAAAGAGAATATTTTTTTATATTATTCTCTCTTCTATATTATATTATTCTCTTTTACTTAAATTTTATTTTTTAATTTCATAAAACAAATCCTTTCTTTTTTTCTTTTTTACATATTCATCGCATGTAATTCATAATCCTTTGTTATATAACCATTTAATATAAAATTATTTTATACCATAAATTTTTAAATAATATAAATTGTAAGAAAATATTATACGTTATACATATTAATGGATATTTCAAATAAAAGTGAACTCATTGATAAAATATAATTAAATAAATATTACATTAAGGTAGAATTTATTTTAATTTCTAAATAAATATCCAACTTCCATGATTAGTACGTTGCTCCCATAAATGCTCTATTAATGCATTACGAAGTGCAAAATGAGCATCTTTGTTCTTAATTTTTTTGTGTCGAGCTAAAAATTGTTCAAATCGGTAATTTTCATGTACTATCATTTCTACTGTTGGAGTTGGACCTTCCCAAGCATCTTGAATTTGTGCATTAATATCACGCTCATCCTCGATTATCATGTTGTGCAGTGTAATACATGTAGTTAATATATCATGTAGCACTTCTTTTCTCAAAAAACGTGATGGTATATTATTAACAACATATTATATTTTATATTTGCACTTTTCATTTTTGTGATGGTTATATTTTTTTATGCAATTATAATTTATAATAAAATTATCTCACAATTTTATATAAAAATAATGCATACGAAAATTAATTTATAAAACTTACACTCCAAAATTAAGATGTAAAATTAATATTATAAGATATTGCATAAAAAATAATTAGGTATATTAGGAATCTAAATGTAAAAATTAAAATTTATAATATGTTAAATTAAAAGTGTTATATAATAAAAAAAATATTAATGAATAGGAATGGTGTAGATGAATAGGTATATTAGGAATCTAAATGTAAAAATTAAAATTTATAATATGTTAAATTAAAAGTGTTATATAATTAAAAAAAAATATATTAATGAATAGTAATGTTTGTAGATGAATAGTGTTGCACCAAATTTGGTGCAACACTATTCATGCACCAAAATGGTGCAAAAAATAGTGCGCAAGATTGGAGCTCCAAAACATCATTTTTTGCACCAAAATAGCATTTGGTGCAAAAAAATGGTGCAAGGTTGGAGATGGCCTCATGAGGCCTAGTTAGTCAATTTACCAGTCTTTTTCTTAGCAAATACAGGCAACAAATGAGTCGTTTTAATAGCTATTGCGTGAAAAATATACCTTGTTAGTTAGAGATGAATTAGAATTTCAGATATTTGATAATTGATTTAACTTATATCATTGACATGGTAAAGAATAACGGTTACACTATGCGTATATTTTCAAATCCTAAACTTCAGTATTTGCAAATAATGGTTTGACCATCAGTAGCTACAAACATACTTCACGTGAACTATTTTTTTATATCGAAAAGCCACTCAATTTTCTTAAATATCTGAAAGTTAAAAGTCACTAGGAGGAACTAGAACAAATGAGACATGGTGATAACTAAAACAAATGAGATATGGTGATAACGGATATATCATTATTTCAATAATACTTTGGCAAATAGATTGAGTGACTTTTGGTTGCAAAAATATTATTTGGTGACTTTCTTGATATTTAGGCATAAACTAAAGTTAAGTGACCTTTTGTGAAGTTACTTCAACTTTTTTCCAGGGGAATTTCATTAACCAACACAACTTCAACATTCAAATTTTCTTAAACTTCTTCAACTTCAAATCACTACAAGAAAAATATATTTGGCAACAAATATTTTTTTGTTGCTATAGATTGATTATTGTTGCAAAAAATACTTTTGGTAACAAAAAAAAAATTGTTGGATAGATTTTTCCCAACGGTTGTTATTGCAACAACGTGCAACAAATTTTTTTTTTTATCGTCAAAAGTATTTTTTGCAACAATAATCAATACTATATCAACAAAATTACTTTGGCAACAAAAAAGTTCATTTGCCAACAACAAAACTAAGTTATTGTCAAATATTAAATTTTTTTCTTGTCATTTCTATACTTTCTTATAGTGAATGATCCGTTTCTTTCAATTTCAACCAAATATTATATTGTCCAAACCCTACTTACTGGTTTTTTTCTCTTTGGCAAGAACTGCACTGAATTGAACTGTGTTGTAGCATACAAATTTCCAATAATACAGTAGTATAGATTGGCATTTTTGCTAGTAGTAGTACACTTTACCTGGGCAAGGGGGCTAGAATTTGGAATTTTCACTTGGGTGAAATTATTTCAGTGAGGAGTGTAATTGGCTGTCACAGCCATAATATCAATATAGAAATTTTGTCATGGTTGTACAGAAACTAGCACATGGGTTGAAACCATAAGGTACAACAGAGTGGTCCCTTAAGAAATCCTTGTAGCCCTTGGAATAGTATATGATTAAACAGTCCGAATTAAACCATACATCCAGCCATTGTCTTCTTTTTGGAAGTAATTAAAATCAAGAAAGTCGGGGACCAGATTGGGGAGATTGATTTTAAGTTGCTAATACACATCAATTTTGCTAAATTTGGCCCGGTAATCTCCCTTCTATGATTCCCGCTTTCCCAATATTATAAAATGATGTTGATAGCTCACTTACTTTTGGTTTTTGATTCATCTTCTTGGCTACAATTACTTTTTGTTTTTTGTTTTTTATTGATTTATTTCCTCACCCTCAACCTCAAGCCCCCTGTCACACTTTCGTACAGCGGCGAAGTCAAAAATATCATTAATATATATAGAAAAATAATTTAGGTATATAATATAATTTTTTGACGAAGGATATTCAACTTATCACTTTTCGACATATGTGACTTTGCCCTGCACGCACAAAAATAGAAAATAAGAAAACGTGTGTAGAATGCATCTTCTTCTTTTTTTGCTTTAAATATATGTATTAAAGTGTGAGACTATCTCGTTTAAAAACTTAATAGTTAGAGAAATCACACTCCTATTTACTTAATTATATACTCTCGGCGCATCCCCTCACGTGGGGCCTGATTCTTTTTCATGAGTCAATCACGTGAATTTTTTATTTTTATTTTTTTAATAACGGGTGGAAGTAGCACTTGAACCTAGGTTGAGATGGTTACACATGTAAATAATTTGATATTTGGTACTCACTAGCTCAATTACTCTAAATTCGTGTTGCATAGACTTGAGTAGAATATAAGTATAATTTAAGAAACCTAACTGGAGAGTGTAAGAATGGCAGTTGTAAGTCCATGATTGTAAAAGGTGCACGACAGTAGAACTGTAGAAGATGCCATATGTACCAGCTAGCATATTGTGCACATTAATCTCCCAACTTCTGTTTCACTTAAGGTGTCTGCCACAGAAAGCTCAGACACTCTCTTCCCCCATTTACCCTTTAATGTGGGCATATTTTCTGAAACCTTACATTCAATGCTTCTTTCAATTATTATATCATTCAGAACTCTTGTCATAAACATTTAAAGGATTATATATACTGTTCAGAACCAAGAAATTACATTCAATGCTTCTTTCAATTATTATATCATTCAGAACTCTTGTCATAAACATTTAAAGGATTATATATACTGTTCAGAACCAAGAAATTACTTATATATCTACCATAAGGACAGAGTGTCTTTAAACTCTTTTGGTCTCTTTATTGATTTTGTTGCGTTTAGTCATCGATCAATATATATTGAAATTAAATTTTCATTGTCATAACTGAATGGGAAAAAACGTTAATGTTGGAGCTGCTACCTAAGTTCCATCTTTTCGAGCTTTAAATAACATGTCAAATCTGATTAGTTGGTGGTTTTACCTTTTCTCCTAAAACGTGTAGAAAGGGTGACAGTATACTGTTTTTCCGATGATACGTATAGTTTGGATAATGCAGAGAACGGAACGAGCAAGTCAATCTACATTTAAGGGCAGATGCCAGATAGAAGGAACAACCCTTGTGTTTAAAATATTAATTACTAGAATACACACACACACTAGCTATATTCTCTTACTAGTGTATTTGACCGCGCTTCGCGCGGTATCTTAATAAATTTAAAAATGATCTTTTATAAATTACGTCAAGATAAATGAGATAATTTGTTTTGCTTAGACTGAAACTTCTTTTCCTTATTAACAAATTATGTATTATAAGATGCAATGCTATTGAAAACGATTAAAAAGAAAGGCATACAGATAATTAACGATCTTTTTGGATTGGTTGTGCCAAGTCAAGAAGGAAAATACAACTTCATAAAAGAGCAGATAAAATAGTTGAAAGCGGTAACCCTCCTATAATTCTGAAATCTAAGTAGTATTCTCTATAATTACACACAAACAAATGATGTTAAGCTTGGTATTGACTCTTAATTATATGTAATTAAAATTAGAACATTGGAGCACATAAATGATTTTATGCTACCACACAGAATTCTATATGATACAATCTATAGCTATTGTATAAAAATGACGTTCTTGAACTTCTAGATTTGCGGAGATGAATAATGCATGGAACACATTTAAAAGATGAGGAAGTCGATCTACTTTCTTCATGTTTGTCAATTGCCATGTAGAATCCAGTTTCAAATATTTTGTAGTTGTTGTTATGCAATTTTGTGTTCACCTCTTCTCATATGGAATTAAATATGAACGAATTGCAAGAAGACAAAGAGTTAGAAAACATGTAACGTTTAATTTATCTGTTTCACTTTGATTTTGAAAGTTATTGTGTGTAAACACCTTAAATAGGGAAAGAGGACCTTCTGATCATCCATTTTCCTAAACGTCTTTCTCATTTAACATTTTTTAAACATAGCGCAATTAATCATAATTAAGAGAGTTAAGAAGTGGCTTTTGAGTTATTTTAACATGGCACATATATGAACGGGGGGAAATAGAAAAATGCCAAAAAATTGAAGGAAAGAAAAATAATTGTTCTTGGCCAGAGAGGGGAAAAGATTTATTACCATAGCTATTTTTCACAAATATTGAGAAAAGAAAGTTCATAAATCAGTAATACTCTAGCAATTTCTAAATAAACTAAAGAGTATTACAAAGAACACGAAGGAGAACAAAAATAGCAACATACCTTGTATCAAATGTCTTTTTCGATGAAGTAGCGGAGGCTTGGCGCAAGAGACAAACGTGATCATTTTTTTTTATTTTTATTTTTTGTACAGCACCTAAATTGAGAATTTTGAAGGTAAAAGTGTAAAATCTAAGAAAATGGAAAAATCAAAATCCTGATCAATAAATGGTGCCATATCATCTTCCCAAGAACATCAATTTTTTTTATAATTAGGACATTCATGCCAATAATGATAAATAGAAAATATGGGGAATTTTAAAAAAAAAAAAAAAAAAAAAAAAAATAATTGTGCTTTTTGGCAAAAGGAAAGAGTCAGGTCACTCTCCTTTGCCTAGCTTTATAATATATATGGATATAGGTGATAGTAGATTTTGCTAGAATTATTTAGCTTGCCAATCAAAATCATCCAAGCAACAAAGTCTATATATTTTAATTTTCATATATTAAGGTGTATAATATAGACTAAACTAAAAGGTATGATGACCATTCTCAACAATTTTGTGTCACGAATAAACTGAAAAAGAAGATCAACAATAGAAGTTCTATAACATAATAATCTAAGGGTGAAAAAAAAACATTCTAAAAACATGTTCATATAATAAAAGTACCAAGACACTCACTCACTTGCTAAAATAAATATTGTACCTGAGATGGGAACAATTCCTTCTGCATCAACATTTTCTTTATTTTGTGCTTTTGATCTCCTCCTCAGTTATACAATTTTGTGCTTTTGATCTCCTCGCCCATTCGACAATACTCTCCATTTATTGGAATGAATACCATGTTGGTGTGATTTTAATTAGGTGTCATAACTTGTACATTAAATTGTGAATTATGAAATTAATTACTAATACTAATTAAAGGTAGAAGTTATGAAGATGAGGGGGTGTGAGTTATGTAGATGACTTTGTAAATTAAAATAGAATAATTTAAAATGATATAAAAAATAAAAAAAATGAGAAAAAAGATAAATAGAATCCTTGGCCATATAGAGGTGCCACATAGGATTGTCTATTCCTAGCTTTATATTATATATAGATTAGTTTGTGGTTAGCTTACGTTTGCATAGTCATTTGTATTTGCCGTGACGTACATAGAGTTTTATACAACGGAAAAGGGCCTAAAATACCCTCGAACTATTGAAAATGGAGCAAAAATACCCTCCATCCACCTTTCAGCCCCCAAATACCCTTACCATCCACCTATTGGGTCTAAAATACCCCTATTGCTAACAGAATATTCTGGTCAAACACGTGGCATTTTTTTATTGGTTGGCTTATAAAATTAATTAAACTAATTGACCAGATAACCCAAGTGCCCCCCACACCCTACCCCCCCGACCCCCCCCCCCCCCCCGGTGAATTTTTTTTTTTTTTTTTTGAAAAAAAAGTTGACATTTTTTTTGCACCCCACCCCGCACCCCTACCCCCCCCCCCCCCCGACGCAAAAAAAATTAATATTTTTGAAAAAAAAAGTTTTGACGTTTTTTTTGGGTTTTTTTAGCTGGGAGGGGAGGGGGGTGTAGGGGGAGGGTGCGGGGTGGAAAAAAAGTCAACTTGTGCCTTTTAGATTTTTGGGGGGTGCGGGGGAGGTGTAGGGTGCGGGGTGGAAAAAAAGTCAACTTGTGCCTTTTAGAGTTTTGGGGGGTGGGGGTGGGGGGTGCGGGGGAGGTGTAGGGTGCGGGGTGGGGTGCAAAAAAAATATTGTAGTCTACACTTGTGCCTTTTAGATTTTTGGTTGAAAATATACCATGTTTTTTAGGGTGAGATATATTTTTTTTTTTGGTAACTCAATTACATTAGACATTTTAATTTATCAAGACATTTCACAGTACTTGTGCTTTTTACTAGGAAGTTGAGAAGCGTAACAATATTTTTTTTGCACCCCACCCCGCACCCTACACCTCCCCCCCCCCCCTCCCAGCTGAAAAAAAAAAGTTGACTTTTTTTCCACCCCTCCCCTCCCCCTCCCCCCCACCCCCCAAACCCCGCACCCTACGCCCCCCTCCCCTCCCAGCTAAAAAAACCCAAAAAAAAACGTCAAAACTTTTTTTTTCAAAAATATTAATTTTTTTTTGCGTCGGGGGGGGTAGGGGTAGGGTGCGGGGTGGGGTGCAAAAAAAATGTCAAATTGTTTTTCAAAAAAAAAAAAAATTCACGGGGGGGGTCGGGGGGTGGGGGGCACTATCTGGTCAATATTGCAAAAGTTAATTAGTTTAATTAATTTTATAATCCAACCAATAGAAAAATGACACGTGTTTAATGAAAAGATTATGTTAGTGATAAGGATATTTTAGACCCAATAGGTGGTGATAAGGGTATTTTAGACCCAATAGGTGGATGATAAGGGTATTTGGGGGCTGAAAGGTGGATGGAGGGTATTTTTGCTCCATTTTCAATAGTTCGAGGGTATTTTAGGCCCTTTTCCGTTTATACAAACAATATTGGCTTATTCTTCTAATTTGCTAGCTGTGCAATTACGTGAGTTTCGGTTTGAAATTTCTGCGTGTACACACACTTGTAGAAAAAGTTTTTGCCAAGCAGTATCAAATGACACCTCTGCCACTATGGACCTGAATAACCTTTATAATTATTACAAAAGGGCCAAAAATACCCTCAAACTATTGAAAATGAAGCAAAAATACCCTTCATCCACTTTTCAGCCCCCAAACACCCTTACCATCCACCTATTGGGTCTAAAATACCCTTATTGCTAACAGAATATTCTCATTAAACACGTGGCATGTTTTTATTGGTTGGCTTATAAAATTAATTAAACTAATTAACTTTTGCAATATTGACCAGATATTGCCCCCCACCCGAGACCCGACCCCCCCCCCCCCCCCCCCCGTGAAAAAAAAATTGACTTTTTTTTGCACCCCCCCCGCACCCTATCCCTACCCCCCCCCCCCCCGACGCAAAAAAAAATTAATATTTTTGTGTTTTAGCTGGGAGGGGATAGGGGGCGTAGGGTGTGGGGTTTGGGGGTTGGGGGGAGGGGGAGGGTGCGGGATGGGAAAAAAAGTCAACTTTTTTTTTTCAGCTGGGAGGGGAGGGGGGCGTAGGGTGAAATGTCTTGATAAATTAAAATGTCTAATGTAATTGCACCCCACCCCGCACCCCTAACCCCCCCCCCCCCCCCCCCCCGACGCAAAAAAAATTAATATTTTTGAAAAACAAAGTTTTGACATTTTTTTGGGGTTTTTTGCACCGCCCCCCCCCCCCCCCCCGCCTCAAACCCCGCACCCTCCCACCACCCCCACCCCCAAACCCCGCACCCTACGCCCCCCTCCCCTCCCAGCTAAAAAACCCAAAAAAAAACGTCAAATTTTTTTTTTTCAAAAATATTAATTTTTTTTTGCGGTGGGGGGGGGGGGGCGGTAGGGTGCGGAGTGGGGTGCAAAAAAAAATTCAAATTTTTTTTCAAAAAAAAAAAAAAAATCACGGGGGGGGGGGGGTCGGGTCGGGGTGGGGGGCAATATCTGGTCAATATTGCAAAAGTTAATTAGTTTAATTAATTTTATAAGCCAGCCAATAGAAAAATGACACGTGTTTAATGAAAAGATTCTGTTAGTGATAAGGGTATTTTAGACCCAATAGGTGGTGATAAGGGTATTTTAGACTCAATAGGTGGATGATAAGGGTATTTGGGGGCTGAAAGGTGGATGAAGGGTATTTTTACTCAATTTTCAATAGTTTGAGGGTATTTTTGGCCCTTTTCCGTTATTACTATTATAAATTAATACAACAACCCATAATTGACGTCTTTCCACACAAACCACACTTGTTCCTTTTTATATGAAAATTTATAAATTAACACTTTTAGGTTTTATAATTTTTTTACACTGTATGAGTACTATGGTTGGACCTTCAGATTGTTTTGTTGGATGGTTCCCTATCTACAACATGCTGTGTTGAGGTTTCCTTCAAAGAAGTTGCATGTTTGTCCTTTAAATGGGCTGGTCTTTTATTTTTGCCCCTCAAATGGGCTGGCCTTTAATTTTTTCCATTAGCAATCGGACTTATGCTTGCGGGGCTTAAGTTCTTTCATTGTTTTTGCACGGATTTCCTTCTTTAGGCGTGGTCTTTAATTTTTGGCCCTCAAATTGGTGGTCTTTAATTTTTGGGCAGAATTTTACCTTTAGGCAAAATTCTGCCTTAAGGCAGAGTTCTATCCAAAACTCTACCTTAAGGTAGAGTTTGCTAAGGCATAGTTTGGCTGCAAAACTGTACCTTAAGGAAAAGTTTGCAGGCTAATCCAGGCATAATTTGCCTGCGAACTCTGCCTTAAGGGAGAGTTTGCGGGCAAACTATGCCCGATGGGACAGAGTTTGTAGGCAGCCTTTGCCTAGTGATTTTTTTTTAATTTTCTCCTGAGCAGGGCTTCAAACCCGGAACCCAGAGGTTTTAAGCGAAGAACAAAAGTTAAATACTTTCATTTTGATGGACAAAAATTAAAGATCACCCAAAATAGGGCATTACTGTTAATTGCCCAAGTTCTTTAAGGATGCAGCCATAAATTGTATGATATTATGATGCGAAAATATAAATTTATGTCCCCCGAAAATTTATTTGTCTTGAGAGACAAAAATTAAAGACCAACACAAAATAGGGACAGAAGTGCAAATGGCCCGATTTCTTCCGTCGTAGTGTAATCAATCGCCCGATTTTGTGCTGGTCTTTGATTTTTGTCCCTCTAATAAACAACCTTTTCGCGGAACATAAATTTATATTTTCGCATCATTATATCTCACAAATTATACCCCGCGCCCTTAAATAACTTATGGCCACTAGACATAAGTACGATTGCTGACGGCAAATATTAAAGACCAGCCCATTCGAAGGGCCAAACTGTGCAATTAAATGGCAGCTACTTAGTATGCAGAAGTCTCAGATGAAACGTCTACTTCTGGGCTTTGGCCCAATTTTGTTACAGAAAAGACAGGACGAAGATTCTAGGAAAAGTTACATAAATACAAGTAAATAAGTAAAATATTTTTTAATCTATAACTATTAACTAAATTACATAATCTACAATATATACTTTATATTTAGGGTATTTGTATGATTTTATACCATAAATAAAAAATGCTGCTATGAATAAAAGGCTAATAATAAGGAGTTTCCTATATTAGTGATAATCAAATTAAATACATATCAGAACACATTAATTAAGTTTCTAAACATCTCAATGTACTCAGTTAGCATTTTAATCCATAAAATAGTATACTACTGTTTATATGATATATATTATACAATTCCTTGAACCAGTATAAATATTCTTGTTATTATATATTCCATATATTTCACTATTATATAATATATATAATATTATTTTTTACGTATATTAACTAGTATATACTATTTATAAAATAATTTCTTATGTGTAGTAAACAAAGAGTATTATATATATATATATATATATATATATATATATATATATATATATATATATTTGACCACATACATTATTGTATATATTAGGCATATATTGTTTATTATATTAAATATATACAAATATAAATTTAATTGAGTTAATTTTCCTATTTCATGGAAGAGAGAGAAAAGAAATTGAATAATTAATATGTGATGGCAGAAAGGAAGCCAAGTTTTATGAGATGGGGTGTCAATTATTAATTAAGATCCTATTTTATTGGTAATCCACAAGTAATCATATTATTTTATATGTTATTGTAGAGTACAATTGGTTGGCACATAGAGTTATATATTCATATATTAGGTATGTCGTAATATTATATACCCTATACACAAATAATATTATTATATTATATATTGTATATAATAGACAAACTTAAATATACTAATTTCTACTATTATATTCAAAAATATTTTGTGATAATCTTTTTAGTTAAATAAACCAATTTGAATATATCATATACCTTTTAAGGTATATTTTCATGTACATTTCTTATACCATATTTTCAAATACCATATATTTTCATGTACTTTTCTTAATAGTAATATATTCAAATAATTTATTTTAGTCACAAAAAATAATTGAATCATCATCAAGTGAAATTAAAAAAAAAAAGAAAAAAAAAGTAGGAAACGAAAGAAAAAAAAAGTCTTTTTAAAATGGTAGATGGAATATGGGATTTGAAGTTGATTTTGTTATGTTTATTTGAAAAATTACATTATAATGATTTTGAAAGAAAAATAAAGTAAAAAGTAGATATGCATTAATGGTAGTAACTCTTAAAATTAAGTATTATTAATATTTTAGGAATGTAAAAAGTTGTATTTTTGTAATTAAGAAATTAAAATTTTGAATAAGTTGTATTTATGTAATTTTTTTAAAGTAATTATTAAATTTTTAATTACTATTTGAAAAAGTTGTATTTGTGTGACTTTCCCAATATTCTACAGGTCCGAGGTGGGAGAACTTCAACAGAAAGCCCTACAGGACCATTAAAAATAGATTAGGAGCCTGTTTGGATTGGCTTATAAGTTGCTTATAAGCTGTTTTCAGCTTTTTTGAGTATTTGGCTGGCCAGCTTAAAGTCATTTTGTGATTAAAATAAGCTCAAAAAAATAATTGGGCCCATTTGATTTAGCTTATCTAAAACAGCTTATAAGCCAAAAAAAATAAGTTAGACTACCCCAACTTATTTTTTTTAGCTTATAAGCTGCAAATAGCTTATAGGCATAAGCCTATCCAAACAGGCTCTAGATTGGGTGTGGTGAAAACAAAAGATAGTAAGAAAGAAAATATCTACATATAATAAGTGCCATGGAGGGACGAACACAGCACTCCCTCCTTGTATCCGTTGCTTCACGAATTGTACCCGTATTAAATTCTTGTATCATGAGTTATATAGTTTGTACACTTTATCCAACTATTTTTATATCTCATGTAGACATGTGTCATGATACTTAATATTTATTCCCTACTCATGTATAGATGTATGCACTTTAAATTTAATTATCCGACACATTTATTTCCTCTGTGCACTTTTATTGTTCACTTTTGACTTTTCGTGTTCTAGCTGAATATTTATTGTTTTCTCATGTATAGACATATGCAATTCAATTTTAATTCTCCTACACAAATTTATTTCCTCCATGCACTTAATTTGTTCACTTTTGGCTTTTCACATTCTTTGAGAATTAATAAATCCCACGTGGATATATATCATAGTACTGAATATTTATTCTCTTCTCATATATACACGTGTGCACTTCTATTTTAATTCTCCGACACATATTTATTTCTTCCGTGCACTTTTACTTGTTCAATTTGACTTTTCAATATTCAATATATAATAAGTGCCATGGAGGGACGAACATAATAGTCCCTCCTTGTACCCGCTGCTTCACGAATTGTACCCGCATTAAATTCTTGTACCATAAGCTATATAATTTGTACACTTTATCCAACTATTTTTATATCCCATGTAGACATGTGTCATAGTACTTAATATTTATTCCATATTCATGTATAGACGTATGCACTTTAATTTTAATTCTCCGACACATTTATTTCCTCCGTGCACTTTTATTTGTTCACTTTTGACTTTTCGTGTTCTAGCTGAATATTTATTCTCTTCTCATGTATAGACATATACAGTTCAATTTTAATTCTCCTACACAAATTTATTTCCTCCATGCACTTTAATTTGTTCACTTTTGACTTTTCACGTTCTTTGAGAATTAATAAATCCCACATGGATATATGTCATAGTACTGAATATTTATTCTCTTCTCATGTATACACGTGTGCACTTCTATTTTAATTCTCCGACACATATTTATTTCTTCCGTGCACTTTTACTTGTTCAATTTGACTTTTCACGTTATTTAAGAATTAATAAATGAAGTACTCCTTCCGTCCCATATTACTTGGCCACATTACTATACTTGACTTTTCACGTTCTTTAAGAATTAATAAAAATGAAGTATTCCCTTCGTCCATATTAACGTAGACATGTGTCATAGTACTTAATATTTAATTCTCTTCTCGTGTATAGACGTATGCACTTTAAATTTAATTCTCCGACACATTTACTTCCTCCGTGCACTTTTACTTGTGCACTTTTGATTTTCGTGTTCTAACTAAATGTTTATTCTCTTCTCATGTATAGATAGACATATGCAATTCAATTTTAATTCTCCTACACAAATTTGTTTCCTTCATGCACGTTAATTTGTTCATTTTTAACTTTTCACATTCTTTGACAATTAATAAATCTCACGTGGATATATGCCATAGTACTGAATATTTATTCTCTTCTCATGTATACACGTGTGCACTTCTATTTTAATTCTCCGACACATATTTATTTCTTCCGTGCACTTTTACTTGTTCATTTTTTACTTTTCATGTTATTTAAGAATTAATAAATGAAGTACTCCTTCCGTCCCACATTACTTGGCCACATTACTATACTTGACTTTTTACGTTCTTTAAGAATTAATAAAAATGAAGTACTCCCTTCGTCCATATTACTTGGCCACATTACTAAAAATATATGTCTATTTTTCTATTCTATATTTATCTTCTTTTCTATTTCTATTATCCCCGTTTTCCTTCTTTGTCAATACTTTAAACGGGAAGAGAGGACGAACAATAGCAATGCAAATTTGCACCAAAAGTTATTTTAATGCTCCTACACATAACTTGTTTACTTTTGACTTTTCACGTTTTTTGAAAATTAATAAATCAAGTATATATTTTATCATAATATCCATATTTATTGGTATATAGTCTCAATAGCCTCAGAAAATGATTTGCAAATGAATAATTAATGTGAAGGGTAAAATAAGAAGAAGATTTTTTTTTCCTTGATATGTTAACATCGACAAGTAAAAGTAAAGGGAGGGAGTGACATTTATCCCCGTTTTCTTTCATTGTCAATATTTTACTTATTTACTCTCCTCTGCAGTCTCTGATTATTGTTTCTTTACATTTATAAAATGTATTACTTTATATTTTCATTTCAGAATTAAAATTTTAATGATTAATGATATAACATATATCTTTCTAATTTTGATTTCTTTGTAACAATTAATATAAAAAATTATAATATATTTTTTAATTAATTTAATAAAAATATTTTAATCCAATATATATAACAAAATGGTTTTTATGTTTGGATCTGAATAGTTACTTAATTGAAATGGATATCAACCCGTCGGTATACATATAAAATATTAAAGAATTTAAAAGAAAAAATTTAGAATCAAAATATTAATTTTCCCTCATATTCTTACTAATTTTCTTTTACATCAATGAACAACTTTCATTGTCATAATAATGATAAAAAAGTACGATTCTTTCCATCTCAAAGACTTTTAATTACAACTAAAGTGATGGTACATAAAATACATTTTATATATATAATAACAATTAAAATGTTTTTAAAAGTTATTTTTAAAATACAAACTTTAAAGATTGACTAATTAAAGTGAATAGATGCACGGGCGTCTATGGCTACTATTGTAGCTAATTGCCTAACTTTTATGATACCCACTAAAGACTACAATAATCATCAACTTGTTGTGAACTTGAAGTTCCCACATCGCTCGCACACGGGATTGTGTGCGTGCTTATAAGCAGGGCCTGAAACCTTTACTTGTAGACGCGTTTTAAAGCCGTGAGGTGCGCTAAAACGGACAATATCTACAAGCTGTTTTTAACACGTTATCAGCACGATGCTCGCGATGGGAGGGTGTGTTGTGAACTTGAAGTTCCCACATCGCTCGCACACGGGATTGTGTGCGTGCTTATAAGCAGGGCCTGAAGCCTTTACTTGTAGACGCGTTTTAAAGCCGTGAGGTGCGCCAAAGCGGACAATATCTACAAGCTGTTTATAACACACCTAACATTTTTTTTATAAGAATATCATGGTCCCACAATTAAAATCTTCTTTATACGATGTTTATAATTATTTATTTAGACCGACATATGTATAGAAAAAAAGAGAGGATAATGTGTAGATATTTTTTGTTAACCGTGTAAGGGATGCTGAGAGAACTACCTAAAATGCTCTTTATTTATTTAAAAGAAAAAAAAGTGTGCTGAGAAAATCAACTGGAAGGTAAAAAATAAAACTAGCTCCATGACCTTGGTTAGTTGTTGAACATGACATGTTACCTTAGTCTTCAAATGAATCCATTTTTATAACAGTCAGAAGCATCTTAAAATCACAAATAGATTACAAACAAGGATAATAACTGAACTCCTTTAATGCGGAATTGTTAACCCTAATTCAAAATTTATAGCACACATAAATATAAAGGAATTAAAATCTGAATAATTGAAAAAAAAAGTCACCTTCAGTTAGAAATTATCACTCTAACCCGCAAGGGTGGCTCAGTTAGTTGAGCACAGGGCTTTCATAATGGAGGTCTCAAGTTCGAAACCCCTGCCTACGACAACAGAGGATTTGCCTTCTAGGTTGAGCTCGTCGCACCGGGCTTGCCTAGTGTGGATTACTTCTCCGGTGTGGTTTGCGAGTTATTACACAGAAGCTGAGTTTGCTGCGGTTCCATGTCATTAAAAAAAAAATAAAAAAATTATCGACTCTGATCAGTTGACATGTGTTGGCACTTATAGTAAGTAACGTAAAATAAATGAACAGAGCTGACAAGTGCTGAAAATAGAAAGGAGATGAAGTGATCTGTGGAAAAGTAAACTGAAATTGGGGAAATAATGACACAACATAATCTATTGGACTGAAATTCGAAGTAATGGCTAGGGTTAGAAACTGTTGTTCCACTTCAAAACCGGCTATTTGGATCTGGTTAATCTCTGCAATTACCTTTTATATTCTCTTCCTTATGGCTACCCGCAATTCTACAGGTAATAGTAACATAGATTTATATTCATTAAGTTGTTTCCTTTTATATTTGTGAAAATTTGCTTTGGTTGTTGTGAAATCAGATTTAGTAATTAATTCCGTAGATTATTTATATTGATTCTTAAGTACACTTCTCTATTACTTTATTTCTTTATCTGCTGCTTCGCCGATAATTTAGCTTCTTGTTATCCTTAATTAATTAGCTTAGATTGACTTTCCATATTTGTATAAATTTAGCTTCTTTTTATCTTTAATTAATTAGCTTGGATTGACTTTCCATATTTGTGTGTGGATTTATAAATGCACTAAATTCTACTTCTGGATTTATATATAGTATATTATGATAGCTTAGTGAGACAGATACTGTAATCGAAAAACAGCCAGAGAGAATATCGATACATCTCAAATGCAGAATTTTGGTAAATCTATCAGTAAAGCCTAAATGGTTTTTTATTCTTAATTTTTTTTTTTAAATGTGAATAAAATGGTAGATTCTGACTTGTAATTGGGATGCTTTTTGCTTATTTTTGGTTTTCTTTCCTTTGCAAAAAAAATTGGGACTCGTCGCTTGTGTTAAGTTTATCACTCTGCTAATTATGGTTAAAAAAAAATTAATCTATGCGAAGTTTTGAGGCTACAATCTTGGTAAAACTGTAAATCTAGATGGAAGTTGAGGCTGATGTTTCTATAAATTGCTCGTTGTTATGCGTGTTTTCTTTACGGTTGTCGTGGAGGAGTTCTCCCCAAACCCTACTTGTGGGATTACACTGGGTATGTTTTTGTTATTGATAAGTAGTTTTCGTGGAGGAGCATTCCTTTCCATATGCTAGTGATGCTACATTTAAATGTTGTTCCATTTGGAGTCTCCTTTACTGAATCAGACTCCAGAAAAAAAGGTTCTGTCTAAAAAGAAAAGGATGATGTTTGCAACATCGAATTCGGGTTTTCTTTACATGTAATCCTGAAGACAACAAAACATCTTGGGAACTAATATATGGAGAAACTATTTTGAATATCATAGCAAGCTATGTGTTAGACACGCACAAAAAAAAAATGAAGCTATTCTGTTGCTTGAATTGACAAGTAATTAAATGGTTGGGACAGAATGGTCTATCTCAAATGCGGAGCAGAGGTCTAGATTGTATGAAAAGATGGAGAAAGACTTGGAGGATCACGGAGCTGCTTTCCTCAAACAAGGAGAAACTACTCAATCACTTTCCCTGTCAGATCTGTTTACTCTCAAAGACGGAGTGGTCACTCCTGTACTCAAGGTTAATTTCACTTATTAATCAACATTCAGCCATATGCTTGTTTGATTGTGTCTAAATTGAGGGTGGTTATTTCCATCTGTGCATAGGCTGCAAATCCCCCTGTGCGAGCAAGTGTTTTGTATCTCAACCCAGAGTATTCTGCCCCTATAACGTAAGTATTGCATTTTGATTTCTTTGGACAAAATCAGCACAAAATTTCTTAGCTATCACTGAAGCAAAATCAGTTACGTTTAGTTAATCTTAAGAAAGCCAAATTGACCTATTTTGAAGGAGAATATTGACTACTCTTACAATCTTGTTCAATTATGTGAATTCTACTTTTCACATTGAACGTGGAATTCCTATATTCACACTTGTTCTCATCTGTTTTGTAAAGGGAAGCTGTGAGAGCTATATTCTCGCCACATTTCGATAAAGGTATGGTGTCTTTTTTATTGATTAATATTTGAACGAATGAGTTAGCCTTTGTTATGCATCTCTCATTACATTAATTCGGATGCTTATACACATGTTGCTTAGCAATTTGGTTTCAGAACTCCAGTTTATATCACTTTAGCATGTTCCACGCTTCCCATCACATTACAGCTGTCCCTGCTTCTGAATCAGAGGTAAAAATGCTTATGGATGAAAAAATATCTTACTGTACATCCTTTCTTCTCATTGAAATATTATGTTGATGGAACTGATAATGTTCAGTGTTTCCTCAGATTGAAGCTGAAGCAAATGCTGTTAGAGCTGTTTCTGAGTCAATCTGCCCTCTAAAAATTGCCCTAGACCGAGTGGTTCTGACATCAACTGGGGTGTTAGTAGGTTGTTGGCAGGTCTTTTAATAAAACTCGATCTCTCCCTCTCTTTCTCTTAATCTATCTCTCTGGAGTATTTTAGTAAGTTTTTTTTTTTTTCTGATAAGGTATTTTAGTAAGTTTCTAAAAGGTAAATATTTGAGATAAGCATAGTGCTAGTGCCCGATACTACAGATTTTGTTTTTCCTCTATTCTGAATGTAGGGCATTCTCAAATATCATTTCAAGACACACTGATGTTTCAAGCTTTCATAGGCAGTTGCACGAGAATCTCTTACTTTGCTTTTGGATATAGTCTTGCGCTCTATATAATATTACTTATGCTTGCAAATAGATGATTAAGGACCAACATTACATTGATTGTTCGTCTGCATCGATATCTCTGTTGGTATGACATGGCCAGGGTTATTTTTTATTTTTCAAAATATGCTGTAAGTTAGCAAAGAAATTTGCACGATCCCATACTGGATACCACCCACATCCTTATTGGTGGTACACCATGTATGAGTCCATGTAACATTGTTAGGGACTTCAGAGTATTATGTATAAGTTGAACTTTAGGTCTACTTTTCCAACCGATAGTGTAGTCTCGGGCGTAAAAGCAGTGTTCTACCTATTATTTCATTATCAAGAGAGACATTGTTACGTTTGCATGACATGCCTCACTTTAACGGTGTTCAGCATAAAGGGTGTGAAGTTACCTGGGTGTATCTTGTGACATAAATGAGGCAAAAAGTTTTTTCTTGTTGAATCATAAACATCTTATCTAAATGACCATTGCAATGAGTTATCTATTTTCTTATTTATTTATGTTGTTTGCCGCCCCTTATCAATGGCTTATGGTCAACTCAAATGGTGCACCACTTTGGAATGGTCATCATATGTTGAAATCATTAAGTTAAAAAAGAACATCATGAAGATATAAGTTGGTGAAATTGCAGTCTCTTCCTTCTTACACTTACATTTTATGTTTTCATTTGTAGGTGGACTCTGGAACTGATCCTGTAACTATCCGACAAAAATTGAGAAATGCTCTCCCACGTGCACCTGCAAAGCAACTTGTGAGAGCTAAACAAACCTTTTCTGCTTTACATCTTGCTGAAGATGCTAATGTCTTTGCACTTCAACCACTAAGTGCTAGTTTACTCACATATATTCTCAAAGCTGTAAATATAGTGTGGGCAGTAAAACCATTATGAACTTTTATGACAAATCAGCCATTGCTACTGCATGATTCTTCCCCTCACTCTCTCATCCCCTCTAAGTTTAGGATTATTTGCTTTGATTTATAACTCTTGTATTCTCAAGATAGAACTGTTAAAATAATATGTCAAGATTTCTAGCATTTGCTAACTACACTTCCTTGGTGCTGCAGTATGATGCTGTAATGCTTCATACATCATTTGCCAGGCTTCTGGGACACCCTAGCAATTGGCCTGAGGTATTTTAACACTAGCATCTTTGATCTGTTGCCTGCATTTTAGATCTTCCATTGTTTCATTGATGATTAAAATCTGGAAATCACTACAGTCCCTGTGATATGTTGTTCTTGGTGATAAAAGGAAACGACACTAATATTAACTACTAGCAGTTACAAAAAGTCAAGATGTTTAACACCTCTTGATAGTTCAAACATAAGGGGATAGGGGAAAACAAACAATAAATCTTGATGGAGATCAGTCCCACACTTCCAGTTTGCTACCTATTATTGAGCATCTTTCTATTGAGAAAGAAGAACAGCTTTCTTTAACGGAAGGAGATGAAGGAAACCAAAACTATTAACTTGAACTTGCAGAACAAGGTTTTCTGATATAAATGATGCTTGTTTGAAGAAAGTACATTTGGAATCTTACAAGCTAGTCAAGAACTTAACTGAGGGCGATTCGGTTAAATACAATGTAACCATTTGTTGGAAAATCGCCCTCAGGTTCAAATAAATTACAATAAGACATAGACATCGTTTCAGCATGCGCACTTGTTTTCATGGCAAATCATGAGTACTTTCACTTGGTTATTTTCATCCAAAAAAAATAGTCACTTCTCAAACTAAAAAACAAAAAATAGTCACTTGGTTAATTGAATGTTTTTCTTATTCTTTTCACTTTCCTTTATCTTTCACAGGAAGCAAATAAGCTCTCAGAACTCCAATTTCTCCGTGAGCTCGTGAATAGATTAAACAACAAAATCCGTGGCATTAAGGTAATTTTTGGTTTTACCTAAATTAACCCTTATTGCCAAATAGTGAATGCATTGACCCCCTCCCCCCGTATGATATGTTTGTGCTGACCATGTCTGGAGCTCATGATTCTGCTTTTGGAAGGAATATGAGGCTTGCTTTCCATACACTTCAACATGTGTTTTAAGATTGAAGCGTAAATCTCTAAATGGAATGACATTTGGCAAGACTTGCTGCAATTTTGAGTATGTGTGGTCTTGTTGTCTCCCCACTTCATAAAGAAGCCAATTTTGCTCTCAGTTATTTTACCTAACAAGAACCTCCAAAAGAGATAACACAGCTCCTTATAGAGCATTTTTGGAAAAGTGATGGAGGTGAACAGTAAACCTTGATGAAGCTGTGGCTTGGGATTATATGACCTTGTAACATGGAATGTAGCTGATTGCAAGTAAATGTGAAACATATGATCTAAACATCCTGCAAATAGGATTCACTTGGGAAGATGGCGTGCATATAGAGCTTCTAGAGCATAGGAATTTGTTGTTGGTCATTCATACTGTAGAACTGTTCCTAGGCTTGGAAAAGATGCTAAAACTTGGACCACTTATTAGATCCCATATTCAGTAGCTCATTGGCAGCTGAGAAGGAACGGCTTTCTGGTTCAATAGTTGGCATCCCCTTGTTTCGTTACATCTTATATGAATCATTTGTGTGGTCATCCAAGTTATAGAAATTACCTAGCAAAGTTACTTTTGCTTTTTGTAACAATAAAATCACTCGTGTTTGAAGAATGATCCCACAAAATCACTCTAGCCTGAGAAGCTATTTCTCTCATCGGAAGATATGCCACATCATTTTAGAATGCCTAGTTGGACCCTAATGTGTTGTTCAATTCAGAAAGGCAATCTTGCTTTCTCAATGTTTTGCTTAAGATTTTGATACTGATTTTCATTGGGTTTTGCATTTATAATATTTACTTCAAATGTTGCAGGCAACGGTCGGTGAGCTCTGGTATGTTGAGGAGTATGACATATTAGCGCTTGCGTTGAATGGGAGAATGAAAGTCCGCAAGTTCCAGCTTGGCTGTTCGAAAGTGTGAACCAATCTATGAGAGTAGACGATTGAACCTCTCACTGGTCCCTATATGGCAGCGAAGTTGTTCACCTATTGATGGGATCATACGAACTCTGATGTACAGCTTATTCTCCTCCACTATATATAAAGGAGCGCTCAAAGTTGGATATTACAGTGTATTGCTTGCTCTGTGAGCATTTCTGCATGATACGTGAAAATTATAAGTCTGTTGGAAGTACGCAGTAATTTAGAAAAAGTGACGGTCTTTGGTGTAGAAGTTAAGATGGGAAGAGAAAATCGATTTCTCTCCCCAATTTTACGATCTCTGGTCTCTCTATATTTGCCTTTGTGCAGAAGACTCTTCTAAGACAGCTTTTTGCATTTTATAAACTGTTCTAAAGAAGTAAGCATCCAAAAAGGAATAAATTACAAAACCTTTGGTGCAAAGTTAAAGAGAAAAGGAATGCAAGTCCCGTCCCTCGATTATTTGATCTCTGCTTGTGGTATCTCTACATTTGACTATGTATAAAACACTTTATAACGTTTCATATTTTGCATTTCGAACCGATTGTAGACAGATCTAAAGGAGTGGGCATTCAGGGAGAAAATATAAAAGAAAAGCCAAAAGAGTCTGTTTCCCCCAACGCATGCTTCATCCCTCTTAACAAATGCTAAATTTCCTTTCTGGATGCCAAAGCGTCGAACCGGATAAAGGCATATGAGTAATACAACTCATAAGCTTTCAACAGGATAAAGTATCAACGAAGCTTAGAGTAGGATCCAGAAGTTACGGAAGCGACTAGAAGGGAAGCAACTGAACTAGACCGTTAAGGGTTAATTTCAATTTTCACAACCATAGTCTCTCATCCCTCTAATTGATCATTGTTGCTTTCCATTTCTCAAATGCATCACCTGAAGACAACTGTTACTCTAGCTACCTTCAATTCACTTCCACGACACTCACAAAAAGAACAAAGAAAAGTTTCACATTAGCCCTCACCCCCATTCAAACGATTTCTCTCATGTCTTCGTCTTTACCTTTTTTTTTTCCCAGTAGGCGGTAACTATATTACCTTCAAAGGGCATATCGACCTTCAACAACTATAATCCTATTCCTACCTTGATCCCCATAATATTATTGGCTATGTAAATAATTTGGGAGTTAATTATTGTGTAACTGTTTTTGTTTAGGATTAGAAGGTTTGTGTGTAGCTCGGACATCATTTATTAGTGATTTAGAAGGATTTGTGATAGCTCCTGCAAGAGTGAAAATTCAACTAGTAGGTGCAATTAATCATTTATTCCATTTGGACGTATTATACTTGTGGGTGATTAATTTCAGCGAGGAATGGAGATCTAGTCGTTAGAGATTTCTGAGTGCTGAAAAAAACGATCTTGGAATATGTCATAGTTCAGGGCAAGACTAAATCATTCTCATAGTTCAAGAGTAAATTTGATCCTCTTTCTTTATCAAAAGGCTACATGTTAGAAAGCATCCGTCATTAGTCAATAAAAACAAATAGAGACCATTTTTATAAAAGTAAAGATATATTTAATTCCAATAGTTAACAGGACAGATTTATTCGTAAAGTTTAGAAACAACTCTAGACTTGTTGCCCTAAATAAAATGAGGAGAAATGAAAAAATAAGAGGATAAAGACAGAGTTTGCTTCAATAATTGGAGAGGAGAGGCGTGTGTCATGTGTGAAGGGAGAAAAAGATGATGACATGGTATGGGCAAAGCGGCAAAGCCAGTGGTAATTGCAAGCATGAGCGTGTACGGCTTTACTATTTGACAAAAAAACAGCGCTGGCGTGGCACGCATCTCATGTGTTCCCCATTTGATACTCCCAGCCAACACCTGCTCTCCACACGCCCTTTCCCAACTCCAACATATAAAAATAAGTCTTTAACTTCCCTAATTTCATTTTTGCGAATCTCTTTCATCATTCCATCCATCTTCCACAAGGTATAATTGCTCTCATATTCTTTGTGTTTATCTCTCTGTTTAACGACTCTTTTAATCTTTCTTGATTTTAGCCTGAATTGTTGGGGGGTTTGCAATACTTCGTTTAGTTATGAATTTCCTTCTTGTTTCAGTTTATTTCATAAAATTTTCATTTTCCACACTGATTTACTTCATTTAGGATGCTAATTCTTTTACAAAATTCTATTAGGTTTTTGATTGAATAGTAGCGCCTTACAGAAGTCTGGGGCTTTTTTTTTTACAAAATTCGGGTTCTTGCTTTGGTGAGTAAATGGGGACTAAATGATGCATCAGGTAAAATTTCATTGAAATACATAAATGGGGATTAAATGCTGTTATCTCCAGCCTAAAAACTTTGAAACAAATAGTTTTCTTTTTCTTATGAGTTCTATTTACCTCAATTTAATCAGTGAATTACGCTGGACTTAAACAGTATATCTTGTATTCTGATGTGTAATAGGCAAAGTAGTGATCAACAATCTATTGAGTAAATGAAATATACCGTGTTAGCAGTAAAATTTTGTTACTTTCAAATGAATTTAGCTTGTTTGTAACACGTTGCTCGTCCATTGTTTGACAAACTGGTATCTAATTCTGAGCAAAAGTACCTTATCGATTGTTCCCTTTTCTCCTTTTCACAGGACAGCCAATAGCTTTTCACATCAAACATACAAGGTGGACTCAAATTAGAGATGGATACAGAAAATCCTGCTCCAGTAATTGAAAAGGATACTACTGATGTGGAGACATCATTAGATAGGTCAGTTCTTTTAGATCAACTTCACTTTTTGTCGCATGAATGTCATATCTTTTATTTTCTTTTGTAGTATGGGAATCTCCCATAAGACTGGTCTGTTTTTTCCAAACATATAATGTGTGATTTTCATACAATTTTGATGCCAAATTGAATCTTATTCAAAGCTTAGCTTATGATTTTGTTAAATTTTCAAGGGCATAGACCCCTAATATAGATAGATCAGATTTATATATCCATGTACGGAGCAATGTTTTTGTTTGGATTGGATGGAGATCTTTTATTTTTCCTTTTGATATTAGAGAAACCTCATGTGAGTTCGGTGGGGATCCCTTTGTGGTTGATGATACCAGCAAGGCTGCAACTATTATTTTCACAACATAGATGCATTATAAAAAGCCCAAAACCATACCTTGTTGAATAATTTCGTTTGTAGACATTGTCTCGCCGTAAGTTGGAAGGTTTTGTATGCTACTTGGCAGTTTGAATAGTAAATTTAGATAATTATATGATGGAAAAGAATTGTTGCTTCTTATTTCCAAAATCTGTGATTTTCAACAAGAATTTTAGTCCTTTCTGCAAGTTTAACTAAAGTTACGTAAGACAGCAGTTTCTTTTTCCAAACTGGTGATATTTGATGATTTTTGTGGTTATGTCGATATGGTCCTTTTCATCTGTCAAAGAGAGCCAACTCTTGCAGTGTATCTGTTAACCTTGGTTAAGTACTATGCAGGCTACTTCGTTCCTTCCCAAAGGACATATGCTCCAATTCCCTGCTTTTCTAATTCAGGCACATTATGACCTTCCATTTTGAGCAGCTTATCTTTTGAAATGTAACAGACCCCTTTAAATTAAGGGGAGATCTGGCTCCGGTCTGAGAAAAACTCATAATAGAAAATATGTAGTGTCCATCCAATAAGTAGTCTTTTTGGCGGCCACTTGGTAAATGGTTCTTTCTTTATTACTCGCGGAAAGATACAAAGATTTTGAATAAATATGTAGTGTCCATCCAAGAAGTAGTCTTTTTGGCGGCCACTTGGTAAATGGTTCTTTCTTTATTACTCGCGGAAAGATACAAATATTTTGAATAAAACACAATTGCCAAGTTGAGTGCCCATCTTAACTGATGCTTGATTTGTTTCCAGAATACATGAGATTGGCCCAGCTTCCCACTAAATGAAACTCCCTGAATTTGTTTTAGTGTTCTGCAAGGTTAATTATAGCTAAACAATAATTTGAAGAAGACCAGCTTACATCTCGATCCTAGCAGATACCTCCTATGTGACATGGGTTCTTACCAAATTGCTAAAAGTTGAACTAATCATCTGACTTACCTGTGTCCAAGTCTAAATAACTTGGGCATGCCCAAGCGCCTGGTGAAATAGCATTAAACTAGTTGTGGAGTTGCAGAAGAGCATAATTCTACTTGTTCTACTATATGAAAGTACCAACTTGCCCTGTATCAAAAAGAGGTGCACTATTAAACGCCAAAGGAATCTGTTAGATTCTGAACTGAAAGTGCTACTTATGAGAAACTCTGGGTCAAATTATGCCCCAAAGCAATAAAAATGGGGGACAAATGGGGATCTGGAATTGTGAAGTATTACATTTACTAACTTGCAAAATTTCTTCACAAATTTAGAGAATGTATTTCTGCCTCTTGATAACTCTAATGCTTATGTGTTATGTCTTTGAATCCTCATAAAAGTTTCCAAATCTCAGGTTAAATACAGTAATAATTTTTGTACTCAGCTCATGTATTTATTTTGACTTCGTTTGGATTGCTTTCTGCATCATTATCCGTGGCAAATCTATGACAAGTCCTGATTGTTAAGCTCTCTTGTTACAGCTCTCATATCGGCAAGAAGATTCAGAAGAAAGTTCCAAGAAGAATTCACAAAGCTGAGAGAGAGAAACTGAAGAGAGAGCATCTGAATGAGCTTTTTCTTAGTTTGGCTGATGCTCTTGGTAATTTCTTTATCGCTAATAACTTGCCCATGTTCATTTTTGACAAATCCCAGAAATGGTTCATCTAGTATACATTTTCAGTAAAGAGATTGCTGATTTATTAGACATGGGTGCCTTATTGTTGCAGAACTATCTGAGCAGATGAATGGAAAAGCCTCTGTATTGAGTGAAACTGCTCGATTTGTAAAGGACATGCTTTCTCAGATCAAGCATCTGAGGACAGAAAATACAACTTTGCTGTCTGAATCTCAATACGTAAGTGTCCTAATTTCTGGGAATTTTGCCAGCTTGGAGACAATGTCCATTTTTTTCTTTTTCATGTCCTTTGAACTTGGATTCACATAGAACATCGTGCCACCATGCAAACATGGTATTTAGAATAAATATGAGGCCCAAACTGAGAAGAGTTGAACCCCTTTGAAATGAGTCAGCCTTCTAATTAATTACTTAATGTGAGCTTTCCAGTAGGCCAATCGGTCTCTGCTTGATTGGCCGTGACTGCATGATCTAACTCAAGGAAGATTACAAAAATAAAATAAAAAATGATGTAATAATAAGACGGGGTTCGTTTGTCTATGAATGATTGTTTTTACCCTTCATTCCTCATCCAGGATGTTGGATCCACTCAGTTGTAGTTTATGCTTACAGCTTGTGATTTTTTCTGCTTTTATTCTTTTCTAGTTCTGCAGCAGTGTTGTCAAAGGCGCACTTAAGTCCTGAAGCGAGGCTCAAAACATGTCTAGCGCTTCGCCTCGCTTAATGTGCGCTTCAGTGTCATCGTCAAGGCTATAACACAAACTTTTCCTGGTGAATGAGCGTCTCTTGAGGAGGAGACACTAAACAATTGATATTTCACTTATATTGTTAAAAAAAAAAATATATTTCTTTATCCATACATTTGTTATTCATACTTATAATTATTAGTCTGTGACTAAACATATATATATTTGTACTTTTTTCTCCATTTTTCCTTTTTCCATTAAAGCCTACACTTTCTTTGCACTTAAAGCCCCAAAGGACCTTACAGCTTTTTTGCGCTTTTCACTTTTGATAACACTGTTCTGCAGTCACTAAACCTGTTTTCTTGACAGCTGAGTGTGGAGAAAAAGGAGCTTCAGGACGAAAATTCAGCTCTAGAGGCTGAAATTAGCAAACTGCAAAGTCAGGTCAAAGCAAGGGAACTTGAGACTAATCTTGACCTAAATCTAGCTCCTCCTGAAATACAGCGCGCAGAGTTTGCATTACAAAATAACTATATGAGATTGCCTGCTTCAGAAAACGCATTTCAGCAGTCGCAAATCATGAACCCTTTTTATGTCTATCCCTTGAGTTCTAATCCCCAGGCTTATCCAGCGCCTCATGCTGCAGATTCCGCAGGTGTGCCCACATCTACTGTGAAGAAACCACAGCCCAGATATCCCACACCAACTGATGTATGGCCATCTGAGATCTTCGAAAAGCAGCCTCGGTTATTGCTACAGGAGGTTCAAGATGGTGCATAACAATAGTAATTTAGAAGAAATGAGGCATTCATACATAGGGAATGGCATGTATAATTGGGTAATGTAGATTTGGACGATAAGCAGCAGATTCCGGAATACTTTGGACTTGCAGCTCTACGTGGTATATAACCTTTTGTTATATTTTGACCAACAATAATCTAGTTGTCTTTCGAGATAGTAGTTGGGGAGCAACCATAGAAGTGTTAGATACAGAAATGAATTTAGATGTTGAACTGTTACAATGTTCTTGCTGTTGAAGTCATTTTCAAGCTCTGGGTTTCTAAGGAGGCAAAATTAGTACTAGTCCATTCTACTTTGACAAGGCAGGAGACAAAGAAATGAATGCCGTAGTGTCATTATTGTACGAATCTTGAGAAACTGACAAAAACAATCACTCATGTTTGGAGTAGGTTTAAAATTGTTGCTTAGATTTATTCTTGAGCAGTTTTGGTGCTTGTTAAAAGCGAGCACTTTTAATTTTCATCATATATTTAATGAATGTTATTTATTAAATTTAACGTAAATAGTGAAAAAAAATATTCTTTTTCACAGTTACAGTTTATGAAATTTTGCTAGTGATTAAATGTATTCATTTTTTGATAAACTTAATAGGATTAAAACTGGTCAAAATATATTTTTAAAAAGTTATTTTAGAACTATCTGAAATAAGGAGCCATTTTTGTCATTTTATGTAGGAATGGGATCTTGCACCCGTTTTTTTAAGTTGAGATTACACTAGAACCTACCAGAAAATGGTCTTTTGTGTCAATCAAAGTAGTAAAAAAATCCTAGGAAGGGGCAGATATACCGAGTTCCGGAAGTTTTGGTTGAGTTGTTGGACGGTCTCACCATCCATGCTAATTATTTTCTATTTTTTATTCCTCTAATGCATTTTTAACGTCGAGGTGCATGCTTCCAAAGTTTAGACTAAATTTCTTTCACTTTTTGACCGAATTTTGTTAAAGAAAAGATTTATTTTTTTCCCGTAAAAGAACAGAATTTTTTTTGTTAGTGTTTGGTTGAAAAATAATTCTTCAAAAAGCTGTTGAATAGATAATTTCAAACAAAGGTTACCTAATAAGTTCCAACGGATTTTGATTTTTTTGTATACCCATTCCCATTACTTCAATATTATATTAGCAACCTCATACAGTGAACTCAACTCTAGATTTTAGTTAAGCCTTTCTTTTAATTATTTTTATTATTTCCTTGTGTTTTAATTTGATTTAATTAATACCATATATCAAAAGTTAAAAGGGAAACGTGAGAAGCAAGCGCAAGGCAAAATAATTGAGTCACGGATAGCCAAAGTTATCCTGATACTTTCAGCTTTTACCTTTCATAGATTCAACTTTATGTCTTGTGGAGATAATTTCTTCTCCTTTTTTTTTTTTTTCTAGTGGAAAGAAGTATTTTCTCCGGTAATGGACATAATGTATCAATCATGTTTTTAACTGAAAATGATTATTAATAAAGTAAATTCACTATATTGAACTTTTATTGTCGATGTCTCTGTCAAAAATCAAAATAAAAAGAATTCTTAGTGGTCGATGTCTCTGTCAAAAAATTGAAGGGTTATTTTCGAATTTCAACTTGAGAAACAATTAGAATTTATGATTTAAAATGATACCAGTGAAAGTTTGCTGCATGATAAGTTTTTAAATTATTTTGGTTTTCTCCATCTTTCAGCCTGAGTAAGAATAGGAACTAGACATTTTACTTATGATAATTCATATATTGTAGGCTTATTTTTATTTGCATTTAACCCTTGCAGTTTTAGAAAAATAATGCCCCCGTCTTAATTTACGTGACACTTTTCGAATTTCGAGAATTAAATAATTTTTTTATCATGATTTTTATACCCCTTGAAAAATTTGAATTGTCTATTATTGTGACTTTTAATACTTATTATGTAATTTTTAAATACTTAAATTTTATTTTAAAAGATTTTATGTTCGAATTTATGGTTAAAATTTAAAAATTTGACTTTCAAAATTTTAATTGTGTGGAGTATATATTTTACAAAATCAATCTGGAAATTTAGTCGGCACAGAAGCGAACGAAAGTAGTCAGAAATAGAAATACACTCGGTGCATTATTTTGTTGTTTTCCCATAGAAAGGACCGGAGAAAACTCTCTCTAACTTTACTCTTTCTCTGAACAAAAACAAAAGCAATAACTACTCTCCTCCTCAGCCACTACTGACCCAAATCTAGAACTATCTTCTTTTGCACTGCTACAACAACTGCAAATCTCAGACTTATAACTCTGTTTAGAAATTAAAAGTCACAGCATAATTAATTTTAGATTTTAGAAAATGGGAGGATCTGGTGGTGGTATAGGTAGCTTACTCAAGGTCATACTCGCCAACTTTGACATCCTTGCCGGGTATCTCTCCCATCCTAGTCCATTTTCCTAGTAGTATTTCTGTTACAAATTGATTTTTTTTTTCTAGTTTAATTCATAGATAATAGAGACCAATTTACGAGAAATTTATTCTTGTGAAGTTTAATTTATTTTTTCTTGTGTGCTTGAAATTGCAGGCCGGTTGTTAGTCTGGCATATCCTTTGTAAGTGGGTTTTCACTTGGTGATTTTTTTTTTCTTAAGGCCTGCTATGTGATTTTTTGGTACTGGGTTGTGGGTTATATGACAGGTATGCGTCAATAAGGGCTATTGAGACCAAATCCCCAGTGGATGATCAGCAATGGCTTACTTATTGGATTTTGTACTCTATGATTACTCTTTTTGAGCTCACCTTTGCCAAGCTTATTGAATGGTAAATTTTCATTGGTTGAGATTTTTATGTTCTTTTCAGCTACTTATTAGTGTTTCTTCGAATTCTATGACAAGTAGATAGACTCGTCTCTTTATCACTTGTAAACGGAACACTACAACAACAATTGTACTTTTGGGAATAGATTTGCTTTTCCTTAGGTTTGGGTGGACAGTGGTGGAGGGTTCGAAAAAAACAATAAAAGCTAAATATAGAAAAGTATGTTGTCTTTGGGGATTGAACCTAGGACGTTAGAGACAATTTTGAACACCCTGGACCGCTTGAGCTGATCTTTTGCATTTGTTCAGGGTGTTCAAAAAGTTAATATATGTACATAAACACGAAAAATTTACCCGATATATACACTATAATTTTTTGCTGAGGGTGTTCGGGCGAACACCCTCACCACCATGTACATCCGCCCTTGCAGGTGGAATGGAAGAAAAGTGATGAAACAGATGATGGTTGTGAATAACCTCTTTTTACTTTCTTAATAATGAAGCCTTGAGCATTGATTTCATTGCCTAACTTATTTCGGTTCCTTCCTGGTTTTTAAATAATTGTTATAGAAGAATGAAGGACTTTGAACTACTATATACTTCTATGTGATAACATGTCGGCCATTTTAAGTTTTACTAACTTGAACTTGGTAGACAGAGTCTTTTAACTTTAGGTGGTTTCTTCCTATCTGTCCAAGCCTTGATAGACAAAGTTACTTAGTACCGGTGCTGGTGGGTGCAAGCTGGCTCGGACTCCACAGTTATTAAAAACCAAGAAAAAGTTTGGTGTTGTAGATTGGCAAACAAGTGATGAGCGATGACGCGCTACCTAAGAAACAGAAAGATCATCTGCTGATTGCAGTTTGCTATCAGATAGAATAGGAATTGTTAAGTCAACAATCGTAGAAAAAATGGGAACGCAAAGTAATGGTGATTGAAACTTTGTTAGGCCAGGTAAAAAATGATTCTGATGTTTATCATAGAGTAACTGTCATGCTTGACAATAGTTTTGATTCATTATCGAGTGGGTTAGCACTCATATAGTGGAATTTCACCACTATATTTGAAGCAAGAACAGTGACCCTAATAGCTGTCTGTTTGATAATTCTTTGTGACGGTGGTCGTACAAGAATTTGGGTTGATAACTGCAAAAAATGAGCTGTGGCTGTGTAGTTGAATTACCTTGGTTGAAAATGATATGTTTGAGCACAAGGTACTTCCACATTGAGGTAAGGTTAGGAACACCCCCCTCCCCCTCTTTAACTCTGGGTCATGTTTCTCGTCATATTTGTCTTCTTTTTATTTCAAACGCTTCAATTTTCTGTAATGAAGCACTTTTGAATGCTGGAAACTAGATTGTCTGGCATAGTACATGAATCTCTTTTATATCGCTTCACTTCTAGTGAGTTTGGATGATTTTCCGAATGCCAGATCTGCATTTTCTTCCATTGATATGCTCTATTCACTTTTATATCAGGCTTCCTTTCTGGTCATATGCAAAACTGATTGCAACCTGCTGGTTGGTGATACCTCACTTCAATGGTGCAGCATATGTGTATGAGCATTATATTAGGCCTTATATCGTCCAGCGAAAAGCAGTCAACATCTGGTATGTGCCACGAAAGAAAGATGTCTTTAGTAAGCCTGATGACATCCTAACTGCTGCAGAGAAATATATACAAGAACATGGAACCCACGCATTTGAGGAGATGATCCACAAGGTATGATAATCAGTTCGCCTTTTTTGTTTATAGTTTGACGAAATGTCAAAGAAACATATAGAAACCAAGTGACTTGAGGCAGGCTGAAATCACAAAATTCAAGTGTTTAATTTATTTTATATTTCTGCAGGCTGAAGGAGAACGAAGGCCCCAAACCAGCAATTACGTGTTTTATGATGATGACTACAGATACTGAGCCTTGTACACTACAGGTTTTTTTGTTTGGTTTCTGCTGCTCCAGTACTTCAGGAAAGGAAGAGATCTATGTGCTGTTGTAAAAAGAAGTGCCCTGAAACTGATGTTTGGTCTGTCTCCGTGTTAACTACTATCTTATGTTTTATAGAGTTCTTTGCAATCCTGTAAACTATGTATAAACTTGTAGTGCTCAACCTTTTCACCTGTGCCTTTCTCCTAGATATTTTTGTCTGTCACTGTTAATCTCAAGCAGTTTGTTAGTAATGATAATAATCGTTGCTCTATTTCACTTCCTATTACTTTGATCGCTAGCTAGGTGACGGGTTCTGAGTGAGGTCGCGGTGATTGTTTGCCTGACTTGACTAAATTTAAAATACAGAACACGATCGAGTGCTGCATTGTATTTAAAACTGGAAGTGCTGTCTGCCTGTGTACTAGCACCTAAAAACTTTTATTAATGTCTTCAATTTTTCTATGTTATTCAATGATCCTTCAGGTAGTCAAAATCTGTATAGGTAGGAGCAAGTGCTAGCTTCACCAATGCTTTGGATACTTGTTTCTGTAGGTTCTCAAAATGTGGTTCTGTTGTACAGCTTTTGACAAAAAAAAAAAAAACAAGAAAAAAGAAATAAGAAGTAGTTTTGGTGTAATTAAAAGTTTGAAACTGCCTGCGGACCTAAACTTAGGCACCATGTCATATCATTGGCAAGTTGTTCCAATCTCTGATCAGGGTAAAATTACTATAGAATATCTTGCAAATTAAGCACATAAGTGATTTGAAAAATGACTTTACCAAACAATAGGTGAACAGCTTGATAACCTTTTTGGTAGTACTTTCTTATGTAAAGATCATTAGACTAATACGGTTCCCCGCTGAGCAAAAAAGATTAGTTTAGGGATTATTTTGTCAAAGTGTCTTGATGGTTAGTTGCTTTACCAAAACATAGTAGGGAAAAAGCAAAAAGAAAGAAGGGGGCATTCCGAGAATTGAACTCGGGACCTCTCGCACCCTAAGCGAGAATCATACCACTAGACCAAATGCCCATGTTGTTATCTCTTCTATTTCTTACCGTACAAAGTCGCTTTCCAAAGACTTCTAGTTCTCTAGAGAAGGCACTTTAATAGTTGGAACAACATGGAAATAATTCATACAGTGAATTCCAGATTGTTTGACAATACAATTGACGATTTTTTCCTTTTTTTTTTTTTTTTTTTTGGTTTGTTGTTTGTTTGATAGTTCGTTTATTTCATCAAAAAGAACCACTCAATAAGTTATCTTGTATCAATTTATATGGCAGTTTTTTCAATTCGGGATGTCGTGAAATGTTAGACAACTTTTAATTTTGTAATTTTTTTTTACTATTTAATAATTTAAATTCATTAAGACCTTCAAATTCTAAATATCGATACAATGTTTGTATCTTATCAAACTATCTTTTCAATCATTACTTTGTATCTTATTCCATTATCATTACTACAATAGACTAGTCAAATAGAATATATTAGACTCTGTGTTTGGCCAAATGCAGTCATACATAATGGGATGATGGGATGAACGGAGTGGGCGTTGTTATTCCACAATCTTTTACAAATTCATCTAGTTAAACCAACCTTGGAATTTGTATGAAACATGGAGTATTAACTAAGGAAATTATTACACGAAAGAAGGAGCTAAAGCCTAAAGGCTGGCCTCTATAAACTAAAGAGAGGAGAGCAACCTATTTCTTTTCACAAAGAATCCTTTAGCCTAAAAAATTGTTAAGAGGTAAATAATCATTTAGCCTAATAAATGCTAAACTAACAGAAGAGAACAAGGTTAAAATTGATTGAAAAATAATGCGACTCCACAGCTACTACTTTCTCCTTTTTAATTTATGTAGTACAATTTTGATCATTAAAACTAAAAATGAAAGAATGATTTCTTTATGATGATCTTTTCTATGAATTTGAGATCTTAAACATGTAATCATAGTTGTACAACAGCAACAACATACCCAGTATATTTCCACAAGTGAGGTTTGGGTGTACGCGGACCTTACTCCTATCTTTACTTGGTAGAGGGGCTATTTTCGATACATCCACGGCTCAAGAAAATCATTTTCAATAGATGACACTACAAGAAAGAAGACATTCGCCAACAATTTTTTTTGTTGTCATAGTATTGACTATTGTTGCAAAAAGTACTTTTGACAATAATATTTTTTTGTTGTTGCATAAACTTTTTCCATCGGTTGTTATTGGAACGCCATGCAACAACTTTTTTGTTGTTGCCGAAAGTAATTTTTGCAACAATAGTCAATATATGACAACAAAAATTAAATTGTTTGGCAACCAAAAAAAGTTCATTTTTAAAAGTTTTATCATATATGCCAACAATAAAACTAAGTTATTGTCAAATATTAAATTTTGCCAACAATATTATTTCTGCTACCAAAGAATTGTTACCATTTAAGCACTTTCTTGTAGTGTGGTTTGAAAGAAAATGTAATATTAGTATTTGTATGCACATAAAACTTTTAAAATTTATAATCTTAAACATGTCATAACATTTGTACGACAAGAATTTTTTATTAAAAGTAAAATAAAAAATAAAAAAAATTATGGTTAAATTTAAAATGAATTATGAAAAAAAAAAGGGAAATAAAGCATAATATATTACAAGAAAAGAAAGGGAAAATAGGAAGACACATAACAAACCCAGCTAGGAAGAAAGTGGCGGGAAGTTAGTTGATTAGAGACAAGACTGGTAGAAACAGAAAAGGCCCCGAGTACCCCCACTTCCTTGCCCCGAAAAACTTGCAACAGATTCACATTTTCGTTGACTACGTGGCATCAACAAACTATAACAATTCACCATTCCAATAACTATAAAACTAAAAAAAAAAAAAAAAAACGCGAGGGAAAAAGAAGAAGAGCTACGCTACGTATATATTACGCGCATTTACGTACTGCTCACAGAAAAAGGAGAGGGGAAATTAAACAGAAAGATTCACACACTAACGAAATTCTCATTTCGGTTCTAGAAGTTTCGATCCGAATAACTTTTAGTATCAAATTTTGCTTATAGAAGAATCAACGTAACGAACGCTTCGCTTTTGCTATGGTATTTCCTCTGTTATTCTGATTACGGAGCCATAATCGACTTAGGCAACAGTGAGTGCTCTTTAATTACCTGTATTGATCTTCTTAAATATGAGTTTCGTTTGAATTTTTATTGAATTTTGATTTGCTCTGTTGTATACACTGGTCAAACGTGTGTAAATTGGTTTGCATTGACCTAAACCCTAGCTCCTTGTTGGTTCTGATCATGCTGTTTGATTTCCTGCTGAATTTTGAACGCAAAATATAGGAATCTGTTTTTTTTTTTTTTCAATGTTTTTACGTGATATTTATAAGTATTTGTGATTTTAGTTAGGGAGTTGTGTTACGTTGTTGAGTACTTCCTTTGTTTACTTTAACTTGTCACGTTTGTCTTCTCGAGAGTCAGTTTGACTAATCTTCAGAGCTAAATTGAATTAGATTAATTCAATATTTTAAAATTAAAATTTAGATGTTTTAAAACTCTAAGAAAAATACTCTCATATTAATATGATGAAAAAATACACCTTAAAATATTGGTCAAAGTTATGTAGTTTGACTCTGGAGAAGCGAAACGTGACAAGTAAAAGTGAAGGGAGGGAGTACTTATTAAATAGGACGTGGATGTTGTCATGAGCAGAGTAGTTCTGGATATTCAAGGAGGTTTTGCTTAGATTTTAGGTGTAATTGCTACATGCTATGATGTTTTGTTTAAATGTGTACTTGATGCAACTTATGTGTTTGATAAGGTGACACTACTAGTGGAAAGTAATCTTAAATCATTGGTCATTCGGTACAACGTACAACGGTATGAGAGCCTGCATTTTTTCTGTGTCTCTATTTTGTAGGAAAATTGCCATTTCTTAATAGTTTGTGTGGAGGTTCTTCTAGAAACCATTTTCCTTACTTTAAGCTTATTCATGATTATTAGTTCTTCTGAAATAGTCTGTATAATATTAATATCCTTAATATTACTGATCTCTTGAACGTAATTTTTTTTGAAGTCTTCCTATGGAGGAACCATGGGGGCTATTTTGCTGTGTACCGGATGTTTGGTATTGTGATGATCAAAGAGCTAGAGTTCATATAACAGCTTAATGAACAACCTACAGAGGAACAGTCTCGGAGAGAGGAATGTGGAACAGGTGATGTTTATTGCTTAACTTCTCTATTCTTTGCTGCTTAAGAACGGAACGATATTGAAGAAGGGCAACAATTAGTTCCACTGTAACAGCTCCGCATTGTGCTTGGTAAATTTCCTTTTCCTCCAGGAATAGGTTCTTTTGTGAGAACCGAAAAACTCTCACCACCATTATGAGAAAGTTGGCTTCGTATTCTGAAATAACACTGTAAATGTTTGTATCATTTAGTCAATAAAGGAAAAAGTACAAATTGCAGGTGATCGAAGTAAGGGAGTCGTACTGGTTCACCTAGTCATGCAATGAATAGAATCAAGACAATAGTTACATCAACACCTATATTTTTGTTTTTCAGACCTTTACATTATGTTTGTTTATCAAGGAGGATGGAAAAAGAGAGAAGGTTCCATGCAAATTCATATATTGACCAATGGATCTGAATACCTGCAATAAGCAGCAGTACATTCATTATGAGCGTTAACCGTAAATTTTAAAATTAGAAGTCAAACTTAAAATAACTTAAAGGATACTCAGTTATTTCTTTTTCTGGTTGCTCCACCACAGACACCTATATACTGTACTGCCTGTTATTAATTGGTTTCACTAGTAAAATGACCAGCTCCCTTTTTTTCTGGGAGAACATGTAATGTGATTATCTGCTGTAGAAATCTAAAAAAGCTATTCTCTGTTAGAAAAGAGATAAAAGCTAGCATTGCTGTCACAAATTAGATCCAGTTGGTTGAAGTTCAGTTCCATGTACAAAAGTTAGCCTTCTGTATCATGATTTTAGCAGTTCAATCCCTTTGTTCCATGCCGTATATAGACCTTTCCTTTTCAGTTCAATTCTAAAATTATTTTGGCACAAAATTTTCAGTTATATTATATCCTTAAATAGTTACATGGATCCCATGTTCACTCTTTTGACCAGACTTCTTTCCCTGTTCTGTTTTAGAACTCCAGAAACTAAGATTTGGCCTTTTAAGTTTCCCTTGTCAAATAGTGGTACAATTCATATATTATCTTAATAACCGCACAAACCAAGGTTATTAATTTGAGGAATAAGGGAGTGTCAGTTGCTGATACGGTAAAATTTCTATAAATGAGCTGTTATCTTCAACCTACAGACCCTTGTTTTTGCAACTTGCAGGCCATTACAGCCTTAAAGAGAGGATCACACCTACTGAAGTATGGACGCAGAGGAAAGCCAAAGTTCTGCCCTTTTCGTCTTTCTACTGTATGGGCTTTGCATTAGATTTAGCATTATTTCCCAATCTTTTTGCTTATTTTTTTTCTCTGGTTTGCTTCTCCTCATAAGACCATGCTCTTTGAGATATCTTTTCATCTTCCAAATCTGCATTTAACGACTCTAAATGCCATCTATTAGGCAAGTATAGTTTAGAAATAGCCGATTCCTCAAAGTCTCAGCAGCACTAAAAAATGTGCTGTCAGAATGTTCAGATTTCTTTGAAATAAATGTCAAGTTCTGAACTACCTGAATTTAACTAGCTGGAAAGGTCTATTGCATGCAACAATGCACAAAAAGGAAATATCGGGTGAGAATAGCTGATAACTTAATGGTCAAATTATGCCCTTCTTTGTACACTTTCAAGCCATATAAACTAAAAATTTAGGGCTCACTTGACTAACTGAAACATGGTCTTCTCTTATTTTAGCAAGGAACAGACTTAGAAACACCTTTCATATCAATGTATATACATGGAATGGAAAAGAAAGCGAAAAAAGTTTGAGAAGCTCAAAAATATTTTGAAACATGTTCAGTAGGAGTCTAGGGCGGGTGGGTGTACGCAGACCTCCCCCCCCCCCCCCCCCAAGTGCCCCCACAGACACACAAGGGTCCTATTCTCTGCTTGACCTATACTGTGATACCTTTCCCATGCCAAAAGAGGGGATTGAGGTGAAGTTAGAGCATCCAAGGCCAGCTCTATGCTTATTTCTTTGTTCTACTTCTTCACCCCCCCCCCCCCCCCCCCCCTCCTCCTTATACAGACACTCTTTTACATACAAGGGTCCTATTCTCTGCTTCAAATAAGGGGTATTCCTCTGAGGTTTTGTAACCCATTCTCAAATTATCATCCATCAACTGCTTCTGATGGATAAATTTCAGGATGAAACAACACTGATATGGTATGTTGAAAAGGAGGAGAAACAGCTTCAATTGAATCAGGTTTCAAGGATTATTCCCGGTCAACGAACTGTAAGATCTAACGCTATCAATATCATGCACGCCAAACTTCATACTAAGCGGTATTGTGTGACTAATTGCATTTTCTATCTCAAATGAAATTGTAGGCAATTTTTCAGCGGTTTCCGAGACCTGAGAAAGAATATCAGTCATTTTCACTTATATACGGCAAAAGATCCTTGGATTTGGTAAGTAATACTTATAGTCTTAAGAGCACGCCACATTACCTTCTAAGTTTCAGCACTTGCATAAAATGGAATTCCTTCACTTATATATTTCTTTTTGAGTAGCAAATAGTCATCAAACTGTTAGAGACATAACTAATTACCTATGTACGGGGAAGTGTGTGATTTAGATAACCCTTAATGATATGGACCTGAGGATTGAGCCACTTTTAATTGATTGATTAGCAGGTAGCTTTTTGAATGCCTTCCACAGTTTATTGATGGACTCTCTTTTGAGGTTAAAAATTCCGAGCTATGCATTTTTATTTCATATCTTAGTTGCCTTTTTGTTTTGGTAAAATGTAAATCTGTGAAATAATCTATTCAAGTAGTATGAGGAGATGGCAGAAAATTGGAAATTGTATCTTTATGCATAATTGCCTTTCTATATTGGTCAACAACTAGCCAGTCTTCATGATTCAAAGGAATGGTTATCTTTGCTATTACCTTGCCTTAGGCATAGACAACTAACATTTGTGGCAGAGTGTGCAGTTTGTCTGTATTTTCATGATATCTGAACTTTGAGTCATTTGCATGCTTCAGGAATAATATATTGTAGATTTTAGTAACTGCTCCTTTCGTTGGTCGAAATACAACATTTAAGAAAGTGGAAACTTTGTACTTGCATATCGTACTTCGCTTATATTATAGAGGTGCATGTGCTTGTGTCCTTCCTATGAGTGAGAATTCCCATTCTTTAAATTCCAATGGGTTAATGAAGCACGATAGTATGAACCTCTGTCCTTGCAAAAACTTAATGCTCATTACTGGTTAGATATGGTTACCATAAAGATCATCATTAAAGCATGTCTTATGTACTTCCAAAGAATATGAACTAGTAATCTCAGAGTTAAGAAAATAGGCTGACGCAGAATATGGTGATTGTAGTAGACCATTGTTATTAGTACAAAAATGAACAATTGAAGAATTTTATATCTTTAGATGATAGAAACAACGAATTGAACCCTTTGGCAGATCTGCAAAGATAAGGAAGAGGCAGAAGTCTGGTTTGTTGCTCTCAGGGCCTTGATATCTCGGGTTAACTGTCAAAAGTGGACAAGGGATATAAGACATGATGCCGCATACTCTGATGGTTCAACTTCTGTGACACAACGAAGTTTGTCAAGTAGTAGTGGAAGCAGCAGTACACCCTATGAGGTACTTACTGTGATGCTTTCCTCATTAAGCTGATTGATTTATGGTCTTGACTCCTTCTCTGTTCTCATTACAGGACCCAAAGAAAAATCAATTGTGTTCAGTACCATCTCAGAGTCCTCCAAAAAAGAGATTAGAAAGAGCATTCTCTGACTTTTTACTGTATAATTCAGCCGCAAAATGTTCTTCCCATAGAGAGTTTGCCGCTAGTTCCCTCAACTCAAGATCATACGGGAACTTAGATGATGAAATTGGGCGGAGCTCTACAGATACTGTCCGAATTAGTTTCTCCAGTGCCATCAGTTCATCTAGCCAGGGATCTTTTTCCGCAAATATTGATACCCTTTGTGACATTTTAATATGGGGAGAAGGAATTGGTGATGGCCTGCTTGGTGGTGGGATGTGTGGACTTGGAAGATTTGAAGCTGCAAGAAGGGATGCACCTTTGCCGAGGATGTTGGAATCAGCATTACTACTTGATGCTCAATATGTTGCTTGTGGGAGCAGACATGCCATACTAATCACAAAGCAAGGAGAGATTTTTAGTTGGGGAGAGGGGTCAAGTGGCAGACTAGGCCATGGAGTAGAATCTGACGTTTCTAGCCCAAAACTTATTGACACTCTCTGTGGGTTGAATGTTACATCAGCAGCATGCGGAGATTATCATACTTGTGCTACAACACTCAGTGGAGATCTCTTTACATGGGGTGACGGTACCTTTAACTTTGGCCTCCTTGGGCATGATACTGGAATCAGTCACTGGACCCCCAAAAAAGTAAGGGGTCCTTTGGTTGGTAGGCATGTCTCATATGTCTCTTGTGGTCCTTGGCATTCAGCTGTTATAACATCAGTTGGCCAACTTTTTACTTTTGGTGATGGAACATTTGGTGCTCTAGGTCATGGGGATCGTAGTAGCACTGGCATACCTAGGGAAGTTGAAACTCTACAAGGACGAAGAACAGTTAGAGTATCATGTGGGCATTGGCACACTGCAGCTGTGGTAGAGCTTTCTTTTGATGATTCTGGTTCTAATAACTCCCCACCTCGGAAGCTTTTCACCTGGGGAAATGGGGATGACGGACAACTTGGACATGAAGATACTGCTTCTAGACTCACTCCATGCAACGTCGTACAGTTGGATGAGATTAACTTCAGTAGAGTAGCCTGTGGCCATAGTATTACAGTTGCTCTGACAACATTAGGAAAAGTATATACAATGGGGAAAGCTGATTATGGGCAGCTAGGAATTCCTGGAAGTACTGGGAAGTTTCCTTCTTGTGTTCAAGGAAAAATTACAAATCGTTTCATCGAAGAAATAGCTTGTGGCTCTTTCCATGTTGTGGCCCTGAGCTCAAACTCTGAGCTTTACACGTGGGGAAAGGGAGGAAATGGACAGCTTGGACATGGGAATAATCATGATAGGAATACTCCTACACTGGTTGAAGCGCTGAAAGCAAAACAAGTAAAGCATGTGGTCTGCGGAAATAATTTTACTGCTGCCATTTGTCTACACAGAGAGGTGTCTATTGCTGATAATTCCATTTGTGCTGGATGCCAGAGTCCATTTAATCTCAGACGAAAACGTCACAACTGCTATAACTGTGGGCTTGTCTTTTGCAAAGTGTGCACCAGTAAAAAATCTGTAAGAGCTTCTTTGGCTCCAAAGATGAATAAACCTCATCGTGTATGTGAAGATTGTTTTAGTAAATTGAACAAGGGCTTGGATACTGGATTGACCTGTCTACCACCGAAGGCCACTATTGGAAGCTTACAGAAGAATACTGGCGAGAAGGGGAAAGAGATCTCGCCTTCAGAACAAAAAGGCCTTCTCTCTAGGCTGTCCTCATTCAATTCATTCAAAAGGTCTAACAATCAACATTTTAAAAAGAACCAGAAGCAAGATTCAAATTCTGACAATGTCTCTCCAATTTCTAATGGCAATACTCAGAGTGAAGTATCTCGAACATCAAGCCCGTTGATGTCTTTTTCTGATTGCCTTGAGAAATTGTCTGTTTCTTTTGTTGGATCAACAAGTCATTCTCAAGCTGGTTCTTCTGCTTCTCTGGAATCAAGTTCATCTTATTCTGTGTCATTGAGATCTTCTTTTGCTGCACAAGCAAATCACGAAGTGGATCTTGATGATTCGAAGCAAACAAGTGAAAGTCTGAAAAAAGAAATTTCAATATTGAAGGAGCAGGTAAAAATGGCAAGGTTTTTTGTCAAGCCTCTTTATTGCTGCATTCTTTTTCTTAGATAAAGCAAGGGTAATTTTATCAAAGATAACAGATGAAAACAACATCAATAAAAAACTTTGTTTTAGTTATTCTGATTGATCCAAAATAGTTTTTTCATGCACAATATCCTACAGTCCATTGACAAAGATTGTGTTACTGAGGTTTTATAATATAGCATAACAACCTATTGCACTAGATACTGATACTTCTCTTGCAAAGGATTTCCTTGAAATATTCCAAGGACCAACTGATTAGAAACAGCAGCCAGCTTAAAAGTTATAGTAAACTAATTAATCTGTATGCAGTGTTACTTCTCCTTTAAACAAAGAAATTTATAGTAGAAGTTGATCTGTACGAGCTCTATTGCACCTGAGACATACCCCATGCAGGTAGAGATTCTCACCCAGAGATCTCTATTCTTAGAGGCTGAGCTTGAGAAAAAGTCAAGGCAGCTACAAGAGAAAACTGACGAAGCTAAAATGGAAACAGACAAAAATAATGCTGCAAAGGAAGTCATCAAATCTCTAATGACGCAGGTAGACCTTTTTGTTCTATATGTTTCATTACATTCTTAGTTATATTCTGCAGTTAATTAAAACTGTTTATATATCGCTAAAGTGTACTAATTATCAATCAGATTTGGAAATTCGAATTTTCCTGTGGAAATTTTCTGTTTACAAAGAAAATTGTTTATCGATACATCCAGCTGCCTCTTTGACTTGTCCAAAGTCTAGCACAAAAACCTTGATAGAAAATAAGTCAAATTAAGTACCTGATAAATAGTTTTGGCATTTAACTTAGCAGGGAGAAAGAAGAAAGGAGAAACAAAAAGATCTATGTAAGAGAATGTGGAACCAATAAATGTGAAAATGAATAAGTGCCTAACAGAAATAATAATCACAACTATTAGAACTGGTAACGAAGGTACTACATTACATTACATTCCAGTTCAGTTTTTTTTTTTTCCAGTTCAGTTACTCTAGCTAAGCAATATTTTTCCTTTTTTATGATGTTATGTGATTAGAGTTGAAAATGGACATACGATCATTGCAGCTTAGCCCCACAATGATTTTGATCTCAAGATAGTTCGACAAAATAGGTTGTGATTAGAAATAGCATATAATGGAGATACGTTAGAGGAAAATAGGATATACTGGCATGATGCATTACATGCCTGAGTGTTCATTGACTTGGGAAAGCACCCTCTTTAGCCCTGCAACTGGAATTATTCTTTCCAAAATTCAGGAGCAGTTCTGGATATCTTCTGCTGTTATTCAATCCAGAGAGGACTTAGTTTACACTTGGGACAACTTTCATCCCCCTTATAGGTCTCTATCCTTATTTCCGTCTGTAACTACTATTCATTGAAGCATTCTTATTATTGTGCTTTTTTTTTTCTGGATTCTCTGCTAGGTAAAGGGCACCACTGCAAGAGCACCTCAGGATGGTTCTGCAGAATATCTGATCCATTCGATGATGACACCTACAGTGCCTTGAACCTTGTATCTGAAGGACTAAGGAATAAACCAACCAGCTCGGATTTCATCATACTCCTATTCTTTTTGCACTTATCTGCTGATCACAGAAGATCTATGGTAGGTTTCGAGATTACTTATTTATTGCATTTAACTATTTTGTCACTGAGTGGTTAATTATGCTTCAGGAAAAAATTGGTTAGTTATAATCTGGATGGAGTTTACTTCGGGTAAGCATTGATGCCTTTCATGCTCCTACTGACTTTTGATTGATATAGACTTTAGAATTAGTCATCAAACAAATAAATGGCATTCTTTAAGAAGATAAGGTAATACATCTAGTACCTTTCTTAAAAATAATGGAAGGTTTATATATATATACTTTCTTAAAAATAATGGAAGGTTTATACATATATATATATATAATGGCTGGTCTGGCTGGTCACTACCCAGTGTAATCCCACAATAGTGGGGTCTGGGGAGGGTAAGATGTACGCAGCCTTACCCCTACATGGGTAGGGAGGCTGTTTCCGATTGACCCTCGGCAACCCTCCTCCTTTATCCGGGCTTGGGACCGGCAATGTGAGCAAGCTCACACAGGCGGAGTTATATATATATATAATGGGTTAGTTGTAATCTGGATGGAGTTTACTTCAGGTAAGCATTGATGCCTTTCATGCTCCTACTGACTTTTGATTGATATGGACTTTAGAATTATTCATCAAACAAATAAATGGCGTGCTTTAAGAAGATAAGGTAATACATCTAGTACCTTTCTTAAAAATCATGGAAGGATATATCCTTCCATGATTTTTAAGAAAGGTACTAAATGTATTAATCTGGAAACATATCATTCTCAAGTCATTCTTAACCAAAGTGTGTGTGTGTGGTGGGGGTTATGTTTGTTCAAATTGATAATCTAGTACAAGTGGCAGCTTTTTTTATCCATAGAAACTCTATGCAATTTAATTTCTGGAATATAGCTTTAATGTTAAAGACTTATAGTTTGTACAAGGGGAAGTTTGGTTGATCCTTTTTCTGGCAAAAAGGAACCTCAAGCTGATTCTGGTGAGCATACACCTATAGGGTATCATTCATTCTAGCCCAAGCCAAAAGCAGCAAGTGTTGTATCCTCAGCTCAAGCTAACCAGATCCGAGAGAATTTAATTCTTCCTTCTTTAAGAAAATGAAACAAAAGCAACTTCTTTAACAAAAGCAAACTCGCACCATTTTCTCTAATCAAGAATGAAACCCCTCCCAGTGCTTTGAAGTTTCCGAGAGAAGCTATTTATGATATATGTCTTGTTACTACCATATACCAAGTGGCATAGTATTCCTATCATACGGTCGATACATGCCCATGCTGCATGGTTGACACTCACTCACACTATTAGACCATAATCTGACTCTAAATATGGTTAACTCAGTATATTTACTTCAGTTAATTATGTCCATCCCAGATAATCATCTTGCCACTGGCCTATGTCTAATTTGTAGCTTGTTGCTTGTTTATTTGTCCGTTTGCCAATGTTGTATTCATGGTTCTAGTCATGCATTGTCTAAATCAATCTATGTTTTCTGCATTTTGAAATGGATGAAGGGCCTATTGCATCAATTTGAGGATTCTCCTCCGGCTTGCTATCATGCAGAAATCATCCTAATTTTTTAAGTTTCCACCGTAAATGAAAGGATCACATCAGCATTCAATTGCATCATGTGAAACCACAAGTATTGGAGAACTATTTGATAAAAAATTTCTTATCTCAAATACATTTTGATGGAAGTTATCTGCATCCCTGTGTATGTGCAGTTGGAGATGTCATCTATGTTACTGAAAGTTTCAGTCGTGAAAATCTGAGAATATGAGATGCACGCCAACTGTTTCAAGGGCAGGAGTCTTATTACCAGTATGACGATTTGATACTAAAGAAGCTGTCTCTCTATCAGAAAGTGTATATTCAATTTTGCATATAGAGTGCAGCTAATATCCTTAGTACACATTAGGATGAACGGAAGGCTGATGTGTCTATGATGAGTAGGTGAAAGGAAAATGAAAATGGCGACAATAATCAACAGACTGTGACATGTACTTCCACGTTCGAATTCATTCAGCTGTTGAAGTACCTCTTCTTTCCCACTTCATGCCGTTCTCTTTCTCCCAATTGTGTAAAGAAGTACGAGGAATTTTTTTTCTAATGTCACTCCGAGGATCTAGATCTTTTCAATTTTGACGATGTTACTGTAGAATAAAAGTTTTAACACTACGAGTATTCTGATCAAATACATAAAAGCAACTTATTCAGTAGAATTCGCAGTTTCTCGAGCATCTCTTGAGTCTAGTTCCCATCTTTAAATGGTTATATTTTCACATGCCGCTAATCTTTAGGTGCGGTGTTGTGAGAAAAACGAAAATATGGTATTGTGGTACCTTCGGATGACTTAAAAAATATTATAAATTGAGAACTGCAAATATATTTTTGTTTATGATAAGTTCTTACTAAATTAATATGTTGGCGCTCTCACCGATACAATTAGATGGCTACTCGATATACCATTTAGTGATGTAAATGTTACTTATATCATTATGCCAAAATAAAAAAGTGAGGATAAAAAAAGGACCTTACCATTGTGTTTTGACAATCTAAAGCTACAGTGCTTCTGGGCCAAAAGTGTTGGCTCTAAGAGTTCTGAGAGCAATCTGGGTTCATTCTTGTAAGTACTTAGGTGTACTTGAATCAACTAGGAATATATGTAGACTGCATATGTAATTTTATTATATGCAGGTGAAGTGAATTGGATTCACATTTGTCTTTTTCTATTTTGTTATCTTTGGAAGTTTACCATTTTCTTCAAGATATTCATTGTTTTCATGACTGCATTAACATCAAATCCTTTTAACCTCATCAGTAATTCTACTCACTTTCCAAATGCATGCCCTCATTTGCTTCTTCCAAATCATCAACATTACGTTTATGCTTGTTCCCAAACCAGCAAGGCCATAGGCAATGATTTTAATTTTTTTAAAGACCTTGACGTGCATCACTCTCTGGTGCATCCGCAGGCAAAGATGCTTGTAACCCTTGTGCCAAAACGTTATGATTTCTATTGGGCCTGATTGTCCCAAATGGATTTTACCAGTATCCGACATGGACACACGAAGTCTAGCCTTTCTACTGGACCATAATGGTGAGCTGAAGTCTTCTTCAAATTGGAATGTCTTTCAATTTTGCTAATATGTCTACTTTTCCCTTTGGAATATCGTTTATCCATACGGGGCTGTCAGAATTTCATGTGGAATCACGTGATAAAAGCATTAGAGTAATGGCAACGAGTAACTCTTGTTTTCAGAATTTTCATGTGGAATCACATGATAAAAGCAATAAAGTATATTTCTTGCTTGAAGATATAACAGTTCAACTAGCAATTCTGATAGTTTTGGCTAAAGGTAAGAGTATGGTGTAATCTATTGCTCAATATGGACAAATGGTCTCTAGAGATGTATAAGTGACAATGTATGAATGTGGGAGTATGCTCTTCTAGTTCTAGGAAAGGGCCTGTAGACTTTGTCTAGCGTGTTTATGTATTCCTTTAGATCGAGAGGCCTATAGGGCAAATAATAAGTAAAATAGAAAAAGATACAAAATGAAGAGAATATCTGACATTTCAATCGTTAAAAATCTCTTATTTTACAAGAACAATTCAAAAGAATGAAAGAAAAAGATAGATGACACCAAAAAGGTCATTTTAATTGAGTTTTAAAGCTCTTATCTTGTCCAGAAAAAAAAAAAAGTTCGATTTTCAAAAAAAATATTTTTCTTTCCCTTCATTTCCCAGACTATGGTCCGAATCGAGTTTTTCTTTGCATTCCCTGGACTTATCCCAAAAAGGGAAAAGTTAGGGAAAGCTCCGTTCTTGAAATTGAAAATCAACGAAAGAAACTAAGAAAGGGAAGAGAAAATTGGAACAATAACAAGAGGGGAAATAGAAGAAAATTTTCATTTGGCTCTCCATTCTCCACCTTTTTAAAAATAAAATGAAATCAAACAAGAAAAAAGAATCTTGTACCTTCTTTTCTTTTCCAAATCTAATTAATTAGCTTGTGGAAGATACGTACCTTTAGGGGTGTCAAATGGGCAGGTTGGACTAAAATTAACCCAATCAAAATGGGCTGAAGTAATAAATGGGTTGGTTAACATTGGCCCAAAAGTTACTTGGGTTGAAATGGGTCGGGCTGAATTGGGCTAAAAATGAGCTGGGTCATGACCCGTCCAACTTGACCTAGTTTTTTTGAAGGATCTATTTTCTAGAAAAAAACATTTTTCTTAAAAAATATTTTTGCGGATTTTTCGTGAAAATTATTTTTGAGGAAAATATTTTCCGTGTTAAATATTTTCGAGAAAAACATTTTTTGTGAAAAATATTTCCCTTCATATTAAACATAATTTCGTGAAAAATATTTCCCTTCGTATTAAACATACCACAAACTTATAAGATACATGATACAAGAAAAGTGTATACATAAAAAAAATAAAAAAAATCTCAAGCAATAAACCCAAATTTAAGTAAATCTTAAAAATGAGCTAAAATTGAGCTAGTATTGAGCTAAGTTAGAGATCACTTTAAAATGGGTTATATTGAATTGGGCTAAAATCAGCCCAATATGAAATTATCTTGAGCCTGACCCATAAAATTTTGAATGGATTGCACGGGTCAAATTTGACACCCCTGCGTACCTTCATAGTACTTTTTCTATTAAAGTTGACTAATTATGGTCTCTTGACGTCGAAATACAAAATCCGCTTCACTGGAGATATCTCCATCAAGCAAACATTAGAGAAAGACTCTTTTTAAAGCCAAAAAAAAAAAAAAAAAAACATGGATGTACACAGCAGAAGCTTGGCAACATTTCACCAAAAGATGAACTACATTTAAGAAACTACTGCAAGCAACTTATCATCTTCCACTTCCAGCTCAGCTTTCAATTTACATCCACGTTGTCACTTAGAACTTCTTGAGCTTCTGCCAAAGCTGATTCTCTTGCATCAGCAGCATATAATATCTTTTTAACTGCCACAGCCATCTGTGAAATGTAACAAGCCCAACCCCCATTGATTAGATGACTCGTAATACATGTTAGTGACAGAATGTAAAAACTTTGCTCTAACGGTGAGATACAGAAGGAGCAGTGTATTCAGCATTATGCTATACATAATTGTCAGTCAATGCACAACCACTTAAATGAAAATCTTTATAGTATCATACATCAGCTAAAGCAGTTGAAAATGTCTAGATAATGGGCAAAGGAGAAGACATAGGGTCAAATAAATTCTCTGCAACTCTTCTGACATAATGCTGAAAAAAGCAAAGTAAAATATAAATACTCTCCTTACCATGTTATCAATGTGACAATTAGAAAACATTATTGGAACCGTGTCAATTAGAAAACATTATTGGAAAGAGAATATATTCCCAGAGATGTTTGTTTGAGGTATATCAATTAGACACACACAAGAAAGTCACGCTATAGAGAAGAACTTTTGGTAGCTAGGCAGCTACATCACAATCATTCTCTTTTGGTAGAGATGGGAGAGAAGAGCTTACCGGGACATCTTCTAAATCTGGAATCTGACAGAGAATCTCAATATCTCGTAACTTTGCAAAATAAAAATCTCTTTCTTTCTCCAGGTGGTCATTAGAGAGCTTGAGATCTGTAACCTGGACGGTTAAAATATGAGTACCAATAAGCATTCGAAGTACTACCACACAACCGAAACAGTGAGTTTACAGCAGGAAAGTAGCAATTGTGAGTTATATAATTACAAGTGGATACTTATCACAGAAAGAAAAGAAAAACAATAATAACAACTATACCTCAATCTCGATCTAGTTGGGATCTATTATGATTCCGCGATATCCGCTCCACTACTCAATAATTTATCTTTTAGGCAAATTAGAGATTCTCTAAAACTAGGAATTCTTTAAATCTTGACATATCCTACGCTGTCATATTATCTCTAACCAAACTTTAAAGACTCCTGTCAAAAACCAAACCTAATGTCAAAAAGAAAGAGAAAAAAGTAGACCAAGAGCAACAGATGTGATCCCTTAGTACGTAAACAAACAATATCCTAAGCTTCAGATTTTCTACGTTTCGGTGTAGTTTAGCAGTCCAAAAAAGCTTCAGCGTATCATTAACCATACAGAAACAAGTACTGTGATTGACCTTAAGCCAGCTTAAATCGAGCTTAATACTTAGAAGACACAATTATTTACTCAATCAATCAATCTGCTGAACCATAAGTAATAGGTTTTGAAAGATCCTACTTCACACAAATATTAGACTATTACCTCCTTTGACAAAGCCTGAATCTCTGCTGAAGAATTAACCCCACTCATTACTGGACTTGACCTTCCTTGTTTTATTCCTAGTAAAAACCATAGTTTAAGAAAAGTAATACTAACGAAGAACACATAAGGAAAATACCACTGCCGCAAACCTGTAATCTTAGTAATGCCTTCCCCTAATCCTGGGTTATGATAGTTGTTAGTTTGCAGTGACTTTGCAGTTCTCTGAGAGCTCTTCACATTTCGTTCCCTCCCAACCTTACTTCTGCGTTCCAGGGGATTATAATTCCTGCACACTTACAAGGAAGGAGAGATAACTAATGAGAATCTGGCATCCAAGTTTTAGAAGTAACAGAACAATCAAGTATGTGAGGAGAAGCACATACTCATTCATAATACCACCATTTACAGACTCACAATAACGCTTCATCCATTGCAGGAACTCCAAATTATCCAAAGGACGACCCTTAACAAGCCTGTTAACCTCAATATGCTGCAAGCAGAATGGAAACCAACTGTAAATTTGACCAAAAGAATCATCTAGTTCCTCTCCGTAACAGGTTATTTTGTTTCACCATGGCTAATCCTTAGTTAAAAAGGTAGCTGTGCCGGTAATGCAGAACGGAAAATCTCAAAGGAATCATTCCTCCAAATCAGTGTCGAATTAGTATAACTGAATTTTCTAAAAAATTCTCTATTTTTTAACGGTGGTGTCCAGGCCAACTTGCGCACACCTCGACTTTTCCACTGGGTGCCTTCTATCTCCCAGCAGCACAGGACTCGTTGTTTTAAATTTATTGTTATTATTAGTATTTGTACTATAAGATAAGCACCATCACACATCCGAAGAGCTAAATACAGAAAAGTAAAACTAGGTGAGACAAGTATGTTGAAAGATTTAAACCGCACTTCACATGAGAAACAAAAAAAAAAAAAAAAAAGCCAAAAAAAAGCATTATCTGCCTTGAGAGGTAGCAAATGGAAAGAAGGGAGCCAAACTTTCTCAGTAAAAACATCCACATAAAACTTGAAATGTGTTTCATAAGAAGTTACCTTGTCAATTTTGAGCTTGTTAAAAACATCTTGCAGCACTTTGTAGTTTTGGATCATGTCATATTCAGTCTTTGCGTCAAAGTTGACCTGTAACAAAATATGCTCAACATCAAAGATGCCACAACAAACGAAACATGTTACATAGGACCACTAGAACATCACATGCAGTAATCACCTTGTGCATTGGAACAGCTCCAGGATAGGTCATGTCCATCATCTGACACTGCACAGCCCCAGATGCAGCCTAACATAATAAATTTGTAATTCATATATGTAATAAAACATTAGAAGAGAAACAAAATCAGCAACATTTCAAAAGGTAACTATCATTTTAATTATACTGCATTACCTGTAATACTTACTGGTTAAGTAAGGGGACAATATGAAGGTTGCTAAAATGTTGGCTAATCATTCCACCCATTACAAAAGATGAAATTAGAACCTTTAAAGCAAACTGTGATATCAACCCCACTTCACAAATAAATCTCATACGCATTTGCTTATCTAGTAACATAAATTTGAAAGGAGAATGTGAACACCAATTAACTATTTAATCTGTTTATAGATCCACATATTCCTACTAAAAAATTTGATTGGACACTCCATGATTTCATATGAACAAACTGAAAGCTAAATTTCCCACCAGAAACGAGACATAAATGTTTCCATTGTCTTACATGATAAAACAGAAGCAACATAATATGGTCCATTTGCATTCTGTATTCAACTGAATATTAATCGAACTAGAAGTAATATAATTCTACCCCATTCATCAGCATGTTATTCCTGTGCCTTTTCTCAAGAACTGGACCTTTACATAAACCAAAAGGATCATTAACACCGTTATAGGTCAAACATAAATGCATCACCTAAGTGTCCAGGATTATAATTCAAAAGAATTCCATTGCACTTTACCCTAGTGACGAGTACCAAATAAATCCTTTGCAGTAGAGAGACGTGCCACGCCTCTTAACTTTTACAAGAGTAAATTAAATTTCTCATAACATTATATTTATCTTGAAATATGCTACATTGAGAATTAAGATAAGTAGGTGAATAAAATATATTAAGATAGACCAGTGAATTTCTTCATGTCTGTGTTTAAATCATGAAAACTTATAGAAACAACTTCCTGGGGAAAATATTGAATTATCAAATCAACCATAGCTGATACACAAAGGATTTTATAGCCACTCCAACTCGGGTACCAAAATCTGAAATCAATGAATCACAGCTACACAAAATGTAGATGCTAACTTTAAAAAACAATTGAGGAAAATTTCGCAAAAAGCAGCCAAAGGAAAAGCAGTAAACCAACAATGCCTTAATCAAACTAGCTAAGTTCCATATATGAATATCAATGTCTAATTCTCATTTACACCTTAACATTTAATTCTCATTAGCATGTATAACGGGGAAAAGAAAAACAGAAATAAAATTTGAGGAAAGGCGCAATTTCTGGACAAGTGAACATGAAAATTGCAGCATTTATTTCGTTAATCTGAATGAAATAAACGTGACCACGGGTTCGAGCCGTGGAAACAAACTCTGACTGTAGGGCAAGGTTGTGTACAATACACTTTGACGGTCCCGCCCTTACCCGGACCCGCGCATAACGAGAGGTTTGCACCGGCCTGCCTTTTTTAACTCAGAATACGACAGAAAAACTATTTGAAAAATCTAATAACTTACAAACAAGAACAAATTAAGAAATTCCATAACAGAAAACCCTTGACATTCGAGATATAGAAAAACAAAGGCATTCGAGAAAATGCAAAACACGAAAGAAAATCAGAAATGGAGGATACCTCTTCAATGCGAGTGAGATTAAGCTGCAACCTGGCATTAATCCATGTCAATAACTCATTTCTCCCAACAAAATACGCACTATCCATTATCCCTATATTCGCCATTCCTCTTTCGTTTCGTTAATCCTAAAATTTCCTAATAAACGAGATGAATGGCTTTATATAGAAAAAAGAAAAATAAAGCAAGTCACATAAATGGAATGTGAAGAAGAGACATATTTTTATAGGACGGGAGAGAGAGTGCGTAAAGCAAGGGATTTTTGTAATTCAAATTATACAGTTTAATATATAGCCGTTCCCGTTTTATTCATTTGGAATTTGTTAGCCTAACCCCGCAATAATTGCATGAATTAATTCAACTAAATCTTGATGAAATTAAGATGCAAGCAAGCGTGGGAATTTAATTCTAGTTGTATAGGAATTTTTAATTAGGATTAATGGATTATTAAAAGGAAAAAGAAGGGATGATTCTAGCTTCTATACTTGTTTTGGGGAAAAGAATCGTTAGCTTTTTTGATTAAAAAAAATAGGAAGAGCGTGAGAGCGGACTGCAAGGGGGAAGCTTTTTGTCAGTTTCGTGTTTGGTTTTCAGCAATTGCCAATTGGTCATTTTCTTAAGTTTGGGGGGTCCCAATTGACTTTGTCACATCACATGCAAACTCAACTTCATTTCTTATTGGAAAAAGACACTTCTGCATGGACAAAGGTCCTTACAATGCTAAGATTTCCTTTTCTACTGAAAATAAATATGTAGCTCAAGGGCCATACAAAGAAAATCAAATTTCAGTTAGGTGACAATGAAATACATGCCTTGTTTAGTATTGACTCTCCAAATAAATATATGGAGTATAAGACAAAGTTGTTGTTTGTTAGACTGAACATGAGAGCTTGCCTCAATCCAAAAGAATAATCTATAAGGTGAGAGAGCTCATTCAACTTATAAATTTCTCAAGTTTTTTTTTTTTTTTGTTTAAATCAATGAGAGACTGTTGGCACGGAACAATCACCTCACTTGAAGACCAACAACCTTGTTGGTCAAGACTGGTACCACTTCTTTTTTATTTAGGCCATCATCTTGACACTCCTATGGTCAAGTGAATTTGTTAATTCAAAAGACTAGTCTATTAGATGAGATACCTCATTCAATCTATAAATTCATTAATATTTCTCTTTTTAATAGATAAGGGGCAATTAGCACAGAGTAATTACCCCGTAGGTATACATTGATTTGCTTGATCTACTCTTGATGTTGGAGTGAGCCAATTTGTGACGAGATACTAGTTTGCTTTCTCCGGATTATTTCGCCAGTTATCATCAAATTGATGTGTTTAAGTTTTTAACTCATATTTCGATGTTTTAATCGACAAATCTCGTGGTGCTTGTCCTTCTTAGGTTTGTTCATACGAACATATGTTGATCAAAATTCCAAATGATAGTATTGGGTTTTTTCCTATCTTTTTTTTAATTAATAAAATAATATCTGTGCCAGTTACAAAGTGAAGACCATGTGGAAATGGCACCAGATAGCCACTTTTAGGACCGGTATCTAAGTCTTAGCCAACGCTTGCTAAGTATTTAATATTTAGAAATAACTTTAACAAATGAGTAGATACGGATTCTTCTTCTTCACTTCAAACCTTCATGACATTATGTCCAAAAATTCACTTCACAATCGTAATTGTGTGTCTTGAATTTTCAAGTTTTGTTTAAACTTTCTATACATAGCAAAATATAGCTCGACGCGCGGCAATATGGTATTGGAACACGTGGCGTTAGAAGGTGGAATGTTGCAAGTTATCTCATTTAGTTCAAAAAAGAAGCTCTGGAGACATCTGGAACAAATCCACAAAGGCAATAACACGGGGTCATTAATGGGAGAATAACGTTAGAAGGCCGGTCCATATACGGAGCAGGCGTTACGATTTATAATTAAGACAACATTTATTATTATTCATTATTAGAATTTAATTGCAACCTAAGAGTTGATGTATATGTACTTTAAAAGGAGCTTAACAGTCCTTGAAAGAGGACATCGAATAACATTCACTTATATTCATTTCTTGCAATTCAGTCTTTTCAATTAGATATATTACTAATTCTTTTGTACCGGAATAGTTCTTATTTTCTTAGAACCGGAGTGAATACTTGTTTCAACAAAACCCAACGAAGGATTTGCTCCAAGAATCAATAATAGCCCAGGCTTATTTAATTTACTCTATTATAGCTCGTTTGACATCTTATATATTTTTACCTGATTCATTATAATTATCATTGATTTCATTTCATTCATTTATAACAAAACAAATTCCGTATCCTTTAAACCACAAATAAATTCAACTGTTCTCATTTTAGGGTTAGGATATTGTGTCCTGAATTTCAGTTTTTCATTTCAAAACTTCAGAATATTATATCCTTTAAGTTCAATTTTTTTAGTTTTTTTTTTTTTACAAAAAAAATTAAAAATCAACTCAAAACATCAAGATACTTTGTCGTTTAGCTTTCTTCAGTCTAAAACTTCATGATATGGTGTCCTAAGTTCATTTTTCAAATTAAAACTTCATAATTTCAGTAATAGTGTACTGAAATTCAATTTTTTCGTTTAAACTTTTTGGGAGTCTTTGTCCCTATTTCGAACTTCAGGTTTGTGTACTGAAGTCTAATTCTTGTGGTTCCAACTTCAAGCCACAAGAGAAGAAGAAACGATTAGGAGAATAAGAAAGAAGAAACAGTAGTAGTAACCAATTTGATAAGAGAAAAGCAGCTTGTTTCACCTTTTTAAGTGCCGAATAAGCTTTAAATAATTTGCAAATATATCTTTACTAACACTTAAATAGCAACCAAAAAGATGGGTATCCATGCACTTCGCCCGAAGTAGGAAATGACGCATGCTGTCTCCAAAAGTGTCAGGTTTTAAATTTTTATCCCCACTTAATTTTTTTTTTTTTAAAATGACTTAAACTTGAAAAAATTCGTTGGGAAGAACTTATGTTTCCCATCATGCATAAGCTCTAGCTTTTGGCCTATAATGCAGAATTTGTAGTCAATTGAGGAGGTTCATTTTCCTAGAATATCATATGTTACCCATTAAACATAAGTTTTAGCTTTTGGCCTATGACGCAGAACTTGTGGTCAATTGAAGAGGTTCATTGTCTTAAAATATCATGAACTTCTGTTTTATAGGCTAAAGCTATAACATATGCCTTACGAGGCAACACAAGCTTTGCTTCTGTTGCCTGTCAGACATAAGTTCTAACTTTTGCGTATAAGGGATGACTTGTGGTCAATTGAGCAGGTTCATTAAACTAAGGAATAATTACTTGGCATAGCTATTTCTAAGAGATAATTATTGATAGTAACTACCTTTTAATTTATTTATATTTAGTAGCTAAAGTGATTTTGTAAATTACCATTCGTAGCTATACCAAAATACAATAAGCTTATGTGGCTGGAGTGGTTATTGGGTGTGGCTCTGCCCTTGCCTGCCCAGGTTCGAACCATATGAGATACATTCAAGTAAAATTCAAATACATGTGACATCAGATACAATTGAAAATGTAAACTCGAATACAATCAAATACAACAAAAATGTACAGTCAAATATGGCGAAAACATTGTCAAATACACGCGAATACACAAAAGGTAGCTACGAATGGTAAGAAGGGACAATAAGGTAGTTATTTATGTAAGTTTACTTTAAACTAATTTATGTCCGATAGACAACAAAACTTTACCTAACGACTTTTCTGAAGCGTAGGCTATTTTATAAAAAATTTACTCAGCGGGCCCAAAAAATCAAGATCATCCATTGTGGAGGCCATTTGTGAACTTAACCCCGCCCCAAGCCCAAACTGGGCCTGAATGAGAAACAAAAAATTGGAGCCCAAATATGAATCACTTTTTTCTTAAATCTTTCCAAAACCCTCTTTCCTCCCTTTCTTTCTGCAGCGTTCTTCTCTTCTCCGACACAATCAATTTTTCCGACTCTTCTCTATCTCACCCTATCCTCTGCCTCTAAGGAAAACTCGCCACTTCGTCAAGTTTTTGGTCATGGCGAGGGAGAAGCTAAAATCGCTAGTTACGTCCTTTACCGCCAACGGTGAATATCTCGCCGTATTGTCTCCTGATGGAACAGTTAGAGTAAGCCTCTCTTACTTTTCATCTGAATGAGTTGTGCTACTTGGTGGAATTTTTGTATTAGTAATCTTCACTTCACTTTTGTTTCCATTTAGTTACATTGGTACTTTAGACTTACTATTATGATGCTGGCATCAAACTGTTCTTGGGACAGTGTAGTTTTGGGTGAAATATACTGAGCATCAATTCAACTAAGATTAGAAAATTTTACATTCCGCTCAATCCAATTTTGTACAGAGTTTTTTTTTTTTTTTTTTTTTGATGACATGGGAACCCCCAGCCGCTACCCTTCGGGTAAACCCAGCTCCTGTGCAATAGCTCGCAAACCACACAGGCGAGGTAACCCGCACTAGGCAAGCTCGACCCAGAAGGCAAATCCCCTGCTATCGTAGGCAGGGGGTTTCGAACTTGAGACCTCCATTATGAAAGCCCCATGCTCAAGGAAAAATTGTGCCCATGTATTTTCTTTTTACTATTCCTTAACCTAATTGACTTAATTTCCCAATAGAATTGAAAAATAACAAGTTTGAAAGAAAAATGGAAGTTTTTTTTTTATTTGTGATTTTTTGCTTTACTATGCTGATATTTGTGCTCTTTAGAATAACATTGGGTTGGAGAGGTGGTTTATTCTTAGATGAAGAGGCCAAGTAGTTGAATATATTAGTGTACAGTATACAGATCAATAGCACCATATTATGGGGGGGGGGGGGGGGGTTCCCTCTAGACACCTATGTGACAATATTAAAAAATGATTCTACTATATAGTATTTAGTGCTCTATAACATGCTCATAGTTATTTACATCATTTGATGACATTGTAGCAATTTTGTCGTTGTTTCCAGTAACAGTTGTGTAATATCAGTCCACTTTTTGCAACTTAGATGTGTTCACTATCTATTTAAAACCACCTTATGTCCTTACCTTATCAAAAAAATTTATAACCAAAACATATTATAATATCTTGTTGATCCCGAGTAGACCTCAACTAGCATACTATCTGAAGAGCTTTTGTTAACTCAAGAAGAATATTTGTTTCACTTGGCTGGAAATACTAGTGTGCATGGAATTCTAACGATTGGTTGACTGAGTGATGTAGAAACCAATAAGCAGATAGATTACATGAGTTGAGCATACATATTTCATCGTTTTTTCGTACTGTCAAAGATTTGAACAAGAAAATTGATGGGAAGGGTTGTTGGTTCACCAAACAAGATTTTGCTGGCCTACACCTAGGTTATTTTAGCCTACTGGTTCTTTATCTGATGCAAAAAGTACCATATTCAGCAGAGAATCATAAGAAGCCAGAAGCAGGAAATATTATAAACAATGAAGAAATGCTAGAACGAACAACTTATTGCTAATGAAAGAAGAGAAAACAACCATTACCAAATGTTAGTGCAAGCTAGTGCTCATAGATCTTCACATAGGTTATTATGTAAGTACAAGACAAGCTGATATGGTTCTTCCCAGACATTTAAGCAACTGAAGTGTTTAGTCTTCATAGAACCTTATAAAAAGGTGTTTTAGTCTTTATGTAAACAGTTATTTCTCAGAAGACCACTTACGTATGGCATTACATTCTTTTTTTAAAAATATAGATAGACAAGAATATGAAGTAGGAAAATCTCTACAAATATAATATGTTTGTAAAACATTTGTGTGAATCGGGCACAAAGTTTAAGAAAGAAATAAAGACTTTTGAAACTTGTGGTATTAAACATGTCATACATTTATGGGCTATAAGATTTTCGAACAATACTTGTGTGATATAAAAACTTGTCATTAGAGGTAACTAGGAAAGTTTATGTTAAATTGTTTCCAAATTTAGAGAAGAGGTCATTCTTTTGGGACAAACTAAAAAGGAAATAGGGTCACATAAGCTGGAACGGAGAGAGTATCAGATATCGTGTCTGCAAGTAAGCTTCTTCTGCCACACCAATACTGTTTTCTCTCATTATTTGTAAAGAATTAAATTAAGAAAAAAGCCATTTCCATTTCAAAAAGAAATACTGTATCCTATCATTGGAGTTCTCAAAACATAATTTTTATATTTAAAACTTCTGTGTATTGCAAGTTCTTGTATCGGAACAGTCTTAAAGTCTAAATTAGCTTTGAAAAGTATGAAGTAAAGAAGTTCAACCACTATCAAGATTAGATAAGGCGCATGTGTGATCTTATCATTCAATTGTCTGTATGCTTTTTTGTTTCCATCTATGTCATATTCCAATTCAAGAGTTACAGAGTCAAGTTAGTGAAAAGAACCGGTTACTGGTTAGCTGCTATGCCAGGAACTGCGTTTTTCCATAGTTGTTACGACTCCGCTTTGCTATTACCTTGTCTTGATCTTTTGCTTTACTTATTACATACTCAGTGACTAATTGTTGCATATTCTTCAGGTTTGGAACACAAATAGTGGAAGCCTATTTGGTCAGTGGAGACTGAAGAATTCTGGAGACAGTTTTCCTTACATGGCGTGCTGTATTGTAGGAAAGAAGGTATAGAATATTGAAAAAAGTGCCTTCGATTATTGTAATGATGGAGTGGTAAAAAAAAACAGCCAAAGTTTTTTGAACAAGATCTGATCTCTCCACCTCTATGTGTGAAGTAGAATTTTTAGCCAATGCACTCGTCGTTTTGTTGGAACACTTCCGATAATTGTGTCAACTTCGTTAGTCTATTTTTTATCTCATGACTATGTGGTATCTTTTTGTTTTGAAATTTTAGCGCAGAAAAGAACAATGTCTATTAGTAGCTCTTGGCTCAGATGATGGAAGTGTTTTAGCAGTTGACATTTCTTCTGAATCAGTAAGGTGGAGAAAAGATGGAGCCCTTCCTAGGTATGTTATTTTTTTGACAGAAGGTACTTCTGCTCTTACGAGGATGGAGAAGTACTTGTCAGGAAACACTTAGACAGTAATGAACACCTTACTTGAATGATGGATGTGTTTGTTATCTCCAAAAACTATTCAAATGTGTAAACAAGAAATATCTTGCTTTTGAATGCAGCGGAGCTGCAGGTCTGTCTTTTGTGGGCAAAGGCCGTAGGATTCATGCTGTTGCTGCGAATGGTTTAGTATTTGAGATGAACTCCGAAACTGGAGAAGTCATCAAAGAGTTCAAAGTGTCAAAGAAGCCCATTTCCTCAGCAGCTCATTCAACTGGTTTGTATCCAACTTATGTCTTAATTTTTTTTGTTTTCAACTTTAAGTGCCTTTTATTTGACTTCCTTATTATCACTGTGAAGACGAGAAAATTATTGCTGCGGCCAGTGATAAGCTGCGATTTCTAAATTCAGAAAGCGGGAAAGAGTTGCTGAAGTTTTCTCCAGACTCGGTAAGCTGTCTTAAGTTTATGTCTTCATTATGTGGTGTTATTTTGAAGTCTAAAAAGACATAAACATAAAAAGATGTATAACAGGCTGCTGCACAACGTATTTGGCTATCTGATGATGCCCGATTTGCTGTTACCGTGGGGTTTGGTGAGAAACAACTTCAAGTGTGGAAACTTGATTTTGGGGAAAAGGCTGCAGAGTATGGGCATGTTGTTTCCATGAAACATCCTCCTATAATGGTCGAATGCAGGAATAATTGCAAGGGAGAAGATGGTATGGTTGTCCTTGCAATATCAGAGAAGGGTGTTTGTTATATTTGGAACTTTGAGTCTGTCACTGATGAAGTTGCAAAGCCAATTAAGATCACAGTAAAAGCCAGCAAAGGGGAAGCAGATGAGAGAACTGGAAGAGCTAAAAAGAATCTTATGCCTGTAATTGCTGCCAGATTGCATACTTTAGACACAGATGCACATTTGAGAACCTTGATTGCTTATGGCTCTGTTGAATCCCCAGAGTTTACATCAGTAGACATTTCAAGTCCAGGGGAGGATATCGTCATAGCAGCAGGAGACAGGACCAAGAAAGAGGTTGCTGCAGTTCAAGAAAATGGTCATGTCAAAAAAGGTGCGTTAATAGCAGTTTATGTTTTCCTGTCTCCTTTGGGGAAAATCAAGACTCCTTTACGGAAGTCCGTGTCACTGTCTCCCCGTTCCCCTCTCCTGTTTATACTTCTGACTGGCCAAGCAGGGCTGACTAGCTGAGCTACATTTTCTTATACTCGAATTCTTGTCTTGATGTTTTAGATGGTCTAATAGTCACTATGAGAGATTAAAGCACTTGTAAAATTGCCAATGTTTTTGCAAATAAGGCCATCACTTTGTTAGGTTTAACAAAGATTTTTGAGAATATCATGTATCACGCGCGCTGATACATCATGCGTATGATAACTTGACATTTTTTATTATGATGTGATCATTTTCAAGAAGAGAATTATCCTTATAATCTGTCTTTCTAAAAGCTCCTCCCTCTGTTTCAGGTGCAGATATGGAAGTGGAAGGTGCTAACTTAATCCAGAGAAGCAAAGCGACGAATAAACGACCAGCATCTGATCTGGATGTCACTGGTGGAGTCACTATCACAGATAATGGTATGTATTTGCATGATTTCTGCATTTCTCACATCGACTTTCAACATATTTTAGGGGCTCTTTAAGGCACTATCTTATTAGTAGTCTCCATCATAGATGGCTAATCTTTATATATTGGAGAATGACTAAGAATAAAGTAAAATTCAGTATATAGAGAATCTGTATTGGTCCATTTACTTGATATCGCTTCACAGCTTCAAACTTAATCGTCATGCCTAGTGTTAACTAGCAAAAGGGAGAATTAAAGTAGGGGAATGTCATATTTAAGAAGTACAGAAAGGTCCTTTGTATTATGAGAATATCTAGGGGTGTGGTCAATGTATTTGACCCTGATATTTATTGAATTTGGAAAACGTTAAAATGTCAAGGTAGTGACCCTGATAAAACTCAAACACATTAATTTCTGTTCTTCCAACTTGAAATGATATAGTTATTATTTTGGGTGTCTTAACATTTTAGGGCTTCCTGGATGTGTATTGTGTTACACGGGGTATTATTCACAAGTAGACTGCTTCCAGTAGAATAAACCTCGGGAGTTGTTTGATACTTGGTCAGTCTGTTGAGTATTCAGTAGAGAACCTATTCATTCCTTTTGAAACGGGTCAACTTTTTTGTTCTTTAGCAGGTGGGCCTTTACGTGTCATCTTTCTGATGTTTCTGTGTATTGAGCATTAGGACGTGGGGTCATTTGATATTAGAGACTTGAAGAGCATTCACTACCTTCTAGAGGATAACCTTTTTGTTTGATGATGTGTAGGTAATGGTGAACCTATTGATGGAGTTCAGATTGATGATCTGAACGAGCCAACCATGGGTGAGAAACTCGCAATGCTCAATTTGGCAGACAATAATGAAGATAAAAACAACAAGAATCTAGAATCTGCTCCTCAAACGAAGCCTCCAAGTGCTGATTCAGTTCATGTTCTGCTGAAGCAAGCACTTCATGCTGATGATCGAGCACTTTTGATAGATTGCTTATACAGACAAGATGAGAAGGTTCTATTTCAAGTGAATTATTTTTAGGGTTCTAGAATCTGAATTGATGTTTATTTCCTAATCAGTGGGATGTATATTGACTATGCAGGTTATTGCAAATTCAGTATCTCTTTTAAATCCTTCAGATGTTCTCAAGCTTTTACAGTCACTCTTGTCAATTGTCCAGTCAAGGTAAAGGAGATTGTGAATTTCATAAATCTGGATGATTCTTTATATGGTATTTTGTCTAAAATGTGCATCTGACCACCTTAAGTAAATCAAGTTAGAATGCACCAAAGGGTTGAATGCTAATTATGAGACTCATTATGTGACTCAAATTATCATTTGCTGTCAACATAGTGTTATCATTAGGTCTCCATTGTCAGAGATGGGTCAAGTTAACGTTTGTTATGGTACTTTGTCTTGACAGGGGCGCCGTATTGGCTTGTGCCCTTCCTTGGTTGCGAAGTTTGCTTCTTCAACACGCTAGTGGAATAATGTCTCAAGAATCCTCTTTACTTGCACTCAGCTCTTTATATCAGGTAAGGGGAGCAACTCTTCCGTATGTTGATAGTAGTATCTATAGCGACTGGTAGAATATATCCAAAAGTATTTTTTTTGTCTGTGCAGCTTATTGATGCCAGACTTTCAACTCTCCACCAAGCTCTTCAGCTATCAAGCTCCTTAGAATTGCTTTACGCAGGGGTAAGGGCAACGCAGAGTGTCAATCCCTCAGTTACTTCCTCCCTCTCAACCTCTTCCCATGGAATCTTGACAAATTTATTTGTTTTCGCAGACTATTGATGAAGGTGATGATGAAGATGGTGTCATACAGCCCGTCATCTATGAAGATGATAGTGACGAGGAGGGTTCTGAAGTTACTATGGAAACAGAAACCATCCCAGATGTTGAGGAACCCGAGGCTTTCAGTGACATTAGTGATCACGAAGGAAGTGATGGCATGAGCGAGTGAGTTCTAACCAAGAATTCCACCAGTTTTATGAGAATGCATATGCATATTTTGGACAAACGCACAATCTCGGAAAATGGGCGACAGATCCGAATGGACGTCACGACTCAGATATCAAGACAGACCGACGCTATAGAGAATACAAACGGGAGAAGACGCTTTGTGATCTGACAATTTTGTTTTAGAAAGTGTTGAGAATATCATCTGATTTCGAGGCCCAGGGGGCTATAATTATTTATTTGCCCACCATGTACTGTCAAATGCGTGCGTGTGTCAAAGATGAAATTAGAGTAAGTTTTTGTTCCCCTTTCTGTGAACCACTTCTGTATTTTTTTTTTTAGAGATAGGTAATTGCAACGAAATCTGGTATCGAAGGTCGAGTACACAATCAAATTGGTAGCAATATCAAGAAGAGAGATGAGTTCAAGCTGAAATAATGCAATTACTACAGTGGTCTAAGCTTGAGATGAGTGCAAACAAGGTTTGTTACAATTTAACTACCGTGTCGAGCTTGAGCTTAGGTCAATTAAGTTTCATTACTATTAGTTTAAAAAGTTTCAGCTGGGCATTAGAAATTTAATGATTCAGAAAATAAAATAAAAGAAGTGATGTTTTAAAGAAATGATTAAATTCATATATAAAGTCGTAAATTGCTAGTTTAAATTAAAAATTAGATAACATGAATGAAGTTCCCGTTGCAAAAAAGGTTTGAGTAAAAAAATTATGCTAAATAAAATTCCATCTGTAGTTTAAATCATTAAATTAGAAGCTCTAATTACATTTTGAGGCGTAATAAACCGTGTTTAAATTATAACATGATCAAAACTGAATACCTATCAAGAAGTAAAAAAATAAAGTCAAGGTTGTCAATTACTCATAGGTGTATGAGTTAGTGTTATAAATTTACAGGTTAAATTGAACCTACTAGTTAGGCAATCGAGCTCTGATTAGACTAGAAGCTCCAACCAAATCAAGGTTTGACCCAAAAAGACCGGAACTAACACTACCATAACTTGGTCTTAGCCCTGATAGAACTTATTACTCAGCAACATATAGCTGCAATAACGGTTATACTATTACTTTCTAAAGTCTGGAGTGGAAACGATCCGCACTGAATCCCCTCTCCTCCAGCTGAAATAATTTGAAACAAGTCCGACCTCCGAAGTGAAAGAACAGATCCGCACTGAATATTTACAGATTTCTGTCGCGATTCAATTTCAATGTCTTGCAGTAAGTTACTAAGGAAATTCGCTAAGGTCATATTAAGATGTCTTGCACTAAGTTACTAGGAAATTTGCTAAGGTCAAAAAATCTAGAACACTTTAGGTTGACTACAACTTATGGATAAATGTACGCAACGAAGAGAATTTCAAGGTTTCAAGACACGTTCTCTTAACACGAATTAAAATTGCACGGTGTTCGATCAAATGGACGGCATCATATGGACAATAATTTTGGGATCACCTTTCGAACAACAAAGTGAGAAACCTTTTATTATTACAGTAATAACTTCTCCCTCCTCAGACGGAGGCAAACTTCAAAGGAAAATTAAAACAAGCTGAACACAAAGATACATGAGTACTTGAATCCATCAAGAAACAAAGAGGATCCAAGTAAGACACTAAACTAGACAAGTCTAATCTAAAGTTCTCTGTTCTTAGTAGCATGAGGATCTTCCTCGGTCTCCGCCATGCCAAAGGTGTGCTTGACAGCATCAGCAGCACCCTGAGCCATGCTCTTCACTTGTTCTCCAGTCTTTTGCAGCATGCCACCTGTTTTCTCTTGACCAGCTTGGGCCGTTTCTTTGGCAGACTCCATCATTTCTGATGCCTTCTCCTTTGTAGCCTGAGCTGCTCCACCAGCCTTTTCCTTAGTAGCCTGAGCTGCTCCACTTGTCTTGTCTTTGGTTGCCTGAGCTGCTCCACTGGTCTTATCTTTGGTTGCCTGAGCTGCTCCACCTGTCTTATCTTTGGCTGTGCCTGTCTTCTCCTGTGCCGTTCCTTTGGCTGACTGTGCAGTCTCAGAAGCCCTGTCCTTTGCTGCTTGGGCCTTGTCTTTGATGTTTTCCATCGTTTGACCAACCTTCTCCTGTACACACAACAAAGAAAATATCAAGATAGTACAAAAATATACTCAAATCAGTTACGATTGAATTCAGAAGTCTATGAATTTTGATCTAGTCATTTTAAGTTACTGAATTCAGTATATAGTACCAGTTCAGTGTATATTACTACTTCAATACAAAATCAAATTAAAAATGAGGTAGTTTCCTGTATATATACATACCCGAGTTTGGCCTTTGGTTTCACCAGCTCTGTAGCTCTGCTCGTGGGAAGCCATTCTTGCCGTTACAAAAGTATGGATATGTATGTGAATAAAAGCAGAAAGTAGAAGAGGTATCTAGGAAAAATATTTTAGAAGCAGAATTGTTGATATTGCTTCGAATGAGATTGGAGCACCGGTTCTGCATGGTTTATAAAGACTTGGGAATGTGCTACATTGCTGACACGTATCCTGTTACCAGACGCGTGTAATGGACACGTGCTGTGCTGTAGTAAGCTTCGTTGTTTAGTTATCTTAATTTAACCATTCTGCAAGGATCATATCGATGACGAAAATGATTACTATAACTTCCTGTCTGCTGCTGCATACTATCATTAGGTTATTAATTCCTCGAAAAGTAGGATTGAGTTAAACTAGCTACTAACGTAATTTAATTGGTTATAATTGAAAACTATTTAGGTATGTTTTTACGTAGTTAATTAATTTGTTCGAACTGATTATCTTATATTAACTTTAGAATTATTTTAATAATGTACAGTACTACGAGTACTTCTAAAAGCTAATATTACAAGCGTCTTTACTTTCTTTCTTTAATAAGAAACTCTTAGTAGTCTCTAGCTCAATATAAAGAAGATGGTTCAACATAACTTATAATGGGCCACGCAATCAAAATTTGGTAGCAATGACGTTCGGTGATCATTTTTCCGTTCTATCATTGAAAAATAGTTGGTATTGTTATTAAGTTTTAATGTGCAAAAGTTTCTGCAATTTCTTATGCATTCGGAACTCCGTCATATTTTCTCGCTAAAAATATTTTCTTCCATGACGGCTAAAATATAAAAACGCATTTAGTTGGTCGGACAATGTAAGGTATATATAAAAAAATACATATATTTCGGGGGGAAATATGAGATATGTATAAAAAATATAATCCAAAAAACATCAAGAATCTCAGTTTGCACTCTCAAGACTCCTCATGTAAGCGTCAATTCCTGATGATAACAATCAACTCTTAGCAATTAACATCCTTCATTATACACAGAGGCATTCCCGTCATGTTTGTTTGTTTGTTTCTTATTTTACTAGAATGAGAACCTTTTGGAATACTTATAATGACGTACAATTTTCTTTCGTAATTCAAAAAAAGAAGAAACTCGGCCTATTAATTTCAATTGAAAAAAAAAAGTATTCAGATGTAGTGTAAATGTAACAATGGACAAATTTAATACCAATGGTCAATGTGAACACTTTTCTGTAAACGACAATGAAGTTTGAATTTACTGAGAGTCAACAAGTTCTGCGACTCTGCAGAGACTATTGTACATGAGAATTACCAAGAAAACATAAACGATAAAGAGGAAATAATTGATTTGTTAGTCTTAATATGACTCTTGACCCCAGCATTTTGTCAGTAATTACATATTTCCTAACATTAATAATTTTCCCAAATTAAACGGAAGAATAATTTATTTAGAGACGTTCTTGTCCGCTCAAAACCATCCACCACGCTAGGAGTGATCAAGTTCTTGCACTGTGCCATGTGTTGGGATATGCATGAATTGAGATCACCAATTGTGCATTTCTGAAGCTTATAAATTCATCAATCCAACAATTTCAAAATCCATTCCATATTTTGCATTTTGATCTACAATTACTAGTACACTACTTTTGAAACAAAATTAAGCAAAAAAAAACCCAATTAACATGGCAAACCAAGGAAGCAACAACCTTCATAGCAGTATCCAAGTCCCCGGTCAAGCTCAGGTTTCATGACTCTTCTCTATGAAGCTCTGTTTTTCCTTTATACTAATTAGGGTGTCAAAATTAGTTCAGAAAATATGATTCATTTAACCCGTTCAAGTCTGAATGGGTTAATGCCCAGTTCATTAGTTCCTCCCGTGCTAACCCACCCATACATAAATTTAGTTGATTTGGGCTAGTTAAACATGTAACCCGAATTAACCCATGAGAGATCTTGTAAAACTATATAAATGTATTCATTTAGTTAATATGTTATTTATAGACATAATAAGGAAAAATGTTTTATTAGCTTAGTTTGATAATTAAGTAAATTATACATAAGTAAATAATTTTAAAAAAATTAAATTTGGTAATAGATCAGCGGGTTGTGCTACCCATTGTTTGTTTAGTTTATCTTTATTTCAGCCTATTAATCTTTGTGCGCTTAGTGACCCAATCATTTAAATAACTCATCTTATTTTGACCCGTTCAAATTCAGTTCAACCTGCCTATTTGACACTTCTAATATTAATAATCTTTTTTGTTTTTTTTTAAACCAATTGTAGATGATAAGGGAAGACTGGTTGAACCAACCATCTGACATCCATAACCAAAGCCAGAGCCAATCAACCAACTTGCTTCAAGAGGTAAATTAACATTTCTAAATTTTCTTGTTTCATGCTGATCGATCAATTAAGTGACTAAATGGAAATAGAAAGAATAAGTCGTGAATATTATTTCTGTTTATTAAGACTGGGACACAAGTGAAGAACATGGCTCAAGGAGCAGCAGGTATGGCACAAGGAGCAGCAGGAAGTGCAGTGAACATGGCTCGAGGAGCTGCAACGGGTGCAGCACACATGGCACAAGGCGCAGCTGATGCGGTCAAGAATACTCTCGGAATGAATCCTCCACACAACACTAGTGACAATGCAGGTGGAAACTATTTCAATCAGCCAGGTACCATCAACTTCAATGATGAGTTCCCAAACATTAACACCAGCGTCCCAGGCGATACAAATTACCCTGGTGGCTTGAACTATCCAACCAACCCGAGCAATCCCAGTACCGGCATTTAAAGTGTCCATTGAGAATTCATGTCATACCTTGGTTATTGCGCGTCGTAATTTTTCTTAATTCCCTTTTTTTGTTTCTTTGTGTGTGTGTGTGTGTGTTTTTTTTTTTAGTCTTTTTGGGAAATTGTAGAGTAGAGGAGGTGTTATTTCTGTTCGTTTTTAACACCATTTAGTTACGGGGAAACCTGTAATCTTAATCCTCCTTTATTTTCCTGGTATAATAAGATTCAATAGATGGCCCGAGTTCATTTTTCTGAGAACATATTGTCAATTTGAAAAATGTTGATTGATCAGCGGATTTTATTTAAACTTGTCCGTGTATTCGTTTAAAGATGTATCTGAATTATGCACTAACAGAATTTTGCCTCTGCAATTTGAACCCGATCGCTGTTAGCCTCTCGATATGCAGCAGCAACGACAGCAACATACCCAGTGAAACCCACAATGTGGGGTCTGGGGAGGGTTAGTGTACGCAGACCTTACCTCTACCTAAGATAGGGAGGCTGTTTCCGAAAGGCCCTCGGCTCAAGAGAAAACATGACAAAAAAAGGTCAGATAAGCACAAGCAGTTCAAAGCAATATGAAAATGAAACTAACGAAAGCGAAAAAGCCATGATAAAGCAGTCTGAAAAAGGAGCAGTAGCTACCATGCACAGATAAATAAGATAATCGAAGCATAAGAAACAACATATAGTAACAGAAATCAAAGGACAATAAACTATAGATCAAAACTGCGACTACTAGTACGAAAAGATACACGGGACTATCTACTAGCCTCTCAATATGCATGTCCTGAAAATTGTTAAAGGCTATCTTGCTCCGACTCATTAAACTATTGGATCCTCTGCCATAAACAGATTGTTGCGAAGTGGAAAACTAATATTTTTTCTTTGAAATTCATTGGCCAACTAATTTAGCTCTATACCAGAAATTTTCATTCACAGAGTCCGAACTTAAAATATTATTTGGTTAAAAGTGGAGGAAGCTCATTCATCCCACTACGTTCTTCGTGGTCGGAAAAATTATTTTCATTGAAGTATCTATTCTAGATTTAGTGACGGAGGTCTTTGACAGAATATATACAACAACCACAAGTCCACACAACATCAACTGCTATCATTACATAACTCATAGTTAGTTGGGGAGAACCATCAGACAAAATAATAGCAAAAAAAAAAAAAAAAAGATTTCAATTTAATTGATGCATTTTTTGACAGAATAACAATTGGTGACGGATTCAGGATTTTTAAGTAATGGGTGCTCAATTATATTTCTCACACATGACCTATGTAGCATATAGTCAACATGTTCAACTGAATTCAACATTTTCAGCACATACATAGATATATAAGTTAAAAATCATCAAAATTCTAAAAATATAAATTTTGAACCCATAAATTGAAGTGTAATAGTAGGTTCATTGGTAAAAACTTAAAGACTAAACCTATCCAACTTAAATCCCACATCCGACACTACTAATGCATGTTAATGTTACTACAGTTATCATGTAAAGGAGCATAACAATTTCCGAAACTAATGTTAAAAATATATAACATGTAAACTATAATAAATATTGCTAAAAAATATATATAACATGTAAACTATAATAAATATTGCTAAAAAAATTTGTAACTTGTAAACTATAATAAATATTGCTACCATCATTTAAAAAAAGATCATTCCATACATAATTATTCTCGGCGTTTTCATATTTTGCAAACGAGGAATAATAGCATGATTATTTACCCCAAATTTATTTGCTTAATAATTATTCAAACCAAATTGTCGTTAAATTAAACAGAAATTGTATACTTTGACTTATCTAAAAAAATTAATAAGAGAAATTTTACAGAAAATGGTCTTAAACTATGTTCTCTGTTAGGGGTGAGGTGGTCTAATACAAGAAAGAAAATAGAAATGGAAGAATAAAGTTAAAATAGAAAAAGATAAAGGAAAGCAAATAAAGTGGAAAAGAAAAGAACAGCGGAAGACAGCGCCGAAAAAACGGAAAATTTAATTAACGGTGACTTTCTAATTTCAAAATTAAGAATGTGCGACTCAAGCTATTTTATTGAGTAGGGGTGACCGACTCAAGCTATTTTATTGAGTAGGGGTGACTCTTATGAGATTAATGTTTCTGTTGAGATTAGTATTAATGACACTAATTTTAAAAGTCCCAAAGTTTTATTATTTACACAAAGCTCCTCCTCCTCCCTCTGTCCCCCTCATCTGCTGCCACCACCCCTGCTCCGCCGCTGCCACCACCCCTCCCCCCACTTACGCCTCCTCCGTCGCTATCACTATGGTTGTTCAAAATCAAACCGTAACAGATAACCCAACCGCAAAATTGGCTTATTGACTTATTGGTAATGGGTATCGAATTAACGATTGGTGAACGGATTAAAATTTTATAGTTAACGGTTTATCAGAGCGCGGGGGCGGATTACTCAATTTCTTTATCGAGTTAACCGTTAACCTGTTAAGACTTATCATATTTATATTCTTACCCCTAATTATATAAAGTATCTATCGTGAATCTTAAATCTAAAGCCTATTGGGTATCATATTCACTTCTTATCTATTAACCTTTGTTAAGGGAAATAGAAAGAGAGATTCATGGCAAAGAAAAACACTAGTCATGCGTTAATGGTCACTTTGTTGATGGTAATATTCATGGCAATTTGCCTTTACAGTCAATGGCGGAGCCACATAGAGCCGAGGGCGTTCATCCGAACGCCCTTGGCGGAAAAAAATATTGTTTTTACAAGGTTAAAATTATTTTTTATGTATATATAGTAGACGTTGAACCCCCTTAGGCTTCTTTGTATGTTTACATTTTTATATTTTGAACCCCCTCGGCGGAAATCTTGGCTCCGCCACTGTTTACAGTGGCAATGACTATTCTACGGAGTGCAGCGGCTACTGCTCTGAACGCTATAGGAGACAATATGGAGTATTGTCTCAATGACTGCTGCCCATAAAACATTGATAATTACAAAGATTTCTTCGGTAGAAATTGAATTACATGTTGTGATTTTAGTTTTCGTTGTCTCTTTGATTTAGCCAATACACCGCCTCATAACCATCTGATATTTGCTAACCCGATACTGAACCAACCGAAAAATTTGTATGGTATAAATTCTACAAAATAATCGATTGAATCGTACCCTTTAATACCCCTAGCGGACTCGATCTCACTCACTACTACTTGAGCCTTTGAACCAATGCACCCAGCTACTACTTTAGTAGGTGGGGTTCTCACTAATTATTTGACAGTCATTACCAACTTTTATATTTATATATCTATTACGCGTAAAAAGTAATGGGTGCTCCGGCACCCATAAAACCCTATGTGGGTCCACCTTAACAGCATAATAATGTATGAATTCGTAATTTCACGTATTTGGAAAAATCTCTTGGGTCTGTTTGAAAAGCCACCTAGTAATTGAAATTGGTGCTACTACTGGGTTAGTAATTACACAGCATAGTAATTACGAAGACATGTTTGTTTGTCATAACATAATTACAGTGTAAAATAAGCGCACTATTGTTGCACAAGTGTAACTATACATTTTGATTAAATTTTAAAAATAAAAACTATACCAATAAAAAATTGAAAGTTAATATTTGACTGTACCTTTATAAACAATATTAAATTAGGTATTTAAGAAGAATTTCATCGATTAGATTTTAAAGAGTTATACTGTAATAATGCATATTACGATAATCTCATACTATGCACTTCCGCTATATAAATTGGGCATAACAATCGTAACTTTGTGAAAAACATAGAGAGAAATTCCGTTCCTCTGCAAAATCAGGTATGTGATGTGGTATTAAATCCTTTAATCATTTTTTTCCAATTGAAGCTGACATTTGATTGACTAGGTATATTATTGTTGTTGAAGCTGACATTTAATTTGATTCACTAAGTATATTGTTATTGTTTTATACCTTTTTCAATTGAAGCTGACGTTTTATACTTTTGTTTACCTCGTCAACTAGGGGTGTTCACGAAAAATTGAAAAGCAAACCAAATCTACGGGGAAAAAATCGCCAATTCTTTTGTTTGATCTTGGTTTTTAATTCTTAAAAACTTGTAAAATTTGGTTTAATTTTGATTTTTCTTTTAAAAATTGAGAACATTTGGTCTTATTTTAGTTTTAACAACAACACAACATAGACAATGTGATCTCGCAAATGGGGTCTGGGGAGGGGGCATACGCAGACCATACCCGTACCTTGTGTGAGGTAGAAATATTGTTCCTGATACACCCTCGGCTCAAGAAAAGTATTTTCAAAAGCAGGTTTGACAAATATTTTGAAGATTTATTTCAAATCTTCCGTTTGGCCATAGATTTTTGTAGCATATTTGAAGATTTATTTCAATCTTTGTTTGGCCATAAAATTTTGATAGATTTTGAAAATAAATCTTTAAATCTCAAATTCTGGCTCAAACCTATTTTTGGGCAAAGATCTGTGTTTTAGCCTTTTCAAAACTACTAAAAACTACCCCAAACTTTTGTTATAAAAAAGCCCCATCTATTTATGACCCAACTAATTCTATCTACCATGTTCTTCCATTAAAGTCGTATCTACCATGTTTTTACAATTAAAGCAGTCTCTTCAATAAAAGAACGAGTTAAGCTGTGCTCAAACAGTAGAAGAAGAAACCCTAGGGAAAATTGCTCGACCAACCGTAGAAATCCGTTGCGATGATAAAAATGGATCTTTGTGTTGCAATTTGAATTGTAATAGCTAATAAGTGTGTTATTAGCAGTTGTTATTAAATATCATGTTCTGCATAATTTGGTATTAACAAGTATGTATATTTTATATGATTGAGTATTCTTGATAGTTTTTAAAACTTATGGGTATAAGTAATGTTTCATGTTTTTCAAAACAAAAAAGTGAAATATGTTTCGAAAAACTATGGCCAAACACATTTTTAAAACTTGAAAAATTTCATCCAAATCAAGTTTTTCAATTTTTCTTTTAGGAATCTATGGCCAAACGCTAGCTAAATCTATGATGGAATTACAGCGGAAAAGAAAAGTATTGACAACAAAAATAATCCTTATAACCCATGTAAAGAAATAACAGTAGCAATACAATTTCTAGCATATTATAGGAAATAGAATAATGATGATATTGATAAGTAGAATAGGGAGTAGAGAAGGTGCTTTCATAGGAAAGAGAGACACCGCTTGACTATCTATAAACCCTCAACCTTCAACCCTTTCGTACATATATTTTTTTTAAAAAAGAATTACGGGTACATAATGATCTTTTGCACTCTTGGTTTGTAATATAGGTGTTTGCATTTACAATAATTCAAATTCTTGCTTTTACTATCTAGTTTAATCTGTAATTTTTTCTTTTTAAAATTTCAAGAATTTATTTTATGTTCAAAATAATTTTTCTTTGAGTCTTTCAAGCATTCATTCTTGTTTAAGTCAGTTATCGTCAAGACATCTTAGTATATCACAATTTTTTTTCATCAACGGTATATCTTTAATTGTGTGCAAAGAAAAAATTATTATTGTAAGAAATTTTATTATGTTGCTTAGGAATGGCTAAATTCTTAGACAATGCATATAATTTTATAGCAAGCTGCATAATTGAAGTCTATTGTCACACTATATTTCTCCTAAAAAACGCAACAAAAAAAAAAAAAAAAATCCAAAACCCAACAAAATTGCAAAAAGCGAAGTAATGAAAATCAACTGAATTTGTTTGATTTGTTTTCAACATTTGAAAAACCGACTTAATTGGTTTGATTTTCTATTAGACGAAAATCGACCCTAATCAAACCATCAACGTCCTACTATCAAACGTTAACTTTTGCTTGTTAAAATAATTTTATAAAATATTGTATAAACAATAATGACAATATATTCTGTGTAATTCCACAAGTGTAGTTTGAAAAAAAAAATAACAAGTTAAAACTTTTTATTTTATTACTTGTTTTGACCAAGAGGACCTTTGTAGCCTTTTACAAATTTATTTTTAATTTTATATTCTTTTTATGAGAGATCTTTATTTTTACGCAGAGGTTTATGAAGAACATTTTCTTCTAGAAATCATTTTGGTATATACTATATTCCAAAACATACGGTAGAATGATATCGTCATTTGAACCCAGTCCTCTTTGACATCGTTTTAGTCATCTAAGAAAGAGAGTATCATACCAAACACGACTGTTCACTTAATTTGCTTTTCTGAGTTTCTGCTAAAAGAGTCCCCACTATACTCTTTGATTTGGAAAACCAATCGTCTCATTTCGCCCATGTTAAATAGTCATTAGTGATGTTTCAACATTTTTTGCTTCTTTAATCTTTGATAAAATAAATCTCAGCATTCTCCAAAAAATTTAGATAGAACTTAGAAGTACAATTTGTTAACACAAGATGATCATCTGGGTCACTCCAATTATAAACTCCCATAAATGCAGTTTTTACTGATTTTTACAAAACCTTAGAAACTCCAAAAAGTAGAAAAATGAATACTTCTTCTAATAATCTTGGAGTTTCTAGTAAAAGTTGAAAAGAATTTTAATGACGAATTTCAATCTTTGAAGATACCAACAACGTTGAATTCAAGAATGGCTCCAGAAGATAACAAGTCAAATGTTCCTTCAATTCTTGGTCAACCACCATGCTTACAATTTGAAAGGTGGGGTACGTGTGCTTATGGTGACAACTGTCGTTACGCTCATATTGCTGGGTCTACATATGAGCAAAGAAATGTTGGTAAAATGGTACCATGTAAATTTTTCTCTAGTGATAAGGGGTGTCCATTTGGAAATGCATGTCGATTTCTTCATCAAGAAGTTGAGGAAAGACGGGAGAGTTCTGTGATAAGAATTGTCACTAGTGGAAATGAAGTGGACAATAAGAGGGCTGTGGATGTACGTAGTAAAAAGTATCTGAAGACTCAGTTATGCACCATGTGGGAAAAGAATGGTAGTTGTTCATATGGTGCAACATGTCAATTTGCTCATGGGATATCAGGTATTTTCACAGCCATTGGTTTAATATTGAATGTTTATGGCCCTGTTATATTGTTTACTCCTTGCTTGGTTTGTTGAGTTGATTCTCGTGTTGATTACTTGATATTTTTTGTTTGAACATACTCTTATATCAATTAACAGTTTTTATGCGCAACCTGTAATTAAGTGAATTTTTGGTTTGTGGCACACCTTAAGAAAGTTAATTAATTATGATCAAAGGGTTAATTGACAATATTACCTTTTTCCTTTCCCCAAACTTTTCTTAAAAGAGAAAAAAGCTGGGTTTTTAAAAACCCATTAGAGAGAAGGGCAATTTTGGAAAGTTAATTAATTACCTTTTTGGATTTTGAAAATTCATTTACTTTGGACCAAAGAAAAAGTGCTACAAATTCACTTATTTTGGACTATATGGAGTAATTATGTCTATTAGATGAGGTTTTGGATTTTTTTTTTTTTTTTGTTTGAACCTTTTGGCACTGTAAAAAAAAAGGAGATGCATATAGCATATTGTCTGAGTCTTGATATTTGGTGGAATAGACAAGGCATGATTGTCGTCTTGATGAAGTGTAGAATGGGATTGTCTTTTCATTGAGCGGGGGAGACAATCCAAATCATAGTCAATGTCCATTACTAGATTGAGCACCATGTTGTCGGTTGCACGTCTCAAACTAGTATGAAGATTCTTGTTCAAGACTTTGTTGAAAACAAGAGGCTTAGTAAGCATGGTTAATGTGCAATTTCTTGTTTCCTAATTTCTATTCTCTGATTTCTTCCAGACCCCTTTTTCTGTTCTTGTTTCTGCTAGGTTTGTTTTTGTTCAAGACATTTTATCGACAAACATGCTACTACCCAAGTATCTGCCTGTTTATATGTCAGTAGATGTACTTTTAATTGGATGTCAACTATAAGGATGGACATGTTTTATGAATCTATGTTCAAACATGTCATGGACACTCCTGTCTGTCTTCCAAGTAATTACTTCACCGTGCTAACTATTGATCTGTAAAGATCTTACATTTTTGTCTGTAATTTTGCTGTCCGCCGGTAATTCTCTGTTTCTACCAGACATTTCCCCCTTCTAGTTTCTGTTAAGCATGTTTTTGTACCAGGCATATTGGTGATCGACATGCTATTACCAAAGTAGCTGCCCATTTATATGTCGGTAGATATTCTTTCAATTGGATTTCAACTATAAAGATAGAAATATATTCTAATACATGTCATCGACAGTCCTGTCTAATATGGCTTCGCCCTGCTATCTATTGATCTAAAGATCACCGGACTAAGTTGTCTCTAATTTATGGCCTCAGCTGTTGACTTGGTCCTGATACTTGAGTTTTTATAGCAGGGGAAGATTCAATTTAGTGGCTACTGATTAGTGAAGCTTATTTTACCGAAATTCTTCATTAAGTAACACATATGGTTACAATTTTTTCTTAGATATCTCTAAAAGAAAATGGTGACTTTTGCTGCCAGAATTTACAGGGTTCCGACATTGTAAATTGCTCTGTGTGATTAGGGTGTAGAGAATCAGAATGGTGTTTGTGATACTAGTTTTTATGTTAGTTAATTATGCAAGGCCTTGTATTTAGGTCAAAAGCCTTATGTGAGAAATTTCGTAGATGCTATTGTGTAAAATTCAGCACTTCAAGATATGATGGTAGAGTTATGCAACATTTGATTTTTTCTTCTAAATATGTTCATTTCTCTTATTGTTTTCTTTGTGCTTCCTTATACCATTTCTAATTTGTGATACTTCTCAATATGACAGAACTGCAGAGTCTTGGTTCCTCCAATCCACAGGAATCGCGGAGCACGGCTGGCATTTCTGCTCCAGCCAAGAATGTTGCATCCAACAATATAGGGTTCACTCCTCCGTCTGAGCCTCCTAGGTCTATATACAAGTGGGCTGACTTAAAGAAGAACAGCCAGATCTACGGTGACTGGATTGAGCCTTTCTCGTAATCATTAGACACTGTGGAGAACTAAAGAGCCTGAACTTTTTTGTACTGGTGCTTTGGTCAATTTTTGAAATGGTTAATTGGGTGACTTTTTACATATGCAGGGGAGACATTTTGGTAATTCTGCAGTTTAAAATGTTGTTTACTGAGTTTATAGCATTTCGGTTTTAGTTTGACGAGATCTGCCTTGTCATGGTCCCGTGAAGTGAATACATAGTGTTACAACTCAGAATAGGTTCATATATGTTATACAAGTCAAAGTACAGTTTTTACAACAATAGCTTAAACAAAGATACACATCTAAATGGAAAAAGACTTTTGTGAATGTTGGGTGTCTTGTTATTCAGCCATGTCCACGGGCTCTCTATTTTTATCCTCCTATTTTTCCAATTCTTCGTAGTCCTCTTGATGCTTTTTTGCATTCTCATGTTTGTAGTCATTTTTTAATTTTTCCATGTTTAGTTGGTCAAAATATTTTGAAGAACATTTTCTCTACGAAAATAAGTTTTTAAAAATGAGGAAAATGACTTTTCTAATAAAAGTATGAAAAAAAATGACATTCCAAGTTTATTGTGTCCTCCCTACCAATCCAACGCCTCCAACCCCACCTCTTAAGTCTTAACCATCCCACCCACCCCGCCACCCCAAACCCCCTCTCCTCATCCCTCCCACTCCATAATGTTTTGCTAGATACATATAAATGTTCTTGGATTTTTTTTTCTTTTTGCTTACTTGCCATACACTAAAAGTTAAGTTAGAAACATACATATTTTTTTCATAGAAAATATTTTCCTTCCTACCAAACACAAGTAGTAATAATTTTCTATCTTATTCCTCTAGAAAGAGCCATCCGACATTGCAATCACAAGCAATTTCAATTGCATTCAAGGTAGTTAATAGGCCCTCAAGATAGGAATGGAACAAACTCAAGTAATTTTAGTTGATGCTTTATACTTCGTAATTTATAATTTTATATCATCAAACTAGGCGAACAAATTTATCCTATTTCAAATATAATCCACGGATTTTAGCTCTAAATTAAAAGCATGCATAATAACTAAATGAAAGAGGGACACAAACAACTTCCACCGACTTGTTTTCAACTTCAATTTCAAATTACTATTTTTTTTTTTCAATTCAAAAATCTGAAAAAACTTGAGCATTGTTACAACTTCACCTCCCCACCCCCACCCCTCTTCTTGGAGGGAGGGGTGAGAGATCCTAACGAAACAACTCAACAAGCATTGCTCTGAACCACGTGAACCAAGAAAGTTAAAAAACTAAATCAAAAACTCAAATCCTGTTGAACAACATTTACCAGAGTACCCTTCTTAAAAACTTCAAAACTGCACATACAAAATTCACTCATTCTACATTTCCACAGGGCTAAATATGTAAACTCCCCAAGTACCATCATCATTATAGAGCGCCAAAACGTAAAAGAAACATAACCATACTCTTCACTCTCATCAACACTCCCGAAAATCCAAACTGATTCTCTCAACAATTTGGCCTGAAAAAAGTAGTTTCTTCCATGGCTTCTTCCACTATTATTGAAGCCTGTAACAGTAGAAAAAGAAACCGAAAACCATTTGTCTTTGAAACATTTGCAATTGAAGACTCCATTGACGGTTTTTCAGGACCCTTTAGAGACAACATTCGAATGTTTCTTCAGGAATTTGCTAACATTGAAGATTACACACTTCGTGGTTTTCCAATTTGGTCTACTTGGTTGATTTCCAACTCAACTGGTGCAGTTTTCCCACTTTACACTATTGAAGAAACCACTCAACTTTCTCTTCATCCTTTTTGCGATCACTGCAAATTTTCTGGTAAAATAAAACGAACACTCAAATTATTTTTGTGCTACTTTTGTTTGTTTATTCTAATGGGGTATTGTTTGTTGTGTTTTTGAAGGATGGGGTCACCATTATGTGTCGAAAAGAAGGTATCATTTGTTAATACCTGCAAATGAGAACTGGGAAAAGCCATTGGGAAGCGATTCTTTTGAAATTGATACTCATGTTTTGCATGGTTTGCTTCATTGTAATGGTTATGGTCATTTGTTGTCCATTAATAGCGTTAATGAGGATTCAAATTTGCTCTCTGGAAGTGATTTCATGGATCTCTGGGATCGTCTCTGTACAATCTTTAAAACCAGGTAATAATGAAGATCATAGTGATTAGTCTTAATCATTTTCATAGTTTTTGTGTGAGAATTTGTCGTTCCTAACATAGTACAAGTTATTTTAAAGTTTCGTGAACTAACTAGTATTATTTGCATGTGCTTTACTTAGTCTATGGAATTTATTAGCTGCAATTGAAGAATCATTTATCTTATTATTGTAATTTTGATAGGAAAATTTCAGTGAATGATGTGTCAAAGAAGGGAGGTGTGGATTTGAGGTTGCTTCATGGTGTTGCATATGGACAATCTTGGTTTGGAAAATGGGGTTACAAATTTGGGCGTGGAAGCTATGGAGTAACAGAGCAGAAATATGAAATTGCTGTTCAATTCCTAAGTTCATTAGGGCTTGACAAGATTTTGAATGATTTCAGGAAGGATATTCCGAAAAGACGGAAAATCAAGCAGATTATTGGTACCTACAGAGAATTGAGTGAAGTCCCATTGATCACAATCAGTGAATTGTTGCAATTCATGCTTGCTTTTAAGTCTAAAGCACCGTTTCATAGCAAGATGAAACTTGCGAATGGCGATGATTATTGGTGTGATCCTGATAAAAATAGGCCAATTAGTATGGAGACATTTGTGAATTTGATGTCTAAAAATGATTGTAGATGGCCGGCTAGACGGCTAGAATTTGTGCTACTAGTGATTGTGAATTTTCTGAAACAAAATCAAGCAGATGTAGGCAGAAATTGTGGGATGACCAGGCAGGATTTGAGAAATGAGGCAAGAAAATTCATTGGTGACACTGGTTTAATTGATTTTGTGCTTAAATCCATCAGATGTTTTGCATTGGGTAACCAAATTGTTCGTCGATCCATCAATCCAACGACTAAGTTATTGGAATTCACTATCCGTGAAGCTGCTAAGGAAGAATCCATGATGGGGAACAAGATTATTTTTCGATCCCCGTCTACTAAAAGGATTAAATTTGCCTTTGAAGATATTGTTGAAGCAAACAGAGTTGAGAACATTGAGTTACACTTGAGCATTGATCAAGAACTTAAGTACTTGTATGAAACAGTGTTTTTGAGTTACCCAGGGTCAGATTCAGTGAGTTTGGCTACTGGGGTTGTCTTGGATAGCAAGAAATTTGTTAAAGAGTGGAAACTTGAGGATCAAGAAAACCAAATAATGGCATTAAGATGTAAATTCTTGCCGAGTTTCGACGAGTTAGAGACTGAGTTAACTCGTCCATTGTCACCTGGTGTGGTTGTTTTTGTTCCCCCTTGGATGACAATAGGTGAGCTTAAGGGGGTGGCTCAATTTGCACTAAGGGACACTTATTACATAATGCAAAACTTTGTAGTAACACAAATTGGTGGTTTAAAGGGAATAAAGGATGAGAAGATGCTATATTGCGCAGTGGACAGAGATGCACACGTTTGGGTGAGAGGGTGTGGGCTTGACTTGGATACTGAATTGAGATATGAAGGTGGGCCCATAAAGTTAAAGGTGGATTGCATTTGTGGGGCCAGAGATGATGATGGGGAGAGAATGGTAAATTGTGATGCTTGTCAAGTGTGGTTCCATACAATGTGCACTGGCATTCATGATCATGAGGAGGTACCAGAAATTTTCTTGTGTGAGAGCTGCAGAAATTTTTAATTTCGTAAGGTATTACTTGGTACAATCTGATTTATCAAATCGTGTAGTAGTATAGATTTATCAATAATATAAATTGCTCTGCATATTCATGATTTATGCTGACTGGATTGACAGTGCAGCTTGTCCCGTTATTATCACAGCCAGTGAAAACGGATGTATAGTTTCAGTATTCAGAATATGTTTATATCTGATGAGATGCAACTCTGCAAGTTATAAATACACTCTGTTACTACAGTATAATGTGTTAGTATGCCTGTGTTCAAAATCAGAAAACAGAAACCAACAAGTGGAAACGGGAAAACCAGAAACTGTGAAAAACGCAAAAACCAGAAACTGGAAAAATAATGCAAAAAGTAAGAACATATCCGAGACCACAGAATTCACTGTGTGTCCTTAAGGAATTTAATCCCCTCACTGTACCCGAGGTTATGGATTACTTCCTCCCAGGATAAAACGGATATACCTGTCGCAGGAGTAGCGGTACGTCAAACGCCTACGACTTCGACGAACTCAAATTTGGCAACGAAACACAGTAAGACTCGATAGTTTTATTTCTGGAAAAATGCAGAATTTGCAATGCAGGAATTTTTTTTCAGTAAATGAAAAATGAGGCATTGCCTCAGTTTATATAGCCTCGAAAGTGCCTGTTCAGAATAGGCAGATTGGTGACTGTTCGGAAAGGCCCTTGCCTTTTCAGAAAAAAATAAGACCGTTGGGAGTTTTAATTTATTCCGCCAAAATTTAATTAATTACTAATTAATATTTTACGGCGGAAATAAACAAAGTAATTTCAGAAAATGAAGATTGAATTTAAATAAATTTGGTCAAAAAAGATTATCAATCAATCAGATACAAATCCGAAGCCGAAGCCGAGCCGAGCGACGACGGCGCGAGGGTAGTCCCTCTTCTCAGCCCTTTAAGGGCTAGAGGAAGTGCTTTCTAATATAAGCACATAACTTTCCCTTTCTACCACCAATGTGGTACAAAGCTCCTTTTCAAAGGAACTTTGCTTTGAACTTCATTTTCCTTCCATTGTCATTCACACCAACTTAGCTAGCTTCATCATTAACTAGCTTTAACAATCCCCCACATGAATGGGAATGACTATATGATGAAAAACATGCATGACAAAAAAAAACTGTGTGATTCGTAAGCAAGGGTTAATCGCATCTGGATAAGTAGATTTCTCTTTGAACTTTCCGTAGTGAGCATATGTCGGATATACTCGGTCAATCGGTAGATTTGATATCTTTAAATCGTCGAACTTTGGTGTATACCTAGACAACCACATGTCACACAATTAACCCTTTAACCATATTTGGTTCTTATTGTTTTGTTCGTTCAGTTCATAAGTGCGTAGAGAATTGGCCTTACAGAATTCTCCTTGAAGCGGCTTACACTTCACACTTACATAGGTGATTCCTAAATGTGTCATCCCGTAGTTACACTATTTGATATATGTTACACCCCATTTTAACCGGGTTAAAGTAGGAGTACAACATATTGGTGATTCCTATTTTGTTTGTTTTAAGGAGTCGCCACCTAATTAATTTAACGGTGAATTAGGACACCTAGATGTTAACTAAGGTAAAGTTAAAACTAAACCTCCGTTAATAGTCTGCTTAACCAATGTGATTCTAGGTAAGGGTTCTTTATTATCCTAAAGGGAAGGGGTTAGGCATCCTTTAGAATCCGTTAACTACGGGTATCCGGCCAAACTTAGGTTAATTAATTAAGGTTAAATATAATGTTTAAATTTTAAGAAAATAGCTTGTACATATTACTAAGGTTTCAAAGGAAAATATAATAATGTCGTTTGAATTAACTTGTAGAAAAATATAGTAATTTCATAAAGGAAACGCTGAGACTTATGACTGCTGTTAAAACTTTGAATGAGAAGAGTAATGCTATTTTTTCAAAGCAGGACTTATAAATGTTGATAAGACTTTAAATGAAAGTAATAATGATGTCATTTGAAATAATACTTGTAGAAAATATGATGTATTGCATAAAAGAAGATTTTAAAGGCTATTTAAAATAAAACTTGGACATGCTAAAGCCTTGAATGAAAATGTAATAATATTCTTGAAAATAAGACTTGCAAAATATAACAACTCGCCTATAACTTTTTACCAAAATGTGAACTTTAGACAAAATTTTGTGTTATATCAATATGGTGATGTAAAAATACCCAAAATTATTTTTTTAAAAATGTGATGGATAGGGTATGGGTTTAATTTCTTTTATATTAACTATATTTGGCTAAAAGAAGTGTATTATTGGATAAACTTTGAAAAATTATTCATAGAATGTATTTGAACTTATATTTGCATATTAGTGATGTTTTGAAACGTTTGTGATAAAAATATGATTCCCTTTACTTGAAATATATAGTCATACCATTTTGCAAATCAATCATTCCCAATAAAATAAATATTAGACATTTAACATGAAAAAGAAGAGAAATAAACTTATGAAATGAATTGTTAGTCTTTCTTAAACTAAATTACCCATTACTAAACTAAACCCCACTAATATACTAAAGCTCATCTAAGTTAAGAGAATAAAACAAGATAAAGGGTTAGTTGCATAAATACAAGTTAAATGCACAAAAAATAAAATAAAAGAGGCCAACAATATCAAATGGGCCAGCCCATTTTGAGACTGCTGCTGCTATTTTTATTTGGGCTTTGACCCAGAATTCCACTTTTTATTTCTTTGGCTGCGAATAGGCCTGATGGGAAAATGACTCGAGAATATTATGTTGGGCTTTTAGCCCAACACCGAATGCGGGAGAAGAACAAGTCCCTCGGACTCGTACGCGAGGTTCATGCAGAGAAATGAAAGGAAAATGATTAGTATATAATCAATAATAAGACTAAACGTAAAAAATAAACTCGAAACAGATTAGTAGATTGTGTATATTATATGTATATCTCATGTATACACATATATATCTCATAAACATAACAATACATGGCGTGTGCGTATACATTATCGGGCTTTGATAGTATTTATTCAGATCAGCAAATAACTGAAATACGGGATTTATTATACCACAATGTAGGATCTCCCAAACCAAGTGCAGAGTTGTAAACTTAAAATTGCAACAGCGATTTGCATCAACTGTATCGAAACACCCATATACAAGACATTGCAGTAAATAGACGCAGCTGCTCACTAAAACTTGTAGTGTGGATCAAATGTAGTATTGTTCTTTTCAGTAGAATATTTGTTCCTTTCAATAAAATCAAGTATAGAAATCCGTTCTTTAAAAAGTGAGGCCTCAAGTTCATCGACCCAAGCGTAGTATCATGTTCGAATCAATGATCTTTGACCAAGTACAGGATGTGTTCATTTTTTTTTTTAAAAAGTATAGTGATCTGTCCATTTTTAGCAAGAAATAGCACCAGCAAGCAGAACCAAATAGCAGCCTTAGGTAGTAGCAATGAACAGCAGCAAAGTAGCATAAAGTGCAACAGGGAAGTGCCACAAAGTGAGTTTCAACAGCCATAAGAGTAACTGAACAGCAGCCCATAACAATTGAGCAACAACCAACAATAGTCAAACAATGTCTAGCCAAAGACATGGCCCCAGATGTAGGTTTGGTTTCAAACAATAAGTTTCTTTTGCCTTCAAAGTGATATATAGCAGTAGTAATTCAACCCGATAAACAGCAAACCATCGGTGGTATGTTGTAGTGAACAACAATAGTAACAGGCAGCCACATATAGGAACAGCCATATGCCTTTATCAAGTGTGATATATGTTCATTTTTTAAAGCAACTTAAGCCACAAACATGGCTGCAGCTCGATCACATAATGTGAGAGTCATCTCAAGGTGCCAATCTGATTGTTCTTTTTAAGGGTAAAGCAATGAGGACTAATGATCGAACACAACAAATTATTCTAATAACAGCCACAGGGAAAAAGGGAATATTAACATATAACTGGGTATTCAGTATTATGCAGCCAACACAGAATTCCAAAACAGGCATACATGCTTATCCAAACAAACATATTGCCTATGGCAGACCATATCAATCTCATTTACTCATTCAATAACACACAAAGGATGCCAGAAAACTATTTAAACCACCACATATGAGTACATAGTTTCAGAGAAAAGTAAAAGAATTAAGGTCAGGCTGAAATCATGCTTTAATTGATATCACCTAGAGTAGGCACTTAGTGAACATGAAGAAATTTCAATTCCTATCAAACCTATTGCTGATTTTATTTTTCCATTGATTAACATATCCTACTCGCTAAGAGGTTGCCTAGACTCATTTTAAGAAAAAAATATCGATCATTATGAACAACCTTTAATACCAGAATCTTTCCAAATATATAACAGGAGCAGATCTATTTTTTAGGTTCTGAAGTCAACGACACACATAATTAATGGGCAAGTTATCCTATGCCTCAAACACATAGTTATCCTACTGATTCATACTTCTTTGATTAAGTCATATTCACCCATATTCAAACAATCAGGGGCCAAGCAGGAATATTAAGAGGAAAGGACAACTACATGATTTCCATTATATACTGATATATACCATTTATTGGAAAGAAAATAGAGGAGAAAACAGGCTTTATCATACAGGCTAGACACTTAGCCTTAGGCAACAGAGTTTCAGAGATCGAGTTAGGTTTAACATGCAAATTTTAAGCTAACTTCATGTATGATTTCTCCTTATTCTGCTTATGTAATATGCATACATGAATTGTGTAGGAATAATTGAACATCTCAACTAAATGTAAGTGGTATACACGATTACATGATACGCAAATCAAACATGGCAAATTAGGAGTGAGCAGACATGCTTTAAAAGTTAATATAAACTTCAGCAAAACAATGGCGTAGCACATATGACCTCTTTCAGCATATTAAGGCACTTGATTGGTTTAAGGACTCATGCCACTTTAAACACAGAAGGAGAAATTAGTCATAACATGTTTGATATCGGCTTAGGCATATTTATCGGATTTTCTATTAACAGTCTCAAGATCCAAGTCCAAAAACATGCTCATCAAATTATCAAATAACTAGTTTAACATGTTTTAACCAAACAATATACAATAGCCTCTAATATGATGTTAAGCCAAATTCAGCATACTCAGGTCCCACTTTAAACTAACTCTTAAGTATACGTAATGACACTATATATCGTTATCACAAATGGCATTTTAAGTTTACTCCAAATTAGACCAGGATTTCTCTTAATCATATTACACTCTATCAGTCTAAGTCAACAAATGATCAAATAGGCTTTATACCAATCTCAGATAACTCGTCACTCATTTAGCTGAACATTTGATTCAACTAATCATGTTTTGGTAAAAACACCAGCAGACAGGCCTATTCCTGTACTAAACACACACATGCAATTCGGACTACACAAACTTATCTTTAGCACAAGCTAAATTTAAACAGGACAAACTGCAGCTAGACATAATTTTAAAACTGAGTTAACACAAGCAGGGTCTAGTTCCACGTAATAAAGACTCAGCCAACAAACACAAACTAAAACTAACTTAGAGGGACTAAAACAGGAAGCTAACACTCATAAACATAACTAACAGATTTAAACATGATCAAATATAACTAAACTGGATTCAAGTGGGCTTAAAACTAGCGACTAATAAACATGCTAGGCAAGAATAGTGATTAGCATATGCAAACAACAACTAATCTAGCACATATAAGTAGAAAATAGCTAATAAATGCTAAAGTAAATAAAAGGGAGGAAGATTACCTTTTTTGAGTGCAGCGAAGTGGGGCGGGTCTTCGATTCACACTCGAACACTACCAAATCCGAGCTTGCGAGGCTCGGATTCACCACAATAACAGAACAGACGAAAAAAAAGAAGTTTGTTTTAGTATTTCGACTCGATATTTTGAATTACCACAACCACTGCAAATTTGACATTTTTTTGGAAACTTTGGATTTTTTTTTCAACTTTAATTTCTAGGGGGTTTCTGCGATTAAAAACCTCTTTTGTAACGGATTTTGTGATTCCTAAGCCTTGATTCTTAGGGAATTTCCTGAATCGAAAACTCCTCCCCTTTTTTAGGGATTTCGGGTTCAAGATCTCATTTTTGCGAGGCAATTTTTGGGGGTTCTAAAAACTGTTTTCCTAAAGGATTTCTTGCGATTCTAGAACCTGTTGTTGGGGAATTTCATGAATCGAAAACAAAGAAGTCTGGTTCCAGCCCCCCTTTCGATTCAACTAAACAACTATTTATAGGTTTTTTTTAGTTTTTTGTGTTGAAGAAAGAGAAAGAGAGGAGCGGGGGGACAAGACGAAGGTGGGGAACAGAGGGAAGTGGGAGCGGGGTGTAGGCGGCAGTGGTGGGGGATAAAGATGATGAAGGAGAAAGAGAGAGAAGGGAGCGGGGGACAAAGGGAAGTGGGGGACAAGAGAAAATAGGAGGGAGAGGCGTGATGGAGGCGTGGAAAGGGAGAGAGAGAGAGAGCCGAAGGAGGGAGAAGAGAGAGGTGAGCGGGAGAGAAGAGAGAGAGAGACGATGGGGAAAGCGGCGATGATGAAAAGAAAGAGGAGAGGGAACCCTACCCGTTTTTCATTTAATTGAGAAACGGGTCGGGTCCATTTTTGGACCAAGTCGATTTAAATGTGGGCTGGAGTGAAAAATGTTGGGTTGATCTTATGAATTGGTCCAAAAATAGTATGAGTTGATTGGGCTACTACATTTAAATAAAAGACCTATTTAAATAACTTGTGTTAAAATATTACTCAATATAAAATATGCAATTTTTAGTGCTTAGATAATAAAAAAAAATGGCGTTGTAATAGCCGTGCAATAATATTTCGAAAATCCACAGTAAATAAACACTATTATTTAATTATGAAAAGGTAAAATGCGATGTGTGTGCGTAAGCTGCTAAAAAAATGTTGCAATGATAAAAAATGTGAATTATAATAGTACTGGTAACATAATAATAATAATAATAATAATAATAATAATAATAATAATAATAATAATAATAATAATAATAATCATAATAGCTAGTAACTGTAATAGAATGATGAAACGCCGGTATCGATAAGAGGCTATAAAATACAAATATATTTTTTAATTTACCAAAAATATTAGATGCGTAAATAGGTATTTCGGAGGAGAGGCGGGACAAAATTGGGTGTCAACAATATACCCCGTATCAAACTTAGAAACCATTAAAAAGCCATAATGCTTTATCCTGGTCTGAACATTGTCTCATCACGAGAATGGACCAAAAAGTTATTGTTACAATGTTGAACCGTCATCAATGACTTTGTTTGATCTCTTTGAACCTAGATCTTGGGATCTCCAGTCTTCTAGGTAGAGTTACCGCCACGATGACTTGTCCTCGGCCATAGTCCCATTCCCCTCGATGATCTTTCAACCACCTCTCTAGTCAGGCCTTTAGTTAGTGGATCCGACACATTATCTCTTAACTTAACATAGTCAATTGTGATAATTCCACTAGAGAGTAGTTGTCTAACGGTATTATGTCTTCGTCGTATGTGACGAGCCTTTCCGTTGTACATAACGCTCCCGGCTCTTCCTATTGCCGCTTGGCTATCGTAATGTATGCATATAAGAGCCAACGGTTTGGGCCAAAATGGAATATCTTCTAAGAAATTCTGGAGCCATTCAGCTTCTTCACCGGCTTTGTCTAAAGCTATGAACTCAAATTCCATTGTAGAGCGGGTGATACATGTCTGTTTGGATGACTTCCAAGACACTGCTCCTCCACCTATGGTAAAAACATATCCACTTGTGGATTTAGTTTCAGTTGAACCGGTGATCCAATTTGCCTCACTGTATCCTTCAATAACTGCATGATACCTGTTATAATGCAAAGCAAAGTTTTGAGTATGTTTCAAATACCCCAAAACTCGTTTCATTGCCAGCCAATGATTTTGGTCGGGATTACTAGTGTAGCGACTTAGTTTACTTATAGCACACGCAATATCAGGTCGCGTACAGTTCATGATATACATCAAACTTCCCAACACTCTGGCATAATCCAATTGAGAATGACTTTCACCTTTATTCTTTGCAAGAGCTAGGTTCATATCAATTGGCGTCTTTGCTACTTTAAAGTCCAAATACTTGAACTTTTCAAGTACCTTTTCAATATAATGAGATTGAGACAATGCTAGACCTTGAGGAGTCTTATGGATTTTAATTCCCATAATTAAATCGGCAAATCCTAAGTCTTTCATATCAAACTTACTAGCAAGCATGCGCTTAGTAGCATTTATGTTAGCAATGTCGTTACTCATTATCAACATATCATCCACGTATAAACAAACAATGACGACGTGGTTCGGAGTGTTCTTAATGTAGACACATTTATCACACTCATTTATCTTGAATCCATTTGACAGCATCGTATGGTCAAATTTTGCATGCCACTGTTTGGGTGCTTGTTTTAGTCCGTAAAGAGACTTAACAAGTCGACACACCTTCTTCTCTTTCCCTGGAACTACAAACCCTTCGGGTTGTTCCATGTAAATTTTTTCCTCTAACTCTCCATTTAAGAAGGCTGTTTTCACATCCATTTGATGGATTTCAAGACCGTACACGGCAGCTAACGCTACTAACACCCGAATAGATGTAATCCTTGTTACCGGCGAGTATGCATCAAAGTAATCAAGACCTTCTCGTTGTCTAAACCCTTTAACAACTAGTCTTGCCTTATATTTATCAATAGTACCATCAACTCTCATTTTCCGCTTGAAAATCCATTTGGAGCCTAAAGGTTTATTCCCTGGAGGAAGATCAACCAATTCCCAAGTATGGTTGTTCAATATGGATTCTATCTCACTATTGATTGCCTTTTTCCAAAATTGAGCTTCCAATGAAGACATAGCTTCGTTGAAAGTTCGAGGCTCATTTTCCAACAACAATGTTAGAAATTCTGGTCCAAAGGAAGTAGACGTCCTTTGACGTTTGCTGCGTCTTGGATTTTCCTCATCAGGAACATTTTCCTTTGTTTCTTCCCGAGGTTGTTTAGATTCTTTGCTAGACAACTCACATTCTTTTTTATACGGATATATGGTTTCAAAGAAGTCAGCATTATCTGATTCAATTACCGTATTCACTTGAATGTCGGGATTTTCTGATTTGTGAATCAGAAATCGATATGCCTTACTATTTGTGGAATATCCTATGAAAACACAATCAACGGTTTTAGGCCCTATTTTTACCCTTTTGGGTTTAGGAACTTGCACCTTGGCCAAACACCCCCACACTTTGAAGTATTCCAAATTGGGCTTCCTTCCTTTCCACTTTTCGTATGGAATAAATTTTGTTTTGCTATGGGGCACTCAATTAAGTATTCGGCTAGCTGTTAGAATAGCTTCCCCCCACAAGTTCTGGGGTAAACCAGAACTTATTAACAGGGCATTCATCATTTCTTTTAGTATTCTATTTTTCCTTTCCGTAATTCCGTTTGATTGTGGCGAGTAAGGGGCAGTTGTTTGATGAATAATGCCATATTCCAAGCATATTTGTTCAAAAGGATATTCATATTCACCGCCCATATCACTCCTTATCATTTTAATCTTTTTGTTAAGTTGAGTCTCAACTTCAGTTTTTTACTGCCTGAATGCTTCAATTGCTTCATCTTTACTATTAAGTAAATAAACGTAGCAATATCGCGTACTATCGTCAATAAAAGTTATGAAATACTTATTTCCACCACGAGATGGGATTGACTTCATGTCACAAATATCTGTATGGATTAAGTCTAAAGGACTTGAATTCCTTTCAACTGACTTATAAGGATCTTTAACATACTTAGATTCAACACAGATTTGACATTTTGATTGATTGCATTCAAACTTAGGCAATACTTCCACACTAATCATTTTTCGCAAGGCTCTATAATTGACATGTCCTAAACGTGAATGCCATAAATTATTTGACTCAAGCAAGTAAGACGAAGCAGAAATTTTATTATTATTATTAGCGACGACCATTACATTCAATTTGAAAAGGCCCTCTGTGAGGTAACCTTTTCCTATGTACATCTCGTTCTTACTTATTACAACCTTGTCAGAAATATAAACACACTTAAAACCGTTCTTCATTAGAAGTCCGGTAGATACTAGATTTTTCCTAATTTCAGGAACATGACAGACGTTGTTGAGAGTCACCATCTTGCCAGAGGTCATCTTCAGCAGTATCTTTCCATAACCTTCAATCTTGGCCGTTGCAGAATTTCCTATATATATGGTCTCGTCGGGCCCGGCGGGAGCATATGAAGCAAAGGCTTCTCTAACAGCACAAATGTGGCGAGTGGCGCCAAAGTCAATCCACCACTCTTTCGTATTTTCCACTAGGTTTCACTCAGACAACATAGCGCACAAGTCATCAACCTCCTCGTTTGTTTCAACCATATTAGCCTGACCCTTCTTCTTTTCCTTCTTCGAAGCACGACAATCTGCAGCTTTGTGTCCGATTTTTCCACAATTGTGGCAGTTTCCGTTGAATTTCTTCTTGTTGGGATAGTTCCTTGGTCCCGATGCCTTTTTCCTCTTTTTCATATTAGTTGGGGCAGTTTCAACAATATGTGCTCCCCCTATGGTTGATCTCCCATTTGCCTTCTTCTCCGCTGCCTTGTTATCTTCCTCGATTCTCAACCGGACGATGAGATCTTCCAGTGTCATCTCCTTTCGCTTGTGTTTCAAGTAATTTTTGAAGTCCTTCCATGAAGGAGGCAACTTCTCTATCACTGCCGCAACTTGAAACGCCCCACTAATCACCAAACCTACAACAAACAATATGTAAGTAATAGTGCACTGAATACTTTCGACAAAGGTATTAATTAGATTTATACCTTCAGCGAGGAGATCGTGGATGATAACCTGCAACTCTTGAACTTGAGTAACAACAGACTTGCCATCTACCATTTTGTAGTCCAAAAACTTGGCAGCGATAAACTTCTTTAATCCGGCATCTTCTGTTTTATATTTCTTTTCCAACGCATCCCATAGTTCTTTTAATGTTCCCACATTACTATAGACGTTGTAAAGATCATCCTCCAGTCCGCTAAGAATATAATTCTTGCACAAAAAATCTGAGTGCTTCCACGCCTCAGTTACAACAAAACGTTCATTCTCAGGTGTTGATTGGAAGCAAAATCGGAACGACCTCCTTAATAAACTTTTGGAGGCTTAAAGTAGTTAAATAGAAGAACATCTTTTGTTGCCATCGTTTGAAATCAATTCCGGTGAATTTTCCAGGCTTCTCTGTCGGAGCCGGTGCTGGTGCAGTACTACTGGAGGACGCAGCATTGCTCGTAGAACCAACCACGGCGGCTAGTGTGGCAGTAGCAGTAACATTCAAATTTGGAGTCATTTCTCCCATTTCTGTCGCAGGAAACAACAGAAAAATTAAATAAACGGTGAAGTTTTTAAATCTTCGAACTGAATCAATTTTGACAGCAACAAATATAATACACAACGGTGAAGATTTTATTTCTTCAAACCGAATCAAGTTTACACAAAACAGATTTAAAAATACTTGAAACGAAATGCATTAAAGTGTATGTTGTATAGTTGATGAAGTTTTTATATCTTCAAATCAAGTACCCAAATGAGTAGAAAGTTATGAAAACTTTAATCTCAACCGGAGTAGAAAATCCGAAGATTTTAGTCTCCAAACAACATACAAGTTCGTTACACCGAAACAGCAAACATACACGTTTCCTTCTTTTTTATTTTTCGGGAAAGCACTGTTATGTTAAAGAAAAACAAAAATATTTTTTTCCCTTTTCTGATAACGTTCTGTAATCGTTAAACAAGAACAAATGAACACAGAAATAATTATTAAATTCCTTAAGCTTGTTAGTATGCCTGTGTTCAAAATCAGAAAACAGAAACCAACAAGTGGAAACGGGAAAACCAGAAACTGTGAAAAACGCAAAAACCAGAAACTGGAAAAATAATGCAGAAAGTAAGAACATATCCGAGACCACAGAATTCACTGTGTATCCTTAAGGAATTTAATCCTCTCACTGTACCCGAGGTTATGGATTACTTCCTCCTAGGATAAAACGGATATACCTGTCGCAGGAGTAGCGGTACGTCAAACGCCTACGACTTCGACGAACTCAAAATTGGCAACAAAACACAGTAAGACTCGATAGTTTTATTTCTGGAAAAATGCAGAATTTGCAATGCAGGAAAAAAAATTCAGTAAACGAAAAATGAGGCATTGCCTCAGTTTATATAGCCTCAAAAGTGCTTGTTCAGAATAGGCAGATTGGTGATTGTTCGGAAAGGCCCTTGCCTTTTTAGAAAAAAATAAGACCGTTGGGAGTTTTAATTTATTCCGCCAAAATTTAATTAATTACTAATTAATATTTTACGGCGGAAATAAACAAAGTAATTTCAGAAAATGAAGATTGAATTTAAATAAATTTGGTCCAAAAATATTATCAATCAATTCATTTGACCAAAGCCGAGCAACGACGACAGCGCAAGAGGAGTCCCTCTTCTCAACCCTTTAAGGGCTAGAGGAAGTGCTTTCTAATATAAGCACATAACTTTCCCTTTCTATCACCAATGTGGTACAAAGCTCTTTTTCAAAGGAACTTTGCTTTGAACTTCATTTTCCTTCCATTGTCATTCACACCAACTTAGCTAGGTTCAATTATTAACTAGCTTTAACATAACGTAGGTGTCTTGTTATTCAGCCGTGTCCATAGAGTTTACTAGTACTTTAATTTATCCTCTTAATTGTAGTACAATTTTTCCATACATCAAAGAAGTTAAACTCTGATTATGAAACGATCAAAAAACTTGAAAATGAAATCACAATTACATGAACGGAGAATTGAGGCAAGGAAAGATATACTATTAGATGAACAACTTATAGAGATAGCACAGTGTAGTCTTATCTTTTGAACAGCAGAACAAGACCAAACTCTGGAGAAAGAAGACAAGAACGAAATTGAGAAATTGGCGATGAAGTTTGAGAGTTTTGTTGAGGTTTTCTGTTTTAAAAAAAGGCTTCATTATCAACACTAGATCCACGCGGGGGTGGGCATGGTGGCCGAGGAGACCTTGGCGGGAACGGATGTGGTGGCCACGGAAAGGGCGGATGTGGCGGGCGAGGCGGTTTTGGTGGGAACGGATGTGGTGGGCGAGGCGGCTTTGGTGGAAAAGGATGTGGTGGCCAAGGAGGGAGCGGATGTGGTGGGCGAGGCGGCTTTGGCGGGAATGGATGTGGTGGTCGAGGTGGCTTGGGAGGCCGAGGAGGGAACGGCCAGGGCGGCAGTGGTTGAGCATAGCCACACATTCCATTATAACAAAGGCTTGGAAACTGGCATCTATGGTCACAGCTTCCACAATGGAAAGGGTTCATATTAGTGTTGATGCAAATTCCTCGGCAGCATTGCCATGTAAAGGGACATCTTATTCCACATAGCCCACAGTTATTCACATCAGAGGTTACATCAACACAACGATTCCTGCAACAAAGCTTCGTTATATTTGGAGGAAACTGCGCTTCATTGCAAATCCAGGGCCTATTCCAGCACCCAATGGCTCGTGGGTTCTTCACCACTCTTTTAAGCCATAACGAAGAAGATCTGGACGAGCCATTTGTGACATTTTCTTGAGACCCTCGAACTATTTTTACTTGTATAAGTAGCAAAAATGAGATCAAGGAAACTATTAACTGCATTAGGTAAAATCAACTACCTTTCAAACGCATTTGTAGCAAAGAACATAAAAGAACTCGCTAAATTGCATTAGTGAAGCATAGAGCTGGCTTCTTTGTTTCCCCCCTGGGTATTGGTTATTCTCATGGAGTGAAGAAAGTATTATATAGTTGGAGGGGATATGGTTATTTTCATGCAAGAATGTAAAAGTTACTTATCATGTTTTTCTTACAAGGGTTCATACTTCAGGTGATTCTTGTATGCTGTAAGTTATAGTTTACGTGATTTTAGTGGGGAGATGGGAGAAGGTGAATGCTGGTGATTGCACTTTCTACTGAAATAGAGGCTTTTTTTTATGTAAACACATACAGTTACCCTGTTAGTCTTTTTTTAATTGCATTCTCAGTTTCTCATAGCCATTTTGGATTCTGAAATCTTAATAATTTTCAATCTTTTTCCTCTGGGAAGGAGCGGTCCAAGATTAAAATCACAAGCTATGCATTCAAGGAGTTAATAGGCCCTCAAGATGGGAACGTAACAAACACGAGTAAAGCTAAAAACCGTAAACTCATCCTGAAAAGAAGCCAGCACTGACCGTTCCAAGTTTCACAATGTCACCTGCATGACTAATAAGTTCTTTTTCCCCCCTGTAGTTTTTTATCATCAAATGTGATCCACCCAAAAAAAGACAAATGCTACCAAGATTTGACCATTACATACTATATTAATACAATAGCACCCCGAAAAAAATTTAATGCGTAATATGTTTGTTGGGGTAGAGGCAGAATTATGATTTTGAGTTTATGGGTTCTGGATTCTACAAAAGGCAGCTTACTAGGTTCTGGATAATTATTTATTCATATTAAGTGGATTTTAAACACAAATACAGGGTTTGGGTCAAAGCTACTGTGTCCTACCGAATTCGTAAACAGACATGTAGCTCTACCCTATGTGGGTGTCTCTATGCATTTCTTTCAACTGATTGAACAAATTCCACAGTTGACCTAGCCAAGGCATCCATTGGGTCGAAACATTTCTTCAGAAGAGGATCATCTGGAGGTAACAGATCACGCATGTCATCTGAGGCAATTATGATAGTGTTAACTGCCCTCACTAGAAGAACTTGTAGCGCGATTCTGAACAAATTCTGTGCCCCTTCAATGTCCTTCCTGCTTAAGGCTTCCACCGCAGGGATTACTGTGTGTTCCATAGTCGCCTTATCTGGCAGCACAACTTCAAAACCCTACACTCGGTAAAAGCGAAACCACAAATAACCATCAGTGATAACTCCAACTGTTGAGGAATATAATCACCTAACTATAGTATTAACTGTGCCATTGAACACATCCAAAACTTGAAGTTTCAAATGCCTACTGGTTGGTAGTACATAGCGGCTTACACACATATAGGCTTCCACACGAAGAATACATTTATAGCTTCATTTGTGACATGACAATTGACAAGCATTTATAATTGGGGAAAATAAGAAGATTTTTCCTTTTTTTTTTTTTTTTTTTTTTGAGAAAGAAAGGGAGATGATAAGAAGATTGAAAAACTGTCATCCAATAACCTACAGCATCTTTCACTGTGACGCTTAAAACAGGGTGCTATCCTGTTTTTCTCTGGAGATGCTTCCAATAGCATTCAGTGAATAGCAACAATACTTAAAATCTATTAATCTACATGTCTACATAAGATAGATCTATATCATTGAACTTATACGACTCTAATGCTCAACTCCCTATTTATTGCTACTTGTTGAACCTGAATTGCCTGACAATGCATAACAAATCCGGCTGAAGAAAAACATGTCTTCACTTCATATCGAAGCCTTGGTGGGCAAAGATGAAATATCCCTGATCTATTTGTTCTTAAGCTGTTTCTGGAGTAAAATATTTCTAGTTACTTTGGTACATCTCTAAACTACAAACTAGCTAGGTCCTTCTATGGAACCCCATGGAAAGGTTCAAAAATAAAAAGGCAGAGGCATCGCGGCATAAAGAAAGAATTCAAGAAGACATGGAAAGCTCTTTACTGCAGTTACTTCAAAGAAAAAAGGGGAGCCAGTTGATCACTGAAAACTAACTTTACACAATTCTGCTTTCTGAATGGCACAAAACATACTTGGAGTCATGCAGGGCCGGCAATCTACAAGATTAGCAACCTTGAGATCACAAATTGAGGGACTAGAAAATTATCAGTTTATGCATACCTATAAACTTGCAAAATCAACAATATAACACTGAATGAAAATAAATTAAATGACTGCTAAAAAGTTGGTTTCCTATAAACTATCGCATACATAAGACCATATATCAGAAGGGTAAAAGATACTGGACTGAATAGTTTCATTATAAAGCGTTCTTTTTCTTGGAAGGAACAATCACATGAAGCTCATCTTGACAAGTTGGATTAATGTATCATAGAACAGCCAGAAAAGTGAGTGTTATATAAATATTTCATCTCGTGGCACTCATAGCACAAGACTAGACAGACAACTTATTCTATAACATACCATCCCCCCATAGTCAAAACTATCCAATATAAGTTCTTGAAGCAATACGAGTTCACAAGTTTATAACAAAAATAACGGAAAGTTGGCTGTTTCTTGAACTTATTCACATACTGAAACCAGATAAAAACATTTCAGATAGTTGAAATGATCACATAAGGTATGACAAAATAGCTCCAAGAACCACAACAATACCTCATTTTGAAGTTTCTCCTGATAAACTCCAGCACTCAAAGTTGCATCTGAAGCCAAAACTCCAATTCGCAGAGTACTCCCAGCTTCGAGTGGTCGCAAATTTGCTTCCTTGAGCTCTTTGGCCACGCACTCACCCATATGAAGGACAGGAACTGAAGACCCTTGTGCAACCTTATCATGCCAAGAATGTGATATGTGACAGGGCATGACAATGCATCGAGCTCCAGATTTCTCAAGAAAGATCCTTTTGTGCCTTAGATTTTCAACAATCGGAGCATGATCTTTAAATAAGTTTTCATTTTTACAGGCGCGCAAATAACTAGAACCCCTTTCATGGATTGAAAGCTCTTTGTTAAGAACCGGATCGGAACAGAGAACAAAAGGAAGGCCATTTCCTCCATCTTTGGAACTCCACGTGACAAGTTTGCTCACAAATTTGAGAGTGGTTCCAATGGATAGCCCCCCAATGATCCCTACTGTATTTTCTTGGGTGAGTAAAACAGCAGAATCGCGACTGTTTGAAGCTGTATCTAAAGGTGTATTTTCCTTTGAGTTAGCTAGATTTCTGTTTTCTTCAGTTTGTGAGATGATAGATGAAGGAGGTGTAGCCAGAGCTGGACTTTTTCTTGTTCTGCTATGGCTATGGTGGCTGCTCATAAGAGCTAATGTCCATGTCGAATTATAATTCAATGTGTTGAAAGACATCATCATTCTTCTCTACAAAATTCAGCCCAACTCTTCTAAACCTGAGAGAAAGAATCTTTCTTTTTGGGTCAAAAAGTAATGTTAAAATACAAAACTGCAAAAGGGGCAGTCCTCTAAGATCTAATTTCAATAAAAGTTAGTACCCATTTTTTTTACCTGAAACAGAATTCTTGAACTTCTGGCAAAATCTTCCTTTACCCTCAAGATGGAAAACAGAGTAATAGCAAGAAATTTGCAGCAAATGTAAAAACCCTCCAATAGCAGCTAGCCACTAGAACCATAAAAACACCTCTGCCAGTGCAAATTTTCTTATGATTCTGAGAATATTCTCAGCTTCCATGGTGCAGCCGAACTCTCTCTAGTTGGGGTTCAGTGAACTCTCAGTACAAGATTCTTTGTACTAAGAGAAGAATCTTAAGCTAAAAGGCAGTAACTTTTCCAAGTCACTAATAGGCTTGTCTCAAAAAGAAACTGAGAAAAGCAAAACGTTGGTATGAAGCGAAAACTCAACACTTTTCTATATAATTGAGGAGAATCACTAGTAGGAAGTAAATAATTTTGTTAATTGCAAGTGGGTCAGCTCCTCTATTCACCAATCAGTTACTTCACTGAGTTCTACTATAGAAGGAATATCTTTATGTTATCTTTCTCTGTCACATTTTCCTATTTGGTGATCAAATAATTAACCCATGGAACCAAAAAAACAAAAAGACAGAAATCCTTGTTACCTAACTGTAGGTTGGTGCTTAGTCTTGCTGCCGCTGGGTCCCCCCATTTGATTTATCACAGAGTGCAAGCTAGGCCCACATTAGTTTCTCCATTGAAAAATAAAAATAACACTTCTTTCATTTGCATACAAGTTGCAGTTGTTAATAATGCATAATTAAATATTATTTACAAACAATTAATCTTTTCAAAGAAAACAAACTTCTATACACATTATTTAGTTACCAATGATTGAGGTGTGAGAATAAATGCACCAATGACTGTTACAGGTCAACATCAAAATTGCTGCGATAGAGTAATCACTTTATGAAGATACGTTGATAAGAAAGTATTGCAACCTAAATGTATGACAAGGAAAGGAAAAAAAAAACAAAGTGTTGCAATCAGCTAGCATATTTAACTCTAGTTATATTTTGTTTTTCTATATTTCTATAAGAGGCCTTAGGTTTGGAGAAACGTATCAGCTTTGTGACATCTGCTCTGATAGAAAAGAAGGCAGAAAGCAAAGCAATAAGCATAGTTGGGTATATGACTACACTTGTGGAATTCCTAAAAAGGACTTGCTTGTCAAGACCCCAAGTGATGAGAAGGATTCCAATAAGACTAAATCTCCCTGATTTCAATAGACCCAATAGCGCTCCTGCCACTGACAAGTAACTTCCTACTATAACCTGTGTCAACCAAAACACAAAAATTTAAAAACACAAGTATTGAAGAAGAAGCCCAAATTAAGAGATAATGGTCAAAAATACATCTGAATTATCACTTTTTACGAGTTTCATATCCCAATTATCAGCTATTTCATTTTCCCATCTGAACTATCACCATCTATGTATTAAAAAACACCTAGTTGAGTAGATGGTGATAGTTCAGATAGAAAAAGAGAACAATTGATAGTTGGTGTAATCCGCTTCAAGATGTGTTTTTTAATACATATGTGGTGATAGTTCAAGTAAGAAAAAGGAAATAACTGATAGTTGAAGTGCAAAACTCTTGAAAAAGTGATAGTTGGTGTAACTGTGACCATTATCTCCCAAATTAAAGCAGCATTATAAATTGATAACCAACCTCTAGGTTCTGGAGATCATGTGTCGCAGGAGATTCCTTCATGTTGGTGAATTTGTAGGCTTCTAGAAGCTTCCCATAGCTTGGGACAACGTTGTTTTTATAAATGGCCTTTGTTATTGCTCCAGGGTAAAGCATGGCTTTTACCATACCTCCTGGAATTACTCCATTTGCGTATAACAGAGACAGTGATACCTCAATAGGTGTGGTACATTTACCAATTCTACACGGGAATCTGCAAAGAATTGCAATCACAGCCATAAAATTGAGTAACCATGCTAGCATTTTTCACAATGAATTTTCATAAATACAAGAGGAACAATCATAGCAATTGGCAGATTCGAGCCATTAACGTACATTAATTTAAGCGACAATCACATTTTAAGGTGAATCTACTGTCTTGCTGTCATTAATATTGGTTTTAATTCTATTACTACTTATTCCTAATCAAATTCGGCATATCTAAATTCGCATAGATTTTATGAGGACAGGGCGTCCAATTCCATCAGAAAACAACATTGTAAAATTGATTCAACAAGGAATAACATTGTGACTCCTTATCTCATGAAATTAATGTTTGGTGCAGAAACAAAATAGAAGGCATTATTGGAACCTGAAAAGTGGGACTTGGAAGAGTATTAAAAGGAAGTAAAGCCGAGACGCAACGAAATAGACGTCTCGTGCCCATTTCTTTGACGCAGACGCCATGCTAATTGCCAAATGCTGCTAAAAAGCGTTTCTGAAAGTGCCATAAACCTTTATTCGAATAAGGAAAGAAAAAAGAGAAATTGAACCAACTTTTTGTTGGGCCATTACGACCCTCAATGGTCCCCATCACTTACGTTGCTTCCATCATTTTCCGGGTATCTTTTTATTGGAAAATGCCACAAATAAACAATTTTTTACATTGACTTGGATTTATTTATTAGTCAAGAAATTTATTTCGTCAATGTAGCCTAAAAATGCGGTAGCAATCGATAACCAAAAGCTTAAATAGGTTACTCTTTTGGTCTCAAATTATCTGTCATGATTATTAAAAATAGTTATTTCAAATTATTTATTATTTTAGAAGTTCAAGATACAATTAGATATTTTTCCTCATTTTATCCTTAGTAGAATTTTGTCATTAAATGACACATAAATAGAGTCAATATTTAATGGAAAGAGATTACTCCCTCCGGATCAAAAAAAGAGTCCACTTAGCTTTTTTTTTTTTTTTTATCAAAAAAAGAGTCAACTTATCAAATCAAAAAAGAATTAACCCTATTTTTTCATATTTGTCTCTATTAAGTGTTATATGATCAAATCCCAATGCTTATTTAATTAGGGGTAATTTAGTCAAATTACCAATTTTTGTTTAAGAGTTAATGTTTTCTTAAAGAGGTGTGCAAATGGCTAAGTGAACTCTTTTTTTTTATCCGGAGGGAGTATAACTTAGACATAAATAAGGATAAAATTAGTTAAATACCCCTCCTAATTAATACTTTCTTAAATGGTGTGTAAAATAAAAACAGCGAATAATTTGAGACAGAGAGTAACTTTCAACGTAACTTTCAACCTTGTAAGTCCGAAGTTTACTTTTTACAAATGAGAAGTTCAAAGGCCTGATTGGATAACATTAACAGTACGTATTTTAAACGTTCAGCCTCATGGGGGTCTGATGCTCACGTTTTTGGAAATGAGAAGTTCAGTGCTCGAGGTCTGATTGCATAACAGTAATAGTAGTTTAAACTTTCACCGTTGTGAGTCTAAAGTTCACTTACTGAAAATGAGAAACCCAGCCTGATCGCATAAAATGATAATAGGCTACTTCAAATACACTGGTTTAAACTTCAGTATTGAAAATTGTCATATTTAAAGTCTGAAATTATATATCTTGTATTCAATACAAATATACATGAATATACACAGATTCAAAGAGGTATAAATTTTGTATGCTGTACATCAAACTTCATACCTCTAGGTTTGAGGTTCAGGTACATTACCATAAACTCCTAGACATATTGTTCTAAGTTTAATTTTGAATTTTTGGTATATTAAATTAATAACAATAATATTTAATGCTTTAATGGAGCTCTTCTTCTTCGTCAATTTTATTTACCCATTCTCATACGTGTTTCGAAAATCATTGGGAAATTTCATCAACTTATTCATCTCAGTAATATTTTTTTTCAACTTTTTGATTCCATAACATTAATGTCAATAACATACATATAATTTCAGTCTCTCTTTGTCCATGAATATATGAAGTGGAATTGAATATCTTGGATGTCCCATCTACTTAGGAAGAAAGAGGAATGAATATTTTGAGAAGATGCTTTCAAAGGTCATCAAAAAAATTAAATGATTGGAAGAGCAATATGTTATCTCATGGAGGTAAATATATCCTGATCAAACATGTGCTTCAGTCCCTTCCTATTTACTCTTTGACTGCTTTAACTCCTCCTGAAGGCATCATCAAAATGATTGAAAAACATTTTGCTAGGTTCTTTTGGGGTTCTAGTGCTGACAAAGAAAAATATCATTGGAGCTCATGGAAGAACTTCTGTTATCCAAAAAGTGAAGGGGGTTTGGAAATGAGAAGTATGAAGGACATTTGTGAGGTTCTTAACATCAAAAAGTGGTGGAGATTCAGAGGACAAGATTCCTTGTGGGCTAAATTCACTAAGGCTAAGTATTGCATCAGAGCTCATCCTGCCTCTAAAGTATGGGTTTCTGGTAATTCCCATATCTGGAAATCAATTACTAAAGTTAGATTCAAGGTTAAGCACAACATGATGTGGAAGATTCATAAGGGGAATAGTAGTTTTTGGTGGGACAACTGCACAGGATATGGGGCATTAGCCACTTATTGCACTGATCAGAGTCATTCTACCAAGACTCTTGTTAGTAACTTCTTTGAAAATCAGATCTGGGATACTCAAAACTACAGAATTTTCTTCCAGGTTGGCTTGTGGACAATATCATCAACATGAAGATTGGCTCCAACAATAGAATGAATTTTGTGTATTGGAATGCCACCTCTGATGGAGTTTTCAACAACAAATCTGCTTGGAATTCTATTTGAGACACCACGATACCAGACACTCTATTAAAGAAAATTTGGCACAACAGTGTGCCATTTAAACTATCCTTCTTAATGTGGAGACTAATTAAGCTTAAATTGCCTTTTAATGATGTTATTTGCAGAAGTCCATTGGATTGCTTATGTTATGCAAATCCTCAACCTGAGACCATCAAGCATCTCTTCATAGATAGTGAGCCTGCTAAAAATTTATGGAAGTCTTGTGGTCAAACTATGGGGAGCAGTTATCAAAGTAGAATAGCGAGGAGATTCCTACAAGATTATATTGGTGGCAGACAAAAGGAAGAAATGTTATTCATAGAATGAAGATCTTGTGATATGTTGGGTGCTTTGGACAGCAAGATGCTTTTGCAGATATGTAACTCAAATAAGATTATATATTAGGAGAGTGGAGCAGCAGATTCTATGGCTGATAAGAGCCTCAATGGATAAAGATTTTCCTTTATACAAGATGGACTTACCATGGGTGCAATTGTGTGAAAAAGTTGAGAGAATGAGGCACAAAACAATCATCAAAACTGTGACTTGGAGCTTTTCTAGGAGTAGTTGGATAAAGGTCAACCCATATGGAAGTTTTTTTAAAGAGAATGGAAAAGCAGGCATTGGTGGAATAGCTAGGGACAACAATAGGAATTTTTTGTTTGCTTTTACTACACCAGTTTTATGCAGAGATCACAACATGGCAAAAGTTTTGGCTGTCAGGTATGCTGTTGGTTGGTGCAGAGACAGTGGATACCAACACATCATCATTGAGATGGATTCTCTTCTTATTGTAGATATGATAAAGAGCAAGACCACTCAAAATCTTAACTTGAAGACCATTGTAGAGGATGCTGCACCATTGATTAACAATATTGATTTCACTTTCTTACACTGCTACAGAGAAGCCAACAAAGTGGCTAATAATCTTGCTAAATTAGCCACAACATTGAGTGAACAAAATCTCTCCAGCAGCTATGATCACCTCCCTTCTGGTGCTAAAAAACCTTTTGTACTGGATAGAAGGCAGAGTCCTAACATTAGGATCAAATATGACAAGGCCAACTTTTTTGTTAGCTAAATACTTAGCCTTAGAACAAAGAGAATGTGTAACATTATGTATAAACAGTCTCTTTGTTGTGTTGTTGAGATTGCACTGCAGTGTGTGATGTATACATTGGGTATTGGTCTAGTTCCCCCATACTTTTTGTGTTTCTTACATGACTAAATACATCACCACCAGGAACTCAAACCTGGAAATTTAAAAAAAAAAAAATATATATATATATATATTGGAATTTCTTAGTCCATTATGTTTTATTTTTTTCCAAACATAGAAAGAGATGGAATGAGGAAGATCTAGGAGAGGGTTAGCTGCGGGAAAACAGAACTGGCAATAATAAAAGAAAATAGCTATGACATGCAGTAAGTTGGGAGCACGTGTTGTCATTTTCGCGTGTAAGGAATTCAAGGTTCTAATGACAACCTAATTCTAGTTCTAATGACAACCTAATTCTATAAAGAGCTAGACCTGCACGAAAAATAGGAATTCAAGGTTCTAATCACAACCAAAATCTCAAAAGAACTAGGCGTGCACGTAATCTTTTCTAGCACTAGCAAATTACGTAAATTTCAAGGGACTCAGACGCTTTCTTATTCTTTTACAATAAGGATAAGTCTTAAAACTTAAATAATCATCTTTAAAGGAAAAGATTATAAAAATAATCTTAGTAGCTTCTTAATAATTCGAAGTATTCAATAAACATTACTCCCTCTGTCTCAATTTTTGTGACACAATTTGGAGTTCAAGAGTCAAATTTCTTAATTTTGACCATGAATTAGAACATAATTTTTTACAATTTTTAAAATAAAGCTTACATATTTGAAAATTACGTAAGAAGTAATATAAGTCACAACAAATAACAATTCAAAAATCTTAAAAGATCTATTAAAAAATTGCGGTAAAAAAAAAAGACTCAGTGGATTCTCGAAATCTGAAAGGTGTCCCATAAATTAGGACAGAGGGTGTAACACCATATACTGATGGGCGTATAGAAAATTTTAACTTATCAATACCATCAATTCGCAAGTTATAATTTTATAATATCTCTGAAATATCGGAGGGATTGAGCGAATTATAATTAATTTAGTAAGTCAAATACTAGAACATCTATCCTTACACTCAGAGATTTCCAAAACAAACAATGGCTGGAGAATTCAGACTACACCAATTTTTTTCTGAAAACAGAAAAGTTGGTGTAGTCTGAATTCTCCTGCCATTGTTTGTTTTAGAATCTCTGAGTGTAAGGATTGATTTATTATTGAAAGAAGAGTTTTCTAGCAAATGACAGTTCTTGTTGATTCTCTATTTATACTGTGGATAGTCTATTCTTTAGAGCGAGCACGAATTGGATGATTCAACAAACAATTCATCAGTTGTTGAATCATGCCATTTTGCAATCATGTATGATCATGTCAAACATGTGAGGTGGATGATCACTAATCGATAATATGTTTGGTCATATAACTAACGCCAAGTTAAGGACTGCCACTATGCTGCAAGGGCTTAAGACGGAAAGATGAAATTAATACTATTTTGATCCTTTAGATGTTTTATTCTCGTAAAGAATTTCTTGTATAAGTTATCTCAAATTGCATCTGGTATGAAATATAATTATAGTATTAAAATTGCAATATAAAACTATATTGATATAATGGTATCACTTGCACTCTGGAACCTGTTACAAAATTGACTTTTTACTTAATTCAACCTCAAAATTGATAAGAACACAATTGGGAGCCTAACACATTATAAATAAAAATTAAAATAAATTAAGCTCAAATACCATATTATATTAAGAAAATGGATATTTAACGGCAACCTGAAAATAACTCATAAGGTACGTACCACTTGCGAATCTATCTATATCTATATTTATATTATTTTAAAAGCATGAATATAAATGTTGATTGATCAAAATATCCGTCAACTATTGAACGAATTTTATATCCTATCCTTCAAATATTGAACGAGTTTTATACCCTTTTACATTCAATTTAATATAATTAATTGATTATTTAGGTAAAAAGAATATAAATAGAATTTTAAAAAGATACTACTTCCATATGATTGGGAAAAAAAGAGGGAGGCACTTGGCCGTGAGTTGGTTCCGAAAGATCTGATTACTACGGTGCATTTTAGGTTTTGTTTTATGTATTTCTTTTACTTTTTAACAAAACAAACTAAGTAAAGATCTAATCCTTTTTTGTTTTTTGAAGTCTTATTTCTTTTTAATAATAATAATAATAATAATAATAATAATAATAATAATAATAATAATAATAATAACAAAAACAACAACAACAACAATAATAATAATAATAATAACAACAACAACAACAATAATAACAATACACAACAACCCGGTGAAATCCCACATCGTGGGGTCTGGGAAGGGTAGAGTGTACGCAGACCTTACTCCTACCAAGGTAGGACGGCTGTTTCCGAACAATAACAATAATAATAATAATCTTGGTATTTTTATTTTTAGGATCTTAGTATTTTGCAGCATTGGATAAACATTCTAAGGATTTTTATCCTTGTGGTTACAATTTGTTTTCAACGTGAAAGGACGTAAAGTTGGTGTAATAAAATTATATAATATGCTTATTACGTATTCCTTGTAGAAGAAAAGAAAGACGGGAAAGTTTTGTAAATAAAAAGTCAAAGTGGTAGGTGGCCATGTTTAGTGTATGGAACTGAGACATTTGTATCTTATCTGTTATTTCATAGTATTATTTGTTAATTGAGTAATATTTAGAACTTTGCCTAATAATTACATTTATTTTGGATGAACTGTATGAAAAGTTTTTTAATTCAATTAAATAGATGAAAGTTTATACTTTCTCTGTTTCAATTTATGTGAATCTATTACTATTTGGGGAATTTATAAGGTAGTTCTTTGACCATCTTTTTCTTATATTTTTTCTAAATTATTTGAATTATAAATTATCATGACTTATAGTACTTTTTATGTAGTTTCTAAATATTTAAGTTTTATCTTTATAAACTTGAAAATTTGATGTCAAAATTTACTGTTAAAGAAATAAAGTTTAACTTTCCTACTCCGAAAAAGTTCACATAAATTAAAACGGAAGGATTAACATTGGTCAACTGACTACTCCTAAATTATTGTTTACTTTTATTTATTTATTTGTATTAGGGGGAGGGAAAATACATATAGAATCGACTCTCACGAATCACCACATGGTGGTGGAGTAACTCATAAAATAAATGTATATAATTAAAAATAATACTATCTAATATTTTTTATTATGATTGAGATTGTCTAAGAATAACGTAGAGACTAGTTATTTTAAAAGCATAAGTATAAATGTTAGTTGACCAAAATATCCTTTAAATATTGAATGACTTATGTACCTTTTTAGTCTAATTCTATCATATTTCTAATGGCTATTATGGTAAATGGAAAAAAAAAATCACAATTGAAAATAGAGTTTACAACAGGTACTACTTCTGAATTTTTTATTCCTAATCTAATACGTAATTAATTAAAGAGTATTTAATTTGCTATCACGTCCGAATAAGGAAAATATATATCAGTGGCCTTATTTGCCTTGGATATCTTTGTGATTGAAGGCTTTTTTGTGTGTAAGAAAATGATTACTTAATTATCAGACCATATTTTTGTAGGCTTACTGGCTTACGTGTTCTATCTTAAAAGATAGAATAAGATTGAATACTCACTATACTAAAGTATAGTATAACTCCATATGAATAAGGTTATAATTTAACTAGTAAATTTGCCGCAGTGAAATTTAGGAACTATTCTAATGATTTAAGGAGTATTAAAAGGTTAATTTCTCAAATAGTTACTCAACTAATAGCTACTATTATCTTAGAAAGTCACCTTTCTTCTTGATTACAATTTCCTTCAATAAAGAAAGTGACTTTCTGAGTATGCGGTAATACCTATTAGTTGAGTAACCTTCTGAAAAATCAACTCGAGTATATAATATTAATAGATGAAAAGGTAAAATTTATAAGTATCATCTTACAACACTAATTACCATATAAATTAAAAGAATTAGATTATTATTTTTAGTTGTACACTTGAGAAGATACAATTTTATATAAATGAACTTAAACTTTTTCATTTACAACAATAAGCTATCCATAGGCAACAAAATTGGAGTTGATATGTTGAGGAACACCAGCAAGAAACTTTTCTAATTCCTCAACATTTCTCACAACCAAATCAAGAGAGCAACCTAGAAAAAAGACGCACAAGACTAAATCACGGTAATCATTCATAAATAAGGAAATTATCATTTGTGACATATCTAAATTATGATACTCATTTACATGAGAAATGTTCAAGAATAATTTCCTTATTCGCATTTAAACTGAATTAATTCAAAAAAAAAATGTGGATGTAACATGCCTGTGGGATCAAGGTTGGTCAAGTTTTGATAAAAAATATTTAGAAGAGAAGTATTTTATTATTCTTGAACGCCGCTCTCTCAAATTGCCATCCATGAAAAATTTTCATTATTGCTTTTACATCATAACCGAAGTTCATAATTTCCTATATTGATTATCAATGTCGAAAACTGATACACAGATAATAAGAAGGAAGTGCCAAAAAGACTAAACAGTGTTTAAATAATTAGACCTCTTGAAATCAAATGTAATAAATATTCACAGGGTACATGACTTAGTAGTCCAAAAAATGGAGTTTAAGAGTCAGATTAAGTTCAAGCAATTTGCAATATTTTTTTGCTACAAGCTAGTTCTTTTTCATTCTCCATGATGATATGAACAGACACTGACAAAAAGGAGCTACTAACTAGTACCACACGATTCAGAATCATCGAAGGGATTGCTCAATCCTAAAATTTGTATCTGTCAATGTTGTTGATCTAGAAATGCAGCCTGTCAGTTTTTCCCACTTTTAGGTTAGATTAGAGGCCAATTTCATGAAATTTTTGGACCCTTTTACTTTTACCTAAAATTAAATTACATTGAGATTTTTTTTTTTTTTGCAACTAATAGGCAGAACAGGAAAGACCACTGAAACTCGTTTAACAACTACATAATTATGTTTAGCAGCAAAAGCTAACCTTTAAAGTGATAGGTGAAGAAATGAATCGATAATGACTCTCTTGCGAATACATTTTCTAAATCCTCAGCCATAGACATCCACCATTTAAAGCTAAACATCATTTTCTTACCACTCAAAGCCTCACACTTATAACTATTCACTCCACACCTGAGTTTAAATAAGAAAAACACAATAATGAACATTAAAAGTTGGAGTTGTAACTCCCATTCCTAGGCTATACAAACGGTTACTATGGCTCATGAATAGACAAACAATTACTTGAACTAATTGCAAGTATTACGTGGGCTGATATATTTGCTAATTAAATTAGTTAGTTTATTATTGTGTTACTATTATTATACAGTGAAATGGAGGGCAAATGCCAAAAAAAGGACAAAAAATATAAATATGATTCTAGGTCATAGAGAGGTGCCACATTATCTTGTCTATGCCTAGCTTTATATTATATATAGATACTTTAAAATCAATTAATAGCTTTATTTAAACAAAACTTCCCGTGACTGTGACAAATTTGTATTCATGACTTGGACATCATTTATGCTTGATGGTTTCTTTTAATTTTGGCTGAGATTTTTAATTTTAACATGTAAACGTTGTAGTTTTTATTATCTTATTTTGTATTAATTGTTGTATTTCGACGGTTACTCTTTTTGAAGGACTTTAAACGCGGGAAGCAGGACATCAATTTCAAAAAAGTGTTAAGTAGACACAATCCTATAATACAATACTTAATATTTTTGTAACTCATAAAATAAATATAAACGATTACAAATTATATCATCTAATAAGTTTTACTATGATTGAGATTGACTAGAAATAACGTGCAACTGCACATTTATAGAGACTAGTCTATATATATACATATTATTTTAAAAGCATGAATATAAATGTTGGTTGATAAAAATATTCTTAAAATATTGAAATACTTTTATATCGTTAAAATTTTAAGTTAAGTAAGGATAAAATTGTAATCACCTTTAATATATTAAAATTTTAATTAACTTATATTAAGGATTTTAAATCCAACCATAAATTTGTAAATCCTATTCGACTCAATCTATAAGCTAGCAAATCAAATCCTACAAAAATTAAAAAAACACATCCAGGATTTTCTTTTTGACGGGATACGAAGAGTTTGGATAAAGATTAAAAAATCATAGAAGAAGATTGATTCTACTAAAACTGGTTCTTTTAAGTTTATAAACATATAATACATAATTCATCAAGAAAATATTTTGCTTATTCATACAGTGGACATATACTTATGAAACTTTTAACTGGTACTAATAATTCTTTTTTTTTTTTGCAGCAAATACGAGATGGAGCATTATCTATAGAGTCCGGAGCCAAAATGGCATATTTTTACAGCAATTAGACCAAAATAAGCTGTCTTTTTTTTTTATACCCAAATGGGTATTTCGTTGATCATTCAACGAAATACCCCAGTTACTGTTCATAGCAGCAACTCTTTTTTTTTTTTTTTTTTTTTTAATTTCGTGAAAAAAATGATTTTTTTTTTACATATCATGACACAATCCACGAAATAGATGTTTTTTTATTTTATTTCGTGAATAAAAAAAGAAATAGGAAATTATATTTTTTTTTGTTTTTGCATTTCGTGTATTAAAAAACGAAATAGGATAAATTTTTTTCTAATTTCGTTCGTATAAAAAGGAAATTGGAATATATATATATATATATATATATATATATTATTTCGTGTATTAATGAAGGAAATTGATTTGTTTTTTTATTTTTTTTGCATTTCGTAATCTAATGAACGAAATAGGTTTTTTTTTTTTTTGTATTTAGTGAATAAAAAAACGAAATAGGAAATTATATACATATATATATATATATTTTGCATTTCGTGTATTAAAAAACGAAATAGGAATATATATATATATATATATATATATATATATATATATATATATATGTATATTTCATTCATGTACCAATGAAATAGGATGAATATATATATATATATATATATATATATATATATATATATATATATATATATATATATATATATATATATATATATATTTGTGTTTCATTTATAAAAACATTTATATATTCACGAAATAAAAAAAAATCTTATTTCGTTTTTTTAATAAACGAAAAAAAAAATAGTTGTAAAGTCAAGACATAACTTTATTTTAAATATAAATATAATTCTAAAAAATATAGGGAGAAAAACTAGTTGTAAAGTCGTCAAACTTTAGATGGTCATAACTTTGCGCTCGGACGTCCGATTTACGCGATTTTTTTTTTGATTTTGGGTATTTTTCCGAGATATATGCACACAAACCGCCTATTGGCCGAGCCGATTTTTAAAAAAACGCCTTTTATCACATTCAATTTCAATTTTTCCCCAAATTGGCATGAAATTTTCAGTTTTATTTACTTATAAGATGATGATACGCAATAGATTTCAACGTAAAAATCCAGGGATAATGTATCTGTGAATGTCAATTTCACTTCTGCGGTTTCAATTTTTGAAAATAAAGCTGACTAATTTTCTCGATATATAAAGTTGACTAAAATAACCTTACAGTTAAACACTAAGTTTTTTGAAAAATATATTTTAAAAAAATTAAAAAATGGCTTTTAATCAATTTGGAATATATATATATATCAGATCAATTTCAAAAATATATAAAAAAAACTGTTTTTTTTTTATATTTCGTGGATTGTTCCACGAAATGCAAAATAAAAAATAAAAAAAAAAACAGTTTTAAATTAAAAAATAAAACAATTTCGTTAATATAAATAAAACTGTTTTTTTTTTTTTTTTGCATTTCGTGGAACAATCCACGAAATATGTTTTTTTTTTATTTTTTATTTTGCATTTCGTGGAACAATCCACGAAATATTTCATTGGTACATGAATGAAATATATATATATATATATATATATATATATATATATATATATATATATATATATATAATTTCCTATTTCGTTTTTTTATTCACTAAATACAAAAAAAAAAAACCTATTTCGTTCATTAGATTACGAAATGCAAAAAAAATAAAAAAAATAAATCAATTTCCTTCATTAATACACGAAATATATATATATATTTTCCAATTTCCTTTTTATACGAACGAAATTAGAAAAAAATTTATCCTATTTCGTTTTTTAATACACGAAATGCAAAAACAAAAAAAAATTATAATTTCCTATTTCTTTTTTTATTCACGAAATAAAATAAAAAAACATCTATTTCGTGGATTGTGTCATGATATGTAAAAAAAATTCATTTTTTTCACGAAATTAAAAAAAAAAAAAAAAAAAAAAAGAGTTGTTGCTATGAACAGTACCTGGGGTATTTCGTTGAATGATCAACGAAATACCCATTTGGGTATAAAAAAAAAAGGCAGCCTATTTTGGTCTAATTGCTGTAAAAATATGTCACTTTGGCTCCGGACTCATTATCTATAGCCGCAAGGCCGTTTGAAGCTCGCAATTTCAATTTACGGTCAGTTTGTCAATGGACTCATATCAATTAATACATCTAACCAATTATGCTTCACCTAACATTTCTTCACCGATATACTTGAAGGAGTGAATGCATGTCTTTTAAGTTCTTTTGGAATCAAAGTTAAAACCAAACAGTAAATTGTCATTGTACTCCCTCCGTCCATGTTTAATTATTCATATTTGACTTGACAACCCCTTAAAAAACAATAAATAAAATGGTAATTTTATTATATCATATATAATTTATGTAAGTCATCTCATTCATTTGGAAATAAATTGAAATAATTAGTACTTAATAACAAGGCTAAAAGAGGTATAAAATGTTAAATTTTCTCTAGTTTTTTTAAACTGGACAAATAAAACTAAATATTGGCAGTTAATATCAGTAACCGATTCAAATTGAATATTGTCTACTCTTCGTTTATGTATATTGTCTACTCTTGATTGTTTTTGTTTTTTTTATGTATTACTTGATTTTTTTTAATAGAAATATTATCATATCTTATTTCTAAGATCAACTTTATTTTTAAAATAAATAACTAAATATTCCAATTATTGTCAAAGGACTTCAATTTTGGATTTTTCTTTAGTTAAAGTAAATTTCATTACGGAGTATGTATTTCAAAACACTAGAATAGATAGTTTATTTCTTTTTTCTCGGTATTTTTATGTAGGTCGAACGAAGGACGGTTAATATGATGTATTATGTATGAATACATAGGTATCTTTTTGTGCGAATTTGATATAATAAATTTATATAATTATAAATAATATTATCTAATATATTATCTAATATCTTTTACGATGATTGAAATTGACTGAAAATAACGTGCAACTGCATGTTTATAGAGACTAGTATACTATATTAAAAGCACGAAGGACCTTAGAAATGTTGATTGAACTTTTTGTCCTTTATTAAAAGCCCCTACAATAGACAAAACAATCATTTGATTAATTTCATAATAATTAGAACTTGAAAATCCATTGAAATTTGATTATTAAACCTTTTCTTATTTGGATCATGTACCTAAAATTTAGGACTAAAAAATCAATTAAAATTTTGCCTTAAATAAATTGTTAAAAAATCCCAATTAAAAGTTAGTACAAATTCATATACGTTGTGCAAATTCATATACGTTCTTTAAATCAATTAAATTTTTAATCATTTAATTATTTTCCTTATACGTAGGATTCTACGCTAATTACGTTTGGGTCTGTTAAAGAATATGCCCTTCAAGTTGGAGACTTGAACAAGGTCCTATAAATTTGGGTTATTTTAGGTTTGGTTACGGTGGAACAAATTAGGATCCTATTAGAAGCAGATGGAGCCGTATACTTCTATAAAGTATTCCAGTATTCCATATTCACCATCAATTGTTTAAATTCTTGTCTTTAGCAGGAAATTCCACTAAACTAGACTTGTATGCTTGACATGAAAAGTAGAGGCAAGCGGAGTCAAAGGCCGAGCTTCAACCAGCAAAGGAGGTCAGCCATGCCAATCCAAGCACTGGAAAAGTGTGTCAGAGAGAGAAGGGAAAGACAGATGGCAGAAAGAAATCCTTCAAACTGCGGAATTGAACACAAGACTGACTTTGGCCAGGTTCTTTATCAATCTAGGAGTATTTTGCAAAAGGTATATTTCTACCTTTTATGTATATTTATGGATATTTAGGTGCTTAGAATCTGAAGTCGTTTGTGCATAAGTCAAAACAGATTTGATTTTTTTTTTTTTTTTTGCTTTATTGTTATTTTATAGTGTATTTTTATGAATTATGAATTATGTACACTGAAACTAATCATTTTAGGATTGAATGAAACTTTACCTTATATAAACCAGGTCCTTATACAATTTATTTTGTTTTTTTACATTAGATAATTATCTGCTAATATTTAGGACTTTGAATCGACTAAAATTTTGATTATTAAACCATGACATTGTATTTATGCCCTCATTACTTTTGTTGGCAATCTAAAGAAGTTTGGTATCACTTTATGAATTATTCAAAGTTCCGAGAAGTTTTTGCTTATTTCAGGCATTAATAGAATTCATGCTTTCAACCTATGTCTTCCATTTGTTAATTTAATGAATCGGTAGAATAGTTGTTATTTTACCATTGTCGTGTGAAAATAAAAGGATTTGGTAGGCTGAAACTAATGACTAATTGTATTACAAACACAACCACAGAAAAAAAAATAGTATATAATTAGAAAACTAAAAAGCCCAAAAATTGATCAAAAATAGATAACAAGTTAGTATATCAATATTGGACTCTAAAACATATATGGGGTAATATTACGTCCTATGATAATTAATTTAGTCATGTTCCCTTTACTTCATCTGTCCTTGTTTCGAAGATGTTCTAGCTTTCAATTAAATTGTATTTTTGTTTCCTTAATGAGTATAGTATTTAATTTCATTGTTTAAAAAAACAAATACGGAAAAGTAACATGAAAAAGTACTCCTAAATATTAGGATTGAGCAAAAGTAACATTGAAGGAATTATAATTATGTTAAATTGTTCAAATAAGAAAAGATTCTATAAAATAAAATTATACTTAATTTTAAAGTTCTCACTATTAAATTTCTTTCATATTTTAAATAAAATAATATTTGATATTCGAAATTTAATTACGTTAAGATAGTTCAAATAAGGAAACGATTCATATAAAACAGAATAATTTATAATAGAATATTATAAAATGCTAGCGTTAACAATAAGAATGAAATAACAAAAGACAAATGTATTACAAATAAATTGTTTGTAATGAAATATTAATTCAACAATAGTCCATTTAGACTTTATATTATGACTTGTCAATCTTTTTCTATAGTATTTGTTGACAAATATGTACGCGCTACACTTAAACTAGTCTATATATAATATAAAGCTAGGCATAGATGAGGTAATATGACACCTCTCTATGACAAGGATTCTATTTATTCTTTTTCTCCTTTTTTGACCTTTTTCTTTCATTTTTTTTAATTCAATTTGCTTAGAAATTGATCATTAACTATTCTATTTAATTTATTGCATCTCAGTATGATTACTTCAGTTACAAAAACCTCTTGACTATTTGTTTTCACCATCATGCTTAAGAGACGTGTGTGTATTTAATTTTGTAGTAGTTATTAAGGCCAGGGGCAACGTGCATGGGTTTTTAAGTGCTACTTTTACTATGAATTTTGGAGCAATCTGATATAAAATACCTCTACATGTTAGATTTTCTTTCCCATCTTTCCATGGTATCAGGCTTCAATACAACGTTTGCCACATTCTGACAGTGAGTTGTCCTACTAATTTACCATTTTGATTTTTAGATTGCTTAATTTTAGTTTAATTTGATAGTTTTTTTTTTTTTGTTTTTGCTTTGTTTATTTTCTGGGCTTTGATTTTTTTTCTTTGTTTAATATTTTATGTAAGGATTTAATTGTTTTTTCGTATTGGTGGGTGGTTTACGGTGATTTGAGAAGTTCTCAAAGAATATGAACGTCGAGAAAGAATTGTCTCATCGTATGTAATTTGTTGATTCTTTCATTGCCATTATTTCTGCACACTGGAGGTTTAATTTTTGTTTCTGAAAATTAAATCAGTAAAATTATTTTTGATCAGGATAGAATTAATATATTGAGATAAAAACTAACCTTAATTGTGTCTAATTTAAGAGTTTGAGATTTAGCCGCAACAAGAAAGCGTGAAAATTGTGTTTGTGTAGTTTACTCGAAATACTCATTTTGTTATGTTTTGAATCGTGTTTTAAATGAATAATTTGATAACAAGGAAGACAAAATTATTCAATGACGGCTTTTACAATATATCTGGTTCTTGATCAAATTGGAAACATTAATCCAATGCTGAAGACAATTTTCATTCTTCAATCACTATAATGCACGAAGAATAAAGACCGGTAACATATATATGGTCCACAACAAGGTACCCTCCCTCTTTTTTTTTTTTTTTTTTTTTTTTTGGCGTTTGGACACTGATCGTAGGAGCAAACTTTGAGTATTTGTAGAATTTAGTTTGTAACGAAAATGCCTCATTATTATTGTACCATTGTTATCATATAAGTGCTATTTAAATATAAGCTAAGGAAACTAAAACAGACAGTTATTATGTAAAGATAATTTGGGAGCTTTTAAATATAATCATTAGTTAGAGGGGAGTAGGACCATTAGTGAGGAAGTTTTTCTTTGAAAGAAGTGTAAGATAATAATTAATTATTATTCTCAATAAAAGTTTACGATTTGAATCGTATTTCAAAAGAATGATTTGATAACAAGGAGGACAAAATTATTCAATGCATATGCTCTTGACATTAAGAAATATTTAGAAATTTGGAAATCTCATTACTGGTGTTTTTCCAAATATCAACTCTATTTTATTGCCTAAAAAGACTTTTGCTAATCAAAAGTTTAAATCCATCTATATAAAATTCTATTTTCTCAATATACAATTAAGTGTATGTTAATTAGTAATTGTTATAGGATGAAGTTTATATATTTTAATATAATTTCACCTTATTATCTCTAATATATACACCTTGAATTATTCATTCTTAATTAGGTAATACTTAAACAAGCTTCATTGAAAATGTATAATTAACTATATATTGTACAGAAACATATGCCTGAATAATCCTAATGTATGAATTAGTATATGAATATAATCAACTCAAAATATATGTTGCTTATGAGGGTTTTTTTTTACTGAAAAGAGGAATATGATAAGTTTGTATTACTTATTTATTTATTGATGATTTCATAGATATAATAATATAATTTATAACCGCGCGAAGCTCGAATTATATCCACTAGTTATACAAAATCATGTAAGCCTTCCAATTACCCATCCAACAAAGGAAGTCACTAACAAAACCAAATGCCAACAAACAAGTGGGACGGTGTTTTCCACCACCTCCCCCCTTTTTTCCCCCATTTCCTTTTTTTCTATTTTGGGTAAGCCTCGATTCTATTTGTGCGTCCATTGGGAAAAGGGTCAAATATATCTTTGTGCTTTGTTTTATTAGATAAATATACTTTTAGTTAGTGAAAGTTAACAAAAATACCTTTGGCGTCTTCAAATTTCACACTTATGCCCCTATTTGGATGGAAATCTTCAAATCCTCTCAAATTACCTAATTTTAAAAAAATTACCCACTTATTTTGTTGACCGCCCGCCCGACCCGCCTATCATCATCATCAAGCTCTAGTTTCATCTTCTTCCATGAATAAAAAAAGAAAAAAGCAAGAACACACCCAAATAATAAAATCTCAAAACTCACCTCAAATTTCAATCTTTAAATTCAACACTGATGGGAGTTAACACGACTCAGTGCATTGTTTTGTTTCCACTTGGTTCATTGACACGGCCCTTCTTTTAATAAATCTATTAGGCAGAATACCTAGTAGCTCATTTTATGGATTTTCTCAAATAAAGCCTTTACAATGTGAAAATAACTGGAGGTGCAAAACATAAAAGCTACTAGGACTTACACAGTGTCCTAACTTGACAATGAGGTGTAAAATTAGCTTAAATCGTGAATGAGCTAGCATATGTATAACTAGAATATGACCTATCCATTGTCCAACACTGGACCACAGCTAGTGTTGGGATATGTACTATTAATCATGTATTTGAATATAATATTTATTATAGAACAATTATTTATTCATTATTTAAAAAAGAGTTAAATAGATCACGTACTAGTATGTGTGTCCTTTACTTATATAGTAGATGATTTAGTGTATAGAGTTTAGCTTACACACGAAAGATTAAATCGTCGGTTCTTATAAGTATAAAATTTATGTTCACAATCTAAGATGGAAATTTCCTGTGCTTTGGTTATCCTGTGTCATCTGCTCTGATTTCTGCTATTATCGGTTATTTTCTGTGCTCTGATCATCCTGTATTATCTGTGTCGCTTGCATTATTTCATTTCCATATCGCTTTAAATCTCTTATCCGAATCTCTTAACCTTATCTAACCGTATCTGACTTCTTTTATGCTTTTATTGAGCCGGTGGTCTTTCGGAAACAGCCGTCCTACCTTGGTAGGAGTCAGGTCTGCGTACACTCTACCCTCCCCAGACCCTACGATGTGGGATTCACTGGGTTGTTGTTGTTGTTGTTGTTGTTGTAATCTAAGATGGAAATTGGACAAAGTCAACGGTATGATTGTAGCACAAGATTAATATAATGTATCTTTATTATGGGAACGGTATAGTTTCATCTTCTTGTGCTAGTACATTTTGCATGTATTGAACGGACCAAGTAGAGATAAGTGTTTTTGTACTGAATATATAAAACAAATTCTCTAGTTCGTTAAATGTACTTATACTCTTAATCTTGATATAATTATTATGATCAATGTGATTTGTTCATTATTTTGATTTATTAAAAGGTACGACTCAATTGCGGGTTTATGTATTCCTGGTAAATTGGATAATGGCAAAATACATTTGTGAAATAATAATTAGTTGATAGAATCCATGTCTTGACTTTGAGATTAATGATACTCCTTTATGAATGCTTATAAGTCTCATGTGAAAACTCTGCAGGTGGATTTTGTATCCGTCACATGATATAAGTTAAGCGGAAATATAAAGGATTCAATTAGTCAATGAATTAAATTGTCAGTAACTTAATTTAATTGATTGGTATCTATAATCTTAACATGGGGAGTTAAATAAGATTTAATAAAAGATTTCAAAATTGAACTGAGGAGTGCAGTTACGATTTTTTAGTGGAATAATTCGTAATTTATTATGGTAGGATTAATTCAAATATTTCGAATTAATTCCATGATAGGAAGCCTCGTTAATTAAATTCTGTGGTCTCTGCTGTGCCCGAATAATAAAGAATTAAATGGAATATTATTTCTTGGTGGAAAATAAAGACCCAATGGTTTTTGGAAAAGGGTGAACGCCCTAAAACATGCAGTTATAAAACAGGGGTTTTATTCCATAAGGAGGCAAGGGTTTTAGAAGTTTCTTTAACTTTTTCATAGAAATTCGCCTACACGAATTTCGCAAATTCTGGTATTATTCGGGTTACACAGCAGAAGACTGTGGAACTGAAGGATGAATACGTGGACAACTTTTGCGCGTGCTTGAAGGTTTGATTTGCAGCTGCGGTCACGCTTCAAAAGATAAGTATCGATTTTATGTTTGATTATGTGTTGTCTATATTACATGCAAGTTCGACCCTGACTATTTGCTTCCGCTGCGTATGCATGTATTCCATCAGCTAGTACTTTAGTTCTTGGCATAAATGTGTCCCAACTAACAGGATCAAAACTGGATAGCATAGTTAGGCAAAGAAATAACTTGATTGTGAACTCCATCCTCGTTTCTGGCAGCTTGACTCTCAACGGTCGACATTGAGTATGTCGCCTGCTTCTTTTCTGCTTTTGTTTCAAATCCTCATATACATTTGGAGTTGGATTTAAAGATGAAATTTGAGGTGAGTTTTGAGATTTTATCATTTGAGTGTATTCTTGCTTTTTTCTTTTTTTCTCCATGAAAGAAGATGAAGCTAGAGCTTGATGATGATGATAGGCGGGGCGGGTCAACAAAAAAAAGTGGGTGATTTTTTTGAAATTAGGTAATTTGAGAAGATTGGAGATTTCCATCCAAATAGGGGCATAAGTGTGAAGTTTGAAGACGCCAGAGGTATTTTTTTTAACTTTCACCAGCGGAGAATATATTTAACTAATAAAATAAAGTAGAGGAGTATATTTGACCCTTTTCCCTTTTCCAATTGTAGCACCAACCTCAAACAAGCTCTTAGTCTGCATTTCTGCTTTACGTAGAGGGTGTTTGGATTGACTTATTTTAAATGTTTTTTGGCTTTTAAGATCCTTTTAACTTTTTGTGGTGTTTGATAAACATAAAAATACTTTTAAGCACTTACCTATAAGCTAAAAAATATAAAAATAAGTTGAAATTTTCAACTTATGGCTTTTAGCTTATAAATCATTTTTAAAAAGTAAATCCAAACACCCTCGTGCTCTATTTTTATTATAATTCTGAGGTCGGTGGTGTTTCCTCATGTCTTACATTATGATGAGCACATTACTGGAGGTGTTGTCACGACCCAACCCCGTAGGCCGCGACTAGTGTCCGTGCTGGACACCCATACGTACCCAACAACCCAAACCAGCATATTAACAGAATATATCAATATAAGGATCAATTGGCGCCACTAGTTATCACAGATGAACAGTTATAACACAAGGAAGCCGATGAGGCTATCACAGATCATATCAACCCAAAACATATACAGAACCCACACAAGTATGTCTACAGACCTCTACAGAACATGACAGAATCATAAGACGGGACAGGGCCCCGTCGTACCCCTGAATAATGTACATATATACAATAGCAGCAGATTGTGCCAAAATATAGGCTCTGGACAAAAGAGCGCTCCAGAATAGCAGAATAGATGTCCTAGGCAAGCGGGCAAGCAAATCTGTCGTCAGTACCTGCGCGACATGAAAACGCAGCCCCCGAAGAAAGGGGGTCAGTACGAAATATGTACTGAGTATGTAAAGCACGGAACGTAGTAACCAAAGTCATAATCGAAGCAGAAGATGCAGAAAATGAACGGAATATCCAGATTAGCAAAATGCTGATCATAAAGCATAAATAGTACTTGCAGAAACGTATGTCATACCTGGTCCCATTACGGAACAAAATCATAACCGGAACAGAACGTACAGAAAAGTGAGTGTGATATCCAAAGTATCAAATGCATATTTTCAAAACATAAGGAGTGTGTACAGAAACATATGCCATATCATATCCGGCCCCTGCCAAGGGACTCGGCAGACAGAACGTGGTCACCCCCCGACACTGGTGCCACAACACATAAGGATCAGAAAAAGGGAATAACCCCGTAACATAACATATCATATCAGATCATATCATATCATATCATATCATATCATATCAGAATAGTGTACATGGCACAGCATACTCCACAACCCATGTACATGTATACCTGCCCCCTCACATCGAGGCACGGCGAACAATGCAGTGGAAGACGCTTGAGAACATATCCTGGCCCGGGCTCAGTGGGGGAAACATTGAGGCATCCACGAACGGAGTAGTGAGAAACTAAATGCAATAAAAATACCATATATTTCCAGAGACTCAATGAGGCATATCGAGTGACAAATCGTAATGATGTAATCGGACAAAATTATATTAAGCGTATGTCGGACGTCATAATGAGTTACAGAAAATAATCCTTCTCAGATCGTTTTCATATTCCAAAATAGTTTACAAGACCCAAGGGAATCATTACAACAATTTTTCCTTTAGTAGTTAGAAGGATAGTCAAAACGTTTCATCTTATATTGTTCGAAAATAAGGTAATAGTACAATAAAAAGGCAACGCGGAAATAGTGGGAAACTGATTGCAACACAAAATTTCATACCTTTACAGAGACTCAATAAGGTATTTAAAATAAGTATCATTAGTAGTTAGAAGAATAGTTAAGACGTTTCCTTTAAAATCTCTTGAAATCAAGTTACAAATTACAATGAGGGTGGAATCGGAAATGGTGGGCCCACTTCGGGACAACCGAAGCGGTGGGCTCAAATTACGTGTATTAAGCTTATAAAGTCATCTACGGAGGTCCTGGGAACATTCCATAATTTTCTAGACAAATTGCGGAAGTTTGCACAATTCTTTCAATAAAGCATACTTATAGGGTTCAATTCCATTGAATGAAAAAGGAATATTTTCAAATGCGGTTTCCGATGAACAGAATACTTTCCGAGACTCAAATCCGATCCTAGTACACCTAGGACATGCCAAAAGAAGAATCGGGATAGCTTTACATACCTTATATGCTCTTTACGCCTTTCCAAATTCAATTTCCGTTTCGCCCAAAATCTACAATTGGTCATAGTTACCAAATGTAAGTCATAAGCTTTTAGAATTTCAATCTTAACTTCATATTGTCTACCGAAATTTCGGCAGCATTTCCCCTATAAATTCAACATCCCCGAGAATCATCTCGGCCCAAATTATCAACAACAACAACACAACAATACCAACAACCACAACAAAACACATTCTAACACAACTAGTCTTCTTTTCTACATAATGCAACACTTCCATTCCAACTCCACAATTTCAAACTAATATCAACATTTTCCATATTCATTAACTAGTTCAAGATTATTCAAACATATTTCAATAACATTCCAAACAATATTCATGAATTCAAGTATTCCCGCCAATTCCATATTCCATCCGAAACTTCTACAAATGCGACAAAACTACTAAATCGCATTGTTTTCTTCCAAATTTATTAACAACAACCCTAATTCGCCCTTAGAATCTTACTTTCATAATTATATAAAAATCACATAATTCCCCATAATAACATACAACCAATTTTAATGCTAACTCAAATTGTTAAACCTTTATTTACGTCACAAAAGTCACAACAACATAACTAACCAACAAAATGAACTCCACTTCACCTCCCCTTCACTACACAATTGTTCACGGCCACACACACCACTTCACACACACACGACTATGCACACACACATCACAACTCCATATTTCTCATCTAATTCCAATCCTTACAACATATATATTTATTCCATAACACAAAAGAATAGATTTCTTACATTTTTCTTCAAACTTCAACTCGCCAACACAAGCACTTTCTTGCCTTGAAAATTATACCATGTTGAAGAGCATCCTTGAGTTAGTAATATTGCTAAAAAATTATGATTTTTGGATCAAGAATGGACTTGGAAAATTTTTCTTTCTCTTTTGAAGGGGGGGCCGAACCCCCCTCTCTTGTTCTTGCTCTCTCTCTCTCTTTTTGTTTTGTTTTCATTTCTTGAAAGTTCTAAAGGGTGAACATGTATATATCACCCTCTTACATTAATTAATCACATGACCAAATATTTGGGCTTGGGCCAAGCATATGACCGGCCACCCCATGCCATTTGGGCCTTTATTTTCTTTATTTATTTTTTTTAGCCCAATTCGTGATGGATCTTATTTATAAATTCCCGGAACTAATTTCAAAAATTTCAATTTTGCTCTTGGCCTTCTTCCGTATTCCCGCAACAATATTTTTCATGGATATCACACATATGTTAAATGAAATAGAAACACAGTCTTATTTCCTACAAGGCAAGATTATTCCAAATTTTTCCAAATGTGCAAAAGCACGGGATATAACAGGTGTTTCCTCATGTCTTACGTTATGATGAGCAAGTATCTACAACTCTTCATTATCAAGTATTATAAGCACGACTGCAAATTGCAGTTCCTTTAATATTTTAAAACGTTCGTGGCTCTTGGGCACTTGCAAGTAAACCCGTCAACCGGTTCCAACCGGTAACCGGACCGATAAAACTGGAACCGGAAACGGTTGAACCGTTCCGGTTAACCGTATATTACTTACCGGTCCGGTTTCGATTTTTTTGAAACTGGAACCGGTAAAACCGGAACCGGACCGGTTAAACCGGTGAAATTAAAAAAAAAATTAATATAGCCGTTGGGTTGTCCGTTATTGGACCGTTGGCAACGGTCCATTTGCAAAAATGGCCGTTTCCAAACGACCATAAACTCATTTTTCCCCCCTCCTAACCCCCCAAACTTTTTTTTTTTACACTTTAATCCATCCCCCACCCCTATATAAACCCTTCTTCATTTTCATTTTAATCTACACCAATTCACTCTTCTCTTTCTCTCAAATCTCAATCTCTCAATTATAGTTACTTTGCAACAATTAGCCACTTTAAATTTCTCTCAAATAAATATTATAAAGTCTTATTATAGTTTCAATTATTAATTTTTCAATTATAATATTGTTGGTGGAATTAGTGATTTTGCAACAATCCGAAGTAGCTTTGGTGAATTTGCAATTCTAGCCGCCTTCACTTTGTTGGAAATTAATCCGGCAATTTGGTACCTTCGTTCCAACTCTACCTTTATTTTTCGCATTTTAATTTATGCAATTTAATTCTAGCAATTTAATTTGTTGCAATTTATTTTCTTGTGATTTATTTGAGTGTGATTTAAATTAATTCCATTTAATAATGACAAAGAGATTTAGACGTGGTGCCGGTAGTAATAGTGGTATTGTTAGGGGTGGGCTTAATGAGGAAACATTTGTGGAAGAAACACCTAATTTAGGTATTGATGTTGGTGGAAATAATTCACTTTTAGGTCATGAGGCAATGCAACAACATTTAACCGGAAATCGGTCGGTTCCGTAACCGGTTACCGGTCCGGTCCGGTTTGAACCGGTTGCCGGGTTTACTTGCAAGTTGCAAGAACCGCCTCACAAAGTATTAAATATTAAGAAACAAAGAAAAGCAGTACAAAAACCAAAACTTTAAGGAACTGGACACACACATCTCTCTGCAAAATCAAACCGTCACGTAATTTAGCTCTCCTTCAATCATTTTTCAGCCACAATCACTAGCAGTTTGTGCCATATATATATATATACACACACTTGCAAGTTCCATATTCCTCCGTAGCAAGAGCCTTTTGGGATTTCCAACACTATGTGGAGCAACCTTCAATTTGATCTCCTATCCAACATTTTCTCTTATCTTTCCCCTGATTCCTTAGCCAGGGCCAAATCTACCTGCAAGAGTTGGCATATATGTGTCAACAATTCAGCTTCGTGGGCAATGCTGCCACGACGGATGATTCATCCGCCGTGGTTCATAGCGTTGCCCACGCGCAACCACGGACATTTTATTTATGCTCACAACCCAAGTAACAATTCCTGGCATCTACTGCCTCTTGATTTCATTCCTAACCCAATTCGCCCAATTGGTGCAATTAATGGCCTGATACTACTTAGAGAAACCACAACTACTACTCTTCAATTAGCCATATGCAATCCCTTCACCAGACAATTCAGGCACCTCCCAAAGCTAAATGTCTCAAGGACTAATCCAGCTGTTGGAGTAATAGAATTAAATTCAGCTAATTTCAAGGTCTACGTGGCTGGAGGATTGAGAGAGGCGAGGAGCGTAGAAGGAGGTGCCTCTGCCTCGTATGAACCCACCTTAGAAGTATATGATTCTATTTATGATAGCTGGAAAACGATTGAATCAATGCCGATGGAATTTGTTGTAAGGCTAACAGTTTGGACATCAAACGAGAGCGCTTACTGCGACGGTGTCCTGTATTGGATCAGCTCTGCTCGGGATTATACGGTAATAGTATTCGAAATTGGGAAGAAAAATTGGAGAGAATTAAGTGTGCCAATGGCTGACAGGCTTGAATTTGCAGGATTGGTGCCAAGAAATGGAAAATTGAATCTTGTTGGTGGAACTAGTGATGCAGGGGCATGTATATGGGAGCTTAGTGAAGGTAATAATTGGAGAATGATTGAGAAGGTACCACAAGAATTAGGGGCAAGATTGTTAGGAGGTAAAGGGAGATGGGGTAGTATTAATACAAAATGTGTATGTATTGCTGGGGCTATGTGTTTATACAGAGATCTTGGATCAAGAATGGTAGTATGGAGAGAATGTGCAAGAAATAGTAAGTGGGAATGGCATTGGATTGAAGGGTGTGATACAATTAAAGGGATGAAATCGCAAACTTTCCCCATTAAAGGACTGTTGTTACATCCCTGTCTTGCATCTTCCAGTTTCCTGAACAAATGAGCGTTAAATTCTCCACTCTTCCAAGTTCCAAAACATATCGGTTTAATTTTCCTCCATATGTAAAAAGAGAATCCTGATTTGCTTGTAAAGTTGGATTAGATATAGCATAAAGGATTAAGGAACTTTTAATAATGATAAGGAAACTCCATTTGTTGATTACTCAAGTCTCTGAGACTTTTCAGCTGGTGTTTTTATAACATCATTTGGTGTAAATAATGGCTGATGCGGATAAACTTTCACTTTTACCCAATATGGAGTATCTTTTTTTCTCGATAATCCTTTCTTTTTGTCATTTTTGCAATTGATATGTTTATCGATCCAATTGGTCTTATTTCAGTATTTTTCTCTTACTACCTTCCATATTTTGCTTATTTGTTGCTGATTTTATATGGAAAAGAAAGTTTCAGAAATATATTGTATTTTGATGATCTTATGTGGAATGCAAATTTTAGGAATTTATTAAATGTCTTCTCATTGATGCTTAGGACATTTTATACTTTATTTAAATACCTATGTGTCTCGAGAAGAATATTACACAGACATTTGTCATTTTGCTTTAGTTATTACAGCTGATTTTATACTTATTAAATTATTTGTCTTTGGTCTTTTTTAATACTTTCAAGAATAACTACAGAATTCAAACTAGATGTTTTTCGAGCATTTTCAATTGCAGCTCTTTTTTTCTCTTTTTATTAATTTAATGAGTTAATTTTAGGTCATTGGATATCATGGTATTGTTTAACATCTTTTCTTTAGTTGATTGCACTTGTAACGTTTTATCTCTAAAAAGTAAAAAAGAATGCGAAAATAACACATTGAGCTTCTTGCTCAAAAATATTTATAACCGTTAATCAGTATACATATATTATACACTAATTATCCATATATTATATTTATACTGGCTATTTTCTTTGTAACAGCCTGTATAAATATAATATATGGATAAATAGTGTATAACCCAATTCTAATGGCCCATGTTTATTGAGCCTTGTTACGAAGTTCAAAGTGAATCAGCCCTTAACCCAATTCCTCTTTTAATTTTTAAACGGAACCAAAAGCCCACTCAGGAATAGCCCACTCTGCGATTGCACGAGGCGCAGAAAGCACGGACAAAACTCACAAATAGCCATTTTGCAATATTTGTACAACTTAAAAAAATAGCTACTGTAATGATCCTATGAAGTTCTAAACTTTTCAGATTAAACTTTAGTATTGTGACTAGTTCTCAAAGAGGGTGACGAAAAGTGACTAGTAAATGCTATTGCTACGGAAAGCATTATATTCGAGATGTTAAACTAATTATTTCAACTTATTGGCTAAAGAAGAAATATTGGTATAGGATATTTTTAGTTACCTGCACATACGTATTCATGTTGCAACTTAATGCAGATTAAAGTAGTTTTCTTACAGGAATTAATGTTTAGATATAGAATGTGTTTCGCTGACCTTTCGTCATTAGAATTGGTTTACATGCAGGAAATAGAAGTGAAAGGAAAATGATATTAAAGGGAAAAAGCCTAACCTAACTAGCCTTGTTATAAAGGAAATATAGTTAGGTTTTCTAATAAATTGTGGGAATTAATGTTTACAAGATAATGATAAAACTAGATTTAATCCCACAAGTTGACACAGAGGGTGTTTGACTAAATTTATAAGTTAGTCAAATTCGCTTATCAGCATTTTTTAAACTTATTTATGAGTTTGATAAATATTCAAATTCCTTATAAGCTAAGTCGCAAAAGCCAAAATCAACCAAAACATAAGTTGGTCATTCTCAACTTATAACTTTTTAGATTACAAACACTTTTGAATTGACCAGATATTTCAATATTTATCCCTAAAATATTCTAATTCTCAAAGTATCCTCTTCAAAATAGATTCCTAACTCTGCCTCATTTCTATTTACGTCGTTCATTATTCTCCTTATACATATACTTTTTAATTTATAGTTTTTGTAAATAACTTTAGAAACATATTAGTCATTATTATAGAAAATTGCTAAATATCAACTATTTATTATTAGTTTCAACATTTTTAATACAAAATGTAATTATTTATTTATAATTTAATTTTGGAACAAAAAAAATTCCAGCTTTTTATGCTTATTTCAGTCAACTAATCCGAACAATTAAAATTTCAGTCAACTTTTAATGCTTATTTCAGTCAGCTTTTAATGCTTATTTCAGTCAACTAATCCGAAAAATTTCCGTCATGGTCATCTTTGAGGGGTTTTGGTTTTACCAGGAGATAGGGGCAACATTTTTTTTAGCCATCAATTAAAAGGCAAAAAGCAACTTGAATCTTCATAACAAATGGCAAATGATAGTGAATGCTAATAATGTGATGATGATAACGGTTTGACATTGATGCGTGGCGTGGGGTGCTTTGAGTGTGTTTATGGACTTTGAATCTCTCGCCGAATTCAAAAGGTTAATCATATATCAATTTTAAAAGGAGAAAAAGAAACTAAGTTAAGTTTATTATTTTTTTGTCCTAAAACAGTTATCACATTAGTTTCTTTAAAAGAAAAACATTATAAGTATTTTAAGATAGAAAAAGTAATAATTGAATTAAGAGGGGGGGCTTGAATTTTTCAAGTTATTGGTTTCTTCGAATAAACATGAGAAAGCAGAAATAAATTAAGTTGCCATGTTTGAAAGGAACACGCAATTTTCTACGTAACGTTGATGGTGACGACGCCCAATTGGCTAGGGCTTAAGTGACTTTTGATTTCCACCTGCACTTGAATACTCCTCCCAACAAACGCTGTAGGTAACCTCTTAATTGGCGTCTTTTTTTTAATTTTTTATTTAGTGATGTGGACCTGTGAATAATCGGGAAGAATTAAAAGTCTAAAAGATGGGATCATGGAGTATCTGGTAAAACTGAAGCTTAAATTGGAGTAATGTATGACAGAGTTTACTGCTTAATTAGCATTTAGCAATCAGACAATACACCTCAGTTTGTTCTTTAAATAGGGTAGGAGAAATTTGAAAAAAAAAATAAACAATTTTAATGGTACAAATTTATTAGTAATTACTGTTAACACAGAAAATCGGTATAGTTGAATTTGTGTTCGTGGTCAAAAACACGTGGATCAATGTAACCAAAATTATGAAATAGCAAATAATAATTAACAAGACAAGTGAAAGTAAATCATAGCTAATTATGTAGTTTGGGGCTTGGAGAAGCTTTGAGCTAGAGTCTCCGGGCGGTGAATCACTATAACCTCAACGAATTAAAAAAGAAAGAGTGAATGCTAAGAATAGTGTGAATACTTTGTATTGTTGTATAATATTTTCGATGCCTCTTACAATGAAATAAAAAGCTCTATTAATACTTGAACTATGGGGTACAAGTTCCATGAATCATGCCCCCTTAATTACCAATATTAATGCTGCAATAAAAGGTAATTAAGAGGTGATAAAGGCTAATAAACGCTAATCAAGGCTAATAAAGGACGGAATAATCTTGGGGGTCTTTGTAACGGCTGTGCATTGAATGACGTTTGACCAGTGAGTTGGCACACTCCTCCGGACCCTTTGTAGTTTCTATATCCGGTAGTGGTTACTAAATTACTTCTCCGGAGCGTCGTATGCTTTCTGGGAACCCTTTGTTTGCTGACTCGGATCTGACCTGTCGCCATCGCCAAACGTCTACTTGGTGTCTCCGGATTTTGCCCAATACAGATAGTCCCCCCACTTTCTGGTTACTCGCTGAGATGTGATCGGGAAGTGGAAGATTTTCTCCTTCTTGTCGGAAATTCATGTAATCATCCTCGTGACTGCCTCATTAAAAACCTTGTCAGAAAACTCAATTGAAACAAAAATCAGGCGAAGGGAAAAAGAATACAGGTCTTAGGGATTCAGAGTACAAATCTACCACTGGTTTTTTACCGTCAACGGCCGGTTGATGCTGACAAAGTACCACCACCACAAAAAGCTTGATCTCGGGTTTTTAGTGTTCATGTGGAACTGTTAATATTTGAGTTTTGACTCTTAGGTTTTAAGTTGCACCCAAAACTTTTAAACTTCGAATCTTGATTCTTGGATTTCTAATTATACCTGAAACTGTTTAGTCTTAGAGTTTTTGACTCTAAGATTTTTAGTTATACCCGAAATTTTTATAACCTCGCAGCCTTGGAGGCCGGAATGTTAATGACTAGGAATTTAAATCTTCTGGTTCTGGAAAAGTCTGGAAGTATAACATGTCCAGTTAACTTTACGACCGAGAAATAAAGCATCCGACCTTTTAGCCATTTAACTAGACGACAATATAAGAGAGGGCCCTTAATTGTGTTTCGGTGCTTATGAAGAGGACGTTTCCTGCTCATTTGGGCACAATTGTTCCGATTCGTAATCCCTATTTTCTTTTAAGCGTAAGCAAATTTAAGAATGATTTTGTTTCATTCGGATGTATACTAGAATGTTTAGAAGGTGCAAGTTTTGCTTCATTCCATTCTTTGAACGTACACAAGTGTTTACAACTTTGCGTATACGACAGTTTACATGAAATGAACAAAAATACATTGCAAGAGAATTATGACCGGGCTGACATCTATTGGGTCTAGCCGGTTCCTGATTCTGGTTTCTTCTATTTTTTTCGGGGCTAATCTGGCAGTCCCCATTTCTTTTCTTTATTTCGGAGCCAGTTCGAGCAATCTCCGGCATGATGCCTTTGGGGAAAATTCTTTTTTTTCATTGTTCCGGAGCCATCTTCAGATCCTTCCGGAACTTATTGTTGTTTTTCCGCTACTTTGATGCGATAGTCCCAATGTTCGTAGGCACTACTGTTCTTTATCTAAGTTGTTTTCTGGTGACTCGCTCTGGAAACGCTCCTGCCTTTTGTTAGTCCGTGGTCCTGATGGGTATGGTTGAACCGGTGTCTAGAATGCTTCCGATCAAAGTTCAGTTAACCTTGACTCCAGGCTGTAGAAAATGTGGATATATCTACCTGATCATCTTTTACGTGAATCTTCGACGTGTACCGATTGTGTACATCTTTCCACGTTGTTGCCTGGAACTCTAGCAAATTTTTCTTGAGTTTTCGTGAAGCATCCGAACTCAGAGGATTGAGACCCATAGTGAAAGCCTCAGCTGCCCATTCATCCGGAACCACGGGCAGCAACATCCTATCCTTCTGGAACCGGGTGACACAGTCACAGAGCAACTTAGTCTCCCCTTGCGTTATGAGAAAGATGACGTCTTTTGCGTTCATACCTTCCGAGCTCCAACATGTGCTTTGATAAACATATTTGCCAACATAGAAAATGAATCAATAAAGTGTTGGGGTAAAAGAGAATACCAAGCTAAAGCCCATTTAGCCAATGTCTCGACGAATTTCTTGATCAAGACTGATTCGATCTCATTCGGTTTCAGGTCATTTCCCTTGACAGTCATGGTGTAGGCCATTATATGCTCTTGCGAATCTATCGTCCCGTCATACTTGGGGATGTCTGGCATCTTAAATCTCTACGGGATCAACTCCGAGGCAGCTTCTGGTTTGTAAGTTAACTAAATTTGCTTTTTTGAATCCGGTCCTTTAAGGACCGGCGGAGCCCCAGGAATTTGATCCATACGGGCTTGCAACTCCTTCGCGTTCTTTTCCTTCTTCCTTAGCGCTTTTGTTCATCATATCAGTTATGTCTTTCATAAATTGCAAGACTTGTGCTCGGAAATAATCATCTCGGACGGATTCGCTCCCGGATGTGTCTTCATTCCCAATGGCTTTTCCCTCCGTTCGGTCTCCACTGGTTGTATTGTTTCCGACAATTGCTGTCGGGGGTGTCCCTCTTGGCTTGCTGACTCCGGCGTTTGGGTTGCCAGAAAGTGTTCAGATATTTTGCCTCATGAATTACATCTCCTCCACCATTGACCGCTGCTGCTCCCTCACGATCTGCATTGCTTCTTGGGGGGTTTCATCAGCAGGCGTTGTTTCCTCTGTAACCCATTGATTTAGACCGTTTCTGGGGGCAGTTGTTCCATCTTTGTTCCCAGTAGCGAGATGAGTTTGGTCATTAATAGTGTTTGTCATATCTGAAATATATGTTCTAACAGAAAAGACTTAAGAGAATTAGTATGACAAAGTGGGTCACAAGGATACCACAATTGTCTTGGCCCCACGGTGGGCGCCAAACTATTTACATGGAAAATCGATACAGTTAAATTTTTGTTCGTGGTCAAGGACATGTGGATCAATGTAACCAATATTATGAAATAGAAAATAATAATTAACAAGACAAGTGAAAGTAAAGCATAGCTAGTTATGTAGTTTGGGCCTTGGAGAAGCTTTGAGCTAGAGTCTTCGGGCAGTGAATCACTATAACCTCAACGAATTAAGCAAGAAAGAGCGAATGCTAAGAATAGAATGAATACTTTGTATTGTTGTGTAATGTTTCTGATGCCTCTTACAATGAAAAAGCTCTATTTATACTTGAAATATAAGACAAGCTCCATGAATCATGCCCCCTTAATTACCAATATTAATGCTGCAATAAAAGGTAATTAAGAGGCGATAAAGGCTAATAAACGTTAATAAAGGCTGGAAGAATCTTAGAGGTCTTCTGTAACGGCTGTGCATTGAATGACGTTTGATCGGTGAGTTGGCACGCTCCTCCGAACCCTTTGTAGTTTCTGTCTCCAGTAGCGGTTACCAAATTACTTCTCCGGAGTGTTGTATGCTTTCTCGAAACCCCTCGTTTGTTGACTCGGATCTGACCTGTCGTCATCGCCACGTGTCACCTTTTGATACGTCCATTTGGTGGCTACGGATTTTGCCATAGACAATTACAAAGTTTTTAAACATCCTTACATATAGCAAAGACAATTTATTTATGGTTAATAAGGAAAAAAATGCACAATAAGTTACTTTAGTTGGGTCGTATAATATTAAATGTGTGTTGTGCATGACGGAGATGAAACCGAAAGCAATATAGTTGGATGCGAAGAATTTGTCTTCAATAGCACTAATAAATGGCGAAGTAAGCAAGAAGCCATAGATTGGAATATTGGATAGACGAACAATTGATATTTGAGCCTTACCTAGGTATAATTAACCAAAACCTATGGTCTTTTCTGTTTTAATTAAGAGTGTGTTGACTTTATAATGAAAAATATTTCTTTTCCTTCTATCAAGCACACCCTAAATTTTATTAAATTACTGGGTTATGTATAGAATAAATTATTTGCTATGCCTTCCTTTCCGATAAATTGTGATTTTCATTCATTGGTTGGTTAATATAATTAACTTTCATAGCTAAATATTTTATTGAGTTAAAAAAATAATTGTAAATAAGCGAACGTACTCTTAATAGCAAATTACAGTTTGACCAAAACCATTTTGGCCAAGAAAAAAAAAGATATAGGACAACAGAGAAAATCATAAAACAAACGAAGAAACAGACAATTTGGCAGAAGCAGAGGTAGTATTTTTCAGATTCCCATAGTCACAGACTTTTTAAAATTAATTTATTACTCTCAAATGGTCACATACTTAACGGTCAAAGGAAACAAGAGAGTCATAAATAGAATACGGGAATGGAAGTATTAAACAAAGCCTGAATATGTAATGCAATTTTAAAAAATTGATTAGCACATGCCTTATTATGTATCATTAATTAGGTAAAAGAAATAATGCTTAATATAATATTACGCCTAATAGAGTCATTACGAGGGAGTTGCCGAACGGTCGACAATCTTTAACCAACCCGTGAGCTATATCTTATACTAGAAGTTTATCATTGTACTTATTTTATGGTAAGTGTAGTTTGGGTTAATTTACATGCACATTGATTAATTTTACAAATGTACTTATTACCTTTCACCAATACACGTTTTGATGAACTTTGGATAACTCTGTTCATCAAAACTTAGATAGATAATATGAGATCGCCTAATAATTTTTACCTCCTTTGAAATTTAAACCTAAACGCTCATTATTTTTAACTCACTTTATTGATCACTAGCTAAGTCATCTTTTAAAAATAACATATTTTAACACTGTACACGAATAAAAAAAATTGATCCTTCACAAATTACTTTAAAAATAACTACAAAGTTGTTATATAAGAATAGATTAAATATCCAAAAGTAATGTGAGCAACATAATATAACAAACAAAAATAATTTTAACCTACTATATAAATACACGAAATTAAGCTATGGTATATATTAAATTATTATATTTTTCCAAGACTCATTTATACGTAGCCTTCCATAAAAAGTGGATATAGAAGATATATTCCCCTATACAAGTCTATTACAAACAAATAAAAGTAACTTGATAAGGTAAATTTTTTTAATACTCACCTTGCATAACTTTAATCTCTAAATAAATTGTAATCTATTTTTACCGAACCCATTACTAATATTATGGAGTAACATTGGTCCCCTTTGCTATCTCTTCCATTTTGTATAAATACGGCCGTGGTACATAAAACATGTGAGGAAAAATCCAACCACAATCGCAAGGGGCTCCATACTTTTGTTTTCACAGTCCTCATCCCAAGAAAGATCTAGACTCCCACTATAAAACAATCAACACGAAGACCCTTTTGTGAACCACAATTTAGTGGTTGTTTGCAACTGAGGTGGTTGTTGTTCATTCTTGAATGGCCGGTTTACAGAGATCTACCACATCGTTCCGTAGACAAGGCTCATCAGGACTAATATGGGACGACAAATTATTGACAGCTTCAGGTGAATTGGTTCAACCGAACAATCCAAGAGGAGAAAATACTAAAACTGACAGAGAAGAAGAAGGTTCAAAGCCTAAAATGGAGGTGTCGGTGCCATCAAAAACAGGTGGATCCATTGAGAGAAGCCGGTCCAACCGCGGTTTCCGAACCGGTAAGGTGTCTCCAGCAATTGAACCACCATCTCCTAAAGTATCAGCATGTGGATTCTGTAGCGCTTTTGGAAAGAACAATGAAAAATCTAACCGTAGACCTAAATCCGGTAAACGCAAGATGTAAAAGAGATTAGTTCACAAGTGGTTGGTGGAAGATGTTGTAGTATGTTTCATCTAGATAAGGACGAGGTGTAAAAATTTTGGAGCTAGAAGACAACTGTACTTGTTTTATGCTTTTTTGCCTTTTGTCTCTGCCAGATTTGTACTTCTTTGGACGATTTCTTCCGGTGTCTTGCTTTTCTTAGTTGGCTGGGTACTAGTTTGTGCATAAGCTTTAGCTTTTCTTTTTTTTTTCTTTCTGTTGTCTTTTTTGTCATTCCTCGTTGTACAAAGGATGAATCTGAAATTAGGACCATATCTTGCTTTGTCTTCTGGTATGTGTTTTGGGATGTTTATATCAGTATGTTTATTGTATACTCTTTCTATCTCTATGTATATACATGTAGATGTTCCTCCACCCTTAACCTTCTATTCATGATTTTCATTTTTGGGGGCTTGTTGATTCTGTTTTGCTGAAAATAGAATCAACAATTTATTTGTCTTTTGAAGAGTTGACACTGAATTTGGAGGAAGCTAATTCATTTGGGATAAATAAGTTAAGTAGACGGAATTTTACCAAATCAATGGGCACATTCCTAATATGATCAATTCGGGGAGGTGAAGAGGTAGTTTCAAATAGTCAAAAATTGGTAAGAAATTTAAGGAGGCCATTATTAGCATACAATCACCACTCTATGACTGCCATTGTTGCTAGTTGCTACGTCTAATTCAGTACAAGTTTCGGATGCACTGAAACACAACAAATTAAAAGGAGAAATTAAGTGCACCTATATTAGGGAGAAGAAAAGATTACGGAACAATCAGAACTCCACTCAAACGTGTGGCTCAATGATTATGAGGTGAGTTGAGAATCGTTAAATAAATAAAATATTATCAAGTGATATCTTTCATCTCTTCAGGCACACAAAGTTATCCTATATATATGTGCCACGATTATAAAAACACTAGAGCTTTTCGCCCACAAACAAAGGTGTGGCAATTGTGAAAAAACAATTTCCTACCGCATTTGCCATCACATGCTACATCAACTAAAAAAAATACTTGGCTACACGTACACAGGTCACAGTAAACCCAATGTGTATCTATTATATAAGTTTACTTTCTTAATCATATAGATGGTGAATTAAGTTGTATTCTTACATCAATTTTATCACTTAATTATTGCAAATTAACATGATTTGATACATGTAATGAGTTTGAAAAAGAAAGTGCTACTCTATGCTGTCCTCTCGTTAACCTTGTTATGTTAGCAAGTGTGTGATTTATTGATGATGATTCACTAATCAATCTATTATTAGGTCCTCAATGTTACCGCGCAATATTTCTCACATGTTGCATCGGGTACTTAGCCCGACAGACTGTTCCAGCAGAACCGTGAGTAATGATTACAACAATGTTCTAATAAATAAAAATTGTACAAATGAACATTAGGAGAATAGTTTTAGCAAAAAATACTTAGCATGCCATAACTTTTTTCTTTTTTCTTTTTTCTTTTTAAGAGTATCAAATCCCCTGCTTGGTAAAATAAGAGCATGTTTCGAACTCACGCATGAGACACCTATCTTTTTAATTAATAAATTCTTGCATATGCCTTCAGAGAAACATTTCCCTATGCTGATTACTCGGAATGGAGGTGTTATGGACATGACCAATTCATGCAAATGAAAGTGCTTCGAAGGTCTTCCTCTTCTCATTATTGGGAGTTCAAAATATAGCAGCGACAAAAAGATGGCTGACATTCATGAATTGGACGCACACATTATTTTTAGTGGGCCGCAATGATATTTCCTGGTCGTCCAGTTGAAGCCCTAGTTGGTCTCCTCATCATTTATTTTCCATCCGTTTGACATGCAAATCTGTTACGCGTATTTCACCAGTCAGCCGACATATAAGTCTTAATCCATATTGTTACATTTGCCAATTTTTCCCAACATCTCATACATAGTTGCACGCATGCATGAACTGCACATCACATGGAAAATTTCGTTGGCGGATTCTTGGATATAACAATTAAGGAGTCGGAGCCAAAATGACTTATTTTTGCAGTCATTAGACCAAAATAAGCTGTTTTTTTTTTTATACCACAATGGGTATTTCGTTGGTTATCCAACGAATAACCAACGAAATACCCACACAACGCACTGTTCATAGCCGGAATTTTTTGTTGCATTTCGCTACACTTGTAGCGAAATGCAACAATTTCTTTTTTTTTTTGTGCATTTCGTGAGTTAATCAACGAAATGCAATAATTTTTTTTTTTTTTTTTTTTGCATTTCGTGAATAAAAAAATGAAATACGAAATTATATATATATATATTTTTTTGCATTTCGTGTATTAAAAAACGAAATAGGATAATTTTTTTTTAATTTCGTTCATATAAAATCGAAATTGGAATATATATATATATATATATATTGCATTTCGTTGGTATATCTATGAAATAGTAATTTTTTTTTTGTATTTCGTTTATTAAAAAATGAAATATGAAAATAATTTTTTTTTGTATTTTTGTATTTCGTTTATATAAAAAAATAGGAAAATAATTTTATTTTCATTTCGTTTATATAAAAACGAAATAGGAATACATATATATATATATATATATATATATATTTCATATACCAATGAAATAGGATAAATATTTATATATTTTTTGTATTTCATTTATATAAAAACGAAATAGGAAAATAATTATTTTTTTCGTTTATATACCAACTAAATAGGAATACATACATACATACATACATACATACATACATACATACATATATATATATATATATATATATATATATATATATATATATATATTTTTTTTTTTTTTTTTATTTTATTTTTTTTTATTTCTTTTATTTTATTTGAAATATGAATTTTTTTTTCTATAACGCAGTAAAACAGTACCAATTTTTTTTCTATAACGCAGTAAAATACCAAAAAAAAATAAAAATTGGCCAACTTTATTTTTTACAACACTTAGTGTTTTTCTTCATACTTTGACCAATCATTAGTCGTGTGTCAAGACTCCGAAACGTCAATATTTTATATAGAACCTGATATTTTTTTCTGCGTACAATAATGTAGGCCCAATACATCAAGAATACGTAGACGTTCGGATCGTCATTTTAGGTGTTGAAAAGGTGGCCGAAGTAAGTTTTGTTTGAAAAAACGTAGTGTTTGACTATAAGGTTATTTTAGTCAACTTTATATGTCGAGAAAATTAGTCAGCTTTATTTTCAAAAATTGAAACCGCAGAAGTGAAATTGACATTCACAGCTACATTACCCCGAGATTTTTACGATGAAATCTATAGCGTATCATCATCTTATAAGTAAATAAAACTGAAAATTTTACCCCAATTTGGGGGAAAATTGAAATTGAATGGGATAAAAGCTATTTTTTTAAAAATCAGCTCGGCTATGGCGGTTTGTCCGCATAGATCTCGAAAAAATACACAAGTTAAAAAAAAAAACGCGTAAAACGGACGTCCGAGCGCAAAGTTATGACCATCTAAAGTTTGACGACTTTACAACTAGTTTTTCTCCCTATATTTTTTAGAATTATATTTATATTCAAAATAAAGTTATGTCTTGACTTTACAACTATTTTTTTTTGTTTATTAAAAAACGAAATAAGATTTTTTTTTATTTCGTTCATCTAAAAACGAAATATGAAAATAATGTTTTTTGTATTTTTGTATTTCGTTTATATAAAAACGAAATAGGAATACATATATATATATATATATATACCAATGAAATAGGATAAATATATATATTTTTTTTTGTATTTCATTTATATAAAAACGAAATTGGAAAATATATTTTTTATATAAATATATAATTTGTTGGTATATAAACGAAAAAAATAATTATTTTCCTATTTCGTTTTTATATAATATATATATATATATATATATGTATGTATTCCTATTTCGTTTTTATATAAACGAAATGAAAATAAAATTATTTTCCTATTTTTTTATATAAACGAAACACAAAAATACAAAAAAAAAATTACTATTTCGTAGATATACCAACGAAATGCAAAATATATATATATATATTCCAATTTTGTTTTTATATGAACGAAATTAAAAAAAAAAAAAAAAAATTATCCTATTTCATTTTTATATGAACGAAATTAAAAAAAAAAATTATCCTATTTCGTTTTTTAATACACGAAATGCAAAAAAAAAAAAATTATAATTTCCTATTTCGTTTTTTTATTCACGAAATGCGAAAAAAATAAAAAATTATAATTTCCTATTTCGTTTTTTTATTCACGAAATGCAAAAAAAAAAAAATGTTGCATTTCGTTGATTAACTCACGAAATGCACAAAAAAAAAATCAGTTTCGTTCATATTTGCTGATTAATTCACGAAATACAAAAAAAAAAAAAAAAATGTTGCATTTCGTTGATTAACTCACGAAATGCACAAAAAAAAAAATTGTTGCATTTCGCTACAAGTGTAGCGAAATGCAACAAAAAATTCCGGCTATGAACAGTGCGTTGTGTGGGTATTTCGTTGGATAACCAACGAAATACCCATTGTGGTATAAAAAAAAAAAGGTAGCTTATTTTGGTCTAATGACTGCAAAAATAAGTCATTTTGGCTCCGGACTCTAACAATTAACTACTCCCTCCGTTCACTTTTACTTATCCATTATTCTTAAAATAGATTTTCACTTTTACTTGTTATTTTTCACATATCAAGATAAGATAATATTTTTTTTCCTTTTTTACCCATAGTATTAATCACTCACTTCAAATCATTTTTCAAATCCAATAAAAATATGCATCAATTAATATGGGTACATTGATAAATTATGTACTATATTTATTATTTCTTAAGCAACGTGAAAAGCCCAAAGTGGACAAGTAAAAGTGAACGGAGGGAGCAATGAAGAATAGTTAACAAAGCTCGGGCATTTAATTGCTGTGGTCAATTAATTAGACCAAGACATTGACTTAGGGAAAAGATGGACCCGTAGCACGTCATTTTACAACAGAAAGAAAATCATGCCAAATACAATAAGCATTCAACAAAAATGTAAACTATGAATTTCATATAATTCTTGTTTAGCAATGTCAAACCACCTTAGGCAATAAACATCTTTTTGATCCATAGCCGAAGAGGTGTAGGATAATTTTGGAGCTAAAAGACAAATGTGTCGTGTTGTATTTGCTTCGCTTTTCTGTCAGATTTTGTTCTTTCGTTTCCATAGGGGGACAGGTTTCTTGCTTTTCTCGTTGGCTAGGTAATCCTTGTGTACGAGCTGTATTTTAAGAGAAAAATATCCTCTCTTTTTTCATCTTCTTGAGCCGCTTTGATTCAATTTTCAATGTGTAAAGAAGAAATCTTAAATTAAGATAATCTCTTGCTTTAATTTCTGGTATATGAGTATATGTTTGATTCCCCCACAGGCCCAAACCCCACAAGCACCCTTTTCCTTGTCGTGGTACATTTTGGTTTGATTCGTCTTAGGTGGCTTGTTGAAAATGGAACCAAAATTTTTCTTTGTCCTGGAATATTAGTTGAGACCGCATTTAGAAACAAGAAGGAATACCTTTGGCCTTTGGGTGTATCAGAATTTCACCAAACCTTTAATTACATTCCTCTCAAGTCTGGCAGTTGATGTGATCAGCCTCAGGAAGTGAAGTTGGCGTCAAAAAGTCTAGTAAGAAACGGAGAGGACCTGTGGGAATGTGGGGGAAAATACGTGACAAGAAAATTAAACGAGAGAATTATATGGCCTACATTTGTAAGAGACAGGGAAGACCAAAGAGTGCTGCAATCATGAAAGAAAATTCCTGTACCCGATCTGTCATCACATGCTACATAAACGAAATAGCTGCACGGCTGCACCATGCACGCATTTCTCTCGTTTCCTTGGCATGTTATAACTTTCATATTTTATCTATATTCTGAGAAGAGCCACTGGTGCTGACTGCTGAGAACATTTCATAGCAAGGAAACATCCTGTGTGCTAAGAAGAGAGCATGTTTCAAGCTCAAGCATGGGAACATGTACCTATTTAATAATTTTTTACTCATATGTACGTCCTATAAAAACACACACCTCCTTCTGACACATTGGATGGAGCTCCTATAACATTGACAATTCATGAACATGAAAGTGTTGTGAATATCTCAACCTCACAGATTCCTCCAGATCTAACATGTAGCAGCCATATGGTGATGGCTGACATGCATATATTGAGGCTGCAAAAAACATCTCCAAGTCACGCAGTATGTCCCATCATTGTAGACCTACTTTGTGTGCTTGATTTGTTTGACATCCAAATATGATATGCACACTCACCAGTAACCCCAACCTAGTCGTCTTCTTGACCTACGTGGTTGGAGAAATGAAGGGAAGTGGGTGTCACAGAGAGCTGCAACTGCACAAACAAAGGAGGTGGCAGCACTATTCTGATGGAATAAACAATGTCAAATAACTGGTGAAAAAGTACTAGAAAATTGGTGATTTATTAGCATATCCCACAGGTCCTATTTGCATATCCTAAGATGCTGGCTTATTCAATTGGTGATTTATAAACATGAAGAAAAGCATTTCTAATGGAAATAGCTTATCTAGGTTGACGCTATGTAGACATGTGAATTTAGTTGAGATAAAGTGCTGCTAGAAGGCCAAAGCGCATTTCTAAATTCCTGACAGGCTGACACTAGTTCATCACATGCATGAATTGCACAGCATCCAAATACCTAGCAAAATTAATTGACAGAGAATTAACTAAGCCTAATCTTCTTCTTTTTTTCAATTTCTGTGTTTAAATGATTAAATTAACACATTGCCTTGATGAAAACATGGCACAGTAATCACATTTTTCAATTTACAACAGAAAGATATTCAGTCCAAATACAATAAGCATTCATCAGCAGGAAACAAATTACAGTGTAAACCAGGAATTTCATGCATAATTCTTTGATCCATAACACTTTCTAGCAAGGGCTCTGAATTTGGTATCAAAATGAGATGAAAAAATGCGAGATCCCGGCAAACAGAGAGGATTAGGAGGATCTGCACATTTTGCAGTAACAAATCAGTGAACTTAAAATTGAACAAACATCTAACATAGAGACAGCATTGCACAGATCATTTTCTGTCTAGATGAGACTATATCCGAGGGCGAGGGGAGGAGATAAACATGGATATTGAAGATCCAGCAACATTTTGACTTTGTAGTACCAATATGAGGAATTGCCATCATAGGCAAGTAAGGTTGTACAAATTTATGAGTCTCATATAATTACCACCTGAATCATCACTTGTCCTTGAAAACAGTTTCTCCCCCATACCACATACTTATATGACTAGTGTGTAAAATCCTATTCCAAGTAATTAGATGCACAAATTGCTCTGTTCCATTAAATCCAAAATGTTATACCACAAACAACAGAACTAGTACTTTGTTGTACAAAGACCAAAAACAGTATACTTTATAATTTAAGTACCACGCTATATTATCCCAAAATAAAATAACAACCGGGAGAGAAAGAAGCCGAAAAAAGGAAAGAGAAAAAGAGAAAATGCAATCATATTCGTGAAATTCAAAAGCTGTTTGGTCAAAAACCGAAAGGTAAGTCCATAGGGTCAAAGATATCGTCGCTGCAGACACGAATGCTACAAGATTGTCTTTATGCAGATCTTACCATCAAAATGCCAACAACCACAGTTTTCAAAGAAATTATAAAGCCATGCCTAGATATGAGGTTGCCTGCTAAAAAGAATCAGTAGGCATACAAACAAACTAGAGGAGGCACAGAGGGGAAACTCACTGTAGAATGGTCTAGATCTTCACCTTATAATGAAAACTTTAGATGAGAAAGGGAAAACTTTATCTCCTCGCCCTCTCCCGGAAAGGAGAAAAAACAAAAAACAAAAAGTAGGATGAGATAAGATTAAGAAGGGTGTAGGAAGTGAACTCGCCATGCGTTTGTGGCAAATAACAAATTACTACAGCCTTTAAAAAAAAGCTTCTGAGAAGTGTTTACCTTTATATAAAGTTCATGGACCTCTTGTAAGAAACATTTGTCCCATCATTGTTATGGAATTCATGAAGTAGCATCAGTCGTGTGTGTACCCTTCATCAGTCAAAGGAACAAAAAGCGAAAGGTGCACATATGAAAATCAAACTGGTGGTGCTAATTTATTAGTAGTCTGACAGACATTCATACACTATGTACTAACGGTAACTTCCAAACATGCGGCATATTCTTCTTTTTACCTTTCCATAGACCGTAGGTATTTAAGAACACACCGTAAGGAAAACAAGTAGAAGTCCGCCTTGACCTTTTAATATCGAGCAAAGGAATGATCATCCAGAAGCCTTATAAAGCAAAGACCGGTTTTCCCAAGCCAACCAAACTCGTTCATGGCTGAAACTTGCATTACATCCCCCCCCCGGGACACACACCCCTTTGGCATTGGGGGAACTTATTAGATTTTAGTTTTTCCTACTTTACAACTACTCAAAACTAAGTTTGGTAGCCAATAAATATGTTTAGTCGATTTTAATTTATTCAAAAGTTTCTAATGCCTAAGCAGCTGCAGAAGAAGCTCTTGTGATAGTGCTAAGTCTTTTTGATAGGTAATAGTATTAAATCTTAAGATAACATTGATAAAACCACCACACAAGGCCAACTTATTGAAACATAGAAAGACATTCTGACTATATAGTCAATTGTAAAACATGTGTAGCATATGACCAGCAGTGACACATAGATACACCACTAGATCATTGATCTGTTGATTGATTTGAAGAACCTGGATGAGGAAGGAGGTGAAGGAGAATCACTATAAGGATGATGATAGGAAGACATTTTACATCGCACTTGTAGTCCATAAATGATCTTGGTTCTTGGAATGCATAATGTCATAGATAGAGAATGTAATATAAACTGGTTTTAATGAGCAGCATCTTCTTTCTAGCATGAAAGTAGAATGTATGCATCACTAATAAACTCAAGCCACTAGTCAGTATAGACGGAGCTGCTGAAATTCTGTCCAAGTAGATAACGGCATACACTTTTGAACATGGCAAGAATCACAGAGGCACACTAAATATTTGAATGCATAATGTCATAAATAGAGAATTTTGGTATCACATATGGCATATTAAATGATTTTGAGGGGTGGAAAATTGATATATAAATGGTAAGGCTGATAATCTATTGTTTTTAACGCAAATTATTTTCAGATATAGAAGTATGTTTTTGTTGGCCTAAGTTTTATTCTAATCCTTCTTTATGACCGAAAACAAAAAGGGAAAAAAAAATCAGTTTGTTATATATTGGCTTACTTTTTATAGCTAATCAGACTTAAGAGTTGCATTCTCCACTTATTTCACAACATAGCACACAGAAAATGGTATGGTAATATCAATTATCTTAAGGCGAGTTTCTCGAATAAATCGTGATCATACTCGAAAATATTTATCCACTTATCCTATTTTCACTCATTCTTATGAAAGCCAATATCGCACTTTGGAAGACAAATTAGAAGCCTGTTTGGGATCCAAACCGTGTTTTTCAGCAGAAAATTCATTATGAAAGTTCTTTTTTTTCCCCTTCATCTCTGGGCATTATTCGTAACATAATTCAAATAGACTGATGTCAATATGAAGGGTATTTTTGAGTCAAATACTTTTACGAATTGATATTGTTAAAAACATAATTATTGACATTCGATGAATGACTTAAGAGTTAGTAAATGTTCAGGTAAAATTGAATCTAAATATCTAATACTCAAAGCAAACTAGTATACACCATCAACAAATTTGGAGAAATTACCGTATGTGATCAAATGAGAATGCATATGTATTTTGATTGATAAAATTCAATTAAGAATACATATTAGCTTCAAAATTGACGAAGAACTAGGACAAATTAGAACAGAGTCTTTCTTTAGGTAGTGAGAGCAGAGCTAAAGCATTGCGAGCCAATTTGAGATAAAGAGAGGAAATTATCAGTCAGTTTTGCGTCGTGAGCTGGAAATTAGCAACTTCACAGTGGACGGCGGGTGCGTAAAGATGGGCCCGATATAAACCTGAAATGGATCAAGATTTGGAGCCCATTTGCCAAATGCGGAACGGCTCCCTTGATATTTAGAGAAAAACAACACAAAATACCCATAAAAGGCAAATATTTACCCGATCCTGCCCCCTCATAAATTAATTTTGCTTCTATCCGGTTCGATCGAAATTATTTACCCGAGTATCCCCTGGCCCAAAATCTTCCTTCATGATACCATCTCAGTATTTATATACCACGATGTTATCATAGTGGATTAAGGGAGTGTCTCATTGAAGAAATGAACGTAGTCGTTCATGATACCATCTTAGTATATGATATACACATGATGGTGTCATGGAAGACTAAGGGGTGTCTTATTGAAGAACTGAAGCTGCCATTTATGATATCATCTCAGTATATGTGCATCACGTGATGATATGATAGAGGTTTTTTTATTTTATAGAAAAGTGTGTTTGTTAATGAACATGTTGCACTATAATACCCTATTAGTATATTATATATACTATAAGGATTTCATAGAAGGTTGATGAGTGTTTTGAAGAAATGAATCTCTCTCATACCATCATGGTATATGGGAGATATCATCATAGTTTTGGGGGCATCCGGGTAAAAAGTTTTGGTGTATGAAAGTGAGGAGGTAGGGCCAGGTAATTATTTTGTGTGCAATAGAAATTTGTGTTCTTTTCCCAAAAATTAAAGGGAGTAACAATTTTAATCCTAAAAATCAATTGATAACTTTTTAGAATTTTAACTATCATAGAAGAGTGGGTTTGGTCGTCAACTCACTCTTCTATAATAGTAATTCAAAAAAATGTGGAGTCCACGTGAAGAATTAGGAGACAATTGCAAAAAAAAAGGACATTTAAATAATGATAATAAGTTCATAAAATGATAAAGGTACGCTTAGAGAAAATTTAAAGAAGAGAAATTCAGGAAAAAAGAAATACTGATTTAAATTGAACACACAAATCGCTAAAGAAGTCATAAAACCAAAAGATTTAAAACTTATACCATTGGGAAAGGATAAAAATGCATTAATTTTAGACACATACGTCTCACACAAATAATGAGGAATAACATCAAGAAGATGAAGTATAAACGGTCAAGAAACGTATACACATATTTTCTTAAAATGATGAAGTTGGTCTATACTTAAAAATTTAAGACTACAACAGATGCTAACATATGAAAACGCTTTTCAGTGTTGTTGAATAGAAAGAGATGATGGCATGAAACTCGGTAGGAGAAGGTGTATTTCAAATCTTTCAATTGGAGAACCAAACTAGGAAAGTCATATATGGGAGAAACGGATTAAGTAAAATAATTTATTGATATTTTCAATTAATTGAATTATAATACTTTCTATAATAAAAACTCCATAATTATATTACTAAAAGGTACTCTCTCTGCCCTAATTTTATGTGACATAGTTTGACTAGGCACGAAGTTTAAAAAAGAAAGGAAAGATCTTTGAAACTTGTGGTCTAAAACAAGTCATAGATATTTGTGTGGATTTAAATCATTTCATTAAAGGTAAAAGGGGAAGTTTCAAGTTAAATGTTTTCTAAACATAAAAATATATCATTCTTTTTTAGACAGACTAAAAAGAAAAGTGCGGTACTATTTTTGTGTTGGGCCCGTGCTAGCACGGGCTTTCATCATCTAGTATATATATATGATTTAACTTATTTTACTTTTAATTAATCAAAATATGAGTTTTTATTCTTTTATTTAGAAAAAATGTTATATTCATCTATTAATGAAACTATATTACCGAAAAATGTTGTGTAAATGTGCGAATTTAGCATATAAAATTGTGATATTCTCAAGCAAAAGGATAAAAAAAATGCATAATTTAATTAATTGAAAATTTAATGTGCTTACTACTATATCATATAAACTAGAGTGAGAATTTATCAACAATCGAGAAACTATTGTCACTTCCCAAAATTCCGGTGAGGCGGACCGACACTCGATGTCTTAACTTGATCGAGCGAGTCAATTCTATGAAAACATATGAAAAGGTCCAACAGAAAAATCTGAATTCTCATAAAAGGTCTCTCTTTTAAAAGATGATGTTTTGTCCAAATGAGATCAAAAATCTTAATTTTGGGTATTTAAAAAAGAAAACTTATAGATATAACTACCTTCTTACCATTATGGGATACAAAACATATGAGCCAAATACATATGACGAAATACACTCAGGGGAAAATATGTAAGATAAAAAATATTGTTGGCCGGGTTTGAACCTGGGTGGGTAGGGTGAGAGCCTCGCCCAATAACCACTTCAATCACTCCAACTCTATGTATTTTGATATAGCTATGAATAATAATTTACAAAATTACTGTAGCTAATAAATATAAATAAATTAAAAAATAGTTATTATCAATAATTACCTCAAACTTTCGTTTAAAAATGACTGGTGATAAAGATTCCTTTTAACTAAAGATTCCTATTAATTCTATGTAGAATTCCCAAAACATTTAAGAAAACGACAGTTGATAATAATCTTTTCTAAAACATTCTTTTTCTAATCTTCTCACATTACAAGTGGCGTGTGGGGGCCTCTTTTGGAAAAAATCTTCCCGACAGCGATTTTGACATTGTCAAGTACTTCTATTAGTTAAGTTACAAAGTGGATTCCCACTAGTGAAAGATGGGGAAGATGGGATCTTCCTCAATATCTTGCTTTAATTTCTCTTCTTATTTCACCTCTATTACTCTGTTTGCATCACTCTACAGTATCTATTTCGTCTTGATTTCTGCAAATGTTAGTGGGTTTGAGTCACTGATACAGCTCCCAACGTCTGTGTCTTTGAGGAACACTACCCACAAATCGCAAACCCCTTTTTGTGTCAACGATTTTGGAGCCATTGGAGATGGCATCACCGACGATACTAATGTAAGTCCCTTCTTTCACTATGATTATATGCTTCACCTTTTGTAATGCTTCCACAGTTATGAGATTTGTCATTGTTTTATTTAAGATGGTGCGGCAAAAAGATTGAAAGTATTGATTGAAAATGTCCCTCAATAATTTTACTAAGCATAGAGGGCTTTAAATAGCAATCTTGAAAACATAATCTGCAGAAATATGCATAACAAAAATTCAAACAATTAAAATATCTCAACAAACTAAAAAAGTCTAATAGAAATTTAAAGTTCAGAAAAGTAGATTAGTCCTAGAACTAAGCAACTTATTGTGCTCAAAAAATAGAGCAGTAACTGAAGCAAATTTCAGCATTCATGAATGTTGAATTTTTCATTGTGCTACTCATGATTAGAGAAAATTTGAGGGCTGCTGAATTTTTTTTTTTTTTTTTTTTCTATTTTATTCATTGTGGATATCTAATTGGTCAAACTAGTTGTGTTTTCCATGGATATAAGATTGTTATTGAAAGGATGATTTGCACATTGCTGATTTCTCTAGTAAGATTGATACATTTAGTAAAAAATCGTGAAAATGTATTTAAGAAGACTAGCGTGAATCTTTTATTGGAATGAGCTAACGAAACAAAAAGCTGCTTGTTAAGCTTCTTAGTGCTGATAATTTTTGGTCCTTATTGTTTCGTGAGCTAAAAGTTTTGAGACGTTATTTTATGAAATTGGATCACTAGAGTGTGGAGTACTTAGCTTCAGTTAAGAGGTTTTTTTTGTGTTTTCAGTCTTTTAAAGATGCTTGGCATATGGCCTGCAATTCACCATCACAAGCGAAGATTGTTATCCCTGGTGGATATTCTTTCTTAGTTCGACCAATTAATTTTGCTGGTCCTTGCCGGTCAAAGGTGACTTTAAGGGTGAGTGCTAAATTGAGCAATTGTATCTTGTCCAACTCTTTATTTTGCTAAAAGGTATTCAGTTGTCGATTTCCATATAGATTGAAGGTACTATTTTAGCACCAAAGGATCCCGCAGTCTGGGATGGCTTGAATCCACGAAAATGGATCTATTTCGTTAAAGTGAAACACCTAACAATAGAAGGAGGAGGAATTATAAATGGTATGGGCCAGGAGTGGTGGGCTAAGTCATGCAAGGTCAACAGAACAAATGTAATTCTCTTTGCCATTGTTTACATCGAGATCTATGATTCTCTTTCACATAATGAATTTGATGTTTCTTTTATTTTGCTAGCCGTGTCATCATGCTCCAACGGTCAGTTCTGCCTTTCCCTCTGTGATATTAATTATGACTTATAAAGTAGATATCGACTCTGTTTCAGGAAAAAGTCTTTTGATGCTGATTTTCGTCGTGATTTGTTGTTTAATGGGAGTGCAGGCTTTAACTTTCCACAGATGCAATAACTTGAAAGTCAGGAAAATAAAGATCTTTAATAGTCAACAAATGCATTTAGCATTTACTGATTGCAAACATGTTTCAGTATCGCATCTTGTAGTCTTAGCCCCAGCTGATAGTCCTAACACCGATGCAATCCACATAAGTTCATCTACACAGGTCAATATCAAGGATTGCACTATTGGCACAGGTTAGTTGATCTTTAGTCTTTGCAATTGGAGAGACAGATAGATCACTTCTTGTCGCTATTTGGTAGGAGTAGTATCTAACAGATATAGTGAATGTTTGAGATGATAAAATTCGGATTTATGGTTCTAATAAGTAATAATGCATTTTATGGAACATAGCTCTGTGTTTACAGAGGTCAACTATAAGGCGTTATTAAGGGGATCTGAAATTGTGGACCAGTAGTTGAGTTCAGTTATGGTTAGTAAAATGTGAAGTCATCTTTCGGATACAATAAGCTCGTAAAATATATGAAGCTAGCACTTCTTTACGCTAGATCGATTGATTTCAGTTAGTTTCTTCTTTTTAAGCTTTTCTCGCTATTGCCGGATACACCAGTTGAGGTAATTTCATCATAAAAATGTAACTGATTTTGTATGATCAAGGATATCGTATTCACAATCGAGCTCCTATCGTATATTTCATTATCTTTTGACCAACTCAGAAACTGAATACAGGAGATGACTGCATATCTATTGTCGGCAATTCATCACGGATCAAAGTCAAAAATGTTGTGTGTGGACCAGGTCATGGTATAAGGTTAGAACATTTTTTGCTGTTTTGTTATAGTTATGTATAAGATGAAGCTTCTAATTAGTACTCTGTTCTTTTAGCATTGGAAGCTTGGGCAAGTCAAATTCACGGTCTCAGGTTTACAATGTTCATGTTAATGGAGCATCTATTTCCAACACAGAGAACGGGGTTAGAATAAAGACTTGGCAGGTAATCTTGTTTCTAAATCTGCATCAGATGAATCTTTAAAACCTTTTATATCATTCTGCACTATTTTTCATCTCTAAAAGTTGATTTTGCTAACCTACGGTTCCATATCCCCATCCTTGTTGGTTGTTTCCCGTTAATGCTTCTTCAGGGGGGTTCTGGATTTGTCAGAAAGGTTACTTTTGAGAATATTTGGATGGAAAATGTCTCAAATCCTATCATAATAGACCAATATTATTGTGATTCTACGAAACCCTGTTCAAACAAGGTATGTTTCTGCTGCATTTCTTGATTCGCAGTCCAAATTCAGATTCTTTGTTTAGTCTTCTTGCTGTTCTATATATTGTTTGCATGGGAAAGGAGTTCAATTTTGCATGTACGTTGTGTATTTTAGCTAGGTATTTAGGTGGGCATTTCTGTTTTGAGCTTAGGAGCATTTCTGTTTTGAGCTTAGGACAAGGCTCTGTTGACATGGAAAAATTGTTGGCCTACTAGTGAACTAGTGAAGGTAGTGACATCCATTATGGAGTTATTGTTTCGGAACCAGGTGAATATTCAGTATATTATCAATTATCATATATACGACAGCTGGTTATCTCTTTGTTAAACTCTTTTTTGATAGTTACTCGTTAGTTCTGCACTAAATGAAAGTTATAATTCACTCTTCAGCATCTGGCCAAAAGAAATAGACCATCGATAAGTCCCATAAATATTCCCTTCTTCAAGTGTACCATGTTTGTGAGCGCGTGTGCTTTAATACGCATGATTTGAAAAGAACTACAACTAAGTGTAATTGTGAGCTTTTTTTAATGTGAAAATCCATTGGGCAGACTTCAAATATTCGCATTGACAACATATCCTTTGTGGGTATTAAAGGAACTTCAGCTACAGAAAAGGCAATAACAATTGCCTGCAGCGATAGCTGTCCCTGTAGAAAGTTGTACTTGGAGGATATTCAACTTACTTCATTGTCTGGGGATCCAACAACATCTTTTTGCTGGCAGGCATATGGCTCAACCTCAGGTTTAAATTATCCCCCTCCTTGCTTTCCCTGTAATGACAGCATTCTTCAGCCAACAGTTTTATCCAACCGGAGTCAATCATTTTGATTTCTTCTATGTTAATAGTACAAAGGCCTGTACCATATATCGGTTGAAAGCTGCTAAATGAATTGTCATAGATATTCGTTGTCCTGGGCAAAGCTGCTTAACTTATCAAGTAAGCGGAACAGTTTGATCCACAACTTATCGATCAGTAGCTGGTCCAAGTACTGATGTTTATAGAAGAAAATATGAGTGTTGATTAATGGATCTTAATTATTTCTGTAAATGAAGTGCTCATTCTTTTTCATGAAAAACAAAATGTGTGATATCTAACAATGAAATGCTTCCACATATGTATTTTGTGGAGTTGAATCTTCTGTTGTATCTCAATGTACTAATTTGCTCGATCAGATGACTGAGGCTATTAGTACATGTCCTTGAAACGACAAACATTGTGAAGTTTATGAAGTACAGCTGTGGCCTGCCTGCAGAAAAATCACACTAATATCAAAAGACTATCCAAAAGCCTAGCTAGTCCGTGCAGGGAATTTTATAGTGATCTCGAGATTTGATAAGAACAGAGCATCATGTAGTTGGAGAAAAATAAAATTTATAACTTTTTCCATTTAGGATATGATATGTACAGCAAAATTGTATATTAGTCGGTATTCCAAGAGCTTTGTTCAATTTTTCCGAAAACATGATTAGTTTGTTATGTCCTTTAGTGCACGATTGTGTTTTGCCGCATACATTTGCAGATTTTTGTTACTTCATTATTATCCGATGCCTACCAAACAGTGTATAGAGGGGCAAAGCTAAGGGGCACAAGAGGGGTCATCCGGACCTCCTTTGCTTGGAACATTACATTGTATATAGAAGGTTAAATTACTTTGGATCTCCTTTTACTGCTTTATATTTTGTGCCCATTTACTGGATATTTTGACTTTGCCACGGTGTGTTTCTATCATGGAACCCTACATTACGCTGTTTACAGATTATAAAATATTAGGATTTAGGAACACTATATCCAGGAGAACAAATGAATCTCAATTTGGGTTCTAGAAACTTCCTTTTCGAAGGAAGACGGGAATATGGCCAAACCTACACTTTTAGAGTTTGGACTGAAGGTTGCTGATTGAAAATTGCTTGTGAAGGTTAGAACGCCACAAATGAGGAAATGGAATCCCAAAATTAGGTTGAAAGTTGAAAGATGAGAGTGGCACCGGCGCACCGCCCATGCAGGCTATTGAATGTCAAAGTCAAAATTACATGTGCCAACACGTTACTTGCTTCTAAGTTACCTGTATTTGGACTTGGAACCAAGCTATGTCACATGGTTTGAAGATGGTATAATGATAATTTGCTACCTATAAAGCAACAGTTAGGCATTTATTTAGGTATGGGTAAAGATGCCATGCCGATATTCAATGGATGTCTATCCTTTTCTTTTCTCAAACGGTTAGGAAAATGAATTTAAGATCTAACTCAACTTCAAATTAGCTCATCAGGTGATGATTGACAAACTTTGTATGGTATAAAGACTTCAATTGCACATCCCACAGACAACGTGAGACTAATAACATAGGTCTGTTAATGATCGGGAATCAGCTATCTAATTGATCCACTTATTCCTTTGTATTATTAATAGGATCAATTTTAGCGACTAGCAAGTTACGCAACTTATAAATAATTATTAATTATATTCTTATAAGTTGAAATTGCGTATGTTAAAGTTCTAGCAAGATGAAATACACTTTCTTATTTTCCAACCATTTTGTTTGTATTATAGATGTAACCAAACGTTTTTTTGGAGTCAAAACTCATTGCTTATTAGCTGAACAAATAATATAACTTTAGAGTGCAACTTGTTTCCAAATTTATAAACAAAAGCTATTGCACATATTGTTGTTTACAATTATTGGAAAAAGTCGTATATGTTACCGGTAATGGATTTGAAACAAAATAAACCAGAATGATTTGGCATCGCACATGAGAGTGACAATCTTGAATCGCCAAATATGGCGACCAAACATGGGACCTTTCGGTGTTAATCCATCGCTTAAGCCGCAAGACTTTCAAACTTCGTAGCTTAAGAAGTTTTTTCGTGTGGGGATATAATTTCTAGTACTTTGACCATTTTAATAGTCCTTGTAGGCGGCCCCATCCAGGTAAGCTCACCAATTTTGTTTATATATTGCGTACGTTAATTTTTTCCACACACGTAATCTGATTAAATATCCATTTAGTCCTATTTGGATTGATAACATTAATCATATTGGATTAACATTGAACTCCACTTTAATTACAAAGACGGTCCAATTCAGAAAATATTAGAGTAGTGACTATTTGACACTATACATCTAGTTGGACCTTTTATCATATACTGTTAACTATGTGGGGGGGAAAACTCCTTTAATTACCTTGTTTTTCTTTGGTTTGTTTCTATCACGTGATAAATGATAATTAAGCGCTTAATTCCATGATTCTTTTTCTTTCTTTTTTCTTTTTCCCATAGTCTAATTGAGCTAGGAATTTTTCCTTCATGACAAAATCAATTAGGTAGCATTCTGGGGTTGAATAAAGGGCCCCCATGCCAAAAAAAGAAAAAAAGAAAAAAAAAAGTAGATGGGAATCATATTCTCCACTTCTTACTCATAATTACGAACCATAGAAAAGGTAAAGTCGTATCTCTCTATTGGCGTCTATCTATAAATATGGATATCCACAAAGTATGTACAAGCAGAGAATTGTCAACTTAGTAATTTTCCAAAGCACATCAGAAATTAAGCTCAAAGATGAGTAGCTCCCTGAAGCCTTACTACCACACAACCAAAGTGGAAGAAGCTGATAAAAAATCAGAAAGGCCAATGGAGTATTTTACCAGAGAGAATAATATTAAGAGACCTAGTTCAGTAGTGAAGAGATCGTCAGAATCACCTAATTCTACGGCTATGAATAAGCCTCCAGTGTCGGAGAATAAGGCGGCGCCACCAAAGAAGCTGGAAAGGAAGCAATCAGAAGACATAAATGAAAGTGCGGAGAATTTCATAAATAAGTTTAAGCAACAGCTGCTTCTACAGAGGCTTGAGTCCATTGAGAACTATGAAGAAATGCTTAAGAGAGGAACATAGCTTGCTCTGTTTCGTCTTCTTATTTCTCAAATTTTCGCGTGTGTTATGACTTGTTTCATTGTATTGCTATGTGGTTATGGATATCTCTGTCATGACGAAGTCTTAATTAATAAATAACTTGTAATATATGCAAATTCTTATTTTGAAATTTGCCTTCAATTGCCTTGCATTACTGCGTGTTTAATTTAATTTATATATTGCTTGCTAAACCATATTTACTTGCATGGGTACTAAAAGTGAAAGATCTTGCTAAAAGAGGTAGAATTTATATGCATACATATAGGACATATCTTTCTTGAAGATGAGCCCTATAGGCAAATTAGAGGAGAATAGGGTATCTTTACCTTGTCCTGTGCTTTTTGAAAACGTTTGGAAATCAGGGTATAAAAGAGGCTATTTTGTAACTGAGACAAACTTTTGGAGGTTGTACAGAAACTAGCTTCCAATTGGCGATTTGTGTGCAAATTCTCAAAAAGCTGCTGGGAAAGGTAAGAGTATGAAATCGCACCAGAAGATATTAAATTTGTACATTTGATGTGCTTATATGAAGAGCATCCATCCACATTTGGCTGCAATTTCAAAATTCAAATTTTACCAGTAACATTATTCTTCTAATTATTAAAAATATGTTTTACTAGCTAAACTTGATCAAAGAGCAAACTCATCAAATTCGTTATCTATCCTTCATTTGTGACTTAGAAAAAGCAAACGACGTTTCTCCGTTGTGCTCATGCTCCTCAACACCCCTTTATACTCGAGCATTTATCTTCTTGTTTCGTTATTACGTCAACACCAAAGAACCTTTTCAAATGATATGTATCTTCTATCTCCTATCTACTGCCTATGTATCTTTTATTTTTATGTTGCATATATTGTCCCGATCTCTTGGCACGTAAACTATATAAGAGCAATTACTTTCTCCAACGAAATACAAGACAGTGGCAATTTAATATGATATCAGAGCAGGTAGAGGTCCTGAGTTCGAGTTTTACTGTGACGCTTTATCAAAAAGAATCAAGTTTGCACGTGAGCGGCTTCTATTGAAGATATAACTAAATATATAAAAAATATTATCTTTTTAACCGTTTAAGCTTTTAGATGAGACTTACATTTTAAATTTACATAAGATAGAAGGTCTTGGATTTGGAATCCACTCTGCCCAGTCCAAGTTAAGCAAAGCTCATCCACATGTGAATTTTGATACCCAAATCGTACACATCCAACGTTATCATGTGATGCAAAAGTTGGCCGAATCAAGGAAATTGTATTTTCCACACTATGTACTGAATGTGAAGAGTCCGGAGCCAAAATGACTTATTTTTACAGCCATTAGACCAAAATAGGCTGCCTTTTTTTTTATACCACAATGGGTATTTCGTTGGTTATCCAACGAAATACCCACACAAGGCATTGTTCATAGCCGGATTTTTTTGTTGCATTTCGCTACACTTGTAGCGAAATGCAACATTTTTTTTTTTTTTTGCATTTCGTGAGTTAATCAACGAAATGCAACAATTTTTTTTTTTTTTTGCATTTGGTGAATTAATAAACGAAATGCAACATTTTTTTTTTTTTGCATTTCGTGAATAAAAAAATGAAATAAGAAATTATATATATATATATTTTGCATTTCATGTATTAAAAAACGAAATAGGATAAAAAAAAAATTAATTTCGTTCATATAAAAACGAAATTGGAAAATATATATATATATATATATATATATTTTATTTTTGCATTTCGTTGGTATATCTGCGAAATAATAAAAAAAAAAATTGTATTTCGTTTATTAAAAAACGAAATATGAAAATATTTTTTTTTGTATTTTTGTATTTCGTTTATATAAAAAAATAGGAAAATAATTTTATTTTCATTTCGTTTATATAAAAACGAAATAGGAATACATATATATATATATTATTTTATTTTTGCATTTCGTTGGTATATCTGCGAAATAGTAAAAAAAAAATTGTATTTCGTTTATTAAAAAACGAAATATGAAAATAATTTTTTTTGTATTTTTGTATTTCGTTTATATAAAAAAATAGGAAAATAATTTTATTTTCATTTCGTTTATATAAAAACGAAATAGGAATACATATATATATATATATATATATATATATATATATATATATATATATATATATATATATTTTTGTATTTCATTTATATAAAAACGAAATAGGAAAATAATTATTTTTTTTCGTTTATATACCAATGAAATAGGAATAAATACATATATATATATATATATATATATATATATATATATATATATATATATATATATATATATATATATATATATATTATTTCTTTTATTTTATTTGAAATATGATTTTTTTTAATTTCATTCATATCAAAACGAAATTGGAAAATATATATATATATATATATATATATATATATATATATATATATATATATATATATGCATTTCGTTGGTATATCAACGAAATAGTATATTTTTTCTTTTTTTCTTTTTTGTATTTCGTTTATTAGTCAACTTTATATGTCGAGAAAATTAGTCAGCTTTATTTTCAAAAATTGAAACCGCAGAAGTAAAATTGACATTCACAGCTACATTACCCCAAGATTTTTACGTTGAAATCTATTGCGTATCATCATCTTATAAGTAAATAAAACTAAAAATTTCACGCCAATTTGGGGGAAAATTGAAATTGAATGGGATAAAAGCTATTTTTTTAAAAATCGGCTCGGCCAAACTGCCCGCATGGATCTCAAAAAAATACGCAAGTTCAAAAAAAAAAAAACGCGTAAAACGGACGTCCGAGCGCAAAGTTATGACCATCTAAAGTTTGACGACTTTACAACTAGTTTTTCTCCCTATATTTTTTAGAATTATATTTATATTCAAAATAAAGTTATGTCTTGACTTTACAACTATTTGTTTTTTTGTTTATTAAAAAATGAAATAAGATTTTTTTTTTTATTTCGTTCATCTAAAAACGAAATATGAAAATAATTTTTTTTTGTATTTTGTTTATATAAAAAAATAGGAAAATAATTTTATATATAAAAACGAAATAGGAATACATATACCAATGAAATAGGATAAATATATATATATATATATATATATATATATATATATATATATTTTGTATTTCATTTATATAAAAACGAAATTGGAAAATATTATTTTTTTATATGAATATATATTTTGTTGGTATATAAACGAAAAAAAATAATTATTTTCCTATTTCGTTTTTATATAAATGAAATACAAATATATATATATATATATATGTATTCCTATTTCGTTTTTATATAAACGAAATGAAAATAAAATTATTTTCCTATTTTTTTATATAAACGAAATACAAAAATACAAAAAAATTATTTTCATATTTCGTTTTTTAATAAACGAAATACAATTTGTTTTTTACTATTTCGTAGATATACCAACGAAATGCAAAATATATATATATATATATATATATATATATATATATATATATATATATTCCAATTTCGTTTTTATATGAACGAAATTAATTTTGTTTTTATCCTATTTCGTTTTTTAATACACGAAATGCAAAAAAATAAATAAATAAAAAAATTGTTGCATTTCGTTTATTAATTCACGAAATGCAAAAAAAAAAAAAAAAAATTGTTGTATTTCGTTGATTAACTCACGAAATGCAAAAAAAAAAAAAAAAAAAAATATTTGTTGCATTTCGCTACAAGTGTAGCGAAATGCAACTAAAAAATCCGGCTATGAACAGTGTCTTGTGTGGGTATTTCGTTGGATAACCAACGAAATACCCATTGTGGTATAAAAAAAAAAGGCAGTCTATTTTGGTCTAATGACTGCAAAAATAAGCCATTTTGGCTCCGGACTCCGAATGTGAACTAGTAAAAATTATTTGAAGTCATGCATACAGAATTAGGAAAGGAGACCTACTGTGCTACGGTGGCATATTCTCTAAGAGCCTCAACATAAACATAATATCCTGATTGAAAAACTACACTTGTTTTTGTGGCTCTGGTTTATTGCCTGCATTATTAGGTAAACAAGCCGTGTTTAAATCTAGATAATCAGTGATTATTAGTTGATATTGATGATGACAGACATAGTGGTAAGAGGGACATGATGAACCTGCTTGGTTGGCTTTGTCTAATTAATCAAACTAGCAGCATGCAACATGAGATTGCCGTCCTTCCATATTTTAACTTTCGTTCCGGGATTCACTTACATGAGACAAAGCAATATTCTGCATGTTTTATTCTTGTTTTCCAAAAAGGGGGTGAAAATCATTTACCATCCCAACTTTATTTTAAAAGTTAAACTCCCCTCTCAATTTTGAACAATAGACATTTTTCCTCCTTTATCCTATTTGACTTTTAAAATGCCTATTTTACCCTTACATTATCAACCTTTGTATGTTTATTTTACTTTTTAAAATTCGTGATATTTTTTTTATTTTTTAATCTATGTAACAAATTTTATTCAAGGGATCGGTGGCCGGTAAGGCAGCATTTTCCTGATTCACGGTATTCTGCCGGTTGAGGCCTTCTCTTGAATCAACAGAATTCGGGTCGACTAGATCTGCAGGTAGGTTTCGTAACCCACTATTGTTCTCGTTTTCAGCCACAATTTCGTTGTTGTTGACATGACCGGACTGTCCGCTGCTTGCCATTTTGTCCGTTTTTTGTGGAAATTAGCAAATTCCTCAATCAACGGGTAAAAGAAGAAGCAAAGATTAAAAAACCACTATTATCCTAGCCCCACGATGGGCGCCAAACTGTTTACCCCTGATTTCGGTAACAATTAAATTTGTAAATGAGGTATAGGATATGTGGATGAATTTTAATCTATTTGGTTGATATGAAATGTCTACAGATTTGTTTGTTGCAATATATGTATAGATCAGTGTTTAAAAAGGCAGGGGCGTAAGGCGAGGTGTTTTACATATGCCTCGGCGGGGCGTAAGCCCCATGGGTATTTAATTTTTTGTATTTCATAAAATAATATAATTATAATAAATATTTTTAAATAGGTAAAATTACATAAAAAAATAAAAGAAAAGTGTGTGTGTATATATATATATATATATATATATAACCTTACAAGTATAAACAATACAATGAAATAAAAGCTATTATGAAATGCAAATCAATTCTAACATCTTAACTTTCAAACAATGAAAAATCACAATTTGTTAAAACAATATTACTATCATTCTATTCATTGTATCTCCCTATAAACAACTTTATCAGTATTATAATTGAAACGTAACTCCTTCATGAATCAAAATAAAATTACTTTCAAATAGAGAAATAATAAAATATGATAATTTTGATACATAGGACAAAAGACCAACGACAAGTGAAAATTCACAATTCGGTTATGTATTCTTAAAAGAAATATTAAGTGATATTCACCCTCACGATGTTCTCATATAGTAAATATGCAATACTACGACTTGTTATTTGAGTTAACCCAATCTTCTTATTTCGGTAAATGAAAAATTATTAAGTATCAATCATTTGTTAAAGAATTATGAGGGTCAACGGTTTTAATTAAGGAATTTAACATATAATTGTGTAAGAACTGTTAGGCGAGCCCCGAGCGTTGGGCGTTAGGCGTGTTTAGGGCGTACAATCGAGCGCTTAGGGCGTAAGCCTCGCAGGAATTAAGCTCCGTACGTGAGCCCTGGGGCATTTTGCTAGTGCCCCGCCCCGGGGCGAGCTCCGAGACGAGTACCAGAACTGCCTTTTAAAACACTGGTATAGATGTGTGTTATTGCTGTGAGAACGTGAATTACGTTTGGTGATTTATACCAAATATATATATATATATATATATATATATATATATATATATATATATATATATATATACTAGGTAATGTGTTATATTGGATGAATAAGTAAAGCTAAAGAACACCACAAATCCGGACCAATAACAGAGAGAGAGAGAGCGCTTCAATATATTTCACTACTACAAATGTTTGAGATCTAAAAAAGCTAACCCCAAAAGGGGGAGAATGTCCTCTATTTATAGGTATGCCTCATGGACCTTTAATGCAACACAAAAGCCCTTATGAATAAAGAAACCCTAAAAAAGATAAGGTAGGACTGTACGGTCTGATACCTGTACGGTCGTCAGTACAAAATGACAGAACGGTTTCCTGACGCGTGCAACACCGCAACCGGTTAACCGGACCAACGGACACATTGATCTCGGATCGGCGTACCCGGACCAACGGACACGCTTTTCTTGTCTCGGGTCAATTGCATCCGGTACGATACCCCGATGTGAAGAAAAGACCGAACATGCTCGTGCTCATTTGGTCATACCCTCGGCTCCGGATTCACTGGTCACACATTGACCCTGTTTTTACCGTATACAGCATATTCTAAGAGCCACCACATAAACATAATATCCTGATTGAAATACGACACCTTTTTCTTGTGGCTCTGGTTTATTGCCTGCATTATTAGGTAGCACAAGAGCCGTGTTTAATTCTAAATAATCAGTGGTTAGGCGCTATTAATGATTTGTCCTTTTCAGGTGATCAGGACAGACAGAGTGATAAGAGAGACATGATCAACCTGCTTTGTTTGGACTTATCTGAGTAATCAAATTAATTAGCAGTATGCAATATGCCGTCCGTCCATATTTTAACTACGTCCCAGGATCACTTTGAACAAGACAGGCAGTATTTCTACGTGTTTTTTCTTCTTTTCCAAAAGTCTGATTCGGAAGTGGTGCATGTATGATGTAATCCTATGAACGTATTTCTTTAAAATCATTTTATTTGCTCAAACCTCTTTTGTCCCTGTTTATGTTTTGTCCTTGTCGTACCTTTCTTGACAGCAAGGATTCAGTTACATACAAGTTAGCAATAATATTCATTCTGTTTCATTCTATGACTTTCCACTCTTTCAATAACATTTTTTCTTTTTAGTCTTTATGTATTTAGATTCTATTAACTTCAAATTTATTTTATTATTTTTAGTGACATTACTACTATATATAAGGGAAAACTTAGGGACTTTTGTAGTCCTCACAAGAATTTTCAAATTTTTAAATTTTTTTTAATTAATTACTTTTAGGTCCTAATCTTATTTATTTAAGTCAATTTTTTGTTTTTGTTTTTAAGGTCTACTTTTCAAAAACTATCGAACCTCCTACCTCATTTTTCATGTTCTTTGTTTTTCTATTTGGTGCTCGATATCCGCATTTGAGCCCAATTAATCTAGATAATTCGCATTGTCTAGCGCCCATTTGGGGGAAGCGCTCCCTCCAAAGATTTTTTCCATATCCATGTTCGAACCCCTGATCCCTAATTAAGGGAGAAGCAGCTCCATTAGTTGTACAAGTTAAATTATGTATTTGTCTTAAAAGTTCATTAACTATGTATAGATTATTTATTTAGAGCTAAATAACTTTAGAAAATTAGGATACATAACTTATAAATGTCAAATTCTGGCTCCGCATTTGATTTGAAGTAAATAATTTCATCAAAATGGAAGTTAAAATATTAAAGGAGTGCAATTAAAGTTTTGCTTTCATATATTGAAAATATATTTATATGAAATTTAATTATTACTAACGTAATTATCCACTTGTGGGACTACAATAGGTATATGATTGTTGTTGTTGTACACTTATACCAACACAAATTATATTTCTTTAATTAAAATATCTATTTTTATATCTTGAGCCCGGGCTTCACGTAACTAGTGTCTCATAATACAGAAATGTTATAACATATCTAATATTTGACGTCTCACATTATAAGTTCCAGGGAGATGTGCGGACGTGAACCTTTTTTCTCCCTTTCACAACAAAAAATATCTCCGTGACTTTAAAAATAAAATAAGTCTACCTATTTCTTTTTAACGATAAACCCCACCCACCATAAAAGAAAATTACCCCGCGGATTTAAAAAAATAAGTCTATTAAGAAAACGAATATACTCATTTTTCTAAAACCACATAACATTTTTAAATAAAAAAACGAGCTAAATGATTTTCTAAAAAATTGTGTCAGCAAAAAGGTATATTTGTGCTTTTGGTTAAGAGCAGAGGTATATATGCACTATTTTTTAACAAGGAGTATATCTGCTCTAATCACAAAGTTGAGGCATATATTTGCACTGTTTCCCCTTTTTTTAAAACGTCACCTGGTTATATATTGGAGTGATTTTCCTAAATTTTTAAAAATAAATTTCAAGTTTATAAAAGTTAATTTGACCAGCTTTCAGGTAAAAAAAAATTCACTAACAAAACTTTAATTTTTTGTTCAAGTCAATTACATCTTCAAACACAATTTCACTTTCGGAATCCATTTTTTACTGACTTCTAAAATTTTTACTTTTTCAACCACCTATGAAAGGCCCGTTTGGTTATGATACCAAATTATGATTTGAAGTTGAAATTTTATCCGGACATGCAATTTGAATTTCAAAAGTTGTATTTTTTTTCCTCATAAACATGAAAATTTCATAATTTGTGAAAACTATTAAAATTTTCCCAACTTTTATTACAATCTTACTGAGTGAGCACACCATAATTCATAAATAAAGTATCGGAATATCCTCACACATTAATAAGTAACATATCTCTATGTTTCTTTTATAAATTTGTGATGATTACATAATTTCAAATACACATAACGTTACAAAGATTGAATGGTCCAATAAAAACAACAGTAGTAGCTAACTATTCTTTAATATAATCCTCTAACATGGTACAGACAATCTCTTCACGTTGAAGATGATTCTTTTTTGCAAAACTTAAACTTAAATGATGGATCTTTGTTTGCAAGATATAAACTTATGAGTTAAGTTTTACATTGAAAAAAAATGAAATCACAACTTGAATTTTGAAATACCTTTTTGAAAAATTTAGAATTTAAGATCATGAGAAAATTGAAATTGAAGTTTATCCGCATCGCTAATTTCAAATCAAAACTTCAAATTTAAGTCTCAAATTAAATGGCCAAACCCCTAAAAAATAAAGAGACAATTTATTAGCATAAAATAAAGCCTTATAGATTTTTTTCACTTTTATATATATAGACATCTTCTGAAGATTCCAAATGTGATTTGGGATCTTCCCACATGGGTCCTCCATCTTGGTTACATTCAAGACATTGCATCTCAGAAGAAAACAGAACCAGTTAAGGAATCACTGAGACCAGCTCATACACAACTCCAAATCTGGCCAATTATGTCTTATTACTGACAACCATACCCAAACACATAGAATACTCACATCGCTAAAAACAAATAGTACTAGTAACTAACATCTCTCAGGTAATTACTCAGTCTTGAATCTTGATCCTGAACACGAAGAAGATCCAAAATATGGGACACTGAAACATATGCATCCTCTTCTTTAAGGCTTGACCACTGGAACTTTTGCTATGGATTGCTGCTGTGCTTGTTGAGGTTGAAGCAACTGAAGATTTGCCCTTGAACAAGAACGAGCCATTTCGCCAGCCAAGGGAATCACTGGCAAGTTGTCGCAGTTGCAAATCTCAACCATGAAGCCATCTGGATCATGGAAAAATAACTGATCAACGTATATACCTCCTTCTTCCACCAGATGCCTCACGTATTTTATTCCCATTTCTGTCAGCTTCTTCTCCACTGCATCTATGCTCTCACACTGCTCATCCAACAAAAGTTTAATTAAAACTAAATTTCCATACATGAAGATACTCTATACAAAATCACTATTCATACACATCAACTGCTAGTTAATAGAGGTAGATTCAGAATTTAGAGCTATTAATGAACTCAGGCCGGAGTCATAAGCCTGTCTATGGTTCAGCAGTAGCTTTGACTTAGACTTTTTATTTGCATTTAAAAATCTATTTAATAAGAATAAATTAAAATTTTACCTAATAGGAATAAATAATTTATTCGAAAACCAATAAGCTGTGAACTCAAAATCTTTGTTCCACCTTTAAGTGAACTCGTTATACTTTTCAAATCACAAATTATGAATCCTGATTATTTTACTAAATTTTGTATATATATATAATATGTTTCGTGTCAAAAGTACTGAATTTAGTTAAACACGTAGCACTTTAACTTATACACGCCTCTCTTAGAGAAGAGAAAAAATTACCTGGAAAGAGATATGGTTATCTTTGGGATTGATTTCAGTTTTCATTGGCATTTTCTCAGGATCTTCCGATTGAAGTAAATGAATCCCAATTCCGTAACTAAACAGCCTGCCATACAAGAAACAACAAGATATACACGGAATCTCAGTACACAAAACGACAAACAATCGGTAAACTAAAGATTCAAAAAGAATCATAATTAATCTAATCATAAAAAGTCGAAAAGGGATTGCGGAAGTAGCATCAAATTACCAAGCGCCATTAAAATTGAATGATCCAGGCCTCCTAACAGGCACAAAACCAAGAACATTCTTGTAGAATTCAATGGATTTTTCAACTGATCTGCAAACTAGGGAGATGTGATTCAGGGATGTCAAGGCCAATGGATTTCCAGTGTTCCCCTTCATATTTTTTAAACCTTTTTTTGTTCTCAAACAAGATTATAAATTCAATTAAGAAATTAGAACAAAAGATTGAATTAACAACGAACAAATCAAAGAACTAGCAAATAGATAAGATCGAAATGAGATCAGAGAGGGATATGAATGGATGTTAAAAGAAAGATTAGGAAAAAGCCTCGATAGGTTTGGTCACGGGAATTTGTAAAGGAAACGAATCATCAAAGACCATGTGATAAAAAAAGATGAATTAAGTGGCTCATTTATAGAAACCCTGGCTCTGTTTTGTTTGACAGCTGTGATATATCTGGCCCACTTTATAATATGGATGTGATTGACACGTAGGTCCACGTTGCTGACTTGGATTACTCTATGAATCTACCATTTATTTGGCTCGCACACGTAAGCAGCTTCCTTCTCTTGCTCCATCTTTTTGCTTATCTATCCCCGCAAATAGGGTACTCCGTCAGTGTCCCCTTTTTCATATTGCTTAAGAAAATAATAATTTTTAGATAAAAAGAGGTAATTTGACTAAAATTTTCATAATTAAATAGATATTGACTATTGAAATTTGATCAATTTATACTTAACAAGGGTAAATCTGAATAGATAAGATTAATTTTTTCTTGATTTGATAAGTGAACACTCTTTTTAAACAAAAAAATAACGACTAAGTATACACACTTTTTGAACCAGAGGGAGTATTCTTCTGAATATTCATATATTTGACCTGGCAATTCTCATCATTTTCATCTTTGAAAAGAAGTTTTTCTTTGGAAAATAAGAAGTCTAAATATTCATCTAGTGCCTATTCGATTGGCGATAAATATCGAATAGATTTTAGATTTGGATATAAGACAGAACGAAGAAATTGAGGTAGAATTTCATATAGTTTGCTAGATTTTTTTCTTCAAATATAGTTAACAAAGAGTGAAAATAGATCCAATTAGATTAACAATTGCATCTTGAATCGCAACCTCGTGATAATTAAACTACCTCGTGAATACATTTTGTGCAGGACCTAATTGACACGAAAAAATGCAATTGGATACCTACCAATTTGGCCATCTTGTAGTGGCCTAAGTCCCCTCGAAACCGTCTCCGGAGTCGGAATTAGAATTTCGCCTATTGGTTTGACAAAACTCGGTAATTTTAGTTTAATATTTTTTTTTCAAAATTCACTTAATATATACAAAAATTTATCAAGAATCCTCTAAGCTGCGTTTTCTAATTCATTACCCATAAATTAAAAATCCTAAACTCAAACCTTTTGACTGTCTCCTGTGTGCTATAGGTGAAGAATCTAGAACCTCCTTCCATATCTACCTATCCACGTGTTTGCTTAGAAGTATCTTGTTAACTTTTTAATTTATCTTGAATTAAGTAGTAGATTCGATGACCTTATAACACGTAACGAACTCTTACTTTACATATATCAAAGCCCCCGAAAGTGCTTGCGGTGGACTATATTGGCCGAAATAAATTTTTTGATTCGTGGATTTATCGTATCAAGCTTATGAAAAGAATTAAATTTTTGCTAGCAGTTATTTATGATAAAAAAATATTGAAATTATAAAATTTTATTTATCTTATTTAGTCTATTTTGAAAAAAAATCTATATTAAATATATTTTTCTTAACAAGATGCTGAATGATTCTTATGTTTTCGTATCGACAACTCAATTTAATTAAAACATTGACGAGTATTTGGTTGATAATTGGAAGCTCAAACAAAAGTGTACACACTGGATCACATGCATGCATCTCTCAATTGGATCCTGGTTCTCCAACCTTTTATGATACAACTGTTTTTATTCAATTCACAGATAAAGTAAAGACAGTAGGAGTACTGGAGTAACATGAGAGTATCAGAATAGTTTGATGTCAACGTCGTGGAAACATAGTTGCCCGTGCCACTAATTAAAAAAGCTCACCAAACAAATGTACATACTATAGACTTAGCATATTTCTGACTAAGATTGGATGGTTTAAAATAGACAATAGATTAAGATAGTTATAGCGCACTCACCGACAAATAGTGAGCTTTCTTGTCTATCTGGTTAACTCATTCTTTTAAAATCTATTTACAGATGTGGAACTAATGGGTAACAATTTAAAAATAAGCCGTTCTTTTCTTGATTATTTATTCATAAGGTGAATAATTTCGAAATTAAATTTGGAAAAAGGTACTATACTAATTCTTTTAACTCAGTGGTCGAGTAACGCATTGTGAGGCATAATTTTTTATTTCACGGCTATAATACATTTATATTCATACTCTATTGCATACGTATTTGTTTAGGTTGTCTTTCGCTTCCTCTTTTGCGTTAAAAATTTACTGTACTTCATTACTCTGAAAGCGGAAACGCACTATATGTGCTTTCTAAAGAAAATACTTTCCATTTGCTTTCTCACGTTTTATCCTTGTCGATTTTGCACTATGTTGATTTTACTGAACATCCGCATGAAATTATTGAAACCTGAAAGTGACACAAATCGCTCAGTTGGTGTATCACAACACAAGTTATAATGCAGTCCAGCTAGCTCTCCATTTCCATTTCCATTCCCCTTTCCTTTCTATGTTTGTATACATAACTGATATTTTCTACTCATTTCATACAGCAAATCATTACTACTTGAAACTAATCTTTTTCCGTATCGATGCATTTAGGATATCAAATGGACGGGTTGGGCTTAAATTTGCTCAATCAAAATGAGCTGAGGTGATAAATGGGTTGGGCTAACATTGACCAAAAAATTAATGAGTTTGGTTGAAATGGGCTAAAAATGGGTTGGGTCATGACCCACCCAACTTGACCCAGTTTTTTTGATGGGTCTATTTTCTAGAAAAACATATTATTTTTCTAGAAATACATTTTTCGCCAAAAATATTTCCGCCGATTTTTCGAAAATATTTTTGAGGAAAAAAATTTCCGTGGTAAATATGTTCGAGCAAAACTTTTTTCGTGAAAAATATTTCCCTTCATATCAAACACACTACAAACTTATAAGATACATGATACAAGAAAAGTGGATATATATATATATATATATATATATATATATATATATATATATATATATAAAACTAAAGTAAACTCAAGCAATAAACTCAAAATTAAATAAATCTTAAAAACGGGCTAGAGTTGGACTAATATTGGGCTAAGTTGGAGATCACTTTAAAATGAGTTATGTTGGGTTGGGCTAAAATCAGCTCAACGTGAAATTATCTTGAGCCCAACCCATAAAACTTTGGGCGGATTGAGCGAGCAATCACCTTTTGGGCTAAATTTGACCCCGTAGATGCATTTGTCACTGGGTATTACGTGACACTGACATAGTAAACTTTTTTTAAATAACATTATCAAAACTGTTATGGCCGACTAGCTATTAGCAGTTTATCATGCAAAGAACTAGAACCAAGGCTACGGATGCTAAGTAAATTACATAGCCGCTGATGAAGAATTACAAATAAAATGTTGTACTATAAAGAATCACCCAAGAAATAGTATTTTCTGAATGTTTACTCTTTTGCAATGATGAATGAATGACATATACAAAATCCTTGAGACTAATAAACCATCAAACCAGTTCTCTCTTTGGAGCAAATATATGGTCGTGACCTCAAAGGTACATGTATTTAGCTGGACGTGCAAGATATGATATGATCCAGTATTTGTTTTAAAAAAAAAAAAAAAAAAAAAAGAAGTTGTCAAGATCATAGCTACCTGCCCAGCAAGCATCTTACTTCGCTTGAAAAACAACTTCAATTTAGCCATGAATTGGTCAGCTGGAGAAAATGCATTATGCATGCCAAAGAACATAACAGAATATGCGTATTGTAGATGATCAGTAGATCTATACACCTTAAGTTTACTAAACAGAAGCTTCCGATGCCAGGCTTTGACACTTACGTGGCCAAAGATAAATAGTGAAATTACAAGCATCTAATGAGAAGCTTTGCTTCGCTTTGGTTAAGGTTAACTAATATATCGGACCATACTTTGGAGGAATCGGTAACCAGCACAGAGTTGATCTGGTCTTGATTTCCATATGATGTTGAAGATATTTGGAGTAGAACCTGAAAGGAATATTCTATAGCGAGTTTAAAATTTAAATTTTATGAATTCAAGCTCGGGATTCTATACAATTCATTTAATTTACAGGTAAAATCAATTTCTTGTCCTTGATGAATTTTTTAACACATATATAAGCTCGTGCCAATGCTAGTGAATTCAAATGAATTAATCTAAACTTGCACTAACACCAATCCCTGGGAATGTCATTGTGATATCCAGTGGCGGATCCAGGATTTTCTTTCAGGAGGTTCGGAAAATAAAATGTAAACGTGCGAACAAGCCCAAAAAGACACAATTCCAGAGAATGTAATAATACATAGGTACAAAGAGTTAGTTCCATTACAAAGGATTTAAAAGTAACAGGAATAGAAATGTAGTGACTACAATAGCACAAAAAGTTAGCCCTTTACAATGTATCAATCTAGAATAAGGGTGCTAAGTACAAACTACAAAAAAGGATCTCTACTAATACTTCTTGAATACATTATAGCACTACTCGACGAGGTTTCATTGCTTGAAAAGTCAAAATAATATCATCATTTGAAACATCATTAAACATATCTTTTTCCACAAAAGGAACCATGCAACCGCTCAAGAATTCATCATTCATTCGACTCCGCAACTCATTCTTAATAAACTTCATTGCCGAAAAAGCTCTTTCAACGGATGCCGTGGCAACTGGGAGAAGCAAAGAAAATTTCACTAAACGAAATACAAGAGGATAACATGAATGCTTTTTTGTCTGAACCAGTCTTTTTGAAAGATCACAAAGCCCATTTAAATCGGAGAACCTTTTATCAATATCACGAACATCAATAATGTAATTCGCAAGCTGATTCTCAAGAGAACACATACTAAATTCATCAAAGTCATCAGGATATAATTTAGCCATTCTCATTATTTTCTGAATGTCAAAACTTGAAAATGAGTCTATCGGATTCAAACAAGCAACTCCATAAAGCAACTCAGTTGTCTCCTCATCAAAACGATCATTAAGTTCTTGCAGTTGCCAATCAATTATTTTACAAAATACATCTAACATGATAATGATGCAAGAAAGTATAATCAGCAGGTTTACGCCGAAATCTCCCCGAGTTAACATACGACTCATCAAAATTAGGTACCACAATATTATACTTGACACAAAACGTAGATACCTCAACAACAAACAAATCCCATCTTTTATCTTCCCTTAGCTCTTGCAACCTTATCCTTGCCACATTAACAAGTCGCATGGCATTCGCAATATCTTGCTCTTTTTTTTGTAAGCATGTACTAAGGTCATTTGTAATTCCTAAAATTTCTTTCATCAAATGTAACATGAATGCAACCTCGTACGTTTGAGCAGCTCTGATATATCCTGTCGCCCTGGCACTTTCATCCAAACTATGTGCAGTTTCAACAATAGTATCAAGTACATCCATTATTGTACCAAATTGAAGAATAAAACAATTAAAAGATTTGAAGTGAGATCCCCAACGAGTATCACAAGCTCTAGAAATACCAAGTTCTTGATGCAAACCCCTACCAGTTTTAAGCTCGCCCTTTTCTAAAGCCTCTTGAATTCTTTTCCTTTGAGATTCTCGATATTCATCCATACGTTTATAAGAAGCCGCCAACACATTCAAAATATCCGAAACCAAATGTACAAGTTCTCCCACTTGAAGACATTTTTTTGAAACACCAACAAGAGTTAATTGAAGTTGATGAGCAAAACAATGAATGGAATGAGCCGATCTACTTTCTTTCTTAATCAACATTTTAAGGCCATTGATATCACCTTGCATATTACTTGCTCCATCATAGCATTGTCCACGCACACAAGATAGACTCAAGGAATGTTGAGAAAGTAAATTGACAATTGCACCTTTTAAAGCTAAGGCACTAGTATTTTTAACATGAACAATGTCAAGAAGTCGCTCCATCACAAATCCCCTTCTATCAACATATCGTAAAACAACCGCCATTTGATCCTTGCGTGATACACCAAAAGATTCATCAACCAATAAGGAAAAATAGTCACCATTTAATTCCTTTATGATACCCTTAATTGTTTCAATCTTGCAAGCAAGCACAATTTCTTTTTGAATCATTGGACAAGTCATTTGATCATTTTGAGGAGCCTTTTCCAATACAAAGCTACGAATTTTATCACACTCTTGAGCATAAAATGAAAGAATTTCAAGAAAATTACCTCTGTTAAGCGATGCTTTAGATTCATCATGACCCCGAAATGCCAATCCTTGTTTCACAAGAAGTCTCACTACACGAATTGAAGCTGCTAAGCGAATCTCATATCCATGCTTATCTTGATTAAGTTGCTTATCAAATTCAGCATGAATAGATTGTTGTTGCCGTATTAGATCTTCACATTTTCTTTTTGATTGACTATGGATGCTATTCGGCCCACCAATATGTTTTGCCAAACTATCCTTTTTGTTCCAATTCCTAAACCCCAAACCAGACTATACATTACCTCCACCTTGACGATTGCTATTGGCCTTAAATAAATAACAATACAAACAATAGGCCGCATCTTTACTTAGACTATATTCTAACCAATCAGGAAATTCAACATACCAATCACGATTGAAACGACGCATATCTCCAGAAATCAACGTTTGAGGAAAAACTTTCAATTGAGGTTGACAAGGACGTTTTTGAAGATAATCTCTTCTAATAGCATCACGATGATTTGGATGAAAATCCAAGATTTGAGTTCTTTCACCTGGATCAGCCTCTAAAGAACTTAAATCGAACTCATGAGAAAATTGCAATGGTGCTACTAAATGATTCACGTTTTCTTCCCGATTTGGTTGACTATGATAGCCCGAACTTGAATTTGATACCTTGGTGAAATACTTCTTCATTGACTCTTGAATCTGTATAAGATAGTTGATTCATTACATAAATATCTTAATGCAAATCCAACATTAGACACTTAACATTTAACAACTGTGAGTCTAAAGAATAATCTCACCATGAATTCATTGCATTATTATGAGATCTTGGACATAATGATGAATAACTAATAATGAGCCTGATTTGCCCATTAATTCAAAGGATCATACCTAATTTAAGCATAAGGTTGTCTTTTTTCAACTGACCATGTCTGACATATGATTCTTAATAAACTCTTAATGCCACTTTTAAGTTTGCTTTACAGAATAATCTTATTATACTATCAAAAGTTTAAATCTTGTCTGTGGACCATATTAGAAAAAGGACTGTTGACACCCAATTTTGTCCCTCCTTTATTTGATTTTATCGGGTTTCTAAATTTACTGACGAGCTAAATACTTTATTTTCAAAATATTTTATTGCTACTACTATTAATATCATTACTTATACTTTTCGACGTTATGAGCGTTACTTTATCATAAATTTTGAACAGTTAGTCATCGTTTTCGTTTCGGGTTCGGATTCGTTAAATTAATTACAAGACAATACTTTGTAAAATCCTTACTTTCCATATACTAATTACTATTTATCTTCACATAATAAATATTGTACTGGTTACTAAATTAGAAGCCCGAAAATAATTAAAATAGCGGAGGAAGGACCAATATTTTTCAGCCAAATTATCAGCCCATACTCTAATTAATTCAACCAACCCACATTATTCCCTACCCAAAAAAATTCAGCCCACATTATTTCCCTACCCAGCCCATTACCTAATTATACCCGGTCCAACCCAAAAAACTACCCGACCCGGTCCAATTCCCCCCTAAAACCTAATTCCCTCATCTTTCTCTGTCTTTTCCTTTTTCTTTCTTTTCCGCCTCATCTCTCCCTTTCCCCTTTTCTCTCCCACTTCTCCGCCTCCCTCATCTCTCTCTCTCTTCTCCTTCCTCCCCACACCGCTACCCCACTCCACGCTCCTCCGCTACCCCACTCTCTACTCATCGCCGCACCCCGCTCCTCCTCTACCCTACCTCTCTTTCTTTTCTCCTTTTTATCATCATTGCCGCTACCCCACTCTCCACTCACCGCCACTCCCCTACGCTCCTCTTCCTCCGCTCCACTACGCTCCTCCATTTTTTCCATAAAAAGGGGAATCGAGAACAGAGTTAGGGGGGATTTTTGGGGTATCTTGAAGGATTTTTGATTTTTAGGAATTGATTCAGTGTTTAGGGACACACACCATTTTCCAACCATAGTTTTCACTTTTCCGGTGAACTTTAGCCGGATATTACTCTAAAATCACCATATTTTTATACAATCAAATTTTGGGTTTTAATCGAAGCATCGTTTGTTCGTCGTCTTCGAGTAGATTCGAGACCCCATCGCCCATTCACTGCACCAACAAAAGGTCAGTGCTATCTTCTTTTTCTCTTGCCATTTTGTTCAGATCTTAAGGTGTGTTAATGGTTCTGTGTTAGTCCAAGTATTGTTTTTATATATATGTGTTGTGTATGTAGTCTAAATATTAGTGTATGTGTTAGAATGGCTGGTTTCCTGTTGTTAAGTCTACTAGGCACAATTTGGTGTAGTTAGTCCCCTGTTTGGTTCAGTTTCGTTTTCGGGTGGTTACCCTCTTGTTTTGATTCTGTGTGCAACCGTATACATGATTTTCTTTAGTTTCAATACCTCAGCATGATTTCCCCTTTGATTGTTTCTATTTGGTATGACTGACTTCAGAGGAGTGTTAAAGGTGGGTAAGCTCGAGGCATTCAGTTTCATACCCGTTTAGACGTGCATTAATTGGTATATTTAGTATATAAGGGGGTTGAAAAGGTTTCAAATCAGTCGCATGAAGTTCTTATATGTAAAAAAAAAAATGAATTCGAGATAGCAGTTAAAAACTCTAGTATGATTATTCAAGCTTATGTGCACCCAATTTGATGTAGAGATTGCATTGAGTTGTTTTACATTAAGATAATACGCCTTAGTCTCTTAACAAAAACATTCCATATATATTCTCTTATATTGATCGGGAGTTAAGCATGAAACTGCCTCTCTACATCATATCTGTTCACTTGCATGATTTCTTTGTGGTTTATGATGTATCAATAAAAGTTCAGGGTCTGTTTGTTCCCTAAGTGTCGTTTGAATTGCTTTATACTTGTTTTGACTCTTCAGTAACTTACTTGAGACTAAACATCTGAGTCTTGTGCCAAATACTTGCCTTGCTTTAAGTCAGGCAATCGTAGTCTAGTTTGACGTTCCTTATCCTTGTCTGATTATTCAAAACTTGTGGAAGAGTTTTTCTCATTTTTGCTTTACAAAGTCTAAATCGCTGAGTCCTGTATAAACCTTTGGTGTCGTTCAGTTATTAATTTTTCTAGTGGAAGGTCTGTCAGGCAAATGAGCTTAATACATAATCACATACGACCTCTACTGACTAGTTTTAAATACTTGCAAGACTGTTGAGAAAGCCATTTTAATACAATGGTTTGTTGTTACTGTTAAGAGTCATGTTTTCCCAGGTTGTTACTGTAATGATCTTGTTTGAAGGATAATACTTGGTTTATTGCAGAAAGCAAGAAAGTCTTGAGGTTTATGAGTCATTTGTTTAATTAGAAAAGTTTCATCTAGTAATAACTAGGAATTGGAACTGTTGCTATTCTGTTCTTCTTTTTCTTCTCGCTCTCCTCTTCCATGTGAGATCTGGGTTATGCATTAATTAAATGTGTGAATGAACCAAGTGTTGCCACAAAGGTCCTATTTTCTTATTTATTATCTGACACTCTCAGTTGAGTTTAAATGAGATACAAGCTGATCTGACCCTGACCCTGGGATGTTCCATCTTTGGTGATTTTGTTCGAAAATCATGAAGCTGGCACCTTTAATTTGGTGTTGGTTCTGGTATTATTAAAAATCAGAATGGATTCAAAAGCGTCTAAGCATTTAAAAGCCCAGTTTAACAATTTTAAATCTATCCAAGTGACCTGCTGAGTTTTGTGAGGATGTTTGAAACTTCTTTTGTTGGTGAAACATACTAGCTGAGTACTACTTGATCATTTTTAATAAATTGAATCTGTTTGCGTTCACCCGGGGGAATTCTGTAAATTGGATGCATGTATACTATTGTAGAATACTTGTTTGGATCTATATGAAGGGAGGGATTACTGTAGTCTACTGGTAAGCCTAACGAAATGTCACAGTCCTGCTTATGCGAGCGAATGCCGACTGTTTTATGCCCAGATTTGTTTATAGCTACTAGTTGGAATGCTGCCTGCTGGTTTTGTTCTATAAAAGAATAGAAACTACATCAGATAGACTGGCCATGCCTGTGGTTGAAATGGTCCCCCATGCTTGGTGCATGTTGTTGTCCTTTAAAACACTGGCTGCACTGGGAGTTATGCAACTTCTGAGGTGATCACAAGTAAAATAGCAAAAACAATGCATAGAGGCATAAAGTTCTTGGGTTGCTAAAATTGATGGTTACATTAACTAAGTACCAGACTAGTAATTACTAAGTTGGCAGATTGATAGATTATTTATACTCGACTTTTCCATAAAGCATCTACAAAAGGATTTCTCCTAAATAACAGTACATGGTCGCATTTCCTTTAGCTAGGGCAAAGTATATTACATATGACTGAGAATTGGCTGTGAATTGAACACATCATGCCTTGTGCATTTAATATCTTGATATCTTTCTGGAAGATATACACTAACCTAGCTAGTGTCTTGACATAAGCTGTCTCCAAAATGTTATAAAGTGTTGAGTTACTAGCTCAGAAACTAACGCTCCCTCAGTTCCGTTGACACTATCTTTCTTTTTTTTTTATCAGTCTCAATAAATTAAAAATAACATCTTCTTATATCTACTATAGAACAATTTAACTTTAACTTATAGCTTTATCCTTAAAAGAACAAACAGATTGTGATTGCTTCTATGTTCCCTATGAATTTGTATACATGGAATATACTAGTTATACATAGCACGTATATGAGTTAATGTGAGTTGTTAATCTGTCCTTCTCTTGAGTTTACATTATGTATGTTTAGCTTTATTCATCAATCATATACTAATCTTTTTCTTTCGTTTTATGCATAACATCTCGTGCGCGAGTTCAAGCGACTTGTCGTCTCCTTCCGCACTTGGCGTTGGGCTAAAGCCCAACACAACTCCTCTCGAATCAGCCCCCATATAGTAGCGGCCAATCCGCAGCCAAACAAGGAAATAAAATTTGGGCCTAAGCCCAATAAATGTGAACAGCAACAGTGACGCAGCAGCAGTCCCTGGAAATGGGCTGAACCCATTTAACCTATTTGCTCCTCCACTTTATTTTTTGTGCATTTAATTGGTAATTGTATGACTGATACTTGTTTATTTGCTTAGAGTAAGTAAACCTTAGCAGAATTAGTAGTTTAGTATGGGTAGTTAATTCCACAAATCACATTCACTTCTATTTTTAAAATTATTTACAGTATCTATAATATATATATTATGCTTACTGTCTTAGAAGTTTAAAACGTCACAAATCTTACACTAACGTTAGCTTATTCTAAGAAATAAAAAGCAAATTAGTTTCAACGGATAACTTTTTTTTCACTTTAGTTTTTGTTCAACACTTGAAATACATATTTGTTTGAAACAACTTTAGCATAACATATATACTAGTCTTTATATGAAACCTTTAAAATTTATTTAACATTAATCTTACAATAATCCTTTTAATTTGTGAGTCGGCATAATTCACTTTTTTCCAAATACAATATAAACATCACATGTTTCGCTTCTGTTAGTTTACTTTAACTAAACTCTTTTATGCAATTACTACTTTTTACCAATTTTACTTTAAACAATTTTATCAAAAAAAAAAAAAACATTTTCTTTCTATAATATTATATTTACACTTAGCCTAATTAAATTTTAGTTCGGTCGGTTAACCATTGTTAATGGGTCTTAAAGGATGCCTAATACCTTCCCTTTAGACTAACTGAACCCTTACCTAGAATCTTAAGTTTCGCAGACCTTAAACAGAGTTCACTTTAGAAAATAACTTTAATAAACTTTAGGTGTCCTAATTCACCATAAAATAATTAGGTGGCGACTCCTTAAAACAAACAAAAAACAGGAATCTCCAATACGTCATACTTCTAACTTTAACTCTACGAGGTTAAAATGGGGTGTGACAAGGACACCAATACGCAAAATCAATATAACATTAACATGATTCAGTTATCAATATTCACAATGATTTAAAATCTTGCAAGAATATGTTGCTAAGTTGCTTACCAGTTGTTCAGTCACCAAAGAAAGCTACTGTAGACTGTAGTCGGAAACAAATTCCGGCTGGCCGGCGGTGATCCGATGGCTGGGGCGGTGATTTGTAGATTGTGAGTTGTTATTCCCAAGTTTTGGTGGAACCGTGGAAACAAGATTTTATTTTGGGAACTGATTTTGACTTTTGGAGTTTTGGGATTAAAAATCCCTATTCCACCACGTTTAAGAAAAAGAAAAAAAAAATAAGAGCACCAAAACGGTGCAGTTTCTTTTTCAGAAGTTAAATGGAAAAAATAATAAGAGCCTAAACTTTAAAAATATGTTGTCCCTCAGGTTTGAACCCGGGACTCAGAGGTATTTTTGAACACCCTAAAACCACTGAGCTATCCTTTTCTTTGTTGTGAGGGTGTTCAAAATATATATATCTACATAAATTCAGAAAATTTACCTCATATCTACAGTGAAATTTTTCGCCGAGGGTGTTCGGGTGAACACCCTGGGCTACCCATAAATCCGCCCCTGGATTCAGTTATCAATATTCACAATGATTTAAAATCTTGCAAGAATATGTTGCTAAGTTGCTTACCAGTTGTTCAGTCACCAAAGAAAGCTACTGTAGATTGTAGTCGGAAACAAATTCCGGCTGGCCGGCGGTGATCCGATGGCTGGGGCGGTGATTTGTAGATTGTGAGTTGTTATTCCCAAGTTTTGGTGGAACCGTGGAAACAAGATTTTATTTTGGGAACTGATTTTGACTTTTGGAGTTTTGGGATTAAAAATCCCTATTCCACCACGTTTAAGAAAAAGAAAAAAAAAAATAAGAGCACCAAAACGGTGCAGTTTCTTTTTCAGAAGTTAAATGGAAAAAATAATAAGAGCCTAAACTTTAAAAATATGCTGTCCCTCAGGTTTGAACCCGGGACTCAGAGGTATTTTTGAACACCCTAAAACCACTAAGCTATCCTTTTCTTTGTTGTGAGGGTGTTCAAAATATATATATCTACATAAATTCAGAAAATTTACCTTATATCTACAGTGAAATTTTTTGCCGAGGGTGTTCGGGTGAACACCCTGGGCTACCCATAAATCCGCCCCTGGTGGTATCTGGGCGCCTGGCTTTTCAGTGGGCTATGTCCCTTCTGTAAAGGGGGGAAATCCATGGGCAATTCGCAGAATGCCCTTATTTCCGAGTGGTCTTTAAATTTTTGTCCTTTTGCCTAAAAAGTTTTAGGTTCCGAATTTGAATCCATGCTTAGTCAAATAATTTTAAAAAAAAATATCGCAAGTCAAAATTTACCTTAAGGTAGCATTGCATGCAAACTCTACCTTGCGAATCCAAATTCCACCTTCCGAATATTTTTAAAAATTTTAATTGAGTGAGGGTTCGAACCTGGAACCTTGAGATATTTTTAGCCACTTTGAGGGGCAAAAATTAAAGACTAACGCCTTTAAAGGGAAAAAATTAAAGGCCAGCAATTTGAGGGGCAAAAATTAAAGATCAACGCTTTTGAAGGGCAATCCGTGCAAAAAGGAAATGAAAATTCATTGGGAAAAGGACGCAAATGGCCATCCAGGTGAAACTATTGACACCCGATGGCCCAAAAATCATAAAAGTCATTTTTTTAGCCTTTTTAAAATAATTCCATTTTCTAGCCATTTTTCAACTAATTCCCGCATATGTATATAAACTGTATCATTGTTGTATATGTATCACTACTGTATATTTATAGAAAATGTATCATACGTATAGAAACTGTATCATTGTTGTATAGAATATGTATCACTACAGTATATGTATAGGAAATATATCATTGTTGTATAATTTGTGTAGTATAAATGTATAATCAACGTATAATTAGAAAATATCTCCGTTCCAGAACCATACGTGAGATTATCATTGGTGTATAATTTTTGTTTAATAAATGTATAATTAATGTATACTTACTAATTATACACATATTATACATGTTTTAGGATATTTCTTGAAGGCTCAATTAACGTATACTTACTAATTATACACATATTATACATGTTTTGGGATATTTTTTTGAAGGCTCAACATGAATTTTTTCGCCGATCTTACAAATAGTCTTGTTCTTATTGTAGCGAACATTTAGTGGCGACTTTTCGTTCTTTTGTAGAGACTAAAAAAAGTCTGATTATATGTTTTTTTGGTAGTGAATGGGCTGCTGGGCTAGTGCTTGACAATACTTTGAGCCGAACGGCCAATTTGGGATATGAAGCCCAAACATTGGCCAAACAAATTCTGATGGTCATTGTATGTCCTTTTCCCAAATTCTCATTATCTCGGAGTATTACTTGTAAATTTGAAAGTTTATAATAGTGATTATTTTTAAAAATAAAGTCTAAAAGTAGCCAGCGAAATTATCTGGGAAATCTACATGGCATAACTAACTCTAGTATATATTTATATTTAGTAGCTATAGTTTAGATTAACTACATCCTATAGCTAAGAGTAATATTGTCACACCCCAAATCTGGAGCGGTGTGACCGGCACTCGGTGCCAAACTAAGCCCGAGCGAACCACTCTAAATCTGAAACTCTGCTAAGGCCTACCTGCACACGGACAATACCAACAAGTCGACGTGGCCGTAATCTGGATATATATATATATATATATATATTGGGCACTATCTCGTCTGAACTGGGCACACACACATCCAAAATATATATACACAACTGAGCAAGCCGACAAGGCTGCTATATAAGCTGAACAACAAAACTGAGAGCCAACAAGGCTACATAACATCCCAACTACATACAACTGTCTACAGACCTCTAGGGGACACGAGCTGCAAAAAGGACAAGACAAGGCCCCGTCACACCCATATATATACATGTCAAAATAGCATACCCAAAAGGACTGCAACTCCGATCCAAGTGGAGCGCACTGACAACAGCTGAGTGGAAGGCCTACTGAGCTGGATCATCTGTCTGGCTACCTGAACCTTCGGGCATGAACGCAGCGCCCCCAAGCAAAAGGGACGTCAGTACGAAATAATTTACCGAGTATGTAAGGCAACAGATAACTGAAACTGAACTGAAAATGTAATAATTTGGAGGCCAAGAAAAATGCTCTGAATATCTCACCTGACCTGTCTCATATGAAATGCAATATAATACTATTATATATCTCACTGACCAAGTGGCCAGGCAACCGAAAAATTCTCACTGACCGGTCGGCCAGGCAATCTGTCTCATTGACCCGTCGGCCAGGCATTCTGTCTCACTGACCCGTAGGCCAGGCATTCCGTCTCACTGACCCGTAGGCCAGGCATTCTGTCTCACTGACCGGTAGGCCAGGCTAAAGAAAATGTCTCACTGACCAAGTGGCCAGGCTAAATAAAATGAATATATATATATATATATATATATATATATATATATATATATATATATATCATGCATGTGCTGAAAAATACCGACTCTGTAATATGTCTCTTCTGCCTCTCTATGAACTCAAGGACATAGGAAGGGAATATGGCCCCTCAGAAAGAATAACAAAACACTCAGAACTCAGGCAACAATATGACAAGCTCTACTTAGACAAATCTCTAGTCACAAGGTTCATTACGCTCTTACCATATATGGAATCATGCTAAGAAAATAAGGAACAACCTTAACATACCTTTTCGGTCGCCTTAACTTTAACTACTTAACGTTTTTCCTCCCAAGCTCGTAAATCTACATTTAAGAGAATTCATACTATTGTTAGACTTGTCGTCGCATGCTTATCTTAAGCCTTCAAATTAAACCCTTTTTAGAATCTGCTGAAATTTGGGAAGCATCTCCCCTATATCTTCTACTCCCTCCAATCTTCAAAACAACTCCCAAAGCACAATAAAACATCAATAATTCGATAATCAAAAGATTACATTCAAACTATAATCAATTTAATCCCAAAACTTCTTTTCATAATCAATCCATAACAACAACTTCATACCACCCCTTATACACTCGTATATGACAATTCCTTAACATCATTATTATCCCTCATAACAAGATTATGCTCAAAACATACTAATAATTATAACTCAAATTAATTCACAACTCAAAATATCATCAAATGTAAACTTTTCCTCTAATTGTATTCTCCTCAAATCTTAATATAATTGCCAAACAAACTCATAAACATAAAACTAAGATGAAATCTTACCTCAAAATTCAAGAACACTTCAATTTCATGGTTACTCCACCTTAAAAATACTCACCCAAACATCTTCAAGAAGAGGAGACAAGTGTAGACCTCACTTGAAACCCTTAACCACTTTAATCTTCACTTTGATCCTTGGTTTAGGCTTGAAAATATGTTGGAATATGTTTGGAGAGGTTGCTAGGGTTTTCTAGGACTTGGGGTTATGTAAAAATGAATTAAAAATGACCAAAATTGTCATATAGACTTGTAGGAATATATGTGCATGTTGTGGAAGTTGGGGGAATGTTCTAGAGGATTTGGGATATGTTTAAGAGGGTTTGGATGAATAAATAAGGGGTAAACCCCCTTTTATAGTGCTCTAGAGTCGGTTGGCACCGAGCTAGAGCTTTCCGCGCACTGTAGCACGTGTGTCGCGCACTGTAGATGCTTCTACTCTACCATCCTAACTTGTAACATCCATAATTCTCTACTCCGACGTCGTATCGACGAGCGGTTTGTTGCGTTGGAAACTAGACTTCATGAACTTCAATTTAGGCTTTTGATTTACTTTAAAACTCCTCATATACTAAAAGATATTCTTTCCCCAAGTTGGCTCATACTTTGTTGTTCAAAGTAACGCTCATCTTTTTCCAAAGTCATACTAACTCAATTCCTTATAGGACCTTCCGAAATTCCTCATATGCATCCTTTACTTCATAAAATATACTTATTAATGCTTCGTCCCTTATACTCCAAGGTTGTTTTACTTAGCCACAGTTCAACATACTTACGCTCAAATTTGATCAGTGCTTCTCCGCAAGTACGGGGTGTAACAAATATGTTAAATACAATTAACAACTACATATATTTAAATTGGAATACTTTATTATAATTTTTTCTTATCTATACTTTTTATGCTCTTAGCTTACGACCGCTGCCGGAGCTCCGACCACCACTTCACCGGCAACGATGATTACTGCCGTCACAATGCCTTCCATTATTCATTGTTTATCTTCATGCACCGTTCACCGTGACCCACCGCCAACACCAGATCTGAACTTACACAACGACGCCGTGACCGCCGCCAACCACCAGATGACTTGGAAATGATCAAAGCAAAACAGAGAAAGGATAAAAGATCTGAACCGGCCAGATCTTCCCCATTTTGACGGTGTTGTTATTGTTGTTAGCAGTGGTTGTTGTTGTTGTTCGCCGTCTCTCTCTCTCTCTTTTCCCTCACTGACGGTGACAACTTACTACTTCGCCGCCCGTAGCATCGTGTCTCCTTCAGCCGATAATTCCAAATCCGGTCGTTTTTCTGTGCCGGATCTGGAAAATAGTGTTTCTTTATGAGTGTCTTCATTAATTTTTTAATATACAATTCATTGTATTCATTAATTTTTTAGCATACAATCCAGTGTTTGGTGCGTATTTTATTTCTTGTGTTCAGTATTTGAGTGTATTTTAATTTTTAATGCAAAATTGTGTTTGGGGTGTATTTTTGTTTCTTGTATTTTGAAGAATTTTTTTTTTGTATAAAACCGATTTTAAATATAATAAAGTGAATAGAGTGTAAAAGTAGCTACAAATGAATACAGTTAAGTTGAATACATTTGACCTGAATACAACTTAGTTGAATACATCTAACTTGAATACAGCGAAATTTGAACTTGAATACAACGAAATCTGACTCAGCCGAATTTTGAATACAATCTACTGTAGCACGTTAATACAATTTACTATAGCTACGAAATGTAATTAGCTAAAGTGTAGCTATGCCTAAAAAAAAACCCTTCAAAATGTAGTCATTTAGGCAAGTTGCCCAAGTTATTTCTACTTTGTAAAGAAACCAAAATGTTCGCTACGGGCTTTTCCTGTGGATTTCAGCCCCAATGACAGTTTTTGGGCCTATAGGCCTAAGACATAAAAGCCCGAGGAGATGTATCACCCATGAAACCAAGAAAACATTCAAATACCCGTGGACTAACTTTGAAGACGGCGCATATATTTTTTTGAATGCCACTCAACGTTAATGGACGAAACCGAGCAAATCTTTCGACATTTTCTGTAAAATTCACAAACTCTGATCCAGTATGAATTTGGGTGAATACACATATTCGAAGTTTTGAATTTCTGGGAAGAAAAAAATGGCAATTAGGTCACTTCTTCGTTGCAGAAGTGTACATTATTTCTCCCAAACACTCTTCCATTGCTATCTTCCTCCACCCAAAAGCACCCAATATCTCCCTTCTTCTTCATTGTTGGCTTATCTTCCCACCTGTAACGGCGTTAACGGCTATCAGTTCATATCCTCTTTTACTGATACAGGAACAAAACAGGAACCTGAAAACTCAGACCCAAATTCTCCACACCTGGTGAATGAGATTTCTCGAATTCTTAGCGATTACAGAAGCCCACACCACGACATTGAGTCTGCCCTCAATCCATTTTCCACCAATATTTCAACGCAAATAGTTGAACAAGTCCTCAAACGTTGCAAAAATCTAGGATTCTCAGCACACAGGTTCTTCATATGGGCACAAAAGTTATCAGGTTTTCGCCATAGTATAGAAAGCTTTCACATTCTTGTTGATATATTAGGAAGTAGTAAACAGTTTCCATTGATATGGGACTTCCTTGTTGAGATGAGAATGAATAAATCTTGTGAAATTACTCCTGAAATTTTCTGGCTTGTTTTCAGAGGTTATAGTAGAGCAAATTTGCCAGCTGATGCAATTAGGGCTTTTAATAAAATGGTAGATTTTGGGATTAAACCGAGTTTAGCTGATCTTGATAAGCTTTTACTTGCACTATGTAAAAGAAAGCATATAAAGCAAGCGCAAGAGTTTTTCGATAAAGTGAAGGATGATTTCATGCCAAGTGTTAAAACTTACAGTATTTTGATTAGGGGATGGGGAGAATTGGGTGAAGTTGAAAATGCACAAAAGCTGTTTGATGAAATGCTTGAAAGAGGCTGTTCAGTTGATTTGCTAGCTTATAATAGTATTTTGGACTCACTATCCAAGGCTGGTAAGATGGATGAGGCTGTCAACTTCTTCATGAAGATGAAGTCTATTGGATTGATACCTGATGCTTTTACTTATTCAATTTTCATTCATGGTTATTGCGCGGTGAATGATATTCATTCAGTTTTCAGGGTCCTTGACCAGATGAGACGGTACAAACTTGTGCCTAATGTATTTACGTATAACTGTATCATCAAAAAGCTTTGTAAGACTAACAAGGTTGATGAGGCTTACCAACTGATAGATGAGATGATTAGCGGAGGGGTAAGACCTGATTGTTGGAGTTACAATACAATCCTAGCTTCTCATTGTGATCACAATGAAGTTAACTTGGCACTTAGGCTGATTTCTAGAATGGAAAAGAACGACTGCCTACCAGATAAACATACATATAATATGTTGCTCAAGATGCTTATTAGGGTGGGTAGGTTTGATAGAGTTGAGAAAGTTTGGGAGAGCATGGAAGACAGGAAATTTTATCCTTCAGTCTCGACGTATGCTGTCATGGTGCATGGTCTCTGTCAGAAGAAAGGCAAACTTGAGGAAGCATGTAAATATTTTGAAATGATGATAGATGAAGGCATTCCACCATATACAACGACATGTGAAATATTGAGAAATAGACTAATAGGTCATGGATTTGCAGAGCAGATCGAGATACTTGCAGATAAGATGGAAAGAAGTACATCTAGTTTAATTCAAGAACTAGCAAACGTAATGAAAGGTGATAAGGCCTGCGAGAAATTGAAACATGATGAAGAATACTCGGATGAAAGTTTTGAGTGAAAGAATCTAAGGTGTTAGAATAGTCTCAATTCCTTGGTCAAGGTGATACCTATCTTATCGCATGTCGTTTATTGGTCATCGGAGTCTTGAAATTTCTTCGTTATCTGATAACAGTGAGTGACAATGACTTGGCGACCTCCATGGAAACTTCTGCTCGGATGGCAAACTGTAGCCAGAGAGGCAAAACCTTGACCCGACCTATCATTTTGTGATGGCAAGCTATAGACAAAAAGGTGGTGAAACTTTGGCCTAATTGAGTTTATTGTTCTGTATGCTTCCGTAGCAAAGCCTGCATTATCTGTTTGTAGAATATTCCAGAAGCTCTTTACCATTCTTCATGTGTAAATGACATCACTTTCCTTGTAAAGGTTAGATGTGGTGCAATGGGATGAAACAAGCTAATTCAAGGTTGTACAAAATGTTCTTGAGATTTAGAGTTCCAGCTATTTCCAAGTTAAAGGAATGAAAGACAAGTAGTTATCACTTGGAGTACGAAGTTTATAATGGATCTTTCATCCTGAAGGCACAAGCTGAAGGGCTATCAGTTAAGCAAGTGGTGGCAATGTCTGTTAGCTAGTTTAATGATGCTCTATATGCAGTGGCTAATGCCGGAATACATCATTTAAGGCATATACGAAACTTCTTTTGTAGTTTGACTAGATCAGGGCATATTTGGGACGTGTTTTTATGTGTGGTTAAATTGGAGCATCTGAAGTAAATTAAATATTTAATTCTGAGACATGATCTGTTGTTTCTGCAATATCTGTCTAGAAACGTAACCATTTTTCTTGGCTTCTAATTTGTGAATGTACCAGATAAACATTGCTGGCGATGTCATTCAGAAGTGTGTTATATGATCACATTCCGGTTGTGATGACAAATAGTTGCTTTCTTTGGGATCGACCTCGGGAACCATAAAGGTTGGGAACCAAAAAATTGGATAGAGCAATCCACTAGATTGGACCTTAGAGCATGTTCTCCAGGTAAGGTGATGATGAAAAGATTGGTTTGGTTCAACTTTAAAATCTTAGGACTGTAACTTGTAATGCCACTTATATCATGTTCATGACATTGTCTGTCTACTCAGTATTTCTTCTTCTATATGTATCACCCATAGCTTTTAATTCCTCCCCATCCTCCTCCACCACCCCGTCCTACTTCCCCCTAAAAAGGTGGGACAATGATTGGCTCTTTGCCTAGGCGTCACTATGAATCCAGTATTCTGGAATTCTTGCATGATGCAAAGTAACGTTTGGATCGCTATAATCTACTTAAATGGTTCGTGATTTTGATTCTTTTCCTCCTGAATGCCTTTATACATCTGAAAGATATATCTGTGTTAGTCAATTAAAGTCAAAAACAGGTAACCTGCTTGGTTGCACATCCATGAAGATACTTTGTGTGATCTTGAGTCTTCCATGAACGCTAGTTTATCGCAGTTTAATTACTCACAATGTTTCCAATCTGACACTGCTGCTAACAATAACAGGTGATACAAGGTTCAAAATGGGAAAGTATGCAGCAAGTTGGACGCGAGATCATCTTCTTCCAAGTTTCACCATAACTGTGTTTCCAAAAGTAGTTTTGAGAAACCTGCGAAGCCCTTTAAAGAGCAGGGTATTTGAAAAGATGGCATTTTTAAAGAAGCTTCAGGATGATTTGAATGTTGAATTTGATTTTTCTACTGCAATGTGGTGGGTAACTGATAGATGGCACAGTGTTATCTAAGCATAGTTCTTGAAGATTGAGGCTCATTGGCTAGCCGCTTTTCTTCTTCTCTGTGAAGAGGCCACCTAGTTATGGTGGTTGTCATTAAACCTGTAATTATTTCTTGAGGAGCATGTTTACTCTCAGGAGAGAGATTGGAATAAGAATTGAGATTCTGAAGACCTGTCAACCTTCATGCGGAGAAAAATAAGGGTTATCTCTTGTTACTGAAGTTGCTGTTCAATGTTCGGATGAGCTGGTTGTTTCTTAGACCCTAAATTCCAAAAATAATTATGAAGCTGGGTTGAAGTTTTTTCTATCGTTTTTTTTCATCTGCTCTCTTTTTCTTAGATCTTGTTTTGGTTTCTTTGAGACAAGACAACAACAAAAGAACTAGATGTCTAAACAATATTTTAACAATGGATACCTTTATTCCTTTTGCACCTTGGCACTTGTGGTTACTTGTGACAGTAAAATATTTAAGAATGAAAATACAAGTCCAAGTCTAGTAAAAGCTTAAAAGTTACTGAGTTTGTAGTAATGAACAACTCCAAAAGCTAACCAGCATGCTTTATTTTTCTATACTGGATGGCCATCACCTATAAATAATATGTTTAAACTCAATACTGAAGGATCTGGATATTCCACTGGAAACCGGGGAAGGGAGCCACTGGAGGAGTAATCCGTGCCATGTAATACAATAATTTTAGCTGGTGAAAAAGAAAAAAAGTTATCTTTTCTACCAAAAAAATTGTATATTGAATTTGTGTCATAATTAAAGGAGAAACAGAACTAATGCAAAAGCCAAAAGGAGAAAAGACAAACAAGCACTGGAATTATATATTTATCTTTTGGTCATAAACGAGGATCCACACGTTATTACATGTGAAATTTTGGTATTTGGCCAAAAAAAAAAGTTAAAAAAGGAACCCTAAATTACACTGTAGGTGAATTGGCGTAACAATACTCTCAAAATTAATCCATTTTTTTTAATTTTTATAAAAAATGACTCAAACTTTTCTCTCTCTCACTCTCTGTCACGCTCTCTCTCTGCCTTCTTATATGTTTGTATATATTGGTATATATTGGTATAAGTATCTGTATATATTTGTATATTTTGGGCTATTTTTTATAATGTAAGTTTTGAGCAATTTTTTTGCAAAATAAGTGACCAACTTGTATATTTCTGAAATTTTCTCAGCAAAAAAAGAAAAACACACAACAAAAGGAAGGAAGGTAGATCTACAATTGAAGTGTTGAAAAAAAATAATCTACAATTGAATTGTTTCCCGTCCGTAAAAGCTTGGGTTGGCAACCCTTTATCGGAAGAGATCTATAGAATGATCGCCTCTACGGTGCGAAAGCCCCTGTTTGTCATTACTCTACTAGCGCTTTCTCTCGTTCTCGTTCTCTTCTTGTTCCCGCCTTTTCCTTTCTTCTCAGACCCTACCCTTACCTTTAATTCTTCCCTGTAAGTTTTCCTTCTTCTTCCCTTTTATCTCTATGTTTGTTCCTTGCTTTGCTTTCTGTGTTAAAGTCTACGCACTTCTTTTTTTTCCCTTTATGGAGTAAACTACACGATCCAATCTTTGTCCTTTATTTAATTGTCTTTTCAGCTCCTCTATTATCTCTTAGACGCATTTTTATTTTATTGTGTACCGTTCTGATCTGTTTGAATTTTGGTGCAATTGCAGGCTTGAAAGACCTGAGATATGGAGCATACGAAGGTTAGCCGAGTGGAGACCTTGCAATTGGTGGCTCCAACCTCACCTTAATGGTTAGTTTTTGACTGATACTCCATTCAATCCCAACCACCATCGTAGGCCCCTTAGGGGGCGTTTGGTTGTTGGTTAGGGAGTTTTCTTGTATTAAAATCAGCATAACAAGTACCATGTTTGGTAGCATTTTAGTTGCTATGCATACTGTGTTTGGTTATCAAATCCCGCATAACTAAAACATGTATAAGTTATGAGTGAATTTATGTAGTATTTTATTCAGGGTAGAAGATGGAATAACTAATACTTCCTCCGGATCAAAAAAAGAGTCCACTTAGCCTTTTTTTTCTTGGATAAAAAAAAGAGTCTGCTTAGCAAATCAAGAAAGAATTAACCTCGTTTTTTCATATTTGTTCTTATTAAGTGTTATATGATCAAATTTCAATGCCTATTTAATTAGGGTTAGTTTAGTCAAATTACCTATTTTTGTCTAGGAGTTAGTATTTTCTTAAGGGGTGTGCAAATGGCTAAGTGGACTCTTTTTTTGATCCGGAGGGAGTAATAATTAAACCTTGTATAACTAATCCCTGCATTACTAATATCTGCATAACTCTAACCAGCAACCAAACGACCCCTTACAGTATATAGCTACTCTAGATCCCATTGACATTACTTGGTGCTGATTTTAATAATCATACACTCATTACCATATTGCTGGATTGATGAAGATTGAGCTGATTTATACCGGGGATTGTTTAATTTGCGTAATAGCTACTTGGGAATTTTTTAGGGGTGGGTAAAAGCAAATTAGGAAATAAGGTCTAGTTATACATATAACCTTCTCCTCTGGGGGGTTGTAAAGTTTTCTAAGTCGAGCATTTGACTGGCTCCAATGCAGACGTGGTTTTGTTGTTGAAATGCTGCAGCTCTTCCTGCTCAGGCTAATGGGTATATTCGAGTGCATTGCTATGGTGGGCTCAATCAGATGAGGAGAGATGTAAGTGTTGCTATTTGCTGCACCTACATTGAATAAATTTATGATGATAAAATTCATATTCAATTTGTTTTTCGTCATTTGTGATCTGCAGCTGTGTGACGGTGTTGGAATAGCTCGTTTGCTGAATGCTACCCTTGTTTTGCCAAAATTTGAAGTAGCTGCATACTGGAATGAGTCAAGGTATGCTACTTACATATTTGTTTCATCTTCCTTTTTTAACCTACATAATCTTGTAGGTTTTAGGTGCTTGATTACTTCTTTAGTCATTCATTAATTGCGACGCCTAATCAGAAGATAACTCTGTAGTTTTACACGGCTAAGAGCTGTCTGATACTACTGGAGGTTCTCTTTATAATGTTGCCTATACTTCCTGATGCCTATAAACGACTTTTTGCCTTGTGTTTCAGCGGTTTTGAAGATGTATTTGATGTAGACTTCTTCATCCAACAAATGAAGGGCTTTGTTAATGTGGTAAAGGAGCTTCCAATTGAGTTTGCATCAAAAGATCCTGTTAGAGTTGATTGCAGCAAACGCAAAGGCCAGTTTGACTATGTTGAGAGTGTTCTTCCTTCCCTACTGAAACATGGATATATCTCGATCACCCCTGCAATGAGTCAAAGAAGGGATAGGTACTAATATTTTGTATTTTGAGTTTTGCTGAAAACTATTAACCAATCATTTCTGCAGGCGACTTTCAAAGAATTAAGCTGTTTATTCATCTGTATAAACATAATTACTTTCTTTTGAATCTCTTAGGTACCCTCTTTATGCAAAAGCTGCACTTTGCCAGGCTTGTTATAGTGCATTGCGCCTTACAAGCAGATTGGAGAGGAAAGCGCTTGAGCTTCTACAAGCTATACCAAAGCCCTTCCTATCACTTCACCTTCGATTCGAACCTGACATGGTAGCTTATAGTCAATGCGAGTACTCTGGTCTTTCGGTTGCCTCAGCGAACGCCATAGAAGCTGCACGTGTTGATAGGAAACCTTGGACCGGGGAAACAGCTCGTATTTGGAGAAACCGTGGAAAGTGTCCACTTACACCCAATGAAACTGCATTCATACTTAAAGCTTTAGCCATACCCACCAATACGACTATTTATTTGGCGGCCGGTGATGGCTTGATGGAACTTGAAGGACTAACATCTGTGTACACAAATGTTGTTACCAAATCTAGTCTTCTTAGTGGACAGGACTTCACAACCATGCATGGGAATACAAAAGCTGCACTGGATTATTATGTGTCTATTAACAGTGATTCTTACATGGCTACTTATTTTGGGAACATGGATAAGATGGTTGCAGCGATGCGAGCTTTCAAGGGGTTGTATAAGACAATTTTCTTAAATAGGAAGGCTTTTGCATTGTTAACCTCTCAGGGGCTTAAAGGGAAGGAACTAACAGAAGCCCTGTGGAAGGTTCATAGAGATGATTTCATAATGGGTAGAGGATCTGCTTTACCAGACTGCTTTTGCGAATTCAATCTGTGAACTCTGTCTTTATGTTTTCCTCTTTAGTTTAGTTTTTGCTTTTAATGTTTTGGTTATACACCCAGAGCAATTTATTTGTGCCTACTAGTTTGCAAATTTATGTGATAGCATTTTATTCATGTACTCTAATGTATGTAGCTTATGGAAGACAACATTTAGCAATTGATATTTCGTGTTCATTTCTTCTTTTAAGCGGTGCCTTTTCTTTTCGGCTTTACTCTTTTATGTACCTCCTCTTCTTGTTATTTTCTTTTTTACTCAGATTATATGCTTCTTTTTCGATTTGATGGAATATGGTATTATGGAGGTTGTCTACCAGGGTTCCTTTATCCTTCTTTGGTTGATCCAATGGCTTAAAGTTGGTGATATACAGAAATTTGTTCCCTACGAGAATGGCTTTACCAGTTAACTAGAATGATAGAGTTCACCTAAAAATACACTTATAAGCATCTAAAAAAATTCCTTTTCTATAATCAAAGAATTTGATTAATATAAAACCAAGTTAGGGTTTACCGTGCAAAAGCATGTAAACTCTTTATACCAAAAATCCAAAAAATTTAATCATTTTTACAATATGAGATATCCTTTTGTGCTGAAAAGTATAACCAAACAGAAGAGTGCTTACTTTCAACTCCCTCAAAAGTTTTACTTTTTCTCTCTCAAAATCAACGAAAAAATGCACAAAAATGAGCCGTCTCAACAGATACCTTTCACGCATCCAGCGATCTCATTCTCCAACTTGCCATAACATCCAACACTGTCCTAGTTAAGTCGCAAACTCTTCAAACATCGAGTATACTAACGCCTCAGTGAAATTGCTAATGTGGTAACAACAAACAAGTGATCAAAATCCGCTCTGATCCTTTGCACAAACACCGCCAATTAATAACAAGGCGTAAAACTTATTGTTTTGCTGCCTTGGTCTTCCATAGAAAATACCAGCTTCCATTTGGGCCTGAAGTCACCTCTCTTAGAGAGATTGTAATACAATTTCAACAAAAATATTTTTGAGGTTCAGCCTGCCCAAATCTCTCCTATCTGAATTGCACCTGAAGCATATTGCCCATCTCATTCCACTCCGAGTCTTGGATGGGTCTCCTGAAGGAAAGATCTAATAATGCCTGAGCTCCATACCTCCTTAACCACTCGCCTACCTTGGCCTCTTTATAACTTATGGTCAAGATCAGGTTGGAAATTCTTCTTTCAGTGCTAAATCCCTGCACCATGCATCAAGCCAAAGACGGATATGGGCCCAATTTCCAAGCTCAAAGCCAATGCACCTCGAGAAAATAGAATCCTTTAATCATGTCCTCTTACAGGGATGACCCTTCCTCCAAAGAGAGCTTGCTCCTGCATGCAAATACACCATATTTTACGGGGTTTTTTGGGTTAAGCTACAATAGCATTTTAGTCAGCAAAGAGTCATTAAAGCATTCAAATCAAGCATTGAATGTAAAAACTCTAAGCAGTAATGAGAAACAACAAGGGGTCCATATTTGACAGACATAGAAGATATACTACAAAGAAGTATGAGTTCATCGTGTCAGTCACGAGAAGAGGTTAACCTTTTAGCATCTGATATATTCATTTTCGAATAAAAATCACCTGCATGAAACCAGAAAAATTGCAATCAACGACATTTTTATATTTCTTGCTATGTGGTCAAAAAGTCATGGCAGGAAAAAGGCAAGTATGCCCACCCTGATTTTAGTTGCACTGCCTATGCCCACCCTGATTTTAGTTGCACTGCCACCAAAAGAGAAAACACCTAGATATGCTGTTGCAGAACTGCAGCCAATCAGAGAGCTCCATCCATCTTGTGAAAAATCCTGAGTACTCCCCTAATAGTACGCTCTCAAGAAAACAGCAACTAACCAAAAACTTAATATCAGTTTCATCTTGATTAGTCTTTAACCAAGGCATGCAAAATCACTGAAGCCTCCGAGTCGAATCCATGACTCAGGTACTGGTCAATTATCAAAGAATACTTTAAAGCGACAGACAGCTCTGTCGCACTTAAGTTGCAGGAAATAATACTTTTCCATTCCTTGGATTTTCCATCCAAACAAATTCCATGCAGTAAGGCAGCAAAAGTAACTGAATCTGTAGTGTAGCCTTTATTAATCATCTTCTGACGTAGTTGCAATGCCGTTTTGAGCATTTTATGTAAACAGAGGCAGATAATAATGGAATTGTATGCAGCATTTCTCGGGTGCCAACCATCTGATATCATTCTTTTTAAAGTTTCCATGAAAATAGAGTTCTTCTTATCCAGAGGATCATTTTTCTCCTTTGAGAAAATAGTAGGCGTGCAATGGGAAAACCCGTAAACCAAATAATTGAACGTGACATCAGTTGGATAGCACTTGTGCTTGAGCATTTGTTCAAAAATAAAAGCTGCTTTTGCAAGTTTCCCCAATTTACAAAAGCCGCCAATTAGTATACTATAAGTTATCAAATTAGGCATCATACCATTTGATTGCATTCCGTTGAATAAACTTTCAGCTCTTACAAGATCTCCATCCTGACAAAAGCCATAAATTAGAGAGCTGTACGTTACAACATTTGGCATGCAGTTGCACTTTACCATGTGAGGGAGTATCGTTAATGCTCGACGCAGATCACACTGCTTTACATACCCATCAATTATTGTTGAATAAGTAAAAGCATCCGGAGATATTTTTGACTTTTTCATTCTACTGATGCAAGCAACTGCGTCTTTCATCAGTCCAAACTTACAGTATCCCTTGATCATAGCATTATAACCTACAAGCCCCAGATCCATACCCATCTCAAATGTCTGCTCAAATAGCTTTTTCGCTTCCTGAAATTCCCCATTTCTAACACATCCATCTACTAAAGTGGCATAAACATAAGCGTCAGGTAATATTCCACGGCCAAGCATCTCATCAAGGAGCTGCCTGGCAACAGAAAGCTTCAATTTTTTGCAGAGCCCATTCATCAAAACATTATAAATGCCAGCATCAGGTAATATCCCCCTTTCAATCATCTTGTCTCGAATGACTAACGCAACATCAACTTCACCAGAGACTACCAATCCATGGACAAGAGCTCCATAAGTTGATACATCAGGCTTATCACCATACTCTGTCATCTCAGCAAGCAAATTTAACGCCTTTTCAAAATCACCAGATTTGCAGTAGGCATGTATCATAGGAGTATAACTAAACTTGGTCGGCACCAACCCCATATTCTTAACCTGCCCTAGAAACTTTTCAGCTTCGTGAATTTTCTCGTCCTTGCACGAATATGAGATCAATGTGTTATATGTCACGATATCTGGCTTACTGCCAGCTTCAACCATTTTTCTTAGAGTGTCATTTGCTTCCGCCGAAAAACCATGCCTACCCTTGGCATCGATGATAGTGTTATACACTCGGGCATTTACAATCACACCCCTCGCAACCATCTCCTCCACAAGCATATCAACTTTCTCAAAGTTCCCATGTTTACAGAACCCATTTACCAATGCCCCATAAGTCTCCACTGTGGGTAAAAAGCTCTTCAATTTCAACTCATTGAAAAGCCCATACGCACTTTTAATGTCACCCTTCTTGCAGTAACCATCAATCAATGTATTGTAAAAAACAACATTTGGTATACAACCTTTACCCCACCTATCCTCAATCAATTTCCTACCTTCTTCAACCTTCCCCTCTTTACTCAACCCTGTGACAACAATACAAGTGCTAAAATTATCCAAAAATTTATTCTCAACACCGCTGCTACTTCTCTCAACGAGCTCATCATACATTCGCCTAGCATCTTTAACCTTACCATGTTTTACAAGACCATGAAGCAAAGAATTAACAGTAACTACATGTGGAACCAAATCATAAGTTTTCAACACAAAATAATACAACTCAACAGCTTTATCAACCAAATTAGAATCAGAATAAGCTTTAATTACAGCATCCAACGCCCCAAGGGTTGGAACTTTATCTTCACAAGTAGTCAAGTTAGACAACAAAGTTTCAATTTCAGGGAAAACTCTAAACTTAGCTAAGAGTTTCAAAAGAGAAGAACAAGCAAAACGATCAAGAGGACACCCATAAGGTCTTTGAGAGACCCAATCAAAGAACTGAAGACCCACATGAGGATCCTTAAGTTTATCGAGCACATGGTGGGCAATGTCGGAAGGAACAATTTCTTCTTGGGAAAGACGGGTTTCGACAGTGTGTTCCCATTTGTCTTGGGTTTGTAGGATTTCACAGAGTTCGTGAATGAGTTCTTTGATGTGGCGTGTTAATGGGAAGTTGGAAGGGGAAGGGGGTTTGGGTTTTGGGTTGTGGTGGAGGGGTTTAATGCGGGAGAGAAGGGTTTTAGACATATGAATTAGGAAATGGTAAACTTAAATTCATCTCCTGGATGAAAGTTCAGTCCAGGAGAAAAGGGAGTTAAAAGAAACAGATGAAACAAGGATGTTACATGCGGCTTTTGGGAACTTCACTGTCTCAAAACCTCAGAGAACTTCAACACTGTCCCAACAGAGACTGCTGCCGTCTCAAACCTGAAACTGTGTTTTTTCCCCTTGGTCAGGCCAGTGCGTGTAGTTTTGTGTATCTTTAGGGGTATTAATTGAACGACAAAATGTCAAAAATGATCTATTATGTTTTTGGAAAGGTTTAAAATAGTCTCTTAAGCATGCATTAAACAGTTTTTGATCTCTTAAATTTGCCAAAAATTAGTATTTTTACTCCTTCAAATATTTATCAAACTTAGTCGGTAAGATTTGATGAGAATAGGGAAAAAAAGAAACGTCAAGACAATCCCACCAAACTTTACAATATGCGACACAAAAACCACACTAGACATACAAAAGAATATATAATTTCTTAAAAAGTAGTTAAAATTACACTTCAAAAAGTTACACCAAACTCTAGATTAAATTAAAAATAATAGAAATCAAATCATACGAATTGTACCTCTAAATGGAGTTCTCGCTAATTTCTTATTCTTCATAGTTTAGGTCAAATCTAACCGAGTTCGATAAATATTGACAGAGACTAAAAGTGTTGATTTTTGATAAACTTAAAGGACTAAAATTATTTAATACATATTTAAGGGACTATTTTAAACCTCACCTCAAACATAAGGAACCACTTTTATCATTCCCTTAATTGAACCGATAGAAGGATTAATTTCCAAAAATCACCTACCATGGAATAATTTTTGCAGACTTTATTTGACTGTTCAAGTATTTACCTTTCTCTTTTTTGGGACTAGTATTCGTACCCGCGCGATGCGCAGTCAATATTAGTAGGTTGTCTGGTCAAGCTTCTAAAATTAGCCTATTTTGAAAAGAGCTTTTCAAAAAAGTACTTTTGGCGAAAAACAGTTTGTGTTTGACCAATTAATTTAAAAAGCACATTTGGGCAGTAATTAGTGTTTAGCCAAGTTTTTTTTTTCCCTTTTCTTTCAAGTATTGTTCAAGCTTTTAAAAAGTGTTTCTAAGTGTATTTTTTTCAAAAAAATTTTTGGGAAAAAAATATTTTTGTAGCTTTCGAAAAACAGTTTCTGCTACTTCCCAGAAACACTTATTTTCTCCCAAAAGCTTGGTCAAACACCGGTACCTCATTTTTTAAAAATAAGCACATATTAAAATTTAAAAAAAAAACACTTTTGGAAAAGAAAAAAAATTGGTTGAACACCTCACTTTTTAAAAAATAAGCACTTATCGAAAAACATAACCACTTTTAAAAAAAAAAAAAAAAAAATTGACCAAACAGGGTATAAAAAATCTTACCAACACTGGTATTTACACCAACCTAACAGGAATAAGTAGTACATGAGACAACTTCACATACGTTCTCACCACTATATATTTTATCTTCTTAAATCGAATTTTCCTGAAGGACCATGATATTATTCCATTTCACTTGTCCTATTTTCCCAACTACACATCTAATTTTATTTTTATTTTTACGTATTGTTATGGCGTGTGTCATATTGTCGTGTTGATGGTGTTTGAATCTACTTCAGGTGTTCAATAGAATGCAGTTTTAATTTAACTAGTAGTAATTATTTTTTTTTGACAAGTTTAACTTTAATGGATCATCTATGCATTCGCAACATTGTTAGAGACTATGATTTAAATTACGAGTAGGAGGACATACATACAATTTGTATGATACAAAATTTGACAAGGATACTGTTGCTTTCAGTCTTGTCGATTGACTAGATAATCGGGTCTTACACCTGATTGGTTTTATTAAGTTAGCGGTGGTGGTAATTCCACGCGGGCATAATACGAACATTCTCAGCGACTACTAATTTCAGAGGCACACAAGGGCTAACTTTAACCACAAACAAAACTGATTTTTGAAGTTGGTTGAGATGAACATGGCGCTCAGTTTACCCACTAAGTTGGCGGGTTTGACTGTAACGCCGTCAGTTCATGTTAAGTATGCGGGTTTGACTGTAACGGCGCCGGTTCATGCTAGGTTTAGCCGGGGAGTCACTCTGTTTGCAACTCCGCCGAACACCAGTAATAGTAGCCGTCAAACGGCAGTGGATTGGGTGGAGGAAACTGCTAGTTTCTTTGAGCTTGATAATCGCCCCATTATGTTATTCGACGGTATGCTTGCGTGGCTTATTCTCTATTTCTTCAATAACCTTGATTCCCTGCCTTCTTTTTCTTTTTACTTCAATTGAGGTTAGATTTTTCCATTTTAGATATTGTTGAGAAAGGCAAGGATTATCAATGCCCTATTTCCTTTAAAATTAAGAAGAAATTAGATTTTGATGTTTTTGGTTGCTCTTTATTGCAAAACTTAAATTTCCTTAATCACCAAAAGTTCAGCCTTTTCCCCCTTTTAGCAAAGAGAATTAGGCAATTCTCAAACGTAACTTTGTCATCATTTTTGTTTGTTCCGCCGTGGTTTAGTTAAAATGATTTTTCAAGTTTTGACCACAGCTCTTCTGAGTTACATATTATCTTCAAATGCAAGTTTAAGACTTATAGTGATTGATCTGAAAAGGTTAGCTAGCCTACTGAATTAGTGGTTTTGGACAACATTGTGCGTGAAACTGAGAAATGTATTACATATTTGATACTAGGTGTTTGCAACCTATGTAATGGAGGTGTGAAGTTCGTCCGTGATAATGATAGTGGAAGGTTGGTGTTTTCCCTCTTCTTTTGTGTTTGGATGAAATGAGTCGGCTACAAAGTTGTAGTCAACTTTTTACAGAAAAGCAGAGTCTGATGACTCTTGATCAGATCTTATGCCTGGTTTACCAAGTTATAAGTTGTGACCGGAGTTGTGTACTAGGTCTGCTTTCAGATATTGACCTTTATGTCTCAGTCTTAACGTTTGTTCTATTGTACTCTACCGTCTTGGTTCGTGTTTGAGAGCTCTGTAGAGCTTGTCTGCTGCAGTCATTCTCGATAAATATATCTGTTAATATCCACTTTGCACCAATTCACTTGATCCCTAGCCGATTGTTCCAGGTATAGCATAGTGTAGTGTGTAATAGATAAATGGAAATTTGAAATGGTAAGCCCACGTGACAATACGTTGTTTTAACTGTTTAATGCAAAGAAAGGCTCACCTAGCTCATATAACAGTCCTCTAACAGAAATTGTCTGAGCTACTCTAGTTAAGGAAGGAAATGTTATTGACTCTTAGCAGTCGTACTTCTTACTGTTATCGTCATCATTTGCTATTCTGTGATTTTTTGTTTTTTGTTCAAGGCTATTTATGCTTTATTTCCACATTCTGTTGATATCCAGGAGAATTAGGTATGAAGCTTTACAAAGTGAAGCAGGCAAGAACCTGTTGAGGAGATCCGGCAGAGCTCCTGATGATATTTCAAGTGTTGTGCTTGTTGAAAAAGATAGGTATGATGTATGTTCCAAAAGAAAAAGGATACACATGGCTCTAATGCTGAATCAACATTTATGCTTCTTTTTCTTTTGGGGGGGTGGGGTTTTTTTTTTTTTTTTTGGGGTGGGGGGGTGGGGGGGTGGGGGGGTGGAGCGAGAGAAGGAGCCTAACTTTATACACAGTGTATGAAGAAACTAAATACATTGGAGTATTCAACTTCAACTCAAATTTTGTCCAGACGATACTCAAGTAGTAGCAATCACAGCAGGAGTAACTAGTGAACTCTGTTTTTCAGGTCTTATGTGAAATCGGAAGCTGTTCTGAAGATTATGGAATACATTAACTTGCCTTTCCCACAGCTAGCATTCTTCTTACAATTTGTGCCTCTGTAAGTTTTCACTGTTCTGATCCCAATCTTAGTGGAGAATAAGAAGAACTTGCATATTCTGGTGCTTAATTTTCCCCTCATTTTTGCAGATTCGTTCGAGACTTTGCATATGATAATGTTGCCAATAACCGTTATGCACTCTTTGGCCGCTCCGAATCATGTGAGATATAATTGGAGGCGCGGAGCACTGTTTGGCTGCTCCAGTTCATGTGATTATACACTATACAGAAACTGGTACTTCTTCTATTGTGTAAGTAAAATACTCTTTTGTATAGAACAAAATTTGATATAGTTTATTATGACTTGCTGCTGTCTGTATATATAGCATCTAAACTTGTTTATTCTTATGGTATGGTTCTGGTGTTATGATTGGTTACAGAATAGAGAACGAGAATGCTGACAATCTTATCAATTGTTTCGATATTGAAGTTCACATTTTTTATCTCATGTCTTATTCTGTCAATCCATCATATCTTTTATGTTACCGCTAGTAATATGTGGTTTATACATAAGTTCCAAGTCTAATGAAATGCTCTACGATTTCTTTTTCCTTCTAATTTGAATAGAATGTTCTGCATACAGGCTAGTGTTAACTATCTGAAATAGAGAGTTAGTTATGGTTTTGATTAGTTATTCTTTAAAGAATTTGTATCCATAAGCCTTGAATCTAATAATTCCCTAAAATAACAGCATAGATATAAGACTACTAACAGTTGAATAGAAGATTCTGCACAAAACATTTTTGTGGCTAGTGAACAAATCAAGAACAGAACACAATAGCAGCTTTTAATTAGTTGTACTCGTTACAGAAACTGGATCCATAAGCCTTGAATATAATAATTTCCTAAATGGCCAAATAGCTTTAAGCCTATAATAGGTGAGAATAATGGTACATATCTCTCAATTGTTGAACAATAAGGCATTGTAAAATTAAAACTATGGTGGCAGCAGACATTTCACTGCAGGCTTAGTATGAGTGTATCTTCCATGAGCATTGATGCACTTGGCATGAACAGGGTTACCTTTAACAGAAGATATATACACACGATCGAGAAGTATGTTTTTGCAGCCAACAGTCTCGCTGCAGCTCAGATTTATCACCTCGTCCATCAGGGAAGTCCCAAGTATTCCTCTGAATGTTATGTCGCTCAATGCAACTGCAGCTGTCTGCATCAAATTAGTTATACCAATCACTTAGTAACAAAATTCAACTGTTACACAAAATAGTTCGTTAAAAACTTATACCGTGAAAGTATACACAGTTTTTATACTGCCATGATTTTAACCCGTTGTATTAGGTGAACTGCCTTATTCTTTTAGGTTCTCAATTTCACCTGTTATGAACTTTACTTGTTATTAGGTGACCTGATAGCTTAAAATTCTTCTTACACTGGTATATAAAAGTTAAAATGATAGAAAAATAGTTCACTAGTAATCTGCGGAAGCTGATTAAAGAAGCATCGCTTATGCCAAAGATATATAAGCAAACGGTTTCCTTTCTATCTATTTCTTTTTTGTTTATTTTCAGAGTTCAATAATGTGTATTGCAGTAGTAAATTTATGTGGTCTCACATCATTTTTGCAATTGACTCGGCTGGGACAGTAAAACTGGTCGATGATGATGGGATTGTTAACTGCAACCAATTTAATTCCTTCAAAACTGATCCTCCTTGCATACCCTTTGCCTCCCTGTTCCACTCGAAAACTAACATGTTAGCTAGTTATGACTGTAAAATAGTATTTGTCAAGTGTAAATGATGAATATTATCGGAGTATTTTCAAACTGATATATAACTACGTGCACATATTACCTGCCAGGTCTTAATCCTTACTCCAGTTAATGTGTCTTTTATGGTGCAATTTCGTACGTTCACATCTTCCACTACTTCAAATCCTCCTTCTCCCAAGGATCCAATACTGCACTCATTAAATTTTACCAATAAAGTCATATTTACAATTTCACAACATTCTAGTAAACTAGAATTTGAAAAAAACAGCAATTACCTGATACCGTGGCCTGGTCCGCATGCTATGCCGCTAATTTTTATGTTGGACGACCCTCCTCCTATTGCTATACAGTCGTCGCCTATCATATTTCATTGCCCAAAATGAGTGGAGAAAATCCGTTATAATAAGAATCAACTAAAGCAAGTTTTATACTCCTAATGAAAAAGTGTAGTTCAACGGATAAATTTGTCAATAGGATTTAATTAACCTATATATATATATATATTAGTGCAAAAACTTTTACTCCCTTTTTTTCAATTTATGTGAACTTTATTTCCTTTTTAGTCCGTGTCGAAATGAATGACTTCTTTCTTAATTTGAAAATAAATTTACTTTATGAAATGATTTACAGCCACACAAATATTCAAGACTTATTTTGAACCATAAGTTTCAAAAGTCTTCACTCTTTTTTAAATGTCGTGTCAAGTCAAATGAGTTCACATAAATTGAAACAGAGAGAGTATGAATTTAAGGAGAGCCTCGTGACAACTGACAACGTGAAAGTTGTCCCCGTGTTATCTATATAGTTCACAACTATAGATTTGAGCCGTGGAATTAGCTATTGATGCTTGCATCAGGGTAGACTACCTACATCGCACCCTTTTGGAGGCAGCTTCTGTGGACACTGCGTGAACGCGAAATGCTTCGCGTACCAGATTACTTCTTTTAAGTGTGAACTTTTATATTTATAGTGAGATCATTAACTTATTATGTGTCACTTTGCTTTACTTTTTAGGTTAATAATTTCAGTTATCATTACCTTAAGTTATATTTTAATAACTTGACCGTGTAAATTCTTTTTATATTGTAGGTGCATAAAAGTTAATCTCAGTGAAAATGTACCTGTTGCAATGAGAGAGTTGTGTATTCGTACGTTTTTGCTAGCGGAAATGTCAATCCCATCGGTGTTAGGACTATCACCAGGGGCCATAATACGAATATTAGCGATGCTAACTTCATTGCAAGCAGTCAATATCATATGACTTCTAGCGCTTCTTATAAGCGTTACTCCCCGAATTCGTAGCCGGTCACATCTTCTGAAAATCAATGCCTATATATCCAATGACCATCACATTAATTTAGTGCCTATATTTACACACATATATATATAGAGGAATTTTCAAAAAGATTAAGTGCATACTCACAGTTGGTCCTTTGCATTGCGTTCCCTGGGCAAAAAGAAATTTCCATGTGTAAGAAATTTGGTCGAAAAAGGCTTCTGGCGTTTTAGTTTTCTCTATAAAAAAGACTGCGAAAATGAGTTTTAAAGCTTACTTGGGATGTGTTATCATCCAAGCAAGGATTCGACCACCATACATGGCCTTGGCCGTCAAAAACTCCATTGCCATTAACAGTAAGATGATTGATGTTCGAGAAAGTGAGCCATGCATTGATTGCACGTCCCTTCCATCCTGATTTGCTAGGTGCAATAATATTTCCTGATACCTGAAACAGAAGAAAAAAACTTCTTGTCAGATCTTTCAGTATTGTTTTGATCTTGCATATGGAGTATATGTTAATTTTGTTTCTATTTCTTTTTTCTTTTCTTTTTTTGGATAATAATAGTGTCGGGATCAGCTTGCATGACTATTTCAGCGGGCACCTGCCGCCTAGCCGCCTCCCACTAGTACTCGATCGAGTAACTGTATCACATGAGAAGAAATTACCTAACGTCTTTTTAATCATAAGAATCTTGTTTTTAGTTATATATGCTTGTTTTGTTTCTTAATGACGAGCAAAAAGGCTGGAGGACATAACCTGGATATGGATTTGAGAGGGTTTGCAAGGACCATCAAATGTTAAAGGCGTCAGTAAGAACTTCATTCTTTTTGGTATAACAAGAATTACACGACTAGATTCCGATTGGCAGACAGCTTTCCATGCCTTGAGAAAAGCCTGCATATATATCCACAGTTCATTCACACATCCATGTTTATGAATTCTCACATATACGAGGAAATAACAAGTTTTACTTGCTCTACATATCCGTAAATGTACATATTATTAAAAGATCGAATATGAGAAAATATAAGAAATTAGTGACTTTACGTACTGGGGAATCGTCGGTTCTTCCGTCCCCAGCGGCACCAAAATCCACGACATTAAAAGTTTTAACGTCAGCACTACATACAGAAGAAACCATGCACAACAAAACCAAAAAAATGCCCAAGTAAACCTGCAAACTAAACAACTTCATCATTGTCCCGATAGTACAATAACTATGCACAAAAAGAATGTACATATATCTTCAATTTATATAAATTATAAGCATAGAAAAATTAAAAAGCCATGATTCGCTCCACCACTTTAGATTGAAGTCACAATAACTGGCAACATTTTTTTGTATCAAAATATTTATAAAATTCGGCCACCATATACCAATATCATCATATTGGACTAAATCCTCCAGGTTCATTTAATTAAATCCATAGATTTGACTAATACTATCCTTTTATTTTAGATCAAGTACGAATTAACCCTCTTGGATCTCACACTTTTCTCGTCTAACGAAGCAAAGAATAGAAAGAATAGCTGACTTAACGCATAATTGCCTGGTTTACTACTTACGTTAGTACTAGTATGTTTCGACTTTTTAGTTGCTTTAGCCGTCCTCATAAGAAAAGAAAATATATCTTACTGCATAGAATCAAGGAAACTTAATTTAATATTTAAATAGTGGTACGATCGAGCCTCCTTTCACTTCAATCAAAAACTGATCATTGAATGTTGAAGATTTAATTTGAGATGCTTGAGGACTTTCATGTTAGTTTCATCGATAGTCACTAAACTTATTCTTTGTAACACTATAATTACAAAATTATTATACTTGTAATAGTAAAGTCTGTAAACTAACTATTTTGTAACACTAAAGTCACAAAATTAGTCTTTGTAACAGTAAAGTCACTAAACTGTGTATATAGTTACACAGAAAATACAAATCACCAACAAATCAAATTTTTTGACTCTAGGAAATGATATGTCATCGCCACATTATAATTTTACTGTGAACATGCTATGTGAGAACCTTTTTATTAAAAACTAAAATTATAAGTACCAACATTAATGATTATGTGCACTGGTAGAAGTTCACCTATATATCTACTAGCTAGGTTGATATTGCAACCTAATTGTTGTAATTCTATCAAGTTCAAATTTCACCAAAGGCTAGATTTCCCTTCTTCTGTCACTTCTCTTGCAATTTCAGATGCAATGGAAGAATTTTTCTGCTTAAAAAAATCAACAATATTGGGTGTATATAACTATATAGGAAAAGTCTGTGAAAGGGACGCAGAAGGTTATTTGATTTCATTCACTTATAATTTGGTACTAATAATATAAACTAGCATATTTATACAAAACTGAAAACTCAATTAACTGAAAACTAGATGTCCGACTTTAATAGGATTTCGACTAGAAAGACTATTTCACTAGGAACTAAAAAACTAACAAGAATTATCTCCTCAATTAGATCTGCTTGCTACTTCATTCTCACGAAAATGATATATTTTTCTGATGAAAAAGTCTGAGCATCGCTGTATCTCATGATTGAATGACTCAATTTGAGTCTTAAACTGATTCGGTGTAGTAGGTCACAAAAAGAAGAACACATATCACTTGATTATTATATACTTAACTTAAAAGTGCCAGTTTTTCCCGTTGTTTTCAGCCTGATCTTCTTCAGTTATTGAAGTCATCATTCTAGCTATATATTACCTTTAAGTAATAATCTAGAAGCAACGTTACGTTGGAGTGTCGAATTTGTCCTTCTGAATATGTTCCGCATCTAGTATTAATCGTGCGTCAACCAAAAACAACAGCATTATCGTAATAGTTGTATCAGTAGTAAATAATACGGTAAAATGAATTCCTTTTTAAGTTTACCTCATCAACTTGATTCTAGTCATAATTTTTTCAATTATAATACCTTATATTGCTTGTACTTTTTGGTACCAATAACTTGGTCCACACCAAAACTTAGGCAGACCCTCTAGTGTGTGTTTTACTTTTGTTATACCAGTAACTTGATCCACCAAGACTAGGGCAAATCATTTAATTTTTTTTTCTCTGCTAAAATTTTAACTCTAGTCTCCAAGATATCACACACTTCGTTATGTTACACCCTTGGGCGTGAAACTGTGAATATTGCTTGTACAGTCATTTATATAACGGTATAAAAACTTGTGCAGGGTCCATATTAAGTGTGCAACTTTCTCAATCAGAAGCATTTAAGTTGTTAGAGATCACACTTTTATTTACTTAATTATATGTTCAAGTTATCCCAAGAACAACTTCCAATGCTTCGAAAAGAATACCATATCTAGTTAAACCTATTCTCAAATCAAATACCGAAAATCTTGCATTTTTAACAACGTAATGAACCAAAGTAAGTAACTAACCATACCTAATTAACGTTTATTTATTACAAGAAGACACGAATTAGCCTAAAAAAGTGTTCAAGCTAACCCACAAATCCATGGACTAGGGTCATCAGGGAACAAAAGGCCCAAATTAGATACAACCCAAAAGGCCCATAAACTAACCACGAAACAGGCCAGCAATTGTATACAACAGAGTGGAACCAATAGAAAGCAAAGTCCAGCCCAAGTTTCCTACAGATTTTACAGCCCGTGAACGACAGTAATTATGGCCGTACCATGTGTCTCTAGGGATATTAACATTGTAGATGAAGGTAACAGCTTTGGAGTTGTAGCCGTATATGGTAACATCAGTAGGTATCCACCCATCGTATCCACTCCTGTAGAGATACACGTAACAGATCTGATACGTGCATGAACCGTATACTGTATATGTATCCGTTGAACACCGCTCAAAAGCCCTGCTTACTGGGTCATCTAGCCTTGGTGCATAAACCTGAACAAAAATGGTAGTCCACATTGAACGACTAAACAGTATAATTAAGGGATATTTTGTCAAAAACACACCCGAACAATTATTTTTTGTGAGAAAAACACTTCAACTATCACTTATCCCTCTTTCTACCTGAACTATCACCATTGATGTACTAAAATAAACATGATTGAGTAGATGGTGATAGTTGGGGTGGAAAAAGGAAACGGAAAAGGGCCAAAATTACCCCTGAACTTTGGAAAATAGTTCATCTATACCCTTCGTTATACTTTAGGGTCAATTATACCCTTACCGTTATATTATGGGGTCAATTATACCCTTATGTCTAACAGCTGCCACGTGGCATCATCTCAGCCCTTAAAAATTATTTTCCCCTCAAATAATTTTTTACCCACTAAAATAACCCAACCCGGCCTGATTTTTTTTTCAGCCAAAGTGATACAAACCCAACCCATTACCCCTTGGCTGGAAAAAAAATTCGGGTCGGGTTGGATTATTTTAGTGGGTAAAAAGTTATTTGAGGGGAAAATAATTTTGAAGGGCTGGGATGATGTCACGTGGCAGCTGTTAGACGTAAGGGTAAAATTGACTCCATAGTATAACGGTAAGGGTATAATTGGCCCTAAAGTATAACGAAGGGTATGAATGAACTATTTCTCAAAGTTCACGGTAATTTTGGCCCTTTTCCGAAAAGGAAATAACTTATAATTGACCTACTCATCTTCGAGGTCTATTTTAATAGATAGATGGTGGGTGATAGTTCAGGAAAGAAAATGAAACAATCATAGTTGGGATGTAAAACTTGCGAAAAAGTGACAGTGACAGTTTAGGTGTGTTTTTGACCATTAACTCTAAAATTAAGCAATAATATTACTAGAATTAATAAATTGAGCTTATAAAAGTTACCTGATTGCCATATGCATCGCCAAAAGCTAGACTGATCTGATCTCTAGTTTGTGTTGGTGAATAGCAGCTTGTCTTTATGCTCACCGTAAATGAACAGGGTGCATTCTGGCCCTAGGATATTCAGATTAATTTGAAAACCCAGACAGTTTATACAGATTACTGAACAATCCTATTTTACCAAAAATAAATTAACCCTATAGCCGACCCCAACAAATTTGGGATGCAGGACAGTTGGTTAATCTATTGAATCTCTAGTTTCTACACAAACACATGATATTACGGAACAAATTAAAAAAGAAGAAGAAATGAATAAATGGAACCTGGTTTAGAGTGGTATTGATTATATCGAGGGACGAAATAGGCTGGGGGTGGAACACGATGGATCTTGATGCTTGGGCCCCGGTAGTTATGGAAGCGACGGTGATAAAGAGAAGAACGAGTATCGCTGGTCGTCTGATCATGGTTGGTGACATCGAGAACCCTCTTTTAGATTTCCAGTTTTTGGAATTTGGAATATAATGGCAATCGGCGTTTACTAATTTGTGGCCAAACTTGGAATGGAACACGACTACTCTTGGGAAAATAACGAAAGGGTATATTCGTCCTTCCGCGTTTAGTAAAGTGTAAGGGTATCAGGTATCAGATATCAGATGTTAGGAAAAACAGATGGCTACAAACAGTACAAAAATGTGTTTGGCATGCACAAAAATTATTTAATCATTAGAAAACAAAGTAAGTTAATTTAGCATCTGAAATTAAACTGAGAATATACATCATGATTAAAGTATAAATATGTGTATGCAAAATCATATTTTCCAATCATTGCTTTGATGTAAATTTCATGTGCAAACAATTTTTTATCGTGGGGGCCTGGAAAGAGGATTGCACTATCGTCTAGAGTCTAGACTCAGTATTGGCTTATTCGTGGCGCTAGATATCTTAGTGAGCAAGTATTTGGACATTCTAGTCTATCCAATAAATTATTGTTAGATGTGTTTTAAAACCTGATAGGGATGGTTTGTTTGGTGGCTGGAGCTGCGGTTCCTTATGTCACTCTTTTCTATTGAAATTAATAAATACACAACAGTCCCTTTCTGACTTTGCTTCCTGGTTAGACTTCAAGAATGTTCTTTGAGAAATCTCTGATCGGACGCAATTAAGATTATTTGATGATACTGAGAGATATATTAAATTTTTCGGAACAGGCTAAGATATTGATGCGGCTTGAATTACTTCTAATACATTTTGTACAACCTTGATTAACAAAGCCAGATGAAAGAAATTTGGGTAAAATCTTTGCATTTCTTGAGTCGTTGGTCGCTGGTGGTGACTCTTAACAAACTTCCACTAGTAGTCTTTCCGAGAAAAAGCCATATATTTGTATTCTTCGATTGGCAACCCACATACTGGACATGGACAGATAATCCTAGGCAAAAACTACTATAAAACACAAAATCATGTTTTAAGTATGTGCTACTCACTAAATGAACGCTGGACTATTATGACCATTAACGAACACACCCAATTCAGAGGTCCAAAACCATATTCCGTTCAATTGCAAGGGCATTATAAAGATAAAATCCCCAAACGAACCAGCTCGAACATGTCAAAGAATGTAGAGAAGGAAAAGGAATCCATCCATCCTTACTTCACGCTTCAAACGAGAAAGGTCCTCCATAATTAGAAAGCAGTAGGATGATTTTTCTTATCTCGCCAAGCCAATAAAGAAAAAAATTAAAGCACTAAAACCTGCAAATAAAATTACTGACAGACTATCCAAAAGCCAAGGTAAGATACAAAACATACATTAGAACTACACTCGACAAACACAGTGCTGCTCGAGTCCCAGGAGCTTTGCATAAACAAGAGACTGGGAAAATCTTAATCAGAATTCTGTTGGTGGTTTCAACCTAACAAGTCTCTTGATTCTATCTTTGTCAATGTTTTCCAGCAACCCCTTCAAAATAAACAGTGAAATAATAGCATTAGCAAGACAGCAGTAAACTGAAGACAGGAACAGGCAGCAAGTTAACAGCCAAATCAATACTTGGTTCTCTTTGTTATCACATTGGACTGAAAGGGATCACTAATTGAGACCATCCTTTTGAGTAAAACTAAAATCATGATTTAGTAACATCCAAAGTTGGTACTAAAGGTGTGACCTGATGGATGCAGTAAACCATGCAAGCCATCTAGCATTGGCACGAAAGACCATGATTTTAAACAGGTAATGTTTGAAATACGTTTAAGAGTTTCATAACACTGTTTGCTTCTCCAACTAGAATCACACCATAGTACTTGAGAAGATGAGAGTTTCAAGCATGTGAAATTATTTATGTTCCAACACAAAGACATTTTGGCTTACCGTCCAAACAATTTCATCCAGGCACAAGCAAATTTTTCCATACTTATCCAGGAAAAGTCTCTCAGATGGAGGTTTTCCACATACATCCTTGAGAGCAGATGTTATAACAAAGATTGCTTCAGACACTGCAAATAAAGCCAATAAGATTCTTAAAAAAAAAAAATGGAAAGCCAAGTTTGATGATGGTATAAGTGCAGAACAGGCATCCCAACAAATGGAATAACTACCCTCTCTGTTTACAGATAATCCCTGCAGGACAAGAGACCACGAAGCTTAAAGAAAGACAATATAGCCTCACGGATGGCAATTTCCATAACAACATTGCCAGACATGTAGATTTCTGTGGTTACCAAAATGGATGCTAAAACAGGATTTCCATCTAACCTAATGTGGTAGCAGTAGTGGCTGGCTTCCTCCTCTCGAGAATAAAACACCTTAAGTAAAATTAAAATCAGCTCAATTATGTGATCTACGCTAAAATATCGAAGGAATCAAATAAGCTTCACATAGAAAATCTCTTTTTCATGGAATGAACACCATAATGCAATTAGGTATCCAACCTAAAATAAGCTGCACATTACATTTTTATCGCAGAAAACTCGATCATTTATCTTTAGTTATACATGCTCTTCTAGAGTGGATCTTGAAGAATAAATTCGATATTTGATAGAGCCAAAACAACGGTAGGAAAACGTATTAGGATAAAACTATTTAGTAAGTTGAGTTTTTTTTTTTTTTTATTACGGCAATATCCGGGCCAACACGTACAAACCTCGACTATTCAACCGGCTACCTGCTACCTCCCACCAACACATATACCAGGTAACTCCGCATGCCAAGACTCAGGCAGATGAGAAAAAACCACCTAGTTTTTGACTTGGCAAAAATTTGAACCCTAACCTTCTACAGTATTAATCCCTCTTCATAGACCGCTAATTACACCTTTAGGTACTGAGTAAGTTGACTCATACCTAGAGATTCTTCTTTTAATGCACACAAAAGAAAGGATGATATACTGAAACATCAAAATCTCAACATCTCAAATCATGAAATCATCTTAGTTTAGAACATTCAGCAACTTCAAAGTTTGCAAAGGCATTGGCGTTCACATAATTAAGGTCAGAACTGGTTTGCCTGCTTCAACTCAACCAACTAAATCAATTGCCAAAAGCACTAAGCTACATGGAGACACATAAACAACATATCTAAATTAAGATTGTACACACATGAGACGAAGACAACACAAGTTGCAGAGTCTTTTCAACATAAATTAATTGCTAATGAGGCCTTAAAAAACTGTACCATGCATCAGCAAAGCTCTATTTTTTTTGTTGAAGCATAAAAGTTAATGACTCAAAGTGAATGTGATACACTTACACGCAAGTTCATCATACTCATCCTTTCCTACAGCATAGATGCTGACATCTCCAAGTACTGTGTATACGATGTAAACAGACCTGCAGATAAAAAGTATGTGAAAAGACTACAGATAAAAAATTCGTCACGAAAATAGTCCTAATTATTTCATCTTTTACGACAAGAATCTTCTATTAAGGTTCAGCTGAAAGGAGAGTGTTTTCCAGAAGAAAGCAGCCAATTGATATAAATTCAATTCCAAACACTACAGACATAAAGGGGGAAACTTGGAAAGCGAGCAATTTTGGGAATCAACACAGAGTTCCTCTCAGTGTAACCCTCCCTCCCCACCTCTCCAACCACCAGCTGTTTTTATTTTACATGTTATTACCATTGGTCAGGAATGTTTGCCCAAGTAACCACAAAAAAGATTTACTTACTTGTGGCAAGCCACTAGAAGTTCTTCATTCTTAACCCCTTTAAGATTCTCCGCACCCAGCTTAACTAGGAAAGACCTCCAATGCAGACGCTCTTCTGCTGGTACTCCATTAAAACTGCAAGTGAAAAGATTAAAAGAGGTCATTCCTGCCAGGAGAAGAAAACTAAAAAAATTGTTGTCTGTACTAAAAACAAAAAGCCCCTTTCCCACTGGAGAAACTTTGATTGAAGGAACAATAGCATATTTATCTTATTAGCAGGATGTATCCATAAAGAACAAAGAGGAAAAGGGCACTGTCCCATATGTATATTGTGCCATTAATTCCTAGTGTGATACAAATTGAAATAAGATAATGAAAGTCCTCAGATTTTAGTCCATGATCTAATATTCCAAATTTTTAGGATCAGTTTCAGGTAAATGACACAATAGATGAAGATTTTATACACAGATTTAATAAAAGATAGTCGAAATATACGAGCGCTACATTAGTATTGAGAAATAGGTGGATAAACATCAAAGTGATGGCTAGTCTTTTAAAATGGCTTTAAGACCAGTGATTTTATATGAGAATGAATATTGTGCCTTACACAAGATGAACATAGAATGTGAATCATAAGATGGATGATTGTTATAAAAAATTGGGCAGCATTAGAATGATCATCGCCAATAGAAAGACAAGTAGCATACATAGGAGATAATGATAAAAGGTTCCTAAGATTGGTCTGGTCATGCCATACTAAGACCTCCAAATGTATGAGTAGGTAGTTATGATAACATGATAATTGAAGGTGTTAAAAGCGCACGGAGTATACATAAAAAGAAGTTGCCCAAAAAGATTCATATAGACAATACCAGCAAGTTGAGATAAGGCTTAGTCATGTATGTACATTTATATTAGGTCCAGTGAAGAGAATCTAGAATTGAAGAATTCTCAATTGTGGAGTATTAGCATGTAACAAGTCAAAATGGAGAAAAATGGATATTGAGGATTTCTATGACCAACCACAACTCAACTAGCTTAGAATTGAGGCACAATAGTAGTAGTTATTGTTGATCAAATGCCACCAGTGGCGAATTTATGTGTCAAAAAAGGATCACGTGAACTCATGGCCACCCGATTAAACTCAGTATATTATGTGTATAATTCTTAAAATATATCTAGTATTACCTGTTGGCACCCATGCCTAGGCTTAGTGGTACACTTGGTTGAAAGCTAAGTTATTTACCTAGAGGTTCAAGGATCAATCCTCACTTCATGCATTTTTCTTCAGTAGAGCACCCATCTTCTAGAAATCCTAGATTAGCCTCTGAATGCGACCCCTTTGAATCATAAAAATTCTAGAGCTTGGAGGAGACTGACTTCACAAAGAAAGAGAGCAAATTGAATAAGAAGAGTTTTTTTGGGTCTTTCTTTATTCTCTTCATTCTTGCTTCCCTTCTTTTTCCCTCCACCTGTGGTGTGTTAAGATGACATGAGTTGAGCTTAAATGAAGCAATGACGATTCATATAGCTGACCTTAACTTGTTTGGGACTGAGACGTATTTGTTGGTGTGGTGTGTTAAGAGGTACTCAGAGTAAGGTAATATGGACAACAACAATATACCCAGTGTATTCCCACAAGTGGGGTCTCGAGAGGGTAGGATGTACCCAGACCTTACCCCTCCCTTGCGAAGTAGAGAGGTTGTTTCCGACAGTAAGGTAATATGGAGCAGCACCAAATTTAACGGAATGCAGCTACGTAATTAACGTCAATAAATAATGAGCATTACAAATATAAGAATACAATTAAATGTAGCTCGAGGCCAAAGCTTGAGCTTTTCCAAAATGATTTTCCTTCAAAGACAGAACGCTGACCTTATTAATCCCACCCATCAAAAAATAAAAATAAAAAAAATCAGCTGATCTTAGAAACAGATACCATAAGTAATAAGGAAATGTAACAGATAAAGCAGTGATTCAAACGGGAAGTAGTAATTAATTTAAGGAAAGCAAAGCAGTGGTGTTACCGTTCAACGAGGACGTTGCCCTCGGAGTTGGCAAATAAGACAGCCAGAAGCATTTTCTGAATGTGATCTGATCGGCGAAATCGGATCACAAATCGCGTTTTTTAGGGTTAACACTGTCTTCCCCAATATTTCTGGTCCTTTCCATTTCTTTTTCGGGTTAACAAAATGTGTCTTCTTACATTTTTTAATGGAAGACTCTCATATTGTCATTATTCTATATAATAAAAAGATATTCTGATAATAATGCGTTTTTTACATAATTTTTAAATTAATGCACCGAAAGGGAACCAAACTGTATTGATAGGAAAGAAAAATCAAGTTGATTGGGATGATTTTAAAAAATAGTATATAATTTTAGTTATACATAATAAAGTAATTGATGACTTTGTATGGTATAATTTTTTTAAAAATAATCAGCAGAACGAAATAATTGATTTCCTTACTTTATAATTGTATCATGTATTGTAATCCATCATGTTTTCTCTTGAGCCGGGGGTCTTCCGGAAACAGCCTCTCTATCTTTTGAGATGAGATAAGGTCTGCATACATTTTACCCTCCCCGGACCCCACACTGTGAGATTTCACTAGGTATGTTGTTGTTGTTGTATTGTAATCCATGAAACATTGAAAATTTAAAAAAAAAAAAAAATATCGGATTATTTGCCGCGTATAATCCTTTTTTAAATCACTCTTTAAACTTTGTCCACGTCATTACCTTTAAAAGTATTCCGATAAATATTTAATTTTGCATGAAAAAATAGTTTATTGTGCTAGGTTCAACGGTTTTTAGTTCTTCGGTCATTGATTAATTCTTATTTTAATCCTTTTGATATCTGATTAAGTATATTGGACTTTCAATTAGTTAAATTGTGCATTTTTTTTATATCTTTGCATGCGATATTTATAAATTTACCATAATTATTAATCGTTTCATCACTTAATTACTCATGTAATAAGTTATATTTGTAATGTACTTGAAATAATGGTAATATAGTTCTATAAATAGTCAAATATAACATATTTCGTTGAAGGGATTGAAAATACATATATTAATTAATTAAATATTAAATATGTTAAGTCACATATTACAAGGATAGAAAATAGAAATTCCTGTAATTGAAGGACCAAAATACTACTATTCCTTATGCTAAAGGAAACATTTTTAAAGAACAGCCAAAAAAAAGAGGGGGGGGGGGGGGGGGGGCTGATTTATGGAGTTGCTTTTTATTTTATTTTATACGCCCTCAGTCCCAATTTATGTGACACGGTTGAAATTTCGAGAGTCAACCAAGTTTTTCTTTAACCGGAATTTCTTTATATTACTTTTAAATATTTTAAGTTGTTAATTATTGCGATTTATAGTGCTTTTTATGAAGTTTTCAGATATATAAGAGTCTATGTCCTTATTCACGATCAAGATTGAGAAGTTTGAATCTTGAAATTTCAAATGCGAGAGAATATCATTTAAATTTTGTATTTATTTTAAAATTTATGTAAATATAGCCTTTGAATTATTATCCTTTTATAAAATATTAGACTTGAGTCTAATATTTGCTCATATATTATTCAACCTTACAAAAAAAAAAAAACATTAAAAACTTCATAAATTATGAGAGAATTATTTACGAAATACTTTTTTCCGAAAACGACAAAAAATTCTGCCCAAAAAGCGATTTGTGTGGATGGTCCAATTCTATTGCTTGCCAAGGCCCAAGGGTCCAAGCCCACTGGCGATTGACAGGTAGGTAGAAGTCCTACATACAATTGCCAAATGTGTTTAGCAAAAGGAGGCTTAAAAGTAATTTCATTATGTAGCCAATTTTGTATTCCCCCCCCCCCCCACCCCACCCCCGGCCCAAAATGTTGATATACTAGGCATACTTAAAATTAATAGTAATATACTAATACAATCCAAAGTCAAATCACCTGTTGATATGTTATCTTAATACATTGATTATATTGCGTATACATTGAATGATTTTGATTTATTTAGACATATACAGTTAAACTAATAAATTATTTGGCATTAAAAGAAATATACTTTCCTGTATACTTCTACAATATGCATGTGTATCTAGAATTGGCTAACTTCATGTATCCGCTACATTATATATGTATGTATGACAAACATACATTGTATATGCGCTACGCTACATGTGATATACATAGATCAGCGAAATACAACTACAAATCTAAATGTATATCTAGTATTTAACAATATGTCTATCCTAAAATTGGTCTAGTCATTCAATATATGTATATCTGAATGTAAACCTACTACTATTACATGACATGTGTACCTGAATGTATACCTATTGATTAATAAAATGTATATCAAAATATATACGTGTTACTTCACAATTGTATATATGAATGTATAACTAACACTTTTCATTTGCAGAACATGTGTAACGATCTCTAAAAATAAATTAAACGAAAACCACGAACTGACACTCCATTTTGACACTTTTTAAGAAGTGAAATTTTATAATAGAAGGACTTCAATGATTCATGCGAGAAATTATGACAAATGAAGATCTGACACTCCAGTGATTCAAACGAGCAACTATGACAAATTAATAAGATCGAAACTCTCAAATCCGTCTAAGTCGAATCAATTTTACAGAAAAAATTTGGGGAATATAGCAATAAGAGGGTAAGAATAGATAGTTAGGGTGATTTTTGGATACATTGTTGAGAATAGATGCAGAGATAATCGCCTAACGGGGCTTGTTTAATTGAACAAAGCTTTAAAGGATGAGATAGAAAATCGGATAAAGCACTATTTATCTATTTTTTCGGTGGAACAATTTGGTTATACCATTGCCAAACTTTATAAAAGAAACGTGTATTTAATCTATCAGGTACCCCACCAATTTAAAAAACATGGGCTGTTTTGTGCCAATTAGTAGCCCACATTGTCAAGTCATGCCAGATTCTCGAGACATCCCATCCGATGGGCCAAACTTTTATACACCGACACTGGGCCTGACAACAAGTAGATTTATAATGGGCTTCTGACACTGGTTGATCCATCAGTGCGGGGTTTTTAACTTGGAGAATAAGGTATCGCATTGGGAAAAAAACATTTATGTTTTAATCAGCCTCCCTCGCATCAGCATGGAATGATAGAGCACCACATGTTTCTACCTTACAACTATTTCAGATTTTTCCCTTTGAAGCATTATTATTTTTGCTTCGTAAAATATTTAGTTCCTTCGGTAAAAAGAAAAATGTACGTCCACTTCAAGAATTATGACTAGACCCTTCAACTAAAATATCATGCCGGCATAAATGAATCATGAGTATCTTTTACCAAAAAAAGAAAGAATCGTGAATAACTTAGGACAAGTAGATTTAGGCATTTTTCATACAACGGACCCACGTTTACCTTTCAAATTATATTCGTCTTTTACGCTGTAATGGCTATTTGACATTTCAATAAATTGAACCACACTTCTGTTATCCGCAGTTCCGGGAAGTGTTCAGTGTGCTACTGCTACACAAATCTTAAAAGGGTAAAAATCATTTACCTTATGCAATATCTAGTCTATCCTTGATATTTTTAATCTTCCCTCTAGGCCTCTTCATCGGTCGGGTCGGATCGGATTTAGTGCATTTTGAATTATAATTTTGGTTTTCAAATTTTGTAAAATTCAATCTGAATCCAATTTAAGTTAACCTCGGATCGAATCATATTTTGAGGTCTGATTCGGGTAAACATTGGAATTTTCGGATTGGATTGTATGCCTAATTAAGATGCTTATAGCATTGCTGCAACATGCCAACATTCCAATTCCCAACACCTAGTTCATAATTTTCATCAACCAATGTCTAATAAAGTTTGTTATGCAAAATCATTAATAAAATAAACTGAAATCCCAAACAAATGTCTAATAAACAGAAAAGCAACAACTCAACACCTAGTTCTCATCTTTATCAACATATGTATAATAATAAAATTTATTAAACAAAATCATCGACAAAATAAACTGAAATCATCAACAAAGTAAACTGAAATCCCAAACAAATGTCTAATAACCTAAAATGAAAGTGTAACCTTTTGTATGCATCCATATATTTTGTATTTTGGATCGAATTGGTTTAGAATAGTACCAACCCGTATTCAATTCGTATATCCAATTTTTTTAGAAACATAACCCATATCCAACCCAAAATATCTAAAATCCGAAATCCATTTCGAACAACGTGGATCGATTCGAATTCTTGGATATTTTCGAAGTGTACACAACCCTACCTCCATCTATGTAATACCCTTTTATATTATATATTTTTTTAACCTAGATATTTATAATACAAAATTTGTGATATAGATAAACGATTTTAATCGATTTATCTTGTGACAACAATTCAGTGATCAAGAGACAATAATTTGAACCAGGTACCTTTCTCCTAAAGACTTTTACAGAGTTATTGAAAACATATTTCCTAGAGTTGTATGTCCAAACAATTATTTTAGAATCATTCTATTAGAGCGGGAAAAAAAAACAAAATAGAGTGAAACAAGTTCAAATGGATTCACATGGCCGGCTCGCTTGCGATTCATGAGGGATGGTAAACAAGTAATAGCTGTTGATTAAACAAAAGAATAAATATATTCTTTTATTAAAAAGAAAAGAAGAAGATCATATATAACATCGAATTAAAGAAGCAATTTTTTTTAATGATAAAGCATAACTAATGGAACGCTTATGACAGGTTATAGTCTAATTAGACAAATCGAAATTGAAGGTCCCGTCTCCTAACCTTGCTCTTAGCGAACAGTTTTGTCTGTCCTAATTAATATCTTAGTCACTACTAAATAAAAATGTTCAGTGGTTATTTCCCACTAAATATCGATGAGAAAAATTTAAAGAGTAGTGTTTTCACACGGAAAAAGTAGAAAATTTCTCAGCGTTTCAGTAGGAACCAATTTCCCACCATGCGTTTTTCGAGTGAGCTAGTTCGATGGAAAAATCATGTTCTCTAGCACAAATTTTCCACTGAATATCAGTGAGAAAAACATCTTTTTCTTGTAAGGAGTAATAAAACGGAATGATTTTTAAGTTACCAAACTCATGTTACTCCATAGATAGTTTTGTTGAAAATTCGGGGGAGAGAAATAATCTCAATCACTCAAATTCTCACGAAGACAAGTGAGGCAACGACTCTTCTTTGTTCCACTTAACTTGACTTACATAATCAATCATTCTCTTTAAAGATAAGTGGGGGAAACATTCTTCCACCAACTTAACTTCCATAAACGACTTCATTTTTTTCCTTCTTATATTACAGTCAGACCTCTCTATAATTGTCATTCGTTATAACATCATTTTCACTATTACGGCCTGATTTTTTTCGGAATCGATTTTCATGTTATATTTTACTTCTCTATAACAACATTCTACCTGTAACAGCAATGACATTCATTATAACGGTATACTATTTGTAAAATTACTTCTCTATAACAACCATACTCAAATATTGTCTGATAACATTTTGTAAAAAATATATTATGTATAAGAATAAAATATTAAAATATTTATGATAATTATCATTAATGTCATGCACATAGAAAATTTCAAGAGACGTCGGATGCAGAAGGTGACAACGAAAGTGTTGATAAAGAGCCTCACCTACTGTTACTTGGGGGGAGATCGAACAATCAATTGTTGAGCTCGTTTTGCTGAAAGTTTGGACAAAATTCTTTGTCAATTGAAGCGTTATATTATTAATAAGATAATGGAATTTACGAAACAACCTAGCTACAATTGTAGAATTCTTACGTCAACCTTGAAGTATTTAAATTCTCTAATTTTAATTGCATATGTTCCTTAGATTTTTATTTCATTATCGGTATGGTACAACTAGTTATGGATTTATTTAGTAATTTATTAGTCTTTTTAATTTTTAATTAATGAGGTATAAAAATCAATTGAGATTTTAAAATTGACAAGTATATTGTTTTCGTTTATAACCTAAAAAGTATAGAATAAATAGTTGTTTGCGTACCTTTGCTTATAACAGCCATGGAATTTCCGGACAAACGCTGCCATTATGGAAAGGTTTGTCTGCATATGACTATAGTATCTAGGTATTAATAGGACTATCCTATAGCATATACCTAATCTAGTACATGTATTATCACTTAGGGTCTGTTTGGAAAGACACCTGGACCTGGTAATTGGAATTGGTGTAATTACCAGGGTAGTAATTACACAGTAGTGTAATTACAATGACCTGTTTATTTGTCATAACGTAGTCGTAGTTACAGTATAATTATAAGCGTGTTGTTTGGTCGCACAAGTGTAATTACACAGTTAGTCTAATTTAAAAATAAAATTCTAATTATAAAAAATTTAAAATTAATATTTAAAAAATATTTACCTTATAAATGATATTAAATTAGTTATTTAATAACACATTGTTTCTTGAAAATATATTTATTAATAATCATATATTTGTAACTAATATTGTAAAAAATAATTGATAATGAATAACTCATTGTTTCTTGAAAATATATTTATTAATAATCATATATTTGTAACTAATATTGTAATAAATAATTGATATATATTTTTCAAATTAATAATATTTAATTTTAATTAATTATAAAACTCAAAAGAAGACTTTTTTTGTGAGAACATCATGGATTGGATGTTTGACACAAAAAATCCATCAAATGTAAGTGAAAAATAAATAACATGTAATGTGAAAGCAAATAACATAAAATTGTAAATATAACCTCAATTCAAAATCCAAAAGAAAAAGTTCAACATAATACTCTAATGTCAAATTCCAACATTACATAAGTAAGTTCCAACATAACTTAAGTGAATAATTCAAAAGAAAGGGAAAATATAAGTCGATAACCTCATTCACAATGAAATTCTACTTTAATAACCTCACTCATTATATGCTAAGTTTGTTAATGCCTCATTCTTTCCAATATTAAGAGGTATAGTTTCAAAAATTAGAATAATATGTGCTAAATGAATAAAATAAAAATGTAAAAAATACGAGCAATTACATGGAACCACAAGAAGAAAAGGTTGGGAATGGGAAAAAAGGAAATGAAAAATAAATAATATAAAAGAAACTACATTTTAAAAAATAAAAATAATTAAAATGTATAAATAAAAAATAAATAAAAATAAAAATAAATTAAAAATCAAAAGAAATTAAATAATAGAAATAAAAAATAAATTTAAAATAAAAAGAAATTAAAATAAACAAACTAAAAAGTAATCCTGTAATTACACCTAATTCTCAATTACACCCATATCTACCTAACTGTGTAATTATACCCAATTCCAATTACCTGGGTGGCTTTCCAAATAGGACCTTAATTCTATTCATCCTTCTTTTTCCTCAAATAATGAATTTGACTATATATGTATCCTTACCCTAATATCTAAATACATAAACTAACTAAATTCATGTATCACATAAATCCACGTCTTTTTCTTCTCCCAAAACAAGGTTCACATTTCAACAAGTTTTTGCCTCTCCTAACATTCAGTGAATTAAATGGACACAACGATATATAAGCTACCGAATCCCTTGACCAATTATACGATACAATATATTTTTAAAAAGACTAACCTTTCGCCTAATTAAAGTCAAATAAACACTACTCCTTCCGGAAAAAAAAAAAAAAAAAGTTCACTTAGCGATTTGCACACCCCTTAAGAAAATACTAATTTCTAGACAAAAATAAGTAATTTGACTAAACTACCCCTAATTAAATAGACATTGAAATTTCATCATATAACACTTAATAGGGGCAAATATGAAAAAACAAGGTTAATTCTTTCTTGATTTGCTAAGTGAACTTTTTTTTTATCCAAAAAAAAAAACTAAGTGAACTTTTTTTTTAATCGGATGGGAGTAGTACATTATTATTACACCGATCGATTTCTTTCGCACATTACTACCACTCGGACTGCGAATGGAAGTACATAAACAGCTAATGGTGTTGTGTTAAAAGGAGACTAGCTAGAAAGTGAAGGGGATGAGTAGAATTGACAAATTAATGATCCACCTACAATTCACACAGTCCCCACTAGCGAGTTGTCATTTCGAGTTATTATGAAAGTATATCACTTTAAATTAAAAGACTCGGCCAAGACCTTAATGCATATGCACCACATGCTTGTTATTCCCCAGTTTGAGGAGTTTCTATTTTCTAACAAACCTTGAAAGCTCCATATACCAATTTCATAACTTTCCTTTTTATTTTTTTATCTTACTCCCTCCATTCACTTTTTGTTATTTATTATTGACTTTGCACCCCCTTTGAATTAATAAATAAAATATTTATTTTACTATATTATTCATATTAGTTGGTGTATAATTTTAATAGAATTGGAAAATCATTTGGATATGAGTAATTAATGTTAAGGGTAAAATAAAAAAACAAAAAAAGTTTGTCTTTCTCTTGATATGCTAAAGTGGACAAGTAAAAGTGAAAATTTACTTTTAGCATAGTGGACAAGTAAAAGCGAATGGAAGGAGTATTCACTAATAAAATTCTCTATTACTTCTTCCATTTCAATTTGTTTGTCTTGGTTTTACTTGGCACAGCTAGAGTTTCAGAAAGTAAAGAAGACTTTTAAATCTTGTGGTCTTAAACTAAAGATATATATATAACGTACCAAAATTGTATACAGTAAAAACCGGATGTATGCAAGACCGGGGACCGGGGATAGGAAGAAACAAGCACGAGTATGAAGTCTTTCCTTTGGACCGGTGGGATTGCACCAGGTGCAGTTGATCCGAGAAAAGTGGAGTAAATCTGTTTGGTCCGGTACTTCCGGACCAAACTCTGCATCAACGTTAGTCCGGTTTCTCCATGACCGAATTGATCGTGACCGTTAGTCCGGTTTCTTCATGTCTAAATTGGTTGTGGCCGTTGGTCCGGTTGACCAGTTGCAAAGTTGCTACGCGTCAAGACCGTTCTGTCACGTTGTACTGACGGCCGTACGGACGTCAGACCGTATGGTCCGACCTTATCCTTTTAGGGCTTCTTTATTTTGAAAAGGCTTTATGTTGTGTGAAGGCACAAAAGGCAAAACTATAAATAGAAGACATCTCCTTACTTTTAGGAGTTAGCTTTTTGAGATCTATAACATTGTATTTGAAAATATATATTGGAGCTCTCTCTCTCTTTTCTCTGGTCCGAACCAGTTGAGTTTGGTTCATTCATTCAATATAATTTAAGCTTAATCATCAATATCTACATATCTATTCAAGTATCAACTTACATATTCATATATACATACTATTGCACACGAATCCATACATATTCTACTTCGACCAAAAATAGATTAAAGTTTATACACATATCCTATACCTCACTTTTATAAATTCAATTGATTACCTAAATCCGGGATAAACAAAAATATCCTTTAATCTTGTGATCTTAAACATGCTAAAGAGTTGTCAAGTTAGTAAAGAAATATTCTTTTTTAAATAAGCTAAAAAGGAAAGTAAAATAAACAAATTGAAATAGGGGTATATTGTTTGATGTTTTTGCCATAGATATTATGAAAAAAGAGTAGCGGCTTGGAATCATCTTAATGCATTTAACTTGTAAGTGTAATTCTACCATGCATTACATAAAAGTAGCTAGGGCTCGAGTCCTACTAAATTTCATCTCTTCTTTTACGGTACTTCTTTTTCCTCTCTCGTGGTAGATCATGATTTTACATTATGTGAATATATTTGACTGAGTAACACATCGAATTTAAGAAAAAAAATGAAGATTTTTAGAAGTTGTGGTGTCAAGTATGCGGGTGCTATAATATTTGTGTGGTTATAAGATTTTTAAAACTTTGTGATTTTAAATATGTCTTAATTTTTGCGTGATTATAAAAGCTTCTCATTAAGAATAAATCGAAAAAATCTAAATTAAATTATTTTCGAATTTAATTTGGAAAAAGATTATTCTTTTTTAAATGGAGTAATAGTGTGCTCTTATTCATTTCTCAGAGAGTAACCATTCGAGGTCTGCCTAAATATTAAACGTTAGCAAACAAAACAAATTGTTCCTTCCCAAGCGATATAGTTAAGTGTCCACTTCGTAGATTCATTTTCCCTAACAATAAACATCAATTAGCGTCTGCATATTCTCATGTTTGGAGAATAATCCATTCTGTTTCACATCAAATAACCAACTCAATCACTGTTAAATCTAGTTAGTAGCGACAAATTGACAAAGACATTTATCCAAAAACTCTTTTAGACCTGGTTTGCTAACAACTAACTAATAATACTGTGAAAGCATCGTCTATATTTGGTGCCAATTATCAGTGGCACATCATTGTTTAGTTCCAAATTTGGTAAAAATGTTCTGTTCCTTGCGATCCAACTGATATCACATACACGATTCAACGTCATAAACGCCACTTATACTAATTAATTGACAATCATTTGTCAACTATAAATTAAATGCTTGGTGATTATGATGTCATGCATCCTGATTAATGTTCATCATATCAGTTATGATATGCAATTCATGGTGTTAATTCTTTTGTTGTTACTTAGAGAATATTTTATATATCTCTATCAAAGTACAACTACGGACATTTCTAGTGAAATTTGTTCCTTAAAAGGTCTAATAAAATATTTATCAAAACCAAAAGGGGGAAGGGTTTCAAAGTACAAAAGAACCTTCTTGTTATCTCCTGTAGATTATTTCTTTCAAGGTTATCAGCAACCTAATTTCCTTCCCCAGAGAGACTGATTTTACTTATAAATTATGTATTCAAATCAAATATTTGTCAAAATTTTAATAATTTTCACATATATACTTATTTTAAATTCGATGTCAAACAATATAAACATTACATTATGTACATATATAAAATTTGTGCGACCCCTTCAGGAGATGTAACCAGAGGATTATAGGGACAGCACAAACATAACCATGAGGATCAATGCTTGTGAACCCAGATGTTTTTGGCCAAATCATGAGTACATGGTAACTAAGCAGTTCCTTATCACGTGGTTTATCTCTTCCAAAGTATATATACACAATAGTATATAAATTTAATATTAATACAAAAGGACTTGAAATCAAGACCATGAGTAGATTTACGCCGTCAAAACATTTTGGAAGTAAACCTAAAAAATGCAAAACCTTGACTTATCAAATATTAAAACTCCTTTAATTTAAGATGAATGTCTTTGTGTAGGATGAAATATACACCCAAAGACAATTGTCGCTTGGCAGGCAAAGAGAGGATCTATACGTACGTGGAACCCATTTCATTTAATCTCTAAGCGCTTTATGAATATACACGTATCTCAGTGAACAGCCCCACTTGACTTTTAGACATGGAAACAAAAAAAGTCGGAAACCATATGCATGTATCTCAACCTCAGGAAACCATATGCATGTATCTCAACCTCAGTCCTATGGAAGTCCTTATCAATATACGTAGTAGTTCAATATATATGTAGAGAATTCCCTGCAGGTAACATTTATGTTTTCTTTATCAAATATCAAACCATAGTTGCACAACCTTGGACAAACATAATACACAGCAATGACAATGACTTCGGAAAAAATTACTTTAGAGACAGTACTCCATTACTTAATAGTGAAGTATTATTTTTCACTTTTACGTGTAAGACCAAACATTTACCTAAGAAGTTCATCTGTACTATAATTAATTCCTGTTGAGGAGTTCCTCAATCATTTGCAGCGCCATTCGTTCTTCTTCATTCATCATACCACACTCTTTGCCTTCTTTGTTATCCACAACGGAAGTCTCCTGAGACGATGACGGACTTGAAGAAGGTATATTTTCATCGGGAATTATTTGCTTGTTATCATCATCCATCTTCTTTTTCCCAAATTCGACAGTCATGACCCAGCTAGAATCGGGTCGGGACCCAGCCCGCTTCTGCCACACTCCGATGTTGGAACTCTCCGTATCGAGCCTCAGGCAAGTGAGAGATGGCGAAGGCGATTTGCAGCTCTTGCGAAGTTTGGCACTGAGTATTGAAGAAAGTGATGATCCGGAGAAAGACGAATTAGCATTAGTGTTGTCTTTTTTGTTTTCATCAGGTGAAACCATTGGGAAGTTTGTTTTTGCATTCCGTCCGCTCATCAGGACAGCAGCCTCATCGTAGGCTCGGGCAGCTTCCTCCGCAGTTTCAAAAGTTCCTAGCCACACTCTCCTTTTCCTACAAGCAAAAAAGCAGTATCAATAATTAATTGACTATAACGAAAAATCACAAGACTTTCAATAATTATTCAAACGTGAACTCATAGTTGAAAATTTTCATAGGGTTCATTGTGAGAACATAAAGATTAAATTCTGAATTCGCCTTTGATCATGCAATAAGATCTGATTAGTGTAGTATTATGCATATATGTGCATAGTGAAAATTTATGGATATATTCTTCAATAGCTGCAAATCTGTTAACGGAGTATTATTATATAATGAGAAAAGTAAAAGGAGAGAGGGTGTGCATGATAAATACAGCAAAGGATGACGAATCTCAGCAACCCAAGAACCCCAATGGCGTTGCCTGACACCTCTGAACTTTTTTGCCTGTACCATACTTGTCAGAGAGATAGTGATAGAGAGAAAGATGGAAGTAGTTTAGCAAAGATGGATACATATAAGGATCTAGAAAACAAACAAGGACACCGGCATTACTGGCATATTTTAATTAGTTAATTAAGCTTTGTACTAGAAAAAATAGTGAGTGAAAAGTGAGGAGCATTCAAGGAGAAAGAAGATGAGTTGTTGGTAAGATTATTAGTGATTTGTAATACAAAAATAATACTGAAGTCTCGTGGACCTCATGACTAGCCCACCACAATAAACGGCCGACTCTATTGCAGTAATAACTCTTCTTTAATTCCCTTTTAGTACCGTATGAGGACACCCTTTTGGATTGGCAGCATGTGCAGAGTAGAGTACTTTTGATGGCGATTAGCTTGAATGCAAGTGAAAGGCTAAAAGATGCTCCTACTTATACTGTAAGGGTTCGTTTGGTAGATAGTCGAAATTATTCCGAGATTATAATTTCGGGACTAATTTATCCAATCTATTGAGATTATTTTATACCATCTAAAAGATGGTATAAATAATCTCAGTATAAGTGGGATAAGAAGGTATAAGCTGGGATATTCCAACACTAATTTTTATACCATGTTTGGTACAAATAAATTTATATCTTCTACCAAACATGATATAAAAATTAGTGCTGAGATATCCCAGCTTATACCTTCTACCAAACGACCCTGACAGTAATACTAACTCGAAGTTTCTAGCCGCCCACAGAGGCAGATTACGATTTCAATTTTTATACTATATATTTAGTAGATTATTTATACAAATATAAGAAATAGACTAAATTAAAGACATCGAGTTCAGACGAATACATACGTAACCTTCGAACTCCATACCTGGCCTAGACCAAGAAAATGATTTCACCTACCAAGCTAAGCACTTCCATCAGCGAAAGAGTTTATGTTATATACGCTATATTTTATAATATCAATGCGATTTAATCTTAATATCACAAGTTTTACTTTATCATCGAAGTTGTTATAGGAGACTTGATATGTAGGATTGCCTGTTATATATGTCACTTAACAATATAAACTTTCTTTACGAAGTTAATATAAACTCAGAAGGAAGGCTTTAACTTCTAGCAGTAAAAAATAATTCTTATACAATCAAATCTAAATGATAAGTACGAATAAATAATTATTCTTGAAAATCGGGATTAGTAATTAAGTTAACATACATTCATACCGTAAAAAATTACACTATCAATTACTATAATCTATTACTCTCGCCGTCCTATGCGACACCTTTTAAATTTCGAGATTCAAACAAGTTTTTTTTTTTTTTTAATCTTAATTCTTTTATATATCTTTTATGTATTTTGGATTATCAATCATTGTAACTTATAGTATTTTTTACATAATTTTCAAATATGTAAATTTTATTTCGAAAAACTTAAAAATTCAATGTCTGAATTCACAGTCAAAATTAAACTGTTTGACTTTTTAAATCCAAATTATGCTACATAAATTAAGACGGAAGTAATAATAAAAAATTGCTCCCTCCGTCCCAAAAAGATTGTCCTCTTTTGACTTGACACAAAGTTTAAGAAATAAAAGAAGACTTTTGAAATGTGTGGTCCAAAAAAAGTCTTAGATATTTATATGGCTGTAAATCATCTCATAGAGTTAAATTGTTTCTAAATATAAAAAAGGGACAATCTTTTTAGGACAGACTAAAAAGAAAAGAAAGATAATCTTTTTACTTGGGAATTGTTTGAACTCGTTCTAATATAGGGAAAGAATGTCCTATAACAACTGCTGAAAATTCTCTGTTTAGCTCAGTTTCGTTACCTAACATACGTAAAAGTGTTACTTAGTGTGGTCCAGCCTAGAAGTGACTTTCACAGTAATAATTGCTCTATTTGTTACAGTTTGATCAAATCTAAAGACATTCAATTCCACGAAGTACTCTTTTTAGCTGAAATCAGTTTAAATTATGAATAAAGATATCAGTGAATGTTCAGTATATAATAAGCGTCCTAGTCTGATTAATACAAAAATAATGTGAGTAGCCATGATGGAATTAGCAATAATTACAAGAAAACGAAAAGCAATTAGTTCTACTAATAATGTTTGTACTTGAAACTGAAATGAGTTTAGTGATACTCCTTATCTTTTAGATTGCCAGCTCCATGATTTGAGAAGAATTCTTTTAGATTGCATTGACATTATTGTATATTAAATAGTACTACGGAGATTTAACGTTTATATAAGTACTTAGCATTTGAAACGATTTCGTTAGACTGCATTGACATTGTTTAATTTTAGATAGTACTTGGAAGATTTAATGTTTATATAAGCGTTAAATCTCTAACACTCTTTCCCTAATTGATAGCAAAAGACATTAAGAAAATTCGTTAAATTACAACCATAAGAAGGAAAACAATCCTTAAAATTAAAGTTAGGCATATGAAAATTCTTTAATTGAAATTGGAGTATATTCCGCCATTCAAGTTATAGAAATAAACTCAACAAAATTTTTTTTGTTTGTTTCATATCAATAAAATCACTTATGTTTTATCCATTATCCCACAAAATAATTCTTGCACGAAAATCACTAGAAAATGACATGAATAATCCTTTAAATTTGAAAGTTGATCTAAAGTTGTCCTATATATAAAGGCACCTTTGTGCTTATTAATCCTCTAAATTCATCTCAAACCTCCCCTCCTCCTTTTGGAAAAGAAAAAAGGAGGACGTAACATTGATTAAGGGTAAAGAATTCTCGACAGCTTGATCAAGTGATTCAGAAAAAGAAAAAAAAACTAAAAGAAGAGATGGAGATCGTAATAGAAGGAGGACGAAGGGTTTCAGAGAGGAAGAGGCCCCGATCGTTCGAATCTGAAAGAATCAAATGAAAAAAGATATTAAAATTTTTTTAGTCTTGAACAAAAGCGTGTTAGGTCATGTAGCGTTTTAACTTTTTTTTTTTTTTACCAGATAATTATTAGTGAAGGTGGTAAATAATACGAAAAAAGTAAGTTCAGTGGCGTCATAGGACTCCCGCATAGTTTAGGTGTGTAATTTGCAGTTTTATTATAATTTAGGTGTATTTTTACGTCTTATCACTAAAAAAAACCTAAGCTTAGTGTAATTAATGAAAAAAGAATTGTTCAACTTACTAGCTAATAATAGTGTGATAAAGCATTGGACATCATTAATAAATGAAAGAAGATTTGCATAAACGATAGACTTGAAATTAATCATGCGAAAAGTTACTCATGTCACGAGTTGGATAACAAAAATAGATCTATAGCAGATACTCTGTTGTCATCGGCAATTAACATTTTAAATTTGGAGTTGACAAATAGCTAACTAAACAGACCGAACTAACTTTCTTTCCAAATGTTATTCCTACGTACTATGTTGTGTCAAAATCTCATGATACATATCATAATGAGTTTTAGTTAATGTCACAATACCACCAAAATTTGCACTACAGTTTTCTCATGTTATTGTCCATTAATTTTAATTATTATTAGGCAAAATACATCAAATGACCCTTAAACTATATCCGAAAAGTCGAGTTCACACTCAAACTAATCGGGCGACCTATTACCCCCTCGCACAATTAAAAAGTGAATTTATTTACCCCTAAGAACTGATGTGACACAAAATATAAAATAAAAAAAGTAAAAAAAGAAGAAGAGCATTTTGAGTAAAATTATTCATTTTTTTATTGCAAGATTTAAATTTTTTTAACCCTCACCCCACCCCCACCCGTCCCTTTCTTCTTCATTTCCCCCCACCCCACGCTTCTTCTTCTTCATCACGCCTCACCCCCACCTGTCCCTTTCTTCTTCATTCCTCCCACCCCAGGCCTCTTCTTCTTCTTCACGCCCCATGGTCAATTCGTGATGAAGAAGATATAATTATTGGAGGATTTTAATGGTTAATTAAGAATTAATTAGTGTAAAATATAATTAATAAAAGAAAAATCAATGAATAAAGAAAGGAAAATGAAAAGAATATAAAAATTAGAAGATTTCTGACATGGCGGGCGAGTGTATAACACTTTCCCATGTGCAACTGGTTATAGATGTATCCGGGGCAAATAAATTCACTTTTTAATTGTGTCGGGGGTAATAGGTCGCCCGATTAGTTTGAGCATGAACTCGACTTTTTGGTTATAGTTAAGGGGTCATTTGATGTATTTTGCCTTATTATTGTTTGGAGGTGTTGGGCTAAATCAGTTCAAAAATACTCTTATCACGGTGTGATATTATCCATTTTGGGTCAAGCCTACACTTTTTTTTTTCAAAAGGCCTCAGACCATTAAGAGATTCAGATCTTTAAGAGATTTATACACTTTATATGTTGGATCCAATCTTTCCAGCTACTGGTGTGGAACTTTGTTCGCACATCCAACAATCTTTCTCTCGAATTAAGTTTCATGTGGGCTATTACCACGATACACGAATCAATTTTTGAGATTTACTATGTCCCACCTACATCATTAGAGTATTATTATGACAACTAAAGCCCACAGCTAGCTTTTTCTTGTGTTTGAAGTATTATAAAAACAGGAGACAAAAAATGCTTAATTACGCTAAATTTAAAGAATTTAATATGTTAAAGGTATGTTCATTTTTAGATTTGCTTTCAAACTTAAGGGATCAATTGTATCATTTTCTGGTTATATAGGAGCAATTTTGCAGGATAAGAGGTAAAATATGAGTGATTTTACTGGTTCAAAACAAACAAAAATAACTTTACTGAGTCATTCCTATAATTCAAATGATGACCATCCAAGAAATTAAGGGGTCGTTTGGTACACGGACTAAGTTATCCCAGTATTATAATTTTTGAATTATTTTATCCCGCTTGAGAGAGGGATAAAATAATACCAAGCTAGATGGGATAAGATGGGTTATCCAAGACTAAGTTTAGGATAAGTTTTATATCTTGTTTGGTTGAAGGTATAAATTTTATCCCAAATTTAATTCGAGAATATCTCAGCTTATCCCGCGTACCAAACGTAATATCTGAGAATGGGGGCTAGTGATAAAATAATGAATCTCGAGTTATAAATGTGAGTGAAGTACGGGAATTAAATTTTTAGTCGAAGAAGGAACTAAAAGCAATTGGTATTGTTGGATTTGTACTTTTTATTAGCCAATGACAAATTGAGAAGATAAATCAAACTGGACTGCCTGACTATGTCGAAAGAAATTTGTTGTACTTACCTCATTCAGTAACTTATTACAATGATATATTTCACGTTCATTCACATCTACGCCTTCCATGAACGGAATAATTGTATGAAGTAAATGCTTCTACTTTTAGCACGTAAAATGTTGCACTTCTTTTGAATTATTGAGAATTTAAGTAACATTATTCAATGCTTTATTCTTTCAGGATTGAGTTCAGTAACTATCAGAAAAGATAAAGGATAGTATGGTGAAATAATATATATTCCCTCCAGTTATTGAGGTAACTTAATTTAATTGTATGAGCATTAAGCGATGGTTAAATTAATCTTCATATTCTGTTAACGCTGCAATAGGGAAGGAATAAAACAAAGGGTGTTTCTATTATTGACATAAAATGGGTTTGTTGATTATCATTTCTATTCTTTGTTTGTCTCAAACCACTGAAATTACTTCCTTAAATAAAAATATTTTACACCAAAAGTAAGAAAATTATGAAAATGATTGTACAAGTTTTCTATCATCAACGGTATTTATGGATTTATTCTTTATCAACTAATTAACAGTAAAAATAAGCTTATACATAATTAGTGTAGTTGAACATGTTATAGAAGGTTACTCGTTTTATTTCTAAATCATTAGCTATAGATCCACTATTTAACATGATCTGACAGTGTAAAAGAATTTCTCTGTCATTAAAACCCAGAATTTATATGTCTTTTGTTTTCTTAGTTTTGTTTGGTACAATCATTTTACATAAATAGAAGTGGGGCGATTTTCTTTTCAAATCAAACCAAATCACTCAAAATTGTGTAAAAAGATAGTAGATAATTCTAAACTTATCATAATTAAAATAAGTTGAGTTATACTAGCTGCAGATTTATTTTTTTGCGTTAATATAAAATTTAGTAGGCGTTTGGCCATAAGAATTATTCACTTTATTTCGGAAATTTTTCTCACTTTTTTCTGGAATCAACGTTTGGCCATGAAAATTCCAAATACAACTTGAAGTTGTATTCCGGAATACCAAAAATTTAAAAAACTTGTTTTTCAAAAAAATTTCACTTTTTTCACTTTTTTACATCTACATTTCACCAAAAACTACAATTTTAAAAACTATGACCAAACATAACTGCAACTCCAACTCTAAAATTCCAAAAAAGAAAGTGAAAAATTATTTGGATCTGTGAACAAACGGGGCCTAAGATTCACACTTTAGGAATATTTACACAGGATGACCCAGAAGTACTAAAGCAGTGATCTTATTCGACCGACTGCGAACGTGTACCCCACAGATTTGTTTCCTCTGTATCAGTTTTTTTTTTTTTTTTTTTTGTTGCACATTTGCTTGATTAAATTACCTAAGTAGGCCAGGGAGAAAATAAAAAATTTTGACCTCTTACAATTAGAATAGAAAAAAATAATTTTGTTTAGATCTCTTATGTGTGTTTTTTCATATCTCTAGTAAAAATATGTCTAGGCCAAGACGTACATGTCGTTATATAGGCAACACATCCATGTTTAGAAGTTGAATAGTAGGTCACCACAGGATTAATTAAGTAATGCCAAATGTAAGAAATGAATTTCCTATCAATTGAGATTTAGCGTCTAAAAATGTTACTGTAGTAATATATGTATCATTTTGTTGACATAACCTTTTCATGCTAAATTCATCTATTTATAACATTATTAAGTTTTATTCATGGTAAATAGGAACCGTAACGGATTTGAGTTGGGAACTTATTTGTCATTTCACTTGTTTTACCTAAAGTCAGAGTGACATCCAAAAAATTCAGTAAATCATATGGATCTTAAGAAAATATTTGATTGGGCTGACTCATTTTTTGTATAAAAAATGTTTTACCTAGAAAAATCATTTTATCATTTTTCATATTTTTTGTATATAAGAAGGTGAAATATGGTAAATTTTTAAGGTGTTTAATAAATCATGAGAGATAATGTTTGACGATATTCTTAAGTTGTAAAGATTGACAAATGACAACAACGTCTAAGTATTGATTTAAGAAATTAAGTGATATGGACAATTGGAATTGTGATGCTTGCGAAAGAAAATAACTTCACCCACAAAAATAAGTTACCCACTAAGTGAGAAAAATCATTTTACTCATTTTGGTGAATATTATTTAAATTATAGATTTATTTTCTAAGGTAATCAAACACCGAAAAATATTTGCTGCATACTTGACGCAGGGGCGGATCACGTGTATCCAAGGGGTGTCATTCAACACCGCTTGATCGGAATTTTTTATTTTTATTTTATATATATGTATGATACTATGCAGAAGAAAGTATTTATTAAATGCTAAAAAGAGCAACTCTATCTAACTGAGTTAACTTCATTCTGTTTAAAATATTGCCAATATGACATTTATCTATTGACTTCGACTCTTTACCCACTCAGCAATATTTAAACTGAGATAGAACCTGCGACTCTTTACCCACTCAGCAATATTTAAACTGAGATAGAACCTGCTACTCTTTACCTAACAAGGAGTATATTATTTTAGTAGTCAATAAATAATTTAAAATTATTGCGAATAGGATTACTCAAGCAACTTAAAACCCTATTTTTGAAAAAACTGCAATTGGAGATTAAAGTTGCTTTACCGTTTTTGGTGTTGTCTGTTGCTCTTTCAAATGTGAGTTCTTTTAATATATTTTTTTTCATTTTTTTCTTTCCAGTTGAAATATCTTGAAAACAGTCATCGTTTTCTTTTGTGGGTTGAATTCTATGAAATTATCTAAGGTTTATCTGAATTGATATTTTAATTTGTAATTCAACTTGAATTTATTTTTCTAAGATATGATGTGACTATAGTAATTTATTTATATTTCACTTCTTTAAATATCAATATTGCTTACAAAAAAATCCTGCGTACGCCACTGACTTAACGCCTAAGGGATAAAACAAGCTTAGTGAAAGAAATTATTACCTTAAAAGCAACTTTATTTCCAGGATAATTTTCACACACTCTGAATTAATTACAAGAACATGTCGTTATAAAGGGACCATCTCTAGTACATATATATTGCATGTCCAATCTTGCTTTTGCCCATTTCCGATGGCTAGAGGAACTAACCGAATTGGACCAAATTTACTCGCTTATGTCATTACTTGCTTATGTCACAACCCGACCCAAAAATTGGATATGGTTTTATATTAGGGATTAGCCATGCCTTCTAAGTTGTACATGCACACAGATAGTGCAGAAAATATTGAAACTCCACTGCCGATGAACTAATATGTTCGCACAAAAGCTGATTCAATTCGTTCTTTCTTATTCGGTTTTCAATATTCGCTTTCGAACTTCGATTAATTAGGATTCTTGTCGCGTAAGATTTATTAAAAGAAAACACTCTCTATCAGGATTGTTCATTCTTAAGGTCGGAACCGATTTTAAAAATAGCAGAATCCTATCCATTAACTACATTATTATAGGAAATTATACTTGAGCCTCTTGTAAATAGAAAGTCAATTATGCATTTTGCTCACCCTGAACATCAATAACAGACATTTTATTTGGGTCTTAATAAGATTGGACAAAATATGTCTTCGCAAGAGGGCCAAAGCCCAAAGACGTGTAAATCAAGTCAAACATCTCCAAAATGTAGTTAATGAAAGATAAAAATGGAGTAGCGGATAACATGATTCGAAGAGGTAGAAACTTAATCGCAAAAGTTATTTACGGTAAATATTTTTATTTTTAATTATTAAGAATAAATTAGTTACTTTGGTGTAAATTTGAGTAATTGGAGTTGATTTCTCAATAGGTCAATCAACTATCATAATTGGAGTTGATTTCTCAGTAGGTCAATCAACTATCGTAATTATAACACAGAGTTACTTAACTTTGTTTTATAACTGGAAAATCACTCAACTTTCATCTCTTTAACACAAAAGTCATTCAACTTATTTTAGTCAACTTTTGCTGATGTGATATTTATTTAAAATTTAAATCCTTATTGTTATACCCTATTTTAACCAGAGTCAAAATAGTTTACAACATTCCGGTAATTCCGGGGTTAATTAGAGTTAGGGAGTCGCCACCTAATTATTTATGGTGAATTAGGACACCTAAGGTTAATTAAAGTAATTATCTAAAGTTGATTTTATTTTAAAGTCTACGAAACCAAAAAGATCTAGGTAAGGGTTCAATTAGTCTAAAGGGAAGGTATTAGGCATCCTTTAAGACTCATTAACAATGGTTAACCGACCGGACTTATGTTAATTAGGCTAAGTGTATAAAATACAGCATTTTGAATGCTTGGGAAAATAGTTTGTAAGTATTATCAGGATTTCAAAATGGAGAATATAAGGCTACTATTTAAATTAGAATAAAGTAGTAATTTGTAGAAAAGACTTTAGCCATATTAAAAATATGCTGGATTAGTTAACATGTTAATAGGAATTCAATGATCGATTATTAATTCATTTTTAACTGCTTAGCTTATTAAGTAATAAATAAGATCAAGAAGACAATAAACGAATTAACTCCCTACTATTATGTGAAAACGTAGTCTAAAATATAACTACCTCTTTTATGAAAGTTGGGCCTTGTTTGGGGAAAGTAAAGATATGAATTAGATTTGAAAAAAGATTCATCAGTATTAGAAATGGTCATTTATTGCCTTTAAATAGAATTAACCATAAAACTAAAAAGGGTTTATAAAATAATGTTAAGTTATAATTTAAAGTAGGCGGATAATATGAAATCAGATTTAATTCTCGATCTGATTACTCAATCCATTTTAGACTTGTAAAGAGCAATTAAAAGAAATTTTGAACTGACGAAATAGGCTAAATTATTAAACCATGAAAGCGAATTCAAATGCAAGCAAACAGATATACAAAAAATAGAGTAACGGAAAACACATATGTTTAAATGGGATCGGCCCATTTTAAGGCTGCTGCCTTATATTCTGCCGTATGGGCTTTGGCCCAACGTCCCTTTTTTTTTTCTGCAGGCTGCGGATTGGGGCTGACACAAGAAGAGAGTTTCATTGGGCTTTAACCCAACATCGAATGTGGAAGAGGACGAATCCCCTCGGACTCGTATGCGATGGTCATGCAAAAAAAAAAAAAAAACGAAAGAAAAGATTAGTAAAGTGAAGATATACAAGACACATTCCCAAAAAAAAAAAAAAATATTGACGGCAACAGCCCAGTTTGTACAGACAATAACCCAAAAAGGAAAAGCCCAACACAACAACAACACTTCTATTTCAAAGACCCAAATGAAGATATACAAGAAAATAATACCCGATATATAGGGCGGTATACACTGAAATATATAAACATTGCATATATACGTTGTTATACCCTATTTTAACCGGAGTCAAAATAGTTTACAACATCCCGGTAATTTCGGGGTTAATTAAAATTAAGGGAGTCGCCAACTAATTATTTTGGTGAATTAGGACACCTAAATTTAAAGTAAATATCTAAAGTTAACTCCGTTTAATGTCTACAAAACTTAAGATTCTAGGTAAGGGTTCAACTAATGTAGAGGAAAGGTATTAGACATCCTCTAAGATCCATTAATAATGGTTAACCGACCGGACTTACGATTAATTAGGCTAAGTGTAAAATATGAACATTTTTATGAAAGAAAGTATGTTGAAGATCTGTTTATAAATATAGTATAGAGTGTAAATTGGTTAACATGATGTTTTAACAAAAGGGCCGATATGATTTTGAAAGTAGAACTTTGGTTTGGCGAAAAGTATGGGAAACTAATGACTTGAGAAATTGGGTAATGGGGAGTTTTGAAATGGTATTTGTGAAAAAAAAAAATACCTCTTGAATTTTCTGGGAACAATCTTGAGCTCAAAGTTGGACTCACACCATAAATCATTTCAGAATTAAAATGTTTGGTTGGCAAATCGTTTTTGCTAATTTTAGTCATCGTACACCTATGTAATCAACCAACTTGGTGGGAACTTCTAGTTAGACTAAACTGGTTTTCTAGACCCTAAAAATATGCTCTCTAATAAATAGATTACTCTTACTATAAGGCTAAGGAAAGAATCCAAATAATCACATGAGACAAGGTTAGTAGCAGCTAATCATCAAACTACAAATATAAGTCACACCAGCACATAAACAAACATCAAAGAATGTAAATGGAATGATTAGAGCCATATTTGGCTCTTGTAGGATGACGAAGTTTTCGGTGATTCGCCGCTTGGCTAGCCACTCTCTTTGTTTTCTGTTCAGATGAGTGTCGAAAGAATGAGAGCTTGGAATGGTAGAGTAGATGCACGTTCAAGCCTTTGCGGGGTGACATCGAGTCTTAAAGTAAGACTCTTCGACTCCGGTGTGTCATGCAAAAGAAAAGAAAAGAAAAAGTAGGATTAGAGCACGGCATAATTTTATAAGATACGCGATCATACATGGAAAACTCAAAGATAATTATCATATGCGAAGGAAATATTCAGCTCAAAAACAAAGCTCACTGCCGAACTGATGACATATAGAAATAAATAAAATGGGCAGTAAGGCCCAATACCAACAAAAACAGTTAGAGGAAAACAAGTACAGACCCTCAGGGGTTGGCCTGGTGGTAATTGGCTTGAGCCTTGGGGTGCTCCCTTTCAAGGTCTCAAGTTCGAAACCCACTGGGTGCAAACAATTTCTGAGGGCCATCAGACTGGGGTAAACCCTGAATTACCCGTGGTGTGCACTTGCGGGAAACTCCTTGCCGAGGGCCTGTGCACCCCCGGGATTAGTCGGGGCTCAAAGAGACCCGGACACCCGGTGCTTAATCAAAAAAAAAGAAACAAATAAAACAAAGCAGTTTCAGTTTCCAACATAAATGACTCATGTATATACCGGTATACTCTCACGTATACATCATAATGTATACCTGATGTTTCCTATTCGTGTAGTAAACAACTGCCAGTTTTCATAGCCTACGATAACACCTAAATCAGTACTTCAGTTTAATTGCTTACAGAAGCCAACAGGCAGAACACAAATCATTTTGTATTATGAATATTGGGACAACAGTCACCAGATCCCTTTCACACTTAGGATGCATAGTACTGGTTTATCTTAATATCTACCCTGTCAAGCTAGTTTAATTTACCATGAAACATTGACAGTACATGCTTTGAGTTTTTGACTTCTTCATACCTAAACCTCCATTTAACCAACCCAGCAAAAAATGCAACAAGCTATATCATACAGAAAACCCCAACCTCCATGTGCGGCGTGTGTTTTTGTTTTAGGGTTAGCTAAATAAGTTTAAGGAAATGGGCCGGGTAAACGATGTGGGCAGGACGGGTGAAAGGATAGTGGGCTGGACGGGTGGAAGGGTAGTGGGCTCATTCGGGCTCAGTTGTTTGGGCCATTTATTTGGCTGAAATTGTGGTAATTAATTAACTCCTAAGTGATATAACTTGTATAATATGTATCATGTGATTAGTGATTAATATGTAGAAAATAAAGACTTAATTTAACGAGTCCAAATCCGAAAATAAAATGATGACGAAACAACGTACTGCTAGTAATGGTGAAAATAAAAGTAACAATATTAATAGTAGTAAAAATAAAAATAGTAGCGAAAATAAAATATTTAGCTCGTTAATAAATTTAGAACCCCAAAGAAATAAATAGGAATAAAGGAGGGACGAAATTGGGTGTCAACATCCGTGTACCCTATGTATAGATTTATTCATGGTAGTTTCACAAGACAATGCAGCAAAGAGGGCAGAAACACGAGATGTTTACAGATCTGACCCTATACATGCTAAACCTTTCTCGCAGCAGTTCAGGCGGGGGGGGGGGGGGGGGGGGGGGGGGGAGAAGACAGTGATTCAGTACTCTATAAAATATTTATTAAGTATGGCAATCCATTAACAACTTAATGATTTTAATTTAACAGGGACTGCCTATAGTTAGCGTATTAACAGCTCCCAAACAAACAGCAAAAGACTTCAACAAATGCAGCAGTCTTTTAGTTCATTTAAGATCTAGGATAATGTCGGATAACAACTTCATGCTTAAGACCAGACTGTACTGTTAATATATTTCATACATACAGGACTTCAGGCATTCATTAACTAATTTAAACAGAATGCAAAAATAGTCTTGAGAGGGGCAGAACCAAATTTTTTAAAAATGGTGAAGGATAGACAAATACAACTCATACAGATTTTAAAGAGTTGAAAGAGGAGATCATGCAAAGTTCAAGTTAAGACACCCTTTCATTCTCTCTTAAACAGCACTGGATTCATACTTATTCCTTTTATCTTTTCCAAAACCAGTTTTATCTTTGCGCACAGAAACTGAAAACAGTTCAGTTCAATTCTCATGCTTTATACACACATATAGGCATAGATCTTATTTATCAAATGATCAACAACAAACATATTCCTCCAACAATGAAATAGAGTCAAACACAGAAGTACACTTCACAGATTTGAGTCACATATGAACATACTAGGACTGCCAGATATCCATATACATCTTACAGGACGTTTTAGACTGCTGAAACTTAAAACAACACCTGATCACCCTGAATCAACTAGATCAAATTCTGATTCTAAAAGCTAATATAATGCTGAAAATACATGGGTTGAACTTTAGACTCAAAACTATTTTTGGCAATATGAAATCTTAAGACTAGCTGAAGTAAGGATAAGAACTTAACCAAAATAGAACTTTGAGAAGACATATATTAATATTCTGTCAAGTAATAACTACTACAACAAACCTCTCATTCAAACTAAAAGAAAAGGCCAATTACTTCTTTAGTTCCTAGGCAAAAGAGGAAAAAAAAAATCTGTGAACCATGATTAAAGAGACATCACTATTGCAGATTTGAAATTAGTTTGAACTTGACTAGACAGGCATCTCAGGAGCACAAACTAAACCAAACACAGCAATAGTATCCATTACTGCCTGAACTAAGCTAAAACACAATAAAGACTAAACTAATAACTAAACAGCAAACCCAGACTAGATTTGACTATATTATGCACTCTACTTGAATAACTTATACAATAACCAAGTTTTGGATTCAAACAAAACATTCATGTCCATACTAATATTATTCAAACAACATAATGAGGACCAGATTATCCATTATACAGCAGAAGCATACTAAACCTAAATTAAACCAACATGCATAAATATGCCTAAACTAGTAGTTGAACACATAATCTGACCGAATAGGAAAAGCAATTAACACAAACATGCATACATTAGCAATTCGGCACACACAACCATCAAGTGGGTAAAATACCAAAATAAACTAAAAGGAAAGAAAATCACCTCTTTCGGGTGCAGTGAACGGGGTGCAGGAGTCTCGGATCTACGTTCGAACTCGACCTCGAAAAATCTTTCGAATTTTAAAATCCCGACAGAACAGAATACTCTTTTTTTAAGAGGTTTTGTTTGATTTTCAAGTAATTTCGTGTGAAGATGAACAAAAGGGAATACACAAGGGATTTAATTTTAAAGCACCAAGCTCGCCCCTTTCCAAAAGACTCCCTCAAAATAGACTCATGCGTTTGTATTTATAGGGTAGGATTAGGGTTCGAGTTTAGGCGGGATAATGAGACTTAAAAATTTCGAAATCTAGTCAAAACTTGTTTGAAATTCGAACGTTCGAGGAGTTTTTGGACGAACTTGTAGCCCGTCCACGTGATTTTTTTTTTTTGATTAAGCACCGGGTGTCCGGGTCTCTTTGAGCCCCGACTAATCCCGGGGGTGCACAGGCCCTCGGCAAGGAGTTTCCCGCAAGTGCACCACGGGTAATTCAGGGTTTTACCCCAGTCCGATGGCCCTCAGAAATTGTTTGCACCCAGTGGGTTTCGAACTTGAGACCTTGAAAGGGAGCACCCCAAGGCCCGTCCACGTGATTTGGTCAGATATATACTCAAAATGGTGAGATTTGGTTTGAATTCGGGTTTGCTCTGTTTTGGCTTCATCTGGTTTGATACGCATGGGATGAGTGTGGAGAAACTTGCACGAAAATGGGGTGTCAAAGATCTGCCATGGTTGAAAGGGGGGTGTTTTGTAACTGGAAATGGAGAGGAGAGAGAGAGAGCGTAGAGAGAGGGCAGAGGCGCCGCTGTCTTCTCTTTTGGTTAGGGTAGATGATGAATAGGTTATTAGGATGTGGGCTGGATCGGGTAGAGGGATAGTGGGTAATGGGCTGGTCTGTTGGGACATTTATTTGGCTGGTCTAAAAAAGAGTTTTGTGGGCCGGTGGATCCGAATTTTTGGCCCTTTTCTTCCTCTAATTAATTTATTTGGACATCTTCATCTTAATAATTTGGACTAGAATTAACCACTTTCAAATATATAATACAACTTCTTATTAAAATAAATAACCGTGCAATAATTATTTAAAATATTAATATAGTGCTTTCTTAAGTAAATTTGAAATAACTCGTCCAAACTATTAACGATCAAGAAGCGCAGATAAAATTAATCAAGAAGCGCAGATAAAATTAATTGAAGGAAAAGTGGGACAAAATTGCGTGTCAACACTTATTTAATAAAAACCCACCCATTTTTACCATTTAGTAATCCGCCCCAACTAAACCGATCCGATATCCAATTTTTTATAACAAAACATTAAGGACTGAAAATTTACTAGTAATTTCTTATTGGTAATGTGGCTGGATTATCCTCCCTACTCAAGCCTTGAAATTTTGCCTCAAGATCATCTGGTTACTATGACAATACTGATAAGCTATTTGCAAGTAGTAACAGTTGCTCAAGGAAATTTATACATTCTATTCACAAAATATTATGCAAATCAACTGAGTCTAGTTGTACTGCTTGAATTTTAAAGAATACCATAAGAAGTTGATAGTGATTGCAGGGAAAGTAAATGTCACATCGATAATCAACGTTTCAATTCACTTATAAATTTGTGATAAAGTAATAATAATAATGTTGATAGTAGAATAGTGAAAATAAAGTGTTTAGCTCGTCAATAAATTTAGAAGCCCAAGGAAATAAATTGGAATAAAGGAGGGACAAAATTGGGTGTCAACAAATGTCACATCGATAATCAACGTTTCAATTCACTTAGTTAATGCAGGATTCAGGAAGCAGTGATTTTCTTCAAAATTACTATATTAATCCTCTGCTCAACAAAATCTACACTACTGATCAGTTCTCAAACATCCTCATCAAGTACTACACTAAATTCATTGGATAAGCGGATCAGGTCACTAAATGGTAAAAGTGAGTGAGTTTGTATTAAATAAGGATTTAACTTTTTAAAAAATGACATATCAGCAAAAGTTAACTAAAATGAATTGAATGACTTTTGTGTTACAAAGATGAAAGCTAAGTGACTTTTGTGTTAGTTACTCAAGTTGAGTGGCCTTCTAAGAAATCAAACTCTCAGTAGTTATTTATCGTTGGAAGGTCACAGATGTGCGCTTGCTGTTTTGTATTATCAGTGTTCGACACATTCATTGTATTCGATGGTTAAAAAGTAACTTAAAGTATTAGGCACCACATTTTGAGAGCCAAATTGCGGGTAATGCGAGGTTCTGATGATTCTTATTTGCTAGTTTTCTTCAGATCCATCAGACATTAAACAAATCCGGATCTTACCTTAATTTGCCATAAACATCGGGTCCTCAAACAGACAATTAAATTGCACTTCTGTAACGTCTGTTTACTCGGTCAATCTTTTTACATTCCGCTATGTCAATGGGTCAATTTCATTAACAACACACCTTTATCGGATCGGCATTTCCTTTTTCCATCACTCCTTTTTACAGCAAACATAGGATCACATTCTCACTTAATTTCTTTTGTTGGAGTGAGATATCAGGTCTCTTTTAATCTTTTTTTTTTTTTTTTTTGCATGCACTGATTGTTTTCCTCTTAAGACGTGAGTTCAACTTATACAATGAATTTGTGTTTGTAGCACCTTTTAAATTTTTGATTTTGTGTTTAATTTCATGCTAATATATTGTAATCCTTTGTTAGCAGGTGAAAAAATGGCTCCAATTCTGCTTCATGGTACTTTGCATGTGACCATACACGAGGTCGATAAGCTGCACGAGAAGCACGGTCGCAACTTCTTAAGCAAGGTATACATATCAGCTCCACTTGAATTTGAGTTGGATCACCATACATAGTGGTTTTTGCATTTTTATATTCTTGTATGCCCATTTTCTTTAATGATTCTTTAATAAGTTTAAGTTATATACACTATCAATGTAAATAATTTTACACAATCTAGCTCTGAATATTCTTTGTTGGTCAAATTTAGTAAATTTTTCGGTTAAAATGGATTGGTTATACTTATCCAATAATGTAATATGGGTTATGAATGACTCTGTATTCACTAGGTGGTCCTTTCGGATATGCTACGTAAACTTTTGTAATTTCTCTATGAACATGAAGTTCGGGGTTGGATGAGTCTGTGATAAGTCTAAAGAACACCCAATTTAGGCACGACTCGTGTTTGTTTTTACATTTAATTTTACCTCCATTGTTTTTGGGGCGGAAAGTAGGGAAGATATTGTACACATACAATCTCAATCTCTGCCTGAATTGTCAGAGTATGCTGTAAAAGTGGTAGCCTTTTTCCCATTGGACAACTTGGTGGAATGTCAATATATTATTCAGCTGAATCGTGACATTTCATATTGTCTCGGAGAGATTCCTTACTGTATTGAGGTCAAATCAGGGAGTAATTGTATTGGCTAAGAGTAGTGTATTCTGTTTGATTATGCTAAGCGTTCAGATGTCCTGAAGATACGATTAATCTGACCTTTGCGTTATGATAATATATGGAGGTTAAATAGGTTGATGAAGTTGCAACTCTTGTCTGTAATTCATAACACCATGATATATTTCCATTAACATTATTGTTCCTCTTGTTCTCTTTAAGCTTTCATCATATGAAGTCTCTATTTTGTAGCTGATCTTTCTCTTTAAATTTCTAAAAACAACAACAGCACAAACTTCTGCCAGGGTAACCTCTATGAATCACGAGTAAGTATTGTTTCCTGATATAGATAGCACACTGCAGTTCAATTATGTCGAAAAACCTTACTTTGTGGAGAAATCTAACTCTGCCTATATGCTTCTAGGAGAAGCACATACTCAATTCTACTTGTACATCATCAAGACTTGTGCTAATTAGGTCTCGCTGTCAGTTTCTTGGGTATTTACCTTGTTTTAATGAATGATGAGTCGGGGTGTTTCATGGTTTCATCAATGAAAAAGGTTAAAACTCAATCCTTTTCTTCAAAGGAAAGTGAAGCTGTTTATTGAATTCATTTCAAGATAATGCCCGTTAGGTTCAAATTAAAAACCTGCTGGTGCTAAAATGCCTATTTCATTATAGCACAGTGGACTCTGCTTCTTCTCAATTCCAAATCTATGGAGATAGTTCTACAAAAAAATTGTCATAAGTCAGAAAATGATAGATTTACTTCTTGCTAGGCTTACATCAATAGTACAATATAGTTCGTCTAATAGTTGCTTGACCCTGCTTAATTTATGGTATTGAGGCTGCAATTTAACTTCTCTCACTTGTCAATAAAGGTCTAGTTCAAGTGTTCAACACTAGAGTACTAATTTTATCCACCTCATTTCTTCAGCAGATTACTGATTTCGAAATAAAAGTAACATGGAATTAATAAATGCAGTATAACTCTTTGCGTTTGTACGAATTTGGTATTGTAATATTTCTGAGACCTAAATGACAAGTCCTGCACTCATGAAAATTTCCCATTAATTCTCCGTACTCATTAGATACAAACTCATGCCGAGAGAATAGACTCTTTCAACTTGTTTAGAAAATGATTCTCTTCCTTGTGAAGTCTCTGATGAGTTGAAATCTCATAATTGCAGATTAAAGAGTCTGTCGAGGAGACAGTAGGTATGGGCAAAGGAGCTTCTAAAATTTATGCCACAGTTGATTTGGAAAAGGCAAGGGTTGGAAGAACTAGAGTCATTGAAAATGAACCAAACAATCCAAGGTGGAATGAGTCTTTTCACATCTACTGTGCCCATATGGCTAAAAGTGTTATATTTACAGTCAAAGATAACAATTCCATCGGTGCAACCTTAATTGGAAGAGCTTATTTACCAGTTAATGATCTTTTGGAAGGGGAAGAGGTTGATGAGTGGATCGAGATATTGGACGAAGACAAGAATCCCATAGAAGCAGGTTCTAAGATCCATGTGACACTACAGTTTTTTGATATCAGCCGAGATCGTAATTGGGGACGTGGAATAGGTAGTCCTAAATATCCTGGTGTCCCTTACACATTCTTCCCACAGAGATCAGGATGTCACGTTTCTTTGTATCAAGATGCACATATCCCTGATAAATTTATTCCTGAAATCCCTCTATCGGGTGGTAAGTATTATGAACCACATCGATGCTGGGAGGATATCTTTGATGCGATAACTAACGCGAAGCACATGATTTACATTACTGGTTGGTCTGTATATACTGAAATAACCTTGTTGAGAGACTCCAGGAGGGAAAAACCTGGAGGAGACGAAACGCTCGGAGAGCTGCTCAAGAAGAAGGCGAGGGAAGGTGTTAAAGTACTTATGCTTGTATGGGATGACAGAACATCCGTGCGTCTGCTAAAGAAGGATGGTCTCATGGCTACTCATGACGAAGAAACTGAAGAGTTTTTTAAGGATACTGATGTGCATTGCGTCCTTTGCCCTCGGAATCCTGATGATGGCGGAAGCATAGTTAAAGATTTACAAATCTCTACAATGTTTACTCATCACCAGAAAATCGTAATAGTGGACAGTGACATGCCTAATGGAGAGTCAGAGAGGAGGCGGCTTGTGAGTTTTGTTGGTGGCATTGATCTTTGTGATGGGAGATATGATACGCCTTTCCATTCCCTTTTTAGAACACTGGACACCGCGCACCACGATGATTTCCACCAGCCTAATTTTGCTGAAGCTTCGATTAGCAAAGGGGGGCCTAGGGAACCCTGGCATGACATTCATTCTCGGGTTGAAGGACCAATTGCTTGGGATGTATTGTTTAATTTTGAACAGAGGTGGAGAAAACAAGGTGGAAAAGATATTCTTGTCAACTTAAGAGAGCTAGACAATGTTATCATTCCACCGTCTCCAGTTATGTACCCTGATGATCCTGACACATGGAACGTTCAATTATTCAGATCGATCGATGGTGGGGCAGCTTTCGGCTTTCCTGACACACCCGAAGAGTCAGTAAAGGCTGGTCTAGTGAGCGGGAAGGATAACATAGTCGACAGAAGTATCCAAGATGCTTATATCACTGCTATTCGTCGGGCAAAGAATTTCATTTACATTGAAAATCAGTATTTTCTTGGAAGCTGTTACGATTGGCAGTGTGATGACGTGAAAGTGGAGGAGATAGGTGCTTTGCATCTCATTCCAAAAGAACTCACCTTGAAGATCGTGAGTAAAATTGAAGCTGGGGAAAGGTTTACCGTATATGTTGTGGTTCCAATGTGGCCAGAAGGACTTCCAGAGAGTGCATCTGTACAAGCAATATTAGACTGGCAAAGGAGGACTATGGAGATGATGTACAAACACATATTTCAGGCTATCAGAGATAAAGGTATCGACGACCATCCGAGGAATTATTTGACTTTTTTCTGTATCGGTAATCGGGAGGTGAAGAAGAGAGGAGAATATGAACCTTCAGAAAAGCCTGAACCTGATACTGATTACGAGCGAGCTCAGGAAGCTCGTCGCTTCATGATCTATGTCCATTCCAAGATGATGATTGGTGAGTTATATATGGTTTTCAATTTCTTTTGCTATCTTAAATTTGACTCGTTACGTTTAAATATGAAAATTACATCTCTTTAATGTGGAAAGATATACTTCCAGGATTTATATGTCTCTTGATATACTTGAAGAATTTAACATGGTAAACATTCTAGTTTTTGATTTGTTAGTTTGATCAAACACTATTGATCTTTTGATTTACTAAGTATGCGGACACTTTCATGAATAAGCACTATATAAAGCTAAGTGGCGGACTAATTATGCGGACCCTTTCATTCATGAATAACCACTGCATAAAGTTATGCTAAGTGGCGGGTCTAGGATTTAAACTGATGGATTCAGTCTTTATGTTATTCTCTCAATTGAACCCGTTGCACTTTTTTAAGAATTGAACGATTAATATTTGTCGAAATTATAGTGATATTCAACAGATAGTATATCTTTCTTTGTGGTTCAGTTGAATCTGTCTGAATCTATGTTGCATTGGATGTTCCTGGTTATGCTAGCATTGTGTGGTACTAATTTCATTTCTTAACAGTTGATGATGAGTACATCATAGTTGGATCGGCCAACATAAACCAGAGGTCAATGGATGGTGCAAGAGATTCAGAGATAGCCATTGGAGCATACCAGCCTCATCATTTGACGACAAGGCAACCAGCAAGGGGTCAAGTTCATGGTTTCAGAATGGCATTGTGGTACGAGCATATGGGTATGCTCGATGACACATTCCAACATCCAGAGAGCGAAGAATGCGTGAAAAAGGTGAATTCAATAGCTGATAAATACTGGGATCTGTATACAAGTGAGAGTCTAGAAACTGATCTGCCTGGTCACTTGCTTCGATACCCCGTTGGACTTACCAACAACGGCGATATCACGGAGTTGCCTGGAAATGGAAATGAGTACTTCCCTGACACTAAGGCCAAGGTTCTTGGTACTAAATCTGACTACCTTCCTCCTATCCTCACTACATAACTTTTAAAAACTTGTAGACTTGTTACGTTAACAAAATAATAAAATCATATGCAGTTTGTAGTGGATGTGCATGTGAGATTAGATGAGGTTCCTAGCTTATTGATTGTTGTTTTTTAGAATATTTTCAGCTTTTATACGTGTTCTGTAAGGATACTAGTATTGGATTTGCATTCTTTCGAGGACACTACTTGAGCTGTTTTCTTGTTGAGCCCATTGTCTCGTTAATTAATGCTACATTGCATCAATTTCTGTCTCGTTAATTAATGCTACATCGCATCAATTTCTTGGTGAAAATTTTCATGAACAAGTTGACTATGAGCCCGTTTGGATTGGCTTATAAGTTATTTTCAGTTTTTTTGAGTGTTTGGCTGGCCAGCTTAAAGCCATTTTGTGCTTAAAATAAGCCCAAAAAAATAATTGGGTACGTTTAACTTAACTTATCTAAAGCTGCTTATAAGCCCAAAAAAATAAGTTGGGCTACCCCAACTTATTTTTTTTTTGACTTATAAGGGGCAATTCGCATTGCCCTTCTTTTGGGCTGGTCTTTAAATTTTGCCCCTCATATTTGTGGTCTTTAAATTTTGTCTCTCATATTTGTGGTCTTTAAGTTTTGCCCTTAGCTTGGATACCTGAGGTTCTGGGTTCGAACCCCCGCTCAGGCATAAAATAAAAAAATAATTTCGCAAGACAGGATTGGAGGGAGTGTATGCCGGATCCGGCATAAAGTCCTTAAGGAAAAACTAAAGTTATGCCGGAGGGGGCATAACTTTTCCTCAAGGCATAGTTTAGTTATGCCTTATGGGACAAAACTTTTTCTTAAGGAACTATGCCTTATGAGACAGACTTTTAATTAAGGCATAATCAAAAGTATGTCTCATAAGACAGAACTTTTTCTTAAGGCAAACTTTTAGTTATGCCTTAAGGAAAAGTTTCGCTTTATGGGGCATACTTTTAGTTATATTTTATGGGGCACACTTTTAGTTAAGGCATAACTAAAAGTATGCCCCATAAGGCGGAACTTTTCCTTAAGCCATAATTAAAAGTTTGCCTTGAAAAGTAAAAAAAAAAAAAAAAAGGCAAAGTCTGCCCCCTCCGGCATAACTTTAGTTTTTCCTTAAGGATTGTATGTCGGATCCGGCATAAAGTCTTTAAGGAAAAATTAAAATTATGCCGGAGGGGGCATAACTTTCCTCAAGGCATAGTTTAGTTATGCCTTATGGGGCAAAACTTTTCCTTAAGGAACTATGCCTTATGGGACAGACCTTTAATTAAGGCATAACCAAAAGTATGCCTCATAAGGCAGAACTTTTCCTTAAGGCAAACTTTTAGTTATGCCTTAAAGGAAAAGTTCCGCCTTATGGGGCATACTTTTAGTTATATTTTATGGGACACACTTTTAGTTAAGGCATAACTAAAAGTATGCCCCATAAGGCGGAACTTTTCCTTAAGGCATAATTAAAAGTTTGCCTTGAAAAGTAATATATATATATATATATATATGTCCCAAGGCAAAGTCTGCCCCCTCCAACATAACTTTAGTTTTTCCTTAAGGATTGTATGCCGGATCCGGCATACACTCCCCCAGTCCTGCCTTGCGAAATTATTTTTTTATTTTATGCCTGAGCGGGGGTTCGAACCCAGAACCTTAGGTATCCAAGCGAAGGGCAAAACTTAAAAAATACAAATATGAAGGGTAAAATTTAAAGACCTCCCCAAAAGAAGGGCAATCCGTGCAAAAAAATGTATGCTGCTTTTTTTAAGCCCATCCAAACAGGCTCTATATGAATTATGATCAATCATCATTCATCACACCAAAATGGCCGTCAACAATGGCGTGTCCGGGCGAAATAAAAATGGGGTCGTCTGGTTCAAAATCAGGATACCAAGGAATATAATTAGGAGAATTAATCTCACCTTGAATATGGATAAATTATAAGGAAAAGGGTCAAAAACACCCCTCTACTTATAAAAAAAGGCTAAAAATATCATCTGAACTTATTTTGGGTCAAAAATACCCATCTCATACTTAAAGTTTTCAAATATACTCCTGTCTTGACGGAAATTATCCCCCAAAATAAACCCAAATCATTTTTTAAACCCGCTCTATCATTTAAACCCGACCCAACAAATTAATAACCCATAAAATCCCCTTATTCCCCCAATTCCCTAAACTTCATACTTACGTATTGGAGAAGAAGGGGATCTTATGGGTTATTATTTAGTTGGGGCGGGTTTAAAAAATGATTTTGGGTTATTTTGGCGGATAATTTCCGTCAAGTCCGGGGTACATTTGAAAACTTTAAGGATGGGAGGGATATTTTTAACCCAAAATAAGTTCGGAGGATATTTTAGCCCTTTTTCCAGGTATTTTCGACCCTTTACCCTAAATTATATTAAGATTTTGGTATAAGAATAACTCTGTTTTTCATTAATAACTCCAATTAAATACTGAATAAATTTAAATCTCAAAATTTATACTAAAATAATTCACCTAATTCCTTGAACCAAACACCAATACATGGGTCAAGCAAAGTTGACTGAATGCCGTGACTTTTAGTGAGTTTCTCTGCACAGGTGTTCATATGTGTAAGGTAATTTGTGACATGTATGAGATGCAGAGATATGAAGTTGCATGCAATCAAAAGGCGAAGAAATTAGCAGCCAAGTGGCAAATCTGGAACAATCCATTTGCAATTTTTCCTCTTGGCTGATTGTTTGATCGGTCTCAGTTTCATTATTGCTTGGAAGAATTTAGACTGAGACGTGTCTAATGATCGTTACTACTTATTTATCATAGTATTTGCTTAATCCAATCAATTATGGCATTTGGTTTCAATCATTGACACGTACCAAGTACTGTTGTAAAATTTGGCAGATTAATATTAATGAGCTAGTTTTATCATTTTCGTGTTCTCCTTTTCTTATCACGGCCAGGGCCTACAACTGTCTTAATATAGTTTTCTGTCACTTTCAAGTTTGAGAATTACAGTAGAACAGACAACATTTAATGGCTGAGAGGGATGACTAGGAAGATTCAATTTGAATACTGTAAATATCATCCACAAAAATGAGAACCAATATTGAAGTTCTTTCTTCTTTTCGCAACAAAATATCAAATCACATGGAACGAAAGGTGCACCGCGATCTAAGTATCAATTTTGTCCGATTCTTAGCTCAAATGAACCAAACGTTCTGATTTTTCTTTTTCTTTTGATAACAATCTGCAAACTGCAATCAATTATCCACTAGCTCTATTAGTCGACGAATTCCAAATCACGTCATAATTTCATATAAGACTTATCAAAAAAGATCCACTCCCCAACAAAATTTTCGTCATCTCTAAGTTCGAACTTTGAGATTTTTTTTTAGTTTCTCACTCGGCGCTCGTTATCCGTATTGGAATTCGACTACATCCGGATTCGCGCCGCGCAGGGCCCTATTCCGTTGGAAACGCTCCCTATCAAGGAATTTTTTCATACTCAGGGTTCAAACCCGAGACCTCTGATTAAGACAGAAGCATCCCCATCCGCTGCACCACATGCTGTGGTGGTTGAGATTATTTTCCTTTCTTTAAATATCCTCCAAATTATGGTGGGACGAAATGAATGAGTTTTATTATCTTTCTAAGTAAAATACTTGGGCTAAGAAAAATCGAGAAGTCTCTGGTGATATTTTTTTCCTTTTCCTCCTTTTGAATTAATGCCCTTCTTTTTCCAAACTTATTTAGTTTTATTTGGTTATACATTAGAATGACTTGTTTGTCACAAAAAATCATTTTTTTTATCCATCACAAAATTCAATTCTTTCTCAAATGAACATGCATATTAAATATATCTTTCAATTTTTAGATATTATTCAATTCATGTCCAAACGTCTATTAAATCTTTTTCCGTGACACAAGTGATTAGTCCTGCTCATGACAGGTACAGAATTCTTCTCTGACTTGACTTGCATTAACTAGTACTACTATTATAGTAGTTCGATCAAAACTTGAAGAGCAAAATAGTAGAGAGAACTCACGTCTCCAACTCCTCCGCGAGTCCGGAACCAAAATGCCCCCAAAAAAATCATTTTAAATCAAAATACTCTAACAAAAAATATATTATAAAAGTACCTTTAGCGTAGTAATTTACTGCGCTAAAGCAGTTCACGAGATGGACCCGTTAACTGCTTTAGCATAGTATTTTACTGCGTTATAGAAGCAGTTAAAAAAAAAAAATCTATAACGCAGTAAAATACTACGTTATAGAAACGGTACAAAAAAAAAAAATTAGCCAAATTTATTTTTTGCAACACTTAGTGTTTTTTTCTATACTTTGACGAATGATTAGTCGTGTGTCAAGACTCTGAAACGTCAATATTTTATATAGAACCTGATATTTTTTTCTGCGTACAATAATATAGGCTCAATACATCAAGGATACGTAAACGTTCGGATCGTCATTTTAGGGGTTGAAAAGGTGCCCGAAGTAAGTTTTGTTTGTAAACTTTAGGTTTAAGTGTTCTATATACATAGACGTCCATTTTTATTTGAAGACTTGTTGTCATTAGCTTAAAGTTTTTTATTTTTAGGGTTTAGATTTAAGTGTGTTATTTTTTAAAGCGTAACTTTATTTTGAATATGCGCGATTTTTTGCGCTCGGACGTTCGATTTAAGCGATTTTTTTTTTGCAACATATTCGAAATAAAGTTACGCATTAAAAAATAACACACTTAAGGAACACTTAGTGTTTTTTTTCCATAAAAAGATCGCAACATCTTATTATAATAAATCTTTTCTTTGCAACACTTAGTGTTTTTTTCATACTTTGACCAACGATTAGTTGTGTCAAGACTCCGAAACGTCAATATTTTATATAGAACCTGATATTTTTTTTTACGTACAATAATGTAGGCTTAATACATCAAGGATACGTAAACGTTCGGATCGTCGTTTTAGGAGTTGAAAAGGTGCCCGAAGTAAGTTTTGTTTAAGGTCTAAGTGTTTTATTTTTTAAGATTTTGATTTAAGCGTGTTATTTTTTAATCACGACATAACTTTATTTTGAATATAAATATAATTCTAAAAAATATAGGGATAAAAACTAGTTGTAAAGTGGTCAAACTTTACATAGTCATAACTTTGCGCTCGGATGTCCGTTTTACGCGTTTTTTTTTAACTTGTGTATTTTTTCGAGATCTATACGGACAAGCTGCCGCCCGCAAGGCGGTTTGGCCGAGCCGATTTTTAAAAAAACACCTTTTATCCCATTCAATTTCAATTTTCCCCCACATTGACGTGAAATTTTCAGTTTTATTTACTTATAAGATGATGATACGCAATAGATTTCAACGTAAAAATATCGGGGTAATGTAGCTGTGAATGTCAATTTCACTTCTGCGGTTTCAATTTTTGAAAATAAAGCTGACTAATTTTCTCGACATATAAAGTTGACTAAAATAACCTTACAGTCAAACACTAAGTTTTTTCAAATAAAATTTACTTCGGGCACCTTTTCAACCCCTAAAATGACGATCCGAACATATACGTATCCTTGATGTATTGAGCCTACATTTTTGTGCGCAAATATCAGGTTCTATATAAAATATTGACGTTTCGGAGTCTTGGCACACGACTAATCGTTGGTCAAAGTATGAAAAAACACACTAAGTGTTGCAAAAAAGAAGAAGTTTGCTAAAAAAAAATTTTAGTGCTCGTTATTTTACTGCGCTATACAAAAAAAAATATCTTTTACTGTGCTAAAGCAGTTAAAAACCTTTTGGCAACGGCTTTATTTTCAATAAATCTAAACCCTAAAAATAAAAAACCTTAAGCTAATGACAACAAGTCTTCAAACAAAAATGGACGTCTATGTATATAGAACACTTAAACCTAAAACTTACAAATAAAACTTACTTCGGGCACCTTTTCAACTCCTAAAATGACGATCCGAACGTTTACGTATCCTTAATGTATTGAGCCTACATTATTGTACGCAAAAAAAAATATCAGGTTCTATATAAAATATTGACGTTTCAGAGTCTTGACACACGACTAATTATTGATCAAAGTATGAAGAAAAACACTAAGTGTTGTAAAAAATAAAGTTGACCAATTTTTTTTTTTGTACTGTTTATATAACGCAGTATTTTACTGCGTTATAGAATTTTTTTTTAACTGCTTCTATAATGCAGTAAAATATTGCGCTAAAGCAGTTAACGACTCCGTCTCCGTGAACTGTTTTAGCGCAGTAAATTACTGCGCTAAAAGTACTTTTATAAAAAAAAAATATTGGGGTATTTTGATTTAAAATAATTTTTTTATGGGCATTTTAATTCCGAACTCCTCCTCCACTCCTTTTTAGATTCTTTATTTATTCATTCAAGTTCAACACATGACTCTGTGGGGGACTCTGCAGGCGATTAAAACCATAAAAACCCAATTTCCATTAAAACGACTTTGACCATCCTTCCTTCTCTGCCTTTCGGCCCTTTTTCCCTTGCCGTGCGGTGCATTACTGATAGCAAAAGTTGATTTAATTCTAAATCAAACACTTGGAGAAATACCATTCCATTATTTCTCTGTCACTCTCTTTTTAGAAAGGTCTAAAAAAGGTAACAGGAAAATTGAAAGTAATCCAGTCTCACGATTTGTGGATTAGGAATATTATTTTATACCTCAAATTACTTTAAAAATCTGCACCAACTCCAAATCCTTCGTTTGTTCACTAGTTGGGGTCTTGCAAATTCCTACTTTAACTACTCCCTAAGACCCTAACGACCCATTATTTTCTTCTTACTCTATAAAATATTGAGACGCCATTCTTTTTCAATGAGTCAACTTTCTTGATTACATTTTACACCAGTCAAAATATTCCTCTTTAATTTCTTCTAAAAGTCTGTTCAACCCCACCAATTGTACCATCATGTCAAGTATGTTGGGTTCACAAGGCTTGGTCTTAGCAACAGCCATGGCTGTATCTGCCGGCACCGTGATTTTACTGGATCTTTTCCGGGTCAAGTACTACCCACCCGAAAATCAGATTATCAGATCTTGTCTATCTTCAGGTACTTACTATTCATTAATTCTCTAATCTTGGTTTTCTCGTTTAATTTAATCTAATTAGTTATGGTTCTCACGTTTGTTTAGCTGGAAAGAACAAAAAAAAGAAGAGAGTTCATTTTGCAGCTGATGTGAAAAGTTCAAGCAGCAATGGTGAAGAGTACAGAAGAAAACACATGAGGAAATTTACAGAAACTCGAGTTAATTCTTGTGGGAATGAGATTGTGGGTATGCCAGTTAATAGGGTGGCTTTGTATAATGGGATTCTCAAGGATCGGGTGCAACGAATGGAATTCTCTTATTGAAGTATTGATCAATTTGTATTTTTCGTTTAGCTTCGTCTTCTTGCAATGCAAACAGAGTAATTAGGATGAAGAAATTGTAAAGGCTTCGCTGTAACTTGTAAATAATGATGTGTGGACATGTTTTCTGTACATGAAATTTGGAACTCTGTTATATTTTCTGGAATCTTCAGTTAATGATTAGTAGTTAGTTGTCTTTTTTGGTCTCTTTTTTTTTTTTTTCGGCAGTAGTTTGTACTCCGTAGTTTGTTAAATCTGGTACTTTAGTCTTGTTTAACTCCTTTTTGTTTGCAATTGAAAGAAAAATTATTTGAAGTTAAAGATATAAAATATTTGTGATACCAAAAAGTACAGGTAACAGCCAGAGTGGTTAACGGAAAAGAGGAAAGCCGACCGGGCGTTGGCATGCTGGTTGGCGGATGTATGAATTGTTTACTAAGATGAATTGGTTGGCGGAGTATCATTTCTACTTTTAGTTTATGTCCACTTTTATGAAAAGAATCTCAATAGAATTTAATACTTTTTATGGTGAACACCTTTTCGACTTTCCAAATTTGCGTTTAAAATATATTTTTTATTTCATTTTACGTATATAATAATTTTTATTGGACATAAAAGTTAATAAAACTCTTCATCTTGTACATATCATGATATTTATGTATAAGACCATATAATTGAGAATATTATAAGAAGTTTGAAGCAAAAAAAAAAAAAAAATCTATATAAGAGATATTATTTTTTTAACAGAATAAAATCTAAATATCATATATATATATATATATATATATATATATATATATAAAAGCAACTGTTTTACACTGAACAGGTGCTTCAGGCGCTTCCTTTAACTACTTCATTCTGCCACTGGTTGACCAAACCCTTTTGTCGTCATTTTTTTTTTTTTTTGGGAAAAACAAAAAACAAAACCGGCTCATCTCTCCATACCAGATGACCTATGCCCGTGCTGCGCACGGACCCAACACTTCGGATTATAGTGTATCTATGTGTATATAGTTATCTTTGAATAGTGATTATATATATATATATTATGAAACACGATTAATATAATATTATAGTTTGTCCTCCGTATCTAAAATTTTATTATATTAATGTTTGCGATGAATACAAAATTGGCAAATTTATTAATATTTTTTAAAAGAGAAGAGTTGTTTAAAAGGAAACAATTTTTCTCTTTTTGAGATAAAACAATATCAATATTTAAGCATCAGTTGATACTTTCAATTTTAATTTGATTAATTTAAAAGTGTAAAATACTTATTATTTTTTATCAAATTTTAATTTGGATAATTCTAATTCAAATTATTAAATTAATTTTACATCTTTAAAACGAAACAAAATAGAAATTGATTTTCTATTTAAAAGAATGTAAATATTCTCGGTTTAGCTCATTTGACTTAATGAGATACTTTGAAAATTACATGAATATTGTTTGATTTTTTAATACGGAGTGCACTTTTTTTTTGACATTATTAATTTGCACTATTCTTTTGCATATATATGTGTGTGTGTGTATATATATATATATATATATACTATGTTCAAAACAGGATTAATATAACATTGTAGTTTGTACTCCGTATCTAAAATTTTATTATATTAGTGTTTACTACGAATACAAAGTCTGCACTTTTTTTTTGACATTATTTTTTTTTAATATGGGGTTCATTTTTTTTTTAATATTGCTTAATTTTATTAATATGGGGTTTACTTTTTTTTTTTATATATTGCTTGATGTCGTTTAGTATGGGGTCCACCCTTTAAGGGGTGCACTTTTTTTTTTAACATTATTAGTTTGTACTATTTTTATGCATATAATATATATACATATACTATGTTCAAAACACGATTAATATAACATTGTAATTTGTGCTTCGTATCTAAAATTTTATTATATTAGTGTTTGCTCCGAATACAAAGCCTGCACTTTTCTTTTTAACATTATATCTTTTTTAATAAGGGGTTCACTTTTTTTTATATTGCTTGATTTTGTTAATATGGAGTCCACCTTTTTTTTTCCCTTGAGTTTGGAGATGGTGGGTTCTACTTAATTTACTTCCTTTTTTTTTTTTAAATATTGGTTGGCGTTTTTTTCCTTTTATTTTTTAATATTGGTTGGTCTTTAATATGGGGACCACACTTTTTTTAATGCTTAATTGGTTGGTGTTTTTTTTTTATTTTTTAATATTGGTTGGTGTTTAATATGTGGACCACACTTTTTTTTAAAATGCTTAACGGACGACGAAGCATGGGAATATTTTACTTGTCACGTTATTTTTTACACAATTTTTTAAGGAAACGTTAATTAGAATTAAAATTTCACTAATTTACCTTATTAATTATTTGATATCCATTTAATATTATTTTTCCTTTTAAGGAAAAAATGAAAAAGTAATTAAATTTTATCTTATTTTAATATATAAATATTTTAAGTATGTTGTTGTACAATAATTTCATTTGCTCTCACTAATGGGTTGATACGCATGTAGCAATAAATCCATCATTATTGATTTAATTGTTTGATTTTCTAAGCACTTTTATACTTTAAGTATGTTGCTGTACAATAATTTCATTTGCTCCCTCTAATGGGTTGATACGCATGTGGTAATGAATCCATCATTATTGATTTAATTATTTGATTTTCTAAGCACTTTTTTTTAACATTATTTATTTTTTTAATATGAGATTCACTTTTTTTTTTTAATATTGTTTGATTTTGTTAATATGAGATCCACTTTTTTTGCCCATGAGTTTGCATGTGCCGGGTTCTACTTTTTTTTTTTCAAAACAACACTACAGAGAGATTTCCTTATGAATCTTTCAAACTTAGTTGCAATTTCCCTCTCAAAACTTTGTTATTGTCAGGCTGCAATTTCCCTCTCAAAACTTTGTTATTGTCAGGCTGCAATTTCCCTCTCAGAATGATTTCCTTACGAATCTTTCAAACTTTGTTGGACTCATAAAATATGAGATCATTTTTTATTACAAGTTGTGTTGCCCCCATTGGTTTGTCATTACGTTAGAACTACACATAAATGTTTTACCTTGAAATGGGGCTTCTTCAAATTGTGAGGTTTCTTGATCCTTTTTAGTTTCATTTTTGCATATTCTCTTCTGCCTGTCAAATAATTTTTAAATTGATGTGGATTATCAGGATAACATGTTTCTCTAACTATACAAAATTGTGAGTTTTCAAGATTCTTTTCAACTTCAATTTTGCATCTGCTCCTTTGCCTACCCAGCAATACTTTTAAAATGTTGGAGTTGCTTTGGATTACAGGATAAAACTCGAAAGTACTTTTCTGTTTTGTTTAAAAATCAAGAAATTAGGTGGAGTTAGATACTATATGTTTTGTCATGAAAGTTAAACACTTGAAAAAAGTGATTTTTTTCCCGGAATAGTTCACCTTTGAAAATGAGAAAGTATCTCTCACGGAACCACATTCAAGATATCTACTTCTATTCTAGAATCTCTTTATCCTACTCCTATCTTTTTTCCCGTTTTTAATCGATAATATTGGGAGTGTGATAAGACGTAAAGAAATAGGAATATATAAAGGATATTGTCTCGTAGTATTGAAATTAGTTCATTTCCGCTTTCATTTCCATATCTAATGCATTTTCATTGGAGGAGGTATGGTCTTAGCTACTGAAAGATAATGGTAGCTTTTCTATTTGATCTAAACATACTTGATTCATAGATTAAAAATTGAACCTTAATTTTGTCATATTTAGAGGTGAGTGTAGATAGAAGAGTTCATTATAAATAGTTTTGACAGGCAAATAATTTTGACTTGGATTGACACCATTGATTTTAAATATTTCTCCAATGTACAAAAGCTTTAAATTCAACATTTTTTCCTAGATTGGATTTCCTTAGAGATTGACATCTTCATATGAACTCAATTAATATTATACTCAGTCAATTGTGCTTTATTTCTGCTTTATTATTTTTTGAGTGGAAGTTTGATCTGTTAGAGGTCAGATTTGCAAAATCTGATATGAAGATAATTTCCTTAATCGGTTTCAGTGAACTTAGTTTGTGATGAATGGTTACAAGAATTGGAATCGACTAAGAACGCTACTTGTATAGAACCTTACACTGTGATTTTGCTTTTTAGGAGCTATTTTGGCCACTGCAGAAGTTGAACCAAACCTCCATTATTGCTCTCTTGTATGTATCTAAACTATTATTAAGATTTGCTTTATAGGCCGTGGAGGGTGCAAACGTGCTGTGGTGCCTGCGAATTATTGCGGTAGATATTGACAGCAAAAAATACTATTTGTATAACTCTTCTACATCATTTGAGGGTATGGATAGTCTCCGTTCATATTTCACATCAATTGTCTGACCAAATTTGAGCTTGCATATTCTCTTAGAGAGAAGTAAATGTTAAGTTGCTACATATTTTTATTGGAAGTAGAGGAAGTAAGGAAACTAAAAGAGATGACAAGATGAATGGTGAAAGAATTGACTTATATTGGGAAGTAATGTTACAAGCTCTCTTTTATCATACTTTATATTGTCAATATACTTGAAGCTTTGTTTACTTTGAGCATTGTAGTGAGAACTAAGAATTACTACATGATTGAGATTTTTGAATGGTTTAGAGATGAAATAGAAGCAAATAAAAGAGAAGGGGGCGAAAATCTGGGATAAGCTATCGTAGGGTGTTTACCCCGGATTCGGTAACCAATTAAATTTGTATGTGGATATAGGATATGTGCTTTGGCCTCAATATGGATTACAAAGAGTTGATAAGAGCGCCTCTTAATACACGAATAAGGAGCACAGACTCCGGCCGACTACGCATATAACGAGTTGGTTGGAGAGGTTCAACATGAACGATCAAATTTGCAATAAACAAGATCAATAAAGGATTGACTAGAACTCGATCAATAGATATATTGTGTTACAGAATATTCTTGAAAGTAAAAGATGAACCAACCCCCTTAAGGGAGGAGGGAGCACTCTATTTATACTAATGAGCCCCTGGGCCTCCCCCAATGTGGGTTTAATAAAATAGTAATAAAAGGGACAGCCCCTGCACGGATTTGGTGGGATTTGACTGATGGCGCCGTCTGACACACGCACAGTTGGCGGCTGACCATGATGTGACACTACTGACGCGTCCTAGCAACGGTCGCATCGGACCAACGGGCTCACGGATACCGGACCAACGGTGATGAGACACCGGGGAGAGATGGCGCTTCTACTCGGCCTTGATTAAAGTGCTCATCCGGAAGTGTGATGTCCCCGTACGAACTCTCGCCCTTTTCTTTCTCCGATCCATAGTTCTCCCGGATTGACCCGTATCCGTTTTTTCTACTGTATACAGATAGCCCCACGCTTCCCGGACCAACGATCTATCGGAGTGACGGGAAGTGAATGAGTCATGCATCCGACCGCCCGGACGACCTATCCCTACCCCCTTATTTTGGCGGGAATGGGAGCGCCACGTGTCCCACTCCGGGTGGTCCGTTCCTGTCAACCGCCTTTTGCACGTCGTTTCGTGCCACTTCGCATTAATGACGTGACACGTGGCGATCCTCGATTGGTCATCCTCGATAACCGTTCCCTCCCTTATGTCTATATAAAGCCCCTCATTTCCTCATTTTTTCACTTTTTCGATATGTTCTTCCCTTTCATCTTCCTTCTGTGTTCCAGATCCGTCCTTTCTATTACAAACTTGTTGCCAAATCTTCTCTCATCTATACGAAAAAGAGGGGGAATTAATTTGGTCATCATTCTTGTCAACTGCTCTTTGCTTTCTCAAATTGTCACTTCCCTCGTTTCCTTTGCGTCATTTCCCAAAATCCTTTTCCCTCTATTCCTTCAACATGTCCGAAACCACCTCTACCGAAGTCCCTTCAGTGTCATCTCCGAGGACCGAGGCTGCGTCCCCAACTCAACAAAAGATTATCCCCGAAACTACGACCTCGGATATTATACCGGCCAAATTTAACTTTAATAAAGACCTGGAGGCGGAGAAGGCCTCCGTCGTCTCGGACCGGGGATACGACGTGAGGCGGTATCCTTCCTCCATATTCGAGGATAAACTCGACACAGTCCGGGCAGACTGTGGGTGGGACACACGCCCGGTAAGGGTTTTTGCACCCGGTCCAGACGAATCCATCACCGACCATCGGGAGGGGTTCTTGTACGTATACACTTATCCCTTTACCCTTAAGCTCGACCCCCCGGTTGATCCGGTCATACTGGATATGTGCCGGACCTACGGCGTGACTCTGGCACAGATCGGCCCAATTGTTTGGAGGGTCGTTGCTTGCCTCCGGTTGCTGGCCAACAGAGTTGAGAAAGAGTTCTCATTGGGCCACCTTATAGGCCTGTATTCCCCAAGAATATTCCGGGGTGGTATCATAAAACTAGCCAAGCGCAGCCGGAACCTGTTCTTCTCGAAGATGGACGAAGACCGGGATATGGGATGGTTAGAACGCTACGTCTGGGTAAAAACCGAAGACATAATCCCGGTCGCCCATCTACCTTTTCCGGAGAAGTGGAACGACAAACGTAAGTCCGATCCTTTGGGCAATCGTCCTCACCTGTTCAGTTGCTTATGGTATCGTTTTCTCACCGTCATTTCCTTATCTTTGCAGCAAATGGGTTTGTTCCCCCCGTTATTCGGGATCTGAGCGAGTGGGTCACGACGCTCCTTAACCAGCTTCCCTATGAAGATCGGACTTGGGCCCACTTGTCACGCGGTCGATGGGTCGCTCAAAATCATGGTAACATTTGACTTTCCTTTGATCTTGCCGCATCTTTAGCCATCCGAGGCCGTCAGTTTTCTTAACCCGCCTACATCTTTATCGTTCAGGTTTGCCGAAGGGCTCGGTGGCATCTAGATCGGAGTTGGTGGCCGCTTCCCCTGCACCGGCGTCCGCGTTCGATACGGCTGGTTCCTCCCGTGTTCTTGCCGAAGCCACCAAAAGGAAACGACCCTCCGAAAAGGGTCAGCCGTCCAAACGAAAGAAAGTAAGAAGCGTTGCCCGGACCCCGAGAGAGGAAACGGAACCCGACATCATAGTTCGGAGGGTCGACCTGGCACCGTCAACGGCACCAATACCCGAGGAGATTGCCTCCAAGCCGTCCTTGCCTTCTATCAACGAAGGTATCTTGATTCCCGTTCTTCCTCCGGGTGCGGAAGAAATCCTTTCCCCAGCTCCTCTTCGGTCGGTTGACTTTGTGGTCATTTGAGGTGAAACTTCCCCGGAAGATACTCCCCCAGTTTTTGCCAGGAACATCGAGTCTACGCCAAGTTCGTCTACTCCCGGCCCGAGGGTTGAAGACTTTGAAGATATGTTTTCAACTACTCCTCCTGCTACCGGTGACGCTGCGGGTTTCGGTCATCTTCCAATTCCTCGGGTCACGAGGCCAGCCAACCGACAGTCAGAATCTGGCTCTAAAGGCAACCTGGTGACCGTCTTTCCGGCCCCGAGCGCAGAACCACGAAGGACCAGATCGGCCGTGATCACCGTCCCCGAGGATTGCGGCTTTCTATCTCGTCCGGTGGGAGTAGCAAGTTATTTGCGTCCTCTTGTCTCCGACTCGGACAAGCGTAAAATGACCGGGGTCACCTGGCAGTGCCTTATGAACGAAGGCATGCACGCGGGCAACCGGGTAAGACTCTCGGCCATCTTTGTACATCAGTAGACTCCATGCTTTCTAACTCTTTATGTTTGCTTCTTTTGTAGAGCGTAGTACTGGTGAACGAGGCCTTTATTCGTGCCCAACACGAGATGGATGATCTTCGAGGCCAACTGGATGCCCAAGGCTGAGAAACGGAGAAGTATAAGCATCTCCTTCGAGAGAAGGAGGAGGAGTTGGGTCGGGCCGCCGTCCTCGCCAACCTTCGTCCCGAGCTTGATGAGGCCAAGGACGAAAATCGTCGTCTGAAAAGCGAGTTGGCCGCTATGACCGATTATAACCGAAGCCTCGAGGTTGAGAAGATTTGCCTTAGCCAAGACAAAGCTCAATTTTCGTCGAGGCTGGACGAGCTGGAGGCCACCGTGTCCCAACTCCGGGGGGAACTTGATTTGGTGAAGGCCGATGCAGCGAGCTTAGCCGAGAGGAACCGGCTACTGGAATCTGATACCGCTCTATATAAAGAACGCATGAAAGTTTTCGAAGAGAAAGCCGAGGAGCGGTCTCGGATAAATGAGGGCTTAAAAGCGAGAAAAGGACCAAAATCATCCATAATGTTTGGGTTTGGATCAAAATCATACATATTCTTTCACATGGAGCACTAATAGTACATTATGTTTGCATAAGTGGTGCACTTTTAGTCACAATCCCAAATAAATTTAACGGAAAAGAACAAAAATGCCCCTGAACTTTTAGAAAAGGTATAAAAATACCCTTTATTCATCTATTTTGCTAAAACTACCCCTCAATTCAATTTTTTGGCTCATTTATTCGCCTTGACTAACGGACAACACTAATTTTTTTTAAAATAAATAAAAATAAATTGCACATGACATTTTATTACTGAAAAATTGATTTATTCTTTTAAAAAGAAATCTGAAACCTTGGAATTTTTTTAAATTTGGAAAACCTTTTTTTAACGAGTAAAACCTTGACTAACGGACAACACTAATTTTTTTTCTTTTCAAAATGTGAAAAATTGGATTTTTATAAAAATCTGAAAAAATTAAATTTTTTATGGAAAAATTGTGTTTAAAAAAAACCCAGAAAACTATCTTTTTTTTAAATCTAGAAGAAAATTATGGAGTATTAGTTTTGCACATTTTACTTAAAAAAACAATCAGTTTTTCAGATTTAATAATTGAATTTTCTAAAAAAAAAAAAATGGGTTTCCACTGGTTAAAAAAAGTTTTCCAAACTTAAAAAAATTCCACATGTTTTAATGAAAATCCAATTCTGTTTTTTTTTATATATATATATATATATAAAAGGCTTACTACATTTGTTTTTTAAAGAAATGGATGTTGAAAAATTATTTTTCCTTATTCTACAAATAACGATTTTTCAGATTTCTTTTTAAAAGAATAAATCAAATTTTCAGTAATAAAATGTCATGTGCAATTTTTTTTTTTTTTAAATAGTGTTGTCTGTTAGTCAAGGGGAATAAATGAGCCAAAAAATTGAATTGAGGGGTAGTTTTAGCAAAATAGATGAATAAAAGGTATTTTTATACCTTTTCTAAAAGTTCAGGGGCATTTTTGTTCTTTTCCGTTAAATTTATTTGGGATTGTGACTAAAAGTGCACCACTTATGCAAACATAATGTACTATTAGTGCTCCATGTGAAAGAATATGTATGATTTTGATCCAAACCCAAACATTATGGATGATTTTGATCCTTTTCTCGCTTAAAAGCCAAGCTGGAGGAGGCGGTGAGTGCCAACGATGTACTTAAGGCCGAGTTATAAGTTGCTGTCCATATGAGGACTATTGTTGTGGCCGGCCGGGCTGAGCTGGAGACTAAGTTGGCTAAAGTTGAGGCCGATTTGGAAGAAGCCTGGAAAGGCGTGGAAGCGGTCGAGGCTCATACTGCCATTGTCGCCGAGTATGAGAAGTGGAAGTCTCGGCGGCTCACCCTCGAAGAGGCCGATCGCGGATTCTCCGATCTTCCGGCCTTGACAAACTAGGCCAAAGAGATGGAGGAGGAGGCAAACCATGCCCTTGAGTCCGACACGGATGATTCCGAACGAACCGAGTCCGATCATTCTGCCTCCAGCCATGCCGAGTAGCATAGGATTTTCACTTGGCTTTTGTTTTTTGCCTTTGCCGGCCTTTTTGATGTAAATGTACTCTTTATAAAAATATTCTTTGCATACATGCAAGTTGCACTTCTCTTGTGTCTTCGTTTGAGTGCTTATTTTTATTTTTCCTCGAATTATTGGTCCGTTTTCGGACAAGATGATCCATAGTCATTGGTTAACTCTGCCCGTGGGACTCATCGAACGTTTTCGTAGCCGGTTTGGCCTTGTCTAATTTCTGCCATAGTGTCCGGTGTAGGGCGTATAAATTGAACAATGCCGAAATACGGTCATTGTAATGTTTTCTGTATTGCAAGCGTTTGTACATATGAGAATTTTCATTTCGTGTATATTTTCATTTCTTGTATCTTTGCCGTAGCAAACACTAAATGGGACACGATTCATTATGATCGTTTGGTCCTTACATCGAAGGAGGTGGCCAGTGGCCGGCCTCTGTTTTTGCCGTGGCAAATGCTGAATGGGACACAATTCATTATGATCGTTTGGTCCTTACATCGAAGGAGGTGGCCAATGGCCGGCCTCTATTTTTGCCGTGGCAAAAGATGAGCTTCTTTTTTTATTTCTCTTTATCGTTTCATGCTCCGATGTGGGTACTGTGCCCCCTTAACACTTATCCGAGCTTCGGGGTCGGGTGAGTGTTACTAAGCCCCCACTCGGGAGATGCAACCTCGGGGGCTGTCCCTTTATCTTCGTCGCGTAGCACGTTGTACTTGTTGCCTCGTTAAAAACCTCGTCGGAAAACCCATTTTGGGACAAAACCACACTAAGGAAAAGAGTGCAACACGTGCTTTCAGTCCTAAATTCTATTTTTGTCCGCCCTCGATTTCTTGTAAAAAAGGCAGCACGGTTAACAAAAGGTATGTATGAGAGGATCATACCTTAGCAGTAGTATCTTTTTAGGTGGGCTATGTTCCAGTTGTTGCGCAGGCATTGCCCATCCATGGTCTCCAGCTGGTATGATCTTTTGCCCGTTACACCGGTCACCTTGTACGGTCCTTCCCAGTTCGGTCCTAGCTTTCCCTCGTTTGGGTTCTTTGTATGCAAAGTAACTTTTCGAAGTACCAAGTCCCCAACTCGAAAATGCCGAAAGTTGGCTCTCCGATTGTAGTATCTTTCCGTTCTCTGCTTTTGGGCCGCAATTCGGACCAATGTCCTTTCACGCATCTCATCGGCGAGGTCGAGTCTTACGGCCATGGCCTCCCCGTTTAATTCCTCGGTTGCGTACCCGAACCGGAGAGTCGGCTCGCCAACTTCGACGGGGATAAGGGCTTCGGCCCCGTATACCAATGAGAAGGGGGTCTCGCCCGTGCTAGACTTGGCCGTGGTTCGGTATGCCCATAGCACCTCGGGTAATACTTCTCTCCAATGGTGCTTCGATGCTTCTAGCCTTTTCCTCAGGTTTTGGATTATTGTTTTGTTTGTGGATTCCGCTTGCCCGTTTGCACATGGGTGATATGGGGTCGACACAATCTTCTTAATCTTCAACCCTTCGAGAAAGCTGTTGACCTTGCTACCCACGAACTGAGGACCGTTATCACAAGTTATTTCGGCAGGGATGCCAAAACGGCAGACGATGTGATCCCAAATGAAGTCGATAACCTCCTTTTCTCTGATTTTTTCAAAGGCCTGTGCTTTGACCCACTTAGAAAAATAGTCAGTCATAAATAAGATAAAACGTGTCTTACCTGGTGCCCGGGGTAACGGACCCACGATGTCCATTCCCCACTTCATGAACGGCCATGGTGAGACCACCGAATGCAGCAACTCCCCGGGCCGGTGAACCATCGGGGCATGTCTCTGACACCCATCACACTTTCGGACAAAACTTTTCGCGTCCTCATCCATACGATTCCAGTAGTATCCGGCTCTGATGAGCTTTCGGACCAGAGCTTCCGCCCCAGAGTGATTGCCGCAGGTTCCTTCATGTACTTCTCTCATCACATACTCCGTTTCCCCAGGGCCCAAACATTTAGCCAAGGGTCCGTAGAAAGATCGCCGGTATAATTGGCCGTCCACTAAGCAAAAACGGGCCGCTTTCGTTCGTAACGAACGTGACTCCTTCGGGTCGCTTGGGAGCTTATCATCACGCAAGTAGTCAATGTATTTGTTGCGCCAATCCCAAGTCAAACCTGTTGAATATATTTCGGCGTGCCCGCTTTCCATGGCCGTTTTTTATAGTAGCACCGTTGATCCAGGATTGATTTCGGCCCCGTCGACCGCGGATCCCAAATTTGTCAATGCATCGGCTTCGCAGTTCTGTTCTCTTGGTATATGCTCCATGGTCCATTTTTTAAATCGGTGAAGTACCACTTGGGTTTTTTCGAGATACCTCTGCATCCGTTCGTCCTTGACTTCAAACGTGCCATTCACCTGGTTTGCGACCAAAAGCGAGTCGCACTTTTCCTCGATAGTTTCTGCCCCCATGCTCCGGGCCAATTCCAAACCTGCGATCATAGCCTCATACTCGGCTTCATTGTTAGTTAATCTGGTAGTTTTAATTGACTGTCAGATGACATCACCGGCCGGGGCCCTAAGGACAATACCAAGCCCGGAACCTCTAAGGTTCGAGGCCCCGTCCGTATACAGAGACCAAATGCCCGTGGCCTTTCCCGAGGTCAGTAGGAATTCTTTTTCGACCTCGGGAACCATGGCCGGGGTGAATTCTGCTACGAAATCGGCCAAGATTTGGGATTTGATGGCCGTTCGGGGTCTGTATTCGAGGTCGTAACCGCTAACCTCTACAGCCCACTTTGTTAGCCTACCCGACAACTCCGGTTTATGCATGATATTTTTCAAAGGATAAGTAGTTACTACACATATGGGATGGCTTTGAAAATAAGGTTTAAGCTTTCTGGAGGCGCTCACTAGTGCTAATGCCAGTTTTTCCAAATGGGGGTAACGTGTCTCCGCGTCCCCCAATGTTCTACTTACATAATAGATAGGGAATTGCGTACCTGATCCTTCTCGGACCAAAACGCCGCTTACCGCCACTTTGGAGACAGCTAGATACAGAAATAGTGTCTCGCCTGCCTTCGGTGTGTGCAGTAGAGGGGGGCTAGATAAGTATTTCTTCAGATCCTGTAGGGCTTCTTGGCACTCGGGTGTCCAGGCAAAATCGTTCTTCTTTCTGAGCAAGGAGAAGAACCGGTGACTCCTGTCCGAGGATCTCGATATGAAGCGACTCAGTGCTGCGATCCTCCGGGTGAGTCGCTGAACACCCTTTATGTTGTTCACCACTTCAATATCTTCGATGGCTTTGATCTTATCCGGGTTGATTTCGATCCCCCGGTTTGACACCATGAAACCCAGGAATCTGCCAGATCTTACTCCGAAGGCACACTTCTCCGGGTTGAGCTTCATGTTGTATTTGCGAAGCACATCGAAGGTTTCCTGCAAATGCTTAAAATGGTCCTCTGTTTCCAGGGACTTAACAACCATATCGTCAACGTAAACTTCCATTGTTTTCCCTATTTGTTCTTCGAGCATTCCATTAACTAGGCGTTGATAGGTTGCACCGGCATTTTTTAATCCGAACGGCATGACATTATAACAGTAGGTCCCGTACCGGGTGATGAAGGACGTTTTCTCTTGGTCCTCCGGGTACATCCGGATCTGGTTGTACCCGGAGTAAGCGTCGAGAAAACTCAACATCTCGTGACCGGCCGTTGCATCGATCATCCTATCGATGTGAGGCAACGGAAACGAGTCCTTCGGACATGCCTTGTTTAAATCTTTGAAATCAACACACATTCGAAATTTGTTACCTTTTTTGGGCACTACCACAACGTTAGCCAGCCACTCCGGGTACTTCACTTCCCGTATGGAGCCTATTTCCAAAAGTTTTGTTACCTCGTCCTTCACGAATGCGTGCTTAGCCTCCGCCATGGTTCTTCTTTTCTGCTTCACCGGAGCAAACTTCCCGTCCAGGCTGAGCTTGTGAGTTGCTATGTCCGGTGATATACCTGTCATATCTACATGCGACCATGCAAAGCAATCGACATTAGCACGAAGGAATTCAATTAATTGACGCCTGAGCTCCGGGGTGAGCCCCGTGCCCAGGTATACCTTTATATCCGGGAGATATTCGAACAGGATGACCTGCTCCAGCTCCCCCACTGTTGACTGGCTTGCATCTGAATCATCTGGTATGACAAACGACCTGGGTACCTCGTAATCTTCCTCCTCATGCACCGGATTAAACCCGGCGCTCTTTGATTGCTATTTGGGAACTCCCCCCCCCCCCCCCCCTATCGCACATTTCTCTTCCGGTCCCTTGGGCCGATGTGCCACTTCCTCTACTGCGAACATTTCCCTTGCAGCGGGCTGCTCGCCTCGGATGGTTTTCACTCCTTCCGGCGTGGGGAACTTTAACAGCTGGTGTAGTGTTGAAGGTACTGCCCTCATGTTATGTATCCAAGGTCTGCCCAATAGTGCATTATATTTCATGTCCCCCTCGATCACGTAGAACACCGTTTGCTGAATGGTGTCACCCACGTTTACAGGAAGTGAGATTTCCCCTTTTGTTGTTTCGCTTGCCATATTAAATCCATTTAATACCCGGGCCACAGGCACGATCTGACCGAGCAGCCCCAGCTGTTCGACCACCCTCCATCGGATGATGTTGGCCGAGCTACCTGGGTCAACCAAAATTCGTTTGACCTTAGTTTTAAAGACCAGCATAGAAATTACCAATGCATCATTATGGGGTTGGACGATGCCCTCCGCGTGTCACACCCCATTTTAACCGGGTCGATTTAAGGGGAGTATGACGTATTGATGATTCCTGTTTATTTTCTTTTAAGGAGTCGCCACCTAATTAATTTTAACGGTGAATTAGGACACCTAGAGATTAACTAAGGCGAAGTTAAAACTAAACCTCAATTAATAATCTGCTTAACCAGTGTGATTCTAGGTAAGGGCTCTATATTATCCTAAAGGGAAGGGGTTAGGCATCCTTTAGAATCCGTTAACTTACGGTTATCCGACCAACTTAGGTTAATTAATTAAATTAAATGTAGGGTTAAATTTTAGAAAATGACTTTAAAATATTGCTAAAGTTTTTAAGAAGAAAATCATGTTAATTAAAATAAGATTTAGAGAAAAGAGCTAATAATTTGTATGAAGGAAATTTAAATGCCATTTTAAATGAAACTTATAAATATTGCTAAGATTTTAAAATAAGATGCTATTTAGAAATAAAACTTGTTAAAATATATATATATATATATTTTACGCACGAGAGGGTTTTAGGTAAAATTCACAAAATATTATTAAGGTTTTGAAAAAAAAGAAATATAATAATGCTATATGAAATAGGTTTAAACATACATTAATTGACCCCTTTTTATGATTTTAAGAGTATACACAAAAATAGCTAATACGAGTTTCTTTATCCTTTTACCGTTTTCTCATTAGCTACGCATAGCTGAAAATACACGATTGACTCCAAACTTGAAGAGTTATTTATAAAATATCCTTGAGTTTATACTCGTGTATTAGTGACATTTTAAAATGTATATGATAATAAGAATAAACTATGGTCCTCTTTACTTAATATATAGTCATGCCATTTTGCAAATCCGTTATTCCCAATAAAATAAATATTAGACATTATAAATAATTTTAACATAAAAAGAAGAGAAATAAACTTATGGAATTAATTGTTAGTCTTCCTTAAACCAACTACCCGTTTCTAAAACTAAACCTACTAATTCATTAGGATTCATCTAAATTAACAAAACAAGATGTTAGTCATGCAATACAAATTAAATGCTTAAAGGAATAAAAATAGAGGAAATAAATCAAATTGAATGGGTTCAGTCCATTCTTTGGACTGCTGCAATCGGGCCTGCTGTTGGACTTTGGCCCAATAATAATCAATGGGCTGCTACGAACTGTTGCCGCTTTATGGGCCTTGGCCCAGAAATTTTGCACAGCTGATGGGGGTTGACTCGGTGAGAATATCCCGTTGGGCTTTGGCCCAACATTGAATGCGGAGAAATAACGAGTCCCTCGGACTCATATGCGATGGTTCTTCTTCGGGTGCAGCGAAGTGGGTACGGGCTTTCGAATCTATGCTCGAACACTTCAAATTCGATGTCGCGAGACTCGCATTCGCGACAAACGCAGAGCAGACGAGAAATTGTTTGAATATATTTTTTTTGATTCGGTGTTTCGTGATACTGTCACAATCAAAAGAAAATATTTTGCAAGGGGTTTCTTGAACCGAAAATCAGTTATTGAGGAAACTTTCTGAATCAAAGACTTCGTTCTTTTGGGGGTTTTCTCGATACCAAAAAAAAATTCTCTGTTCTTGGAGGGTTTTCAACAATCAAAAGGGAACATCAGATTCTGGGGGGGTTTCGCTTCTCTCCCCAAAAATCCCCCTTTCTACTGACTTGGAAAATGAATATTTATAGGGGATTGTTAGGGTTTTCGTGTGAAGAAGAGAGAGAGGAGTGTGGGACAAGACAAAGTGGGGGTGCCAGAGGTATGGGTGTAGCAGTGGCGTGATGGTGTCAGACGCATGGTGTAGTGGAGGCGTCGTGGGGGGTATGGGCGAAGTCAGAGGTGTGAGGGACAGGGGTAAGGTGAAGGTAGCGTGGGTGTGACATGGTGAATGGAGGTGGGGATCACGTGGTGTGATAGGGCGTGTCAGATGAAGCAGTGGGGGTGAGGGTGCGATGGTAGGTGATGATGAAGGGTGGCGGGTGAAGGCGGTGGCGATGGGACGAGAGGCGGCGAACGAGAAAGGGAAAGGGGGAGGTTTGGGCTGCGGCGGAAAATGGGGAAAATGAAGGGGAACCCTAAAAGGGTTCCCTTATTCGAATGACAAAATGGATCGGACCCGGTCCACTTGTGGATCGGGTCAATTTTAGACTGGGTATTAAAAGAATAGGCTAATAAATTAAAACACGGATTATTCTAAAAATTGAGATAAGGGATATGGACTAGTCCAAAATTATCAGGAGTCAATCGGGCTTTAATTTGGAGTCCGGTAAGTCAAAATGCGGACCGAGTGCAAGAAATAGTTTGGCTTTAAATTTGAATAAAAGACCCATTTTAATTAATGAATATACCGAGGGTGACAAAATATTACTTAATACCAAAAATGTGTGATTATTAGACTCGGGTAATAAGATCATATGGTGTTATAATAGCCGTGTAATAATATATATTATTTTTCTTTGAAAATTCGCACTAAATAAATACTATTATTTAATTATGCAAAGATAAATGCGTAAGCTGGTAAAAATGCCGAAATGATAAGAATTGTGAATTATAATAATATTAATAAATAATAATAACAATAATAATAATAATAATAATTATTATTATAATAGAATAATAAAGTGTCGGTATTGATAAGAGGCTAATAATTATAGTAAACATAATATATATATTTTTATTTTTCAAAAAATATTAGAAGCTTAAAAATAGGTATTTTGGCAGAGAGGCGGGACAAAATTGGGTGTCAACACCGCGTCTTCGTCATCAAAGAAGATAGATCCCTCGGTCGAGCATTCTCGGGTGCGCTTTTCTCGGACAATAGAGATCTTTGTCCGTTTTATTACCGGCCCTCGAGGGACATCAGTGCCCCCTACTATCATGTTGATCGTATGTTGGGGTTCAACAGGCTCGGACCTTTGATAGGATTCTCTTTCCTTATAGTGATTTTTGGCCCTCTCGCTCAGCAAATCTCGGAGGTGATCGTTTTTCAACAGTCGGGCTACCTCCTCTCTCAATTGGCGGCAATCTTCAGTTCGATGACCGTGGGTCCCGTGATATTCGCACACTACGCTCGGATCTCGCTGACCCGGGTCCGTCCTCAATGGTTTAGGCCATCTTACATCGGGTACACGTCCAATGGCTGAGACTAGTCCCGAGGTACTAACGTTGAAGTTGTACTCCGAAATTTTTGGAGGCACTTTATTGCTGGCGGAACTTCCGGTATCACTCCTGAAAGAGAGTCCCCGACTGTTAGACGGGCGTTCAACCCGCTTGCTGCCCCGTCCCGAGAAATGGCTCGGATTCTCTATTGCTTTTTCCGACCTGAGATTTTGCTTCTCCGTATAGGGATATGGCCGGAACCACTCTTTCGATGATTCGGACTTGATTTCATATCCCTTCCTCGGTGCCTCAAAACCTCTATTTACTTTGGACCTCACCGGAGAGAGTTCGAATTGGTCATCCTCCACCCGAATTTTCGACTCATACCTGTTGTGGACGTCGGCCCAGGTTACGGCCTCGTATTCTAACAAACTTTCTTTCAATTTGGCCGAGGCCACCGAACTTAGCATGTTGAGTCCTTTCGTGAAGGCCTGCGCGGCCCATTCTTCTGGCACCGGAGGGAGCTCCATCCGTTCCCTCTGGAACCGGGTGACGAATTCCCGTAGTAGCTCATCGTCCCTTTGGGTTATCCGGAAGATATCAGCTTTACGGGCTTGCACCTTTATCGCACCGGCATGTGCCTTTACGAACGCATCGGTGACCATTTCGAAAGAAGTGATCGAATGCTCGGGTAGGTGGTCATACCATGTCAACGCTCCCTTCGACAGAGTTTCCCCAAATTTCTTTAACAACACCGACTCGATCTCATCCTCTTCCATATCATTGCCTTTTATGGCACAAGTATACGAGGTCACGTGCTCGTGCGGGTCCGTGGTGCCGTCATATTTCTGTATGTCGGGCATTTTGAACCTCTTCGGGATCAGTTTCTGGAATGGCATTCTCTTGATCTACGGTGTTTTGCCGGTTGAGTCCTTCCCTCGAATCAACGGGGTTCGGATCAGCGGGGTTCGGCAGTGCCCGCAGTCCGCTCCCTTCATTTTCCGCCACTATCTCAGTATTGTTGACGTGACCGGATTGTTCGACGTCTGCCATTTGGATCGTTTTCACAGAGACAGAGAGGGAGTTTTTGGTTTTGATGAATACGGTGGAAGTTAAGACCAAAGACCACTATTATCCTAGCCCTACGGTGGGCGCCAAACTGTTTACCCCGGATTCGGTAACCAATTAAATTTGTATGTGGATATAGGATATGTGCTTTGGCCTCAATATGGATTACAAAGAGTTGATAAGAGCGCCTCTTAATACACGAATAAGGAGCACAGACTCCGGCCGACTACGCATATAACGAGTTGGTTGGAGAGGTTCAACATGAACGATCAAATTTGCAATAAACAAGATCAATAAAGGATTGACTAGAACTCGATCAATAGATATATTGTGTTACAGAATATTCTTGAAAGTAAAAGATGAACCAACCCCCTTAAGGGAGGAAGGAGCACTCTATTTATACTAATGAGCCCCTGGGCCTCCCCCAATGTGGGTTTAATAAAATAGTAATAAAAGGGACAGCCCCTGCACGGATTTGGTGGGATTTGACTGATGGCGCCGTCTGACACACGCACAGTTGGCGGCTGACCATGATGTGACACCAGTGACCCGTCCTAGCAACGGTCGCATCGGACCAACGGGTTCACGGATACCGGACCAACGGTGATGAGACACCGGGGAGAGATGGCGCTTCTACTCGGCCTTGATTAAAGTGCTCATCCGGAAGTGTGATGTCCCCGTACGAACTCTCGCCCTTTTCTTTCTCCGATCCATAGTTCTCCCGGATTGACCCGTATCCGGTTTTTCTACGGTATACATAGGGAAATTAGAAATATATTTGCTGGTTTGATTTTTTTTCTTCTCAAATTAGTTGGCTAATTTGTTTTTGCATGATTTCTAATGATAAAATTGTGAAGGTTTTTAATTCAACATTCATCTTCTTAAATCCCACACCCAATGTTCTTTTACAATTCATTTGAAATCATCTGGATTAATTTCTCTTATGTTCTCCTTCCCAAGTTCGATACTATTCTTTTCGGATTACTTTAAATTGTTCAAATGTTGTTATATTCTTTTGATCACTATGTCTTTCTAAAATTTTGCATGTAATAAATTTACAAGCATGATAGATACATTAACAACTGTATACCATTTTTTAGTTTTATGTACTCTGACTCAAATAAATTCTCGGTACTGTTTTATTCATGTAAATTGATAATGAATATGCAAAGGAAAAACGAGGAGATATATTTTTATTTTCTTTCCAACCGCGCGAAGCGCGGGCATATTGTCTAGTATTAAAAATAAAATGGAAGGAGTAGTAGCATAAATATTAGGATAGTGAAAGCATTTTAATTGCAAGAAAAACATCAAATCATGTTCGTTTACAATTTTAACTTTCTAGAGATGGATAAAAAATATTTACAGTGGAGGGAATACCAATTTGATACGGTACTTTTATATGTTACAAATCAAGTGGGATAGATGTGTAAAAATATCCAAGGACAGACTCTCCTCATTTGTCAATCACTGAAAAATATTATTTTCCATCGAAACTTGTTATAGCATTTAACCTGAACTACAATAATTCTTCATGAAAATTATAATTGCGATACTTGTAAATGTCTTATTCATAGGCTATATGAATCGAAATTATTCTTCACTAGTGTAATTATCCGCGCTTCGCGCAGTCATAATTTTTTTTTATTAAATACAAAAAACATAGATTTAATGGAAGAAAAATGAAAAATACAAAAAAACTGACTTTAAATAAGTAAAATGAAGATACAAACATTAATCCCATATTAAATTTAAGATATTTGCTTGCACCAAGAAATGAAATCTGTGTAGTATAACAAGTGCACAAAAATAGAGCTAACCTGCAATACGTGGAAATTATAGCTTCACTCACGAGTATGGACGAAATTGGAGGGAAAAAGGAAAAGAAAAGGTGAATAACACTGCATGTGTGTTAGCTTCAAATCTCTTCCTGGGAGAATAGGTTTGATATTAAAATATGGAAAAGCAGTCTATTAATAAAGCAAAAAAGGAAAAATGAAAGCACATTGTAAAAATAATTATATTCACACTCTAATAACTAAAGCAAAAATTTATTAAAGCCTGTCAAAGTTTCTTGAAAATTCTCATCATGATATTTAAGAACACAATGGCGTCAAATTACGTAAAGGAAAAATTTTCAATGAGCGCATGAATGTTAGCCGGTGAGCCTCTTTTGAGCGTATGAACCTGGCACAGAAGTAAAGAAAATTAAAATCACAAAAAGTAGAAATCCCATAAGCACAAAGTAATTAGAGAATGAAAATTACATTTCGAAGAACAATAACGGAAAGGAAAAAAATTAAAAGTATATTGTAAGAAGAATCATACTCTTAATGATGACTAACACAACTGCTTTGTTGTCCACGAAATTTCTTGAAATCCCTGTGATGTTCAAACACAAAAGCAATAAAGGTGAATTAGAACGGGAATGACACATTTGTAAAATTTAGTAAAATTATGGATGAAAGAAAATTAACAATCAATTAAATTTTTTGTTACATATATAACAATCAATTATATGGAGTAAAGTTAAGTCATTTAAGTATCCGAGTTAAAAAAAAAAATCTTGAATATGGTGAAGATGTTACCATTAACAGAATTTTTTTTGGCATAATAAATTTAAAGAAAACCAATCTTAATCTATTACGATAAAGTGAAGGGAAAAATTATCACACGCAAAACATTTATATCAAGTGATCACTGATAAGACGCCTTTTTCCATATCCCTCGCTTGGTCTTCTTCACATCTTTTCACCATTTAATTTGGTCTCCTTCCAACAATCAATACAAGATAAACTTAGCTGTATGAGTATAAAGTTAAATAACATGAAGATTATTGAAAATCAAGATATAAAGTTTTATCCTTTGGAAGTTATGTATTCCAAGAAACTAATACATTCCAACATGTACTCAAGAATATGATGGGGTTATAAACTGTGTTTTTTTTTTTCTAGCAAGCATACAAAGAAAGAAAAGATTAGTAAGAAAAATTGATCAGTTTGTGTATATCTTAAACAAATTTTATAACATGATTTTTATCAATGTACATTAAGTATACGTATATAAGTATATCTAACCTTATTATTTAAGAGTGCTCAATTTAATGTTTCTAAATTTCTTCTCGCTCAAAGAAGGTAAAGAAAATCAATCACACATATATGAAGCCGTAAAGTCCCACCAATTCAAAGTGCACTCCTTTTTACTGACCTATAATGAAGTTTATATTAGCAACCTGGAAAGAAAATATTGTTCTCAAAGTCAATCACAACATAGCCACAATAAGCATTTAATAGTCGAGGAACTCGTAGAAGTTAGAAGCTACAAAAGATTTTTAAAAAACTAATCACATTTCAAATCATACATTTAAAAAAATATATACAAAAACTATTAAGAGAATAGAACTGTAGCACAAAGAATGAACCAATATAGAACAAAAGAAGCCGGAAGATATTAATTAAGAGCACCAATGGAAGAAAAAGGTGACGGTGTAATGGAACACAACTGATCATCAGAACATCAATTTTAAAGGGTAAAAGAAAAGTAATTTTAGTAATCGTTATTACGTAATAAAGGAAAATGAAACACTAATATATATCCAAAATATTAATGTAGTATAATCCTGTAAATAGTAGAAAACAAAAGGAGCACTAAAGGGCCTAAAATGCAGAAACTGTCTTCAAATTTGTTTGACTCGATGGAACTAAATTTATGTACTACATTGAATATTAAATCATACACTAATCTATAATCCTGAAAACAGTTGATACTTGATATAGGAAACGCCAATCAAATATGGAAGAGAACCAACAAATCTCAAAACCAGAAAGATAAGGCTTACGCCTCCTCTTTAACACTTGAATCAATGTTATTTTCAACAAAATAAGTGAAGAAAGAAGAAACCAAAAATAATAATGAAAAGAAACTATTGATTCTCATTGTTTTGGGAAAGATTTTAGTGTGTAGAAACTACACAATCTTGACTTATTCCATTCATTCACCAAGAGAGAATATATATAGGATACAATCTTGAACCCTAGTGAAACAAGGAAACTAAGATTCTAGTGAAACAAGAAAACTAACTAATATATGGTAATTAGTGAAACAAGGAAACTAACTAATATATGGTAATTATCTCCCTACAAATATGCTACCAAATAATATCAAATAATATAAAGATATTACCGCAATACCCCCCCCCCCCCCCCCCCTCAAGTTGGAGCATGGGAATAAAAAATGCCCAACTTGGAAAGCAAGAAGTCAAACTGAGTTTTGCCGAGAGCTTTGGTAAAAATGTCTGCCAATTGTGAAGATGTTGAAACGTGTGACGGAGAAATCAAACCTTCATTAATTGCATCACGAACAAAGTGACAATCTACCTCAATGTGCTTTGTTCGTTCATGGAAAACCGGATTTTTTGCGATGTGCAAAGCGGACTGACTATCACAAAATAATTTGATCGCCTTGGGATGTTGTATACCTAAACTCAACAACAGACCTCTCAGCCACTTCAACTCACAAGTGACCGCAGCCATGGACCTATATTCAGCCTCTGCAAAAGATCTAGAAACTGTGTGCTGCTTCTTTGTCTTCCAAGAGATGGGAGATTGAGCTAGAAATACTAGCCAACCTGTCAACGAACGACGAGTAAGCGGACAAGCCGCCCAATCAGAATCACACCATCCCTGCAAAGTCAACTCACTGTCGGCACATAACAAAATACCCTGTCCTGGTGTGCCTTTCAAATAACGGACCACTCGTAAGGCCGCTTCCCAATGTTCAATTCGGGGTTCTTGCATGAATTGAGACAAAATATGAACAGAATATGCCACGTCCGGTCGAGTGACCCCAAATAAATCAAACGCCCGACTAATCTACGGTAGACCTCCGGATCCGACAACAAATCTCCATTTGCAAGGCCATGTTTATGATTTTGCTCAATAGGGAACCCACTTGGCTTTGCACTTAACAATCCTGCTTCAGAGATAATATCAAGAGTATACTTGCGTTGACACAAAAACAACCCTGATGAACTACGAGCTACTTCAATACCCAAAAAATATTTGAGAGACCCAAGGTCTTTCATTTTGAAACAATCACTCAAATAGGCTTTGAAAGTTGCAAGTGCAGCGGAATCATTCCCAGAAATAATAAGACCATCGACATAAATCAAGATATTAATCTGAATATTCCCTCTAGTAAATGTAAAAAGAGAATAATCAGAATAAGATTGAAGGAAACCGTACCCTTTCAAAGCAGTCACCAATTTTGCAAACCAACATCTAGGGGCCTGTTTCAACCCATACAGCGATTTGCGCAAACGACACACCAACGTAGGATCTGGACTTTCAAACCCAGGAGGGAGCTTCATATACACCTCCTCATCAAGGTCACCATGTAAAAAGGCATTATGAACATCCATTTGGTGAAGTTCCCAATTTTTGGATGCTGCAATGGCTAGAAAGGCTCGAACAGTAGTCATCTTGGCGACCGGAGCAAAAGTTTCATTGTAGTCAATCCCCGCTTGTTGATGATTTCCCAACACAACCAAGCGCGATTTGAGCCGTTCCACATCTCTATTTGACAAAAACTTGGTCTTGTACACCCACTGATTACCAAGTGCTTTCTTACCCGGAGGAAAATGTTCCAAAGTCCATGTACCATTGTCTTCCAATGCACGTATCTCTTCTTTCATTGAATGTCTCCAACCTTCGTGTTTCATGGCTTCTTTGAAGGTCTTAGGATCCTTACCCGAAATAATAGCTGCAAGAAATTTACGATAATTTACAGAAAAATTGTCACAATTAATATAGTGTGCCAAAGGATAGGGAGTACCTGAGGATTGATTGTTAACAGGAGTTGTAGGGGACGGACTATTAGCAAAAACTGAGTGTGTCACATAATCACGAAGCACAATAGAGGGAAATTTCTCCCGAAAACCACGCCCCAAGCCACCTTCCACATTCGTGATTGGGGTATGATGTTGCTGCCCCCCCTCGCTGCCAGCGGGTGCTGGGTTCCCAGCGGGCTGTGCAGTGGCTGTTGGCAGCCGCTCAGCCTCGCTGCTAGCTGGCGCTGGGTTCCTAGCGGGCTGGACAGTGGCCGCTGGCTGCAGCTCGGCCTGGCTGCCAGCAGGCGCTGGTTGGGCAGTGGTTTGTGGCTGCTGCTCGGCAGCCTCCGAACTATCAACTTTGCCCCCTAATTCATCCCCGTACACCATAAAATCACGATCAATTTCAGCACCCTCATAAAAAAAACTAGACGAAATATTAACATCTTCCGGACAAGCAAAAGGAAACACATCCTCCACAAACTTTACATCACGAGAGACAAAAAATTCCTTCGTATCAAGATCAAACAACCGCCACCCCTTCTTACCAAATGAATATCCCACAAACAAACACTTTCTGCTCCGACTAGCAAATTTGTCACCCTGAGTTTTTTTATTATGAGCAAAGCACAAACACCCAAAAGTACGAATAGCATCAAAAGAAGGAGGTTTATTGAATAAAATTTCAAAAGGTGTTTTATTTTCCAATTTGGGTGTGGGGGTACGATTTAGGAGATGAGATGCAGTAAGAACACATTCACCCCAGAAAAAAATAGGCAAATTGGCCTGAAATCTGAGAGCCCTCGCAACATTCAACACATGTTTATGCTTCCTCTCTACCCTTCCATTTTGTTGCGGAGTACCCACACAAGAGGTTTGAAACAAAATACCAGTGGCGGAAAAATAATCGATCAAACAATTAAATTCTGTACCATTATCACTTTGTACAACTTTAATTGTTTGATTAAATTGTCGATCAACCATAGCAACAAAAGCCATAAACATCGGAAACACTTCTGTTTTATCAACCAACAAGTAAATCCAAACAGCTCGGGAAAAATCATCAACAATTGTTAAAAAATAACGAGCTCCACACGACGAAACATGGTGATATGGGCCCCACAAATCACAATGTATTTTCTCAAATATTCTAGATGCATTATTATCACTTAAAGTAAATTTGTCTCTAGGATGCTTAGCACGTAAACACACTTCACAATCCTTTGCTAAACTACTCTTATCACTACTGACATGAGGAAGCAACTTAACTACTCTCTCGGAAGGATGCCCCAATCGTCGATGCCACAATTCCAATGCGGACGTTGTCACGACAGTAGACACATGTTGCACCACGTCCGGTTTGCTAAAATAGTATAGTCCGTCCCTCCTAACTCCCGTTCCAATCAGCTCCTTCAGTGGGTCATGAATAGCACACATATAAGAATTAAAAGAGACAATAGTATGTAAATTATCAGTAAGTTGGGGGACGGAGAGTAAGTTGAAACGTAAATAAGGCACATAAAGGACATGATGTAAGGTGATTTTATCTGACAGTCGAACAAAACCTTCCAAAGAAGCAAGCACCTTTTCACCATTAGGCAAACCAATAGGACAATCAACAGTATGGACATCAAACAACCAAGATTTCTCACCGGTAACATGATGAGTAGCACCAGTGTCAATAATCCAAGAAAAAACATCAAATTTACCATTCAAGCGATTTTCGGGAATTGTAGCATTACCAAAAAATCCTGTAATAGCCTTCCATTGATCGGAAGTAAAGTGCTGACCGACGGCAGCGTTATTTGATGCGCCCTTGAAATGAGTAGGCGTGATATAGTCCTCGGGTCGGTCTTGAGGACCGAGAAAATAGGGAGAATTAGACTCCATTTTGGGTGGTGGTGGAGGAGGTACGGCGTCACCGGCCATGGAAATTTACGATGAAGAGAAGAAGAAAAAATGTGTGGCCTGATACCATGTAGAAACTACACAATCTTGACTTATTCCATTCATTCACCAAGAGAGAATATATATAGGATACAATCTTAAACCCTAGTGAAACAAGGAAACTAAGATCCTAGTGAAACAAGAAAACTAACTAATATATGGTAATTAGTGAAACAAGGAAACTAACTAATATATGGTAATTATCTCCCTACAAATATGCTACCAAATAATATCAAATAATATAAAGATATTACCGCAATAGTCTTGCTTCAAGTAGAAATAGGGAAACATCTTTTGTTGGTGATTGTCCGTGTTAGGAGTAGATGACTTACATAAGTTGTAGATGCATATTTTAACAACTTCAAAACAACAATATTTTGGATTGTGTGGAGCAAACATTTCACTGCTTAAAGCATGTACTATAGGTCTTATAGTAATAATCAAAGGGGAAAACTCCGCAATACTGTTAGGTATATAACATAGGAGATAATAATCGTTCAAAGTCTAAGAAAACAATGAGCATTTCAAGAAATTAATGGTATTCACCGTGATATCAAAATTTGCTATAATCTCCTCAACAAAACTATCTAACAGATTCTTGAATATTACTTCAGATATTTCCAAAAATTAGAATAAAAGAACCAAAAACGAAGAGCAAAAGAGTGAAATTCAAGAAAGTACTAAAATTCTTCTTTTAACTGTTCTCCCTGATTTTACTCTGTGGGTCTTTCTATGGATTAAACCTTAGTAACACTCATGTCATCTTGTTGGACTCAAGTTGGCTTCCTGCTCAGACACCATAATCTTAATAACTACTCCCTCCGTCCCAAAAAGTTGCTCCTTTTTTGACTTGACATAAAATTTAAGAAATAAAAGAAGACTTTTGAAATGTATGGTTCAAAATAAATTTTAGATATTTGTGTGGTTGTAAATTATCTCATAAAATTAAACTGTTTCTAAATATAGAAAGGGGACAATTTTTTTGGAATAGACTAAAAAAAAGGAGGACAATCTTTTGGGACGGAGGGAGTAAAAGTTTTGTCAAGAAATTGCTTTCCGTCCACATATTAAAAATCTGCTTCTATTTTGACACACAAGTGCTTTTAAACAAAGACTCTTCCACACAGGAATTGTAGAGCTACAAAATTTACAAACAAAAATGGCATGCTGGCACTTGTTTTTATCAATTGCTTCAATCGTCAGACCTGTTAAGATTGATATAATTACTTTGTACTTCTTTCAGACTTTGCTACCTTAAAACGCCTACCAAACATAAGAGAAATTAACAAAACACTGAACCAGAGAGAGGAGATTTAACTATGGCGAGTAATAGAAAGCATCGGAAGAGAAATTTATGGAAAAAATTGAAAATATTTCAGCCCAAAAGAGGAATTTTACCTGTGGCAAGGGTAAAAAGAAGAGGAATAGAAGAAGGCGTTACAAGCAGGAAAGAGGAGATTTGCAAGGAAGAGGAACGGAAGAGCCCTAAATAAGAGGGATTAAAAGAAGTAACGGTTTCTTGAGGAATTAAATGAGCATTTCTTTTTCATAAAGTAGAAAAGGTTAAGCAATCCAATCAAATTGAAATAAATAAAAAAAACTTTAAGAAAAGGAGATAGTAGTTTTATATGGAGCCCTGAATCATCATTAGTAGTAATTTTCTACAGCTAAACTTTGGAATGTGCTGCAGCTGCCAGACCAGTGCCAAGGGGGTAAAGAGTATCATCTAGATATGTAATTCCAAATATTTTATCATCTAGATATGTAATTATAAGAGATCAAATGAATAAAGAAATGAGATTTTTGCCACTAATTTTTTCAGAAAACATAACATGCCAAAAAGAAGACAGTGGTGACAAAGACAATGTAAATCAACCTAAAACAACTTGAAAATTCAATCTAAATCTTAATCTACACTTCTTTATGGCTTAATTATTGAGTCTCAAACAACACCTTAAGTCAGCATATGGTTATTACAAGCAAAAGAAAGGGGCTAGCATCATAAATGTTCCCACTTCAGAGTATAAGAGCAAAGCCACGAGTCTATACTAGACTTTTTCTGTCAAGACAAAAGAAAGTGGGTCCTTGACCTGAGGCTTGTTCGCTTCAGAATGTCTCTGAATTCACAAAAATACTTCTATAAATAAGAAAAATGCAAGATTATTTTCAAATGCAGAAAGAATACTCAACAAAAACTAATGCACTTAGTAATTAACGTCATCAATTTAATCATTCAAGTAATTAGCATCAAATACATGTTTTTAAAAGAAAGATTGATTTTAATGATTTTTTCCTTGTATTCATTAATCTGTTCATTCCTATATATACATGTTATTGTAAATAAAACAGGCTCAGAAAAAATACTAAAAATTAAAATCCTATACACTTGTCTACTTATGATTTGTACAATGGTATAATAGAAAATATTCCTTCACATGACTAGCACGTGAAGGAAGGCATGCTGTGGTTGCTTCATGTGGCATCCAATGCTTTAGTCAACATAAAACACATTGAAGTGGGAGACATGTTACTTTTGTCTAAAGTTGTAGAACACGTTGAAGTGGAAGGCAAGGCATGCTACTTTTGTTTGGACATCTTTTTCTTTTCCTTTCTCAAGTGGAAGACATGTAGTCATTGTCTGAAATTCTTTCTCTTTCTTTTCCATTCTTCTTCTTCTTTGTTTGATTATTTCCATTTGTAACCATGGACGCATCGTTCAAACACGATATGGTTGGATCTTCATTATCCCCCCTCAAATTGGAGGGTAGTGAAACAACCCCCAATTTGTCTAGCAAAAATCGGTGAGATGCCCCAGATAGGGGTTTTATGAATAGATCCGCAATCTGCTGCTTTGAAGGGACGAAGGACAAAGTAATGAGACCGGAGACGAACGGTTGTCTTACAAAATGACAATCCAGTTCAACATGTTTCGTCCTTTCGTGGAAGACCGAGTTTTTTGCAATATGGATAGCCGCTTGGCTATCGGATTGAATAGTGACCGGCAAGCTAGGAAGAGCGGCAAGATCTGATAGAAGCCTCACTAACCAGGTAATTTCTGCTGTCACTCTACGCATTGAACGGTATTCAGCCTCCGCAGACGATAATGATACTGAAATTTGTTTCTTTGATTTCCAGGAAATGGGTGCTCCACCAAGGGTGATGAAAAAACCACTGACTGACCGTCGAGAGTCAGTACAAGATGCCCAATCGGCATCGCAGAAAGCAAGTAATTCGAAAGATGAATCGGAGGAGAGGAGGATCCCTTGACCTGGGTCATTTTTCAAGTACTTCAAAACTCTAATAGCAGCTAATAAATGTGATTCTCGTGGTTGTTGCATGTATTAACTAAGACTCAGAACTGCAAAACTAAGGTCAGGTCTAGTATGGGTCAAATAGTTGAGTTTTCCCACTAGGTGCCTGTATAAAGTGGGATTGGATATCAAAGGACCATCGTGTGCATTTAGTTTGGAATAGGGGTCAAGAGGGGAGGAAACTGTAGCACCTGAACAATCAAATTCTTGTAAAAGGTCCAGAGTGAACTTTCTCTGATTTATGATGAGCCCCTGTTTTTCTCTTAAGATTTCCATACCCAGGAAATAATGAATATCACCTAAATGTTTGACCTTGAAAGCTGTGTGTAAAAAATTAGTGATGTGTCGTATTTCAACAAGATCATTACCTGTAATCAAGATGTCATCCACATAGACTGCTATGATGGAGATAAGATTGGCATTTTTCTTGAAAAATAGTTAGTAATCATTAAGAGAACTAGAATACCCTTTAAAAGCTAAAGCACCAGCCAACTTAGCATACCACTGTATGGATGCTTGTTTTAAACCATACAATGAATTCTTCAATAAACAAACCAATTTAGGATTAGGACAGTCCATACCTGCAGGAAACTTCATGTAAACCTCTTCCTGCAGGTCCCCATGTAGAAAGGCATTGCTTACATCAAGTTGGTGTACTTGCCATCCCTTTTTCACAGCAACAGTTAAGAGGCATCTGATTGTGGTCATTTTTACCACTGGGGAAAATGTCTCTGTATAATCCACACCTTCCTGCTGGATATCCCCCCTCATTACTAACCTTGCCTTTAACCTTTCTATTGTTCCATATGATCTGTGTTTAACCTTGTAAACCCATTTACAAGGTAGTGGTTTCTTGCCTGGGGCAATTCAACAATATCCCAGGTATGATTGACCTTGAGAGCATCTAGCTCTTCTTGCATAGCTTTGCTCCATCCTGGATGTTGAGAAGCATGTGCAAAAGAGTTTGGTTCAGTAATAGTGGATAGAGAAAGGAAAACTTGTTGGTTATGTAGTGATAGAGATCCAAAGGAAAAAATAGTAGGAGGATTGGGGTGAATGAAACAGGCAGTAGTTAGATCAGTCAAAATGACATGATTGCAAACATAGTCATCTAGATATGCTGGTCTTTGACTAACTCTCCCTGATGTTCTAGTGATGACTTCATTTTGTGGGTTGTTAGACACAATGGGAGTAGGAATAGAAGTTGGAGTGTTGGAAATTGGAGTGGAATTGGTAGCTGTGTCATCAGTGGAATTGGAGGGCTGATCAATAGAACATGATGGTGCGGTGTGTTGTAGAGTAGTGGAATGATGACTAGTAGGTAAAGTAGGAGAAGGGAATAAACTAGGTTGAGGTGAGTCTGAATTTGATGGAGTAGGTTGTGGCATAGAAAAAATGGTAGATGGAGAATTCAAATTAGATGCAAAAGGGAATTGTTGCTCAAAAAATTTAACATCTCTGGAGACAAAAACCCTTTTGGTGGATAAATCCATAACTTTGTACCCCTTTTGTCCTTGTGTATATCCCAAGAAAACACAAGCTACTGCCCTAGGATCAAACTTTGTTCTGTGTTGTGCTAAGGTTGAGGCATAGCACAAACAACCAAAACACCTCAAGCTATCATACTGTGGTCTAATTCCAAATAAAACCTCATATGGTGTCCTTCCTCTCAACACCCTGGAAGGAAACCTATTGATAAGATGTGTTGCAGTCAATATACACTCTCCCCAAAAGGGACTAGTTAAGTGAGACTGAAACATCAGACCCCTGGAAATTTCCAGGAGGTGTCTATGTTTTGTTTCAACTACTCCATTCTGCTGTGGAGTCCCTACACATGATGTTTGGTGTATTATCCCTTGAGATTTGAGAAGAAGGGCTTCCTGTGTTCCTTTACCCAATTCTAGGGCATTATCAGATCTTATAACTTTTACCTTAGCATTGAATTGCCTTTCAACTATGATCAGAAAATCCTTTAAAATAGGAAAAGAATTACACTTAGAACTCAATAAAAAGGTCCAAGTTCCCCTACTGAAATCATCTACTATAGTGAGGAAGTATTTGTATCCATTGTGAGTACATGTTTTATATGGTCCCCATGTGTCAATATGAATCAGATCAAAGTGTCTTTTAGACTGGATTTGACTTAGGGGAAAGGGTAGCCTAGTCTGCCTGGCTTTAGGACACACATCACAAATATGTTGGAAATTTGAAGGAAAATTGATAAAAGGAAACTTTCTCATTACTGAATAAGGGACATGTCCCAATCTTACATGCCATAGATTTATGCTAGGAACTATATTTGCTGAAACTGGAAGAGAAAATGACTTAGACTGAGGAATGAAATTGCTTACTTCTTGATATGAAACTACACTGTCATATGAAATAGACTTAGACTTAGGACTAGGCTGCAACAAGTAGAGTCCTTCTTTTGCCTCACCAAAAGCTTGAGTGCTCCTCATTAAAGGGTCCTGTAATGTGCAGCCACTAAGAGTAAACAACATATCACATCTAAACTGATTGCATAACTTATGAACTGATATTAAGTTATATTTGAAGTCTGGGACATGGAGGACATTTTTTAAGGTAATTTTAGGAAGAATAGAGACACTTCCTGCATGAGTAACAATGATCCTAAAAGAATTAGGTAATGTGATACTAATAGGAACAGGAAGGATAGACAAAGAAATAAAGAATTTAGAATCAAAACACATGTGTTCTGATGCTCCCGAATCAATAATCCAGGTGGAAGTGTTAAAAACAGATAAGCAAGTGCCTGAATACTTTAGAATTGTACCAGCAATTGCTCCTGCATTGAACCCACCATTTGAACTGTTTGAACTTCGTGTTTGTCCCATCTTTACTTCTTTAATCACTTGCTGAACCAGATCTGCATATTGATCCTTGCTCATGTGTGGAATAGGATTATTGTGATGGTTGTTGGATACCTCCCCTTTAGCAAATATCGTGTCCTCCTCAGTAACTATTCCATTAGCCTTTGCTTGATAGGGTTTAGCCTTTGTGAATTCAAAATCCTCAAGAAAACCATAAAGCCTGTGACAATCAGCCTCTGTATGACCTGTCCTCCCACAGTATGTGCAGCTCACATTTGGGTTGTATTTGTTTTTCCTAGGTTTATACTTTGAACATTTTTTGTTGTTCTTTGGTGTGTAGTTGCCAAACCTTTGTTGTGGTTGATTTGATGCTTTAAAGTTTTGATTCCCATTTCTCTGATAATTTCTGCCTTGTGAAGTCACTATGAACGAGGCAGATTCAGTAGTGTGGTTAGCATTGGCATATGCTTCTCTTTGATTTTCATCTTGTAAAAGCAAAGAGTATGCCAGATCCATACTGGGTAATGGGTTCATCATGAGAATGTTTCCTCTTGCCTGTGTGTATATATCGTTTAACTCCATCAAAAATTGTATCAATCTTTGGTCCTCAAAAGACTTCATTAGTTTGGCTTTTCCTTGACACACACATACACATGAACAACATATGACAACATCAAGTGCATCTAGTTCATCCCATATTCTTTTCAGTTTGGTAAAATACCCAGCAATGTCATTATTTCCTTGAACAAGTCCCGATAATTCCTTTTGCAGATGATAGAGTTTGGCTCCATTTGACTTGCCAAACCTTTGCTCTAGGCTGTCCCAAAGTTCCTTTGTTGTTTTAGAACTCATTACACTATCTGCAATTTCCTTTGTTAGTGCATTTGAGATCCAACAAATAATCATATCATTAACACAACTCCATTGTTCATATTCTTCAGATTTCAGATCTGGAGCCTTACAAGCTCCATTGATGAATCCAAGTTTTCTCTTGGCTGATAAGGCTGGGAGAATAGATCTCCTCCAACCTGGATATCCTTTGCCATCAAACACATTGTTGATTAAAGCCATTCCAGGTGAATCAGAATTATTCAGATGATAAGGATGACTGTTATCGTAGGTGATAGTTTTGTTTACATTGCTTGACTGTACATTTGGTGTTGCATCCGCCATTTTGATTTATTGAGAGATTGAAGGTGATTTTGATGAAGGCTTCGGATCAAGCTTAAGTCTGCTCTGATACCATAAAAGAAGAGACTGATTTTAATGATTTTTTCCTTGTATTCATTAATCTGTTCATTCCTATATATACATGTTATTGTAAATAAAATAGGCTCAAAAAATACTAAAAATTAAAATCCTATACACTTGTCTACTTATGATTTGTACAATGGTATAATAGAAAATATTCCTTCACATGACTAGCACGTGAAGGAAGGCATGCTGTGGTTGCTTCATGTGGCATCCAATGCTTTAGTCAACATAAAACACATTGAAGTGGGAGACATGTCACTTTTGTCTAAAGTTGTAGAACACGTTGAAGTGGAAGGCAAGGCATGCTACTTTTGTCTGGGCATCTTTTTCTTTTCCTTTCTCAAGTGGAAGACATGTAGTCATTGTCTGAAATTCTTTCTCTTTCCTTTTCTCTTTCTTTTCCATTCTTCTTCTTCTTTGTTTGATTATTTCCATTTGTAACCATGGACGCATCATTCAAACTCGATATGGTTGGATCTTCATTAGTTTTTTTATAATGGAGATTATAGAAACATAAGGAAACGAAATAATGAACCAAAGGAAAAATGGAAAGCAAAAACCTTTCCCTTTAAGAAGCAATATAACATAACCAAACAAAGGAAACGGTGACCCCAAACATCAAGATAGTAGAACTGTTATGTGATGAACCAGAAAGTTCACAAAACACCTAAATGAATCAGAAAGCAGAGTGAAATCAGGTTTATGCAGACTTAATTTGTTTTTATTTGTCATCCTAATAGGAGCTAAATCAAGTTACTATGCTTTAGGTATCAAAATTGCGAAGAATGGATATTATTTTAACTTAAGGAATACATGAACATGGAATCAAAACAGAACACACCTATTACAATAATCAAAATCTTAAAGATATATATATATATATATATATATATATATATATATATATTTTAAGCTATACCCATAATTTATCCATGATTTGAGCGGCCTTAAAGAAAATCTAATACATAATTAATTCAAACATTTACATAATGAAAGTTCTTGTTAATCTAAAATTTAACAGTCGTCGTCCACTTAAGCCTGTAAGCATTCATATATGTCAAGATCACTTTGGCAACAACAAATTGTTGTTTAATTAAAAAATCATCTCAGTGGAATACAGAGTTCAAACCTTTCCTTCTTTCTTTTATTGTGCAACACTTCAAGAGTCAATAGATACATGACTGAGAGGGAGGTCAGTAAGGAGTTCAACTTATATTTAAGAGAAACAAAACCACAGATTGTTGAAAAATCTAAGGAGTATCAGATTGTATATAATAATATATTAAGTTTGTAAAGGTAAATAGAAAAATGACAATATGCAATTCTTTTCATCATAAGGGATCGACCTTTAATTACCACATCATTTTGCAAAAGATGAATGACATGGAAAAATTCGCTATGGATGTAAAATAACTTAATATATCAATCTTTGCGCTAGAAAGGATTGCTGAAATAAGTAATCTATAAGTAAAAACTCTGTGAAAAAAACAAAAATTATGGATAACTTTTAAAATCGCCTTCCTTATCACTTTATCAGGATGGTTTTGTTACACCTCGGAAAATTTCATGTCGTCGTATGGTAGATAGACTAACGCAGGGTAAGAGTATATGATATTTCTACAAGTAAGAAATAGTATTTAACGGTTCTAATTAAGATTCCAAAGACATTTGAGACAAGAGAAGAAAGTTCGTTGAAGAAAGTAAAGTATAAGTCGTGTGTTGAAAAGGGTTTGCAAGGTATCGAGCAAATGTTGATTTAATAATGCCTTAAGGAAGAGTTATAATGCCTCTTAGATGGTTAATAAAGTGTTAAACAAGTGCTAAGAAGGTTCCATAAGGATTGGAGATCAAACGAAACGACGGAAATAATTTCAGAAAAGTGGAGTTATACGACCACTTATACGGTCCGTATAACTTTATACGGTCCGTATAACCCTAACATAAAGGGAAAATCCTTGATGGTGAAATACGGCCACTTATACGGACCGTATAAGGGTCTGTATAACACCCGACGGGCTAAATACTTTTCAAGTATAAAAATGTGTTCCCACTTCTAATTTCTTATTTCTTCAACTTCTCCAACTCTCTAGAATATTCCACCCACTCTATTTACATAAATTCAAGACAAATCAAAGATCAACTTCATTAATCCAAGAAAATCAAGAGCAAAGAAGCTCTTTAGGGTTGCTAGAAGTCAAGAAATCTCTTGGAATTGAAGCTAGGGTTTTTCTCCAAGTGAAGCATTTCCATCCAAACCCCATTCCTACACAATCAAAGGTGAGTTTTATGATCATTTCATGTTATTTAGAATAATGAAGGGTTGAAAGACTTGGATTATGGAAGGAAGTAGAATATGGAGCTCAAATGTGAAGATAATGGTGTTCTTGAATAATAGTTTGACATGAACCATAATTCTTGAGATATTATGAGAATAATCTTGTTATGAATAATATTAAGAATGTTGGAGAAGCATTATATGCGGGTGGATACGACGTCGGGTGATAAACATGGTTATGGATGACTTTGAGAGAGAATTGTAAGAATTGAATAATGGCGAACTTAGCAAAGTTATTGATTATGATATATTGAATAATGGCGAACTTAGCAAAGTTATTGATTATGATATTGTGGGTGTGTTGTTGATGTTTGGGAGTTGTTATATTATATGGGAAAAGTTGTAGAAACAAAGGAGATGCTGCCCAATTTTTATTAGCTTTTAGTCACTTTAGCTTAAGCTCAAGTATGTTATCGATTATTTAATCTTAGCACGAATTCCCTTGAATGTAGAATTACGAACTTGGAAGGAAGTGTTTAGTCGGCAAGTTAGAAAGGCAAAAAGGTATGTGAGGCTAGTCCCTTATTTTTCTAAGGCATGATTCCTATAACATGACCTCCTTTATCTTTCCATGGCTTTTCCATATTTCGGAAATTATAAGCTTATGACTATTAAGAACTACTCACGAGACAAAGATAAGAGATATGTTATGAATATGACAATGATGATGATGATTCAAAGTTTAGAGATTCCAAAGCCTACTATATGATATTCTTATGACGTTAATGATCCTTATGTGACTCCGTGACGTTATTCATTGATGTTAGACTCACCTTATAATACTAGTTCCTTCAAGGTGAGATATGATGATCATGACTACTCCATAATGGAATCGGGGGGTTCTCGACCTTACGTCACCCCGATAGAGTTATAGTTTGTAATTGAGTTCTAATGCATGCTTTATGATAAGTACATGATAATGATGATTACACCGTGCCTAGATGGCCGGGCATGACACGGCGAAGACGGGCGACTTATGAGTACACCGTGCCTGGATGGCCTGGCATGACACCGCGAAGGCGGGCGGCTTATGAGTACACCGTGCCTAGATGGCCGGACATGACACCGCTAAGGCGGGCGGCTTGAGATAACACCGTGCCTAGATGGCCGGACATGACACCACTAGTGGGCGGCGTGTGATAGTTACCCGGACACTGGTTAACGATGATGGCATATATGATATGCATAACATGTGTTTTCCATTAAAAGCTAAGCAGGTTATATTTCCGCCTCATGTTTCATCATTCTTTACTATGTTAGTATTATTCATGCCTTACATACTCAGTACACTTTTCGTACTGACGTCCTTTTCTTTTTGGACGCTGTGTTCATGCCCACAAGTAGACAGGGAGACGGTGCAGACTCGTAGGAGCTTATCTTATCAGCGGATTCACAGGAGCACTCCTCTACTCCGGAGGTGCTACTTATGGTCATATTATTTTGTGTATATATATTTTGGGTATGACGGGGTTCTGTCCCGTCCTTATGTCACAGTACTCTAGTAGAGGCTCGTAGATACAAATGCTTGGGTAGTTGATGTCTTATGGATATATCGGTGTATATTTTGTATATCATTTTTGTAGCCATGAGGGCTTATATATATGTATATGTTGCCTCGAGATTGTGTATGTTCAGGTTGGGTATGATGACTAGCATAATGAGTGGTGCTCGGTAGTCAGCTCCGGGTACCCGTCATGGCCCCCTAGTTGGGTCGTGACGGGTTTATAATGGAGGGTTTACGATAATCCTTCAAAGCATCCTTCGGAACTGTTGGCATCGTTGGATTATGGGAATTTCTGCTATGGCAGAGGTGGGTTGTTAAAAAAAGAAAGATCAGTTCTTCGTTGGGGAGAAAGCAGGCGAAGAGACCTAGGCAATTAAGAATAGGACATGACTTTTTAGTGTGTTTATTTGATAAATAGAGCGCGTAAAACAGGAGAAAATAAGGGGAAAATCCAGAAAATTGAGAGAAAAGATAAATGAGAATTCTGTGTTGTGGGAGTGCCACGTAAGCGGGCCTAGTGCCTTGCTTTATATTACTGTATTATATAGATATTGATTCTAAGACATAGTAGGCGTTTGGATATGCATTTCATCTCATGGTTTCAAACCATGGTTTGAAATCCCAAATCATCCAAAAAGGCTTGATTTGGGGTTTCAATTTTTTTAAATATAAAACTTGATCCATAAATTTATAATTTGTAAAAAAAAAACCATAAGTTGGTAAATATTTTAACAATTACTCCCACTAACCATTTAACAATTACTCCCACTAACCATTTACCAACTGTTATTTATGTTTACCATGTGAGAGGATCATATTAAAGAGTAGTTACATTACTATTCATGTTAAATTTTATTTTTTATTGAATTAAAGTTTGATCAATTGATGTTGTATTTTTTAGAAAGGTCTTCTAGTATCGTATTAATTTTGTTATGAGCTATGACTTGGTCATTTGGTAAGATTGTATAAGAATTGAGAATATTTTGATAGTTTTCACAACTTGTGGGGTTCTTATGTTTGTAAGAAAAAAATACAACTTAAAAAATTCAAATTACATGTCCAAACATAATTTCAAACCATGTCCAAACGCCTCCGTGATTTATATCTTCGTGCTTCATATTTGCGTTGGAAAAATAAGGCGCGAGCGGGAAAAGATAAATAAAACTAACAGGGTCAACGAGAAAAGGAAGTTAAAATGAGTCCGAAAAGAAGACTTTTAACCGGCAGGTGAAGCGTGAAAAAAGCCGTCTAAAGTTGAATCAAAAAGCACCACGAGAATTTTCTTTCCTGGAATTTGGACGGTGTTAACGTTGTTCCATTCGTCCAATGAGTGCATGTGGTAAATATTTTCTTCCGTATCATAAATTCATTACTTCGGGTTTTAGATTTCTGCTTTTTCCACTCAATTAGGGTTTCTCTACGTCTGCCGATTTTTCACAATCTTGGCGAATTGGAGCCCTTAATTACTGTGAGGCATTTGACGCGAAAGCTATTTCGAGGAATCGATTGTAGAAATTGTGTTTAAACTCGTTTACTTAGAATGGCTGACCTAGAATCACTTATTTTGTTTATAATTAACCAAATAATAATAAATAAATAAAAAGAATCATTTAATTTGTTTACAATTCTGATATCTGGATTCTAGAAGCTCGCTTTCAGAAAAACTTCAGATTTTGTATGCTTTAGTTTCTTCATTAAAGAATTGAAGAGTTGATAAGAGTGGTTCTAGTCAGAAATTCTTGCTTTGCCAGTGGATGCCTCATTTGAAAAGAACTAATTCTTTTTCCAAGTGGAAGTTCCATATATGCTAATTGGTCTTCTCAGTAACTTAGTAGAGCACTGAAGCATGCAATATCTACAGACACATACTTCAGTTTAGATAGCAAGGAAGAATGGATGTAGAAAATAATTGAGACTGTCAAATTTTGCAGTGAAGTTCTGTTTCACAAACACACATTCCTGCCCATTGCCCATCGAATGTGCGATTTATTACTGGTCTTTTCATCAAGTTATACCAATCAACCAAGTCTATCGTGTATCTATCTGAAAATATTTTTGGACCACATGAGGTATGCTGGAAAACCGAGGAGTTTAATCCTAACATGGTTCGGGTGCCTTTTTTTCCGGTGACACATACTTATCGGCGATCACCATTCCAAGTGTAACTTTCGAATTTGAAGTCCCAGCTTCCCGTTTTAATTCTTTGAGCCTCCTGTCTTGATGGAAATTCAAATGAAAAGAACACTTTGTTAAGTTCTTTAACTTTTACCTAAACCAGAACCTTCCATGATTTCTCAACCCAGTTCTGCACCTTACTACGGCCAGTAAGATATCCCCAGAATGGCCTATCAGACAGTGCTGCAAGTATTTAATACCACTTGATTTAATGGATCTTTTCTTATGACTAGCTCCATATGATCTTCAACTTTATTTTCTTGGATTTCATTATTGTTCTTTGTCCAGCTCTTGATTATTTCTACCTGCGCGTAACTCCATTCTTCTGATTCTGAGCTAGTACCTCCATTCGACACACACCCTTCTCCACTAATTCCATATTTTTATCAGCAATCTCATCCTAGCCAACATCTTTTGGGGATTATCACTAAGGTCCTCTTTCTACCTTTCACTGATACAATACTGCTAATCTACCATAAGAATTAAAATTTTGGAAGACAAAGTACGAGTATAGCTGATCAATGTTCATCTGAGACAGATTTTCCCAGTACCTTCTGAAGTACAAGAACTGTTTGATAGAAGAAAGGGAATGCAAAGAAGAGACTTTGCTGAAGAAAGAAAGAGATAAGTCTTTTATCAGAATATAATGTCAGGGATGGCATGGAAAATGATTGGAGAGATTGATGATCTAAAATAATTAGTTTAGAGTTGCCGGAGAAGGAGGTTGGCTGACAAGCAGGTTCCCAAAAGAGAGAACCAATCTCTTTATTTCACTTGGTTCCCAGTCCTCTATCCTATACTCTAGTGACTGGGGCTTTTTATGCAAGTGTTTGGTATTATCATGCCTTTAATATCTGATAGTACTAAGTCCCGATCCAGTTAGAAGCAGTCAATGATAGCACTGCACGGTTTCGATTGTAGCAGGCCAAAGTCTAATGTTACGGAAAGTTGAACCTCATTATGATCATTGCTAAATGTAATGTGATGAACAACGTCAAAGGCAATCTTGATTTGTTGGGCTATTTGTTTTCATAATATTACTTCATTTTTTACTTTGTTCCAGTAAAGACAATATTTTCCCTTCTTTTTTTTTTTTTTTTTGTGTGTGTTTTGGTTGAATTTAACGACAAATATCACTTATAACAGAGCAGTGGTTGCTGGAATGCTATAATAAGCCAAAATTAAGTTCCTCACTTCACGAGCCACTGAAAAGATCAGAAACATCAATTACAGGTACCAAAATATTGGAGGACTTTTGGACAGCCAGCACGTGTGGCATGGACAAAAGCATAGGTAAGTCGCAAGTCATTAACTCATCAGTTAGTAGATCTACCCCGACGAATGACGGTCATGTGACTGCAAATCCAATCAACCCTGCCGAATTTGGAAATCATGGTAAATTTGACTCTCCATTGTGCGTCCACGTTTTATCTTGTGTTAACTTTGTTGTTAGACGTACCTTGTGTTTTGTGGAAACATACTTGCTAGTTTATACTAATGGTTAATATAAGTAACAAATGTAAGTAAATCAATTTTATGATATTTGATCTTAGGTCTAACTGTTAAATTTGTCAGGCTTGATCTTTTTTTTGTTTGGTTGGGGGGGGGGGGGGGGGGGGTGGCGCTTTATCACTACTGACATCTTTAAATACCAAATAGCTTAACCATAGTGATGTTGATGTTCCAAATTGAATTCTGTCACGCCATTGAGAGATATAAAAGATAATAGGTCCATCTCTGATAAGTTCTGTTTAGACTCAACACATTATTTTAGGCATTTTCCTAACATAATTGCTTTCCTGTCATCATCTTTTAAAGGTCTATTTCAACAATTATTATATGTACACATTTTCTGTCAGGACTACACCTCTGGAACCAAATCAGACAGCAGTGGATAGGACACAAGAAGCATGTCAACCAACCACAACAGCTTCATGAACCTAAACTAAAGTGAGATGTCTGTCTTAAATCCCTGTACTGCCTTACATGAATGGCTTGTAATGACATAGCAATAGCAGGTCTTTTGCTTCTTACTGGAAACATGAGGCATTATGTAGTTGTGGAATCATTTTTCTATTTGATATAGAGGCAAAACATATACCTATCGGAAAAAAAAAAGATATAGAGGCATCGCATATAGGTGATAAGCATGCATGCAACGGTTGGAATCTGAACAAATCTCTTGGACTAGGTGTAAGCTTTGAATGGCGGTGATTTAATGGTCTTAAGTACTGAAGTTTTTGATCTTCCACATTTGGTGTTCTAAACTGCTGGCGTGACAGCATATAGACTAGTTTTTATTTTATAATTTGCTGAACTTAATCTCTTTTCTTATGGTCTAAATAGTCTTGTCATATAAGTTGCCCATTGAGGAAAGATTCAAAGATTTCGCAAAATTATTGATCCAGAGAGTAAATAATGCTTCACATTTTGCAATTGCCCATATCCAGCCTTTAACTTTATCGCTTTTGAAGGCATAGAATAACTCTGAATCACTGAAGTGTAGAGCATGTTGCTATATGTTCTATTTCTCTTCAAATAAATTAGATCTTAGCAACTGGCCAGCCAACTAGTGTATATAGAAATGATTTCAAATATGCAAGTGGTTCATGGAGGAGGGAAGTTTATATTCTTAAATCAAACCTATCTTCGGTTTGATATCTTACTTAATTTTTCTGCAGAAACTGTGTAAAGAATACTTTTAGAGCTCGTCAAAATCCAATGTGGGCATGTAACATGCCACACTCTGAAGGACTCACATCTAACACATATTTTACCTACGCTGAAATGTTTCCATGTAGAGTGACCATTTAATTTTAGCTTGATACCTAAAGAAAAATAAGAAAAACGTGGAATGTAGTAGGTGGGTTTCTTGTGTGTTTAGATTACTCTCTAATTGGATTTAAGAACTGGATAAGTAATTTGTGTTGTCATCATCTTTCTGATGACACCTAAGTTTTAGGTTTTATTATACTCACCACCCTTCTAGCTTTTGCTTAAAAGGGTATCATCCCCAGTTAATTTTATTTTTTTTGAGATCAATCAGCCTCATTTTTACTTCAGTCAGTAAAAATTTATAGTCATTAACAAACACAAAGTATAATTGTTGTAATTTGTTTCTGTTTTATTTCCAATTGAGATTTTTACCTTTAAGTTTCAAGGCAAAATATTAATCTCTGTGCGTGTAAGACGACTACTACAACAACAACATACCCAGTGAAATCCCACAGTGTGGGGTCTGGGGAGGGTAAAATGTTCGTAGACCATACACCCATCTCGGAAGATAGAGAGGCTATTTTCGGAAGACCCTCGGCTCAAGAGAAAACATGATGAGAAAAAGTCAGATAAGCACAAACAGTTCAAAGCAATAAGAAAATGAAACTAACGAAAGCGAAAAGACCATGATAAAGCAGTCTGAGAAAAAGAAATAGTAGCCACCACAGATAAATACGATAATTGCGGTACAAGGACCAACATAGAGTTGCACGAATCAAAGGACAAGAAAATGAAGATCAAAACTGCGACTACTAGTACGACGGGATACGTGGGACTACCTACTAGCCTTCTACCCTAATCTGAGTCCTCCATAGCCTCCTATCTAAGGTCATGTGCTGAAACTGCGCCATGTCCTGTCTAAGCACCTCTCTCCAATACTTCTTCGGCCTACCTCTACCTCTTCTGAAACCATCCATAGCCAACCTCTCACACCTCCGCACTGGGGCATCAGTGTCTCTCCTCTTCACATGCCCAAACCATCTCAGCCGCGCTTCCCGCATCTTGTCCTCCACTGATGCCACTCCCACCTTATCTCGGATATCTTCATTCCTGATCCTATCTCGCCTGGTGTGCTCACACATCCATCGCAAAACTTTGACAGGGGAGATATTAACCTCAATGTGTGTAAGACTGTTTGCCGTAAAACTTTGACAGTTTGCCGTAAAACTTTGACAGGGGAGTACATGTAATTCAAGAGCCACATCAGGAACTGCTCTTTTTGTTCCCAATATTTCTATATTATGATAAACAAGAGTGAATGAGCCATTGATCAATCTTTGTGTTCTTACTGCTGGCATAGCTAGAACTAGTGCTCTATGGGTGAATTGGGAGAAATATCATGAATATAATTGGATGAAGAATGCAAAGGAGAGAGAAATTTAGCTGATATTTCAGCGGGGAGAACCTTCTGGTCTGTAATCCTCTTTACCACTGGGATGAAAGCATAATCAGGAACCTTGTTTTATTGGTGGCCACGAATTTGTGCACCAATATTGTTGTCCATTTCCACTGTCCTTCCCTAACAAACGTTTGTTTGAAAGAAAATTGCCACTGGAATTTTGGACATATCTTACCTTATCCAAAAAGAGGAAAAGAGATTTGCATAATTGGGACATTAAGATGATTACATAAAATTAGCCTATTGTTCTTAATCCTATTTTCATGTGCTCCTACCGAGACATTCTGAGAACTGAGCTTCCTCGTATATTCTGTTATGGGCCTATGATTGTCAATGGATCATTTTTGTCTGTACTTCCTCTAAGAAATTTTGGCTTTGCAGTTGGAATGCTACGTATGATAGTTTGTTTGGGAGCAACAAGCCATTGCCCAAGCCTATCCCGCTTGCTGTAAGTATGCGTGATTGAGCTTTTAGAAGCCAATGCTTCTCATATTTCTGTTTGAATGACACTATGAATGCTCATGTAAAACTGGCAGGAAATGGTTGATTTCCTTATGGATTTTTGGGAGCTGGAAGGACTGTATGATTGACATGTTGTAAGCAAGGGATTATTTTATGGATGAATGATGAACGGTCAAGTATTGGCAGATACTTAGATAGGCTGATGCAGATTCCATTTGCTTCGTGACTAGGAAGTAGGAGGTTACTAATGGAGATTCTGTAGATGAAATGTAACCTACTTCGGGCAAATTGAAACATTTTGTTCTCGGAGCATTTTTACCTCAACTGAATTTAATGTGTGGCTTATGTCCAAAACCCGTACTATCTTGAAGATTCTCCAGCTGGCTTCCACCTCTGAGTGGACTCTTTATTAAACACAATAATTAAAGAGGCATTTAATACTTAATATAGTAACACATGGAACTATCACCTTTAATTATACTAAATCAGTTAGGCAAATGGAGTAATCGGTATTTTCTCAGTATGTTTCTGGTCCTCAGGTCTTGTGAATGCGTTATTGATTTTGCTAGCCCCGGAGAACTTGAACCACGTTACTAGTTTGCAAACTTTTGTTAATAGTCAATCTTGCTATCTATTTTCATTTTCGCCGTTCAGACTCAATAAAGATAGTCCTAGTTAGATTACGTTCTCGAATACATCTTTTAAAGATGCGGTGTACTACTCTGGACAAAAAACGATTAAGAACAAAGGTGATATGAGGGGAGAAATGTATACTTGTAATGTATGAGAGTTGGAGTACTATATTCTCTCAAATTTGGAAAAACACTTTCTGTTTCAGTGGGTGGTTGTAGCTTCAACCGAGAAAGAAATTGAATGACCAAAGAGACTAATAAGAAGAACGTCCTGACCTTGTATTCAATGTTCAGTTGCGGTTAGTTTAAGAGATCTAGCTATGTAATGTCTTATCGACTGGAAACCAAACTATTCATAGAGCCTATACGAGCTGAAACAAAGCGGTTAAGTACTAAAACTTGTATGCCATTATTACTTACAGGAAAGATTAAGTAGTCATTTGGATATGAATTGGTTGATATTTGAAAATTGAAGTTGTGTTTGGATATGCAAATATAGTTGAAGTTTTCTGAGGGAAAGTAAATACATTAAAACCTGATTTTACAACTGCAAATTCTGTATTTTAAGTTTGAAATTGAAATAATGAGTTAATTTGATAAACTTGAAATAATATCCGAATACTTTTTCAAAAAAAAAAAAATTGGAAAAATTATGTACAAAAAAAAGGGGTTTGAACCGATGATATAACTTTTTCAAGCATTTTAAAGTAATTTTAATTCTTCAAATTCGAGCCAAAATGCTGCTTTTACTACCTGATTTCTTGATCATTTTAAAAAAAAAGGTGGAATTGTACATCGTAATCAACCGGTATAAATCAAGATTTAACAGTGAAGTATCATTTGGAATATCTTTCATGGTGTGAAACGACACGACCTTTCCCAGAGAAAGGCAAGTAATAATTGTCCTTTAGCCTGTCGTATAGTCTTGTATGTGAAACAGTTACTGCTTATAGTATAACGATACTAAGGCCCAGTTTGTTCATAAATATTAAAAAAAAAAAAAAAAAAACAATTTAGATTTGGAGTTAGAGTTGGATTTGTGTTTGGTCATAGTTTTTGAAATTGTAATTTTTGGTGAAATGTAGTTATAAAAAAGTGAATTTTTTTTGACAAACAAATTTTTTTAAGTTTTTGGTATTAAAGTTATATTCAGAATTTTTATGGCCAAACGTTGATTCAGAAAAAAAGTGAAAAAAAATGAATAATTTTTATGGCCAAACGGCACCTAAAAGTAAAGCCCTTAAACCTGGCCAACTTTTCACATTTATCCAAGACAAAGGAGGTATTTACGACTTACGTAGACATGTAAATTTTTCTAAGAAACAAATGTAGAGTACTAATGCTGAATTCCAAGGTCACATGTTAAAAGCTAGTAGTATAATTTAAGTTATATGCAGGATAATATAAAAATATTTACATATCAAATATACTTATAAGTAATCTCTATATTAAGCATTAATTGACAATGCACGTAAATGTAACGTCATAAAGATGACAACTAATTAAATAACATGCTATAATACTACCCCTCCATTTCGATATAATTGAATTTTTGGAGTGTGACACACTCTCTCTTAAGAAATCTATCTAATGGCATTAATTAAATAGTCATTTGACTAAATAACCCTATGTCTTTGCACAAACTTTTCTTAAAGATTGAAATAGTGAGTATTGAGATTTGGAAAAACTATTAAAAAAAGGTAACTTTAGAAAAATTTAATTAATAACCTCTTAGACTTTAAACAATTAACTTATTTTGGACCAAAGAAAAAGTCTCAAAAATTTAATTATTTTGGAATGAGACTCACATTGCTAGTGTAAAAAACTAAAATGGACAAGAAATGGGAGTCAACAATTGAGTTGTTTATTACTCCCTCCGTTCCAAGTTAGGTGTCTTAGTTTGACTGAGCACAAAATTTAAGAAAGAAAAAGAGATTTTTGAATCTTGTTGTCATAAACTAAAAATGTATGTAATATACTAAAATGTTCTTTGAATCTTGTGGTTTTAAACTTATCATGTTAGATGTGTCAATTATCAACTTACTAAATATAAAAAGATACACTTCAAAAAAAGAAATTAAGACACTTGAAATGAAACGGAGAGAGTACTATTTTTAAAAATTTAAAAGTGCAACTCCTCTAGTACTAAACAGTCTAGTCAAAGATTGGTGACCCATATCGTAAAATTATGCACTAAAAAGTTGTTTAATTTTGTGTGGGTGAAATCTCGAAATGTGATGTGCTAGTAAAGAAGCATTTCAAAATCCTAGGAAGTCGTTAAAATCTACCCCTTTGAATAGACAGGATTAAGTTACGAGGTCTGGAGAACGTATCCTCCTATTTGCTATACACAAAAGTTCAATTAGCATCAGTTTTCATAGTTAATTAGTACGCCTCCCGTCTCATTTTAAGTTTTAGCCCCCAAAAATGTCCCAAAACAACGTCGCTTTGAAAAATTAAGACATGTAATTAAGTATTTTACCTTCAATTTTACCCTTATAATTAAAGAGGTCAAAAGTAATTAGTACTACCCATGTTCCAAAAGTAGCATTAAATAGTCAAAGAAAAATAAGAAATAAATATGGTTAATCTGGTAAACCGTACCTTTATTTTTTTTCAATGAATGTGATAAAATTTAAAAGACATTACTTAAATTGGGACTAAGCTAAGTATTTTTTATGTTTATCCTATTTGTCTCTGAAAGGTGAAACTATCATTTATCATTATACCATCAAGGATTGTGGTGAAATTAATGGATAAGATCATTCTACGTAGGTTTTGGATTCTCAAGACTGGTTCTGAACGCCGTGTAACATCATCTTCAACTAACCTCCGACGCATTCGTCTTTCATTTCTGCGTTTACAACATTCCTTCTAACTATGTCGATGAAATGGGACTACGAAGGATTTTTGCGTCTATTTTTTTTTTTTTTTTGATTAAGAAACGCTTCCCTGATCTTTATGAATTCGGATTAATCGGAAGCCAATTAATTCATTGGATAGCAGGTGGGAAATCAAAAACTACGCTTATGGACATTTATATAGTGGAGCAGTTAGTTAGATGTAAGCAGGATCTTCAAATAGTCATACCAAGTGCAACATTTCCCAGAAAGATGCGGAAAATTAGAGCAGTGTACTATAATTTCAAAGTGAATTGTCCAGTGATTGGTGAATAGCTTTTGGGCATCAGAGTATTGTCCCTTCTTGCAGAAACAGTACTCCACCTTGTCTCACCATAAATACCACCCTTTCATCATCCCATGTATTGCTATATATATCCATCTAAAGTAGAAAGAAATTAAAGTCCGATCTTCCGAGTCACAAACTTCATTAGTTTGCTGCTATAACTGAAAGACAGGAGAGAGTCATCAAGTTATTAACCTATGGCTCTATCAAGGAACTGCTCACTTTGTCTGAAACTTGGATTTACATTGGCTCTTTTATTGTCTCTAGCATTTCTTCCTTCCCAATCAGGTGAACTACTCTCTTATCTTCTTCTCTACTTATATGGTAAAAGTCGTTTCTTGTTTCTTTTGTAGGCTAAATGCATAAGAGATACTCCTTCCGGATGAAAAAAAAAAAAAAAAGACCACTTAGCCATTTACACATCTCTTAAGAAAATACTAACTCCTAGACAAAAATAAATAATTTGACTAAACTACCCCTAATTAAATAGGCATTGAGATTTGATCATATAACACTTAATAGGGACAAATATGAAAAAACAAGGTTAATTCTTTCTTAATTTGGTAAGTGGACTCTTGTTTTAATTCAAGAGAAAAAGGCTAAGTAATGTATTACTACAATTTAACTATTTTAGTTTCTGTAGTAGTCATCAATGAGTATAAGCGGCGGAGCTACCTTTGGTGGAGGAGAATTCAATTGAATCCCCTATCATAAATAACTTGTACTGTGCAAAAAAGATAAAACAATTTAGGTATATATACAATTATATATATAAAAAAAAAAACTAATGAATCCCTAGTTTATATCATAGGTGTGACATGTTTACATTTCTTGAATACACTTATCTAAACTCCTGACTAGATCTGTTACTGATGAGTAATACATATGAAATTGTTGTATACAGTGAGTATGGCTAGGAAGATGATAGGGTCAAGACCACCAGGGTGTGTAAACAAGTGCATGACTTGCCAACCATGCAAGGCAACTCTAGTCATTTCACCCAGCCTGAAGAACAAGGGCCCTAATAATACAGATCCATCTAAAAGACAAGATGATACCTATTACCTCCTTTCTTGGAAATGCAGATGCAGAGATCAGATCTTTCAACCTTGATCCTCCACTATCCAATTTCAGTAGCTTAGCCTTATAAGGAGAAAAATTAATTAGTAGTACAAGTGTATATCTATGCATCATCAGGGAACTGCTGTTTTTGTAATGGATGCTATATATGCATGCTTAATTAAGTACTTGAGTGAGGCCAAGAGTACTTGATAGCATCTGCTTCTTCTCCCTGTTCTTTGATCTTGTTTTGTTTTATTCACTTCGTAATTTATGTGTTACGAGTATTTCCTTTGTTTTCTTTGTTCTTTCTAATTTTTTGTGTGCGCGCATATATATTTTTCTCTACTTTCTAGATTTTTGAAGAAAGGACAATTCGATAGCGAATATAAAACGATTCGACGTGGCAGTACGTTTTGTCTTTTCCCCATGCAGTGATAATGTATGATACTCCCTCAGCATAAAAAGGAGTGTTCCTTCAGTTATTTATACATTTCTTAAAAAAATATTAACTCTTTAGCTGAGTGAATCCTCTTTTTAATCTCTTAAAAAAATATTAACTTCTTGGCTAAGTGAACACTCTTTTTTATTCGAAGGGACTAATTCGTAGTGCGGCCAACTTCGTCCCTCGACATGTTTTAATTTGTTTGTTTTGTTTTGATTTGATACGGAATTTAAGAAAGTAGAGAATATTTCTAATTTTGTAATCTTAAACTAAAGATATATTGAATTTTTTAAAGTGTTCTTTAATCTTGTGGTCTTAATTATGTCATGTGGAAAGTTAGAATTGAAGAGTTTTTTTTTTTAATATATCATTTTTTAAACAGACTAAAAAAAAGGTGGGACCATCAAATTGAAACGGAAGGAGTACTAGCTAGGCAATTTGCACGATTGACCTTATTCGGATTGGTCTTTAATTTTTGCCCTTCGCAAAAAACCTCTTGGTCCCTGATTCAAACTCTCGCTCAGTCAAAATTTTTAAAAAATCCGCAAGGTAGAGTTTGGATTCGCAAGGCAAATTTTTGCCTACAAAGTCTAGCTGCAAAACTCTCCCTTCGGGCAGAGTTGACACTTTGCCTCAAGTAGAATTTACAGTCAAACTCTACCTGTCAAAGTGTGCCTGATCAGGTAGAGTTTGATTGCAAATTCTACTTAAGGCAGAGTTCTGCCTTCAGGCATATGACAAACTCTACCTTAAGCCAGAGTTCTTACTCCTATCCGACAAACTCCTATCCGATTATCCAAACTCATCCTGACCTATTGCCTTTCGTTCTTACTCCGAATCTTTGGGCGTTGGGTTGAGAACCTTGACTCCGGTTTTTACCGTATACACTTATCTTAATACGACATCCGGTCGCTGCCGGGCTACCAGAGCTGGCCCACCTTCGCCTGAACCACCCAATAACGAAGAAGACCCGTCATCGTCTCCAGGTATTCGTAGCTCATTTTATTCTATTTCTGTTGAACTTTTTGTTATCCTATTTATTGATTGAGATATTAGACGCTATCAAAAGCTAAATTCGACTTTGATGCTAGTACTTAGTATCTGTTAGTAAGAATTTTTATGTTAGAAACAAGGTTGGGAATTAGATTCATTTATTACCAATTCTTTGTAAAAATCCGTAATAACTGGCTTTTGACCAACTCTAAATCACCTAATGAAGAACAAAAGGAGATTATGCTTCTTGCTTGATAATTTTCGAGCTATTCATTTATTACCAATTTTATCATATATACTAGGGACTGCTATATATTCTATTGCCTCATATCTAAGAAAATAGAAGCTGTTGGAAAGAGTGATGAACTTTGGCTTAGGGTAATATAGTTACATGAATCTTTCAATACCCCTGCTGCACTCACACAACTTGGATGTGGCTCTGTTATATGTACCAGATTTGATCAATTCCATGTAGGGTGCAGTTGACTGCCCATGAACTAAGAAGCATAGGGTGCTTGGGCTTTTTGTTTCAGTTGTGTACATACAAACAAACATACATTCTATATATGTACATAATTGCATAAGTATTAGAATATTTTGCTATTGTATTAGATATGCTTATGGAATAAAACTCTGTATATTTATGTGTATATTCCTTGAATAACTATTATATATTTTAAAAGAACTCCTCAAATATATTTTTCGGATTGAGTCATCCGGTCGTCGCGCCCCTTTGACTCTTCACTCGAGTGAGCGACCAGAGTTCGAATCTAGCTACAATATTTTTTTATTGTTTAATCCCCACTCTCACCCACTTTGTAATTAAATCCCTCCTCTAAAAAAAGGCCAAATTCCAAAAGGTATTCTTCAGTTCCCCCACGTTAAGAAAGAAAAATTCTTTACCCATATTAATTTCTAAACCCTTCTTTCCTCATCAATTCTTCCATTCTCACAAATCATTAAATAGAGAACACCACCCAGAGTCGAATTCATCGTAGACACTCAACAGTTATTCCGGTGATCAAATTCTAGCAACGATCAATCTTCTCTAAGAGTAAGTCTTTTTTCTGCTTTCTACTTAAAAAAAGTTACTGTATTTGATAAGAGACAAGTATGGAAGTAATTGTATATTTAAGCATCCGCAAAGGAAAATGAATGAAATGCTATTACATTTAAGTCTGCAGATGTATAAAATAGGACTTATTTGTGAAGGTATATGATACTATGTTGCTCGACACCTCTTTATTTCAAGGTTATCTTTTTGCGAATCGGTGATTAATCTTTCTAAAGAGATTATACATGACTTTAAACAACCCTCTAACTGAGGTCTTCCTTTATACAGTCTAGTATTATTTATAGGTCTGGAGTAATCATGCATCAGAATAAAATGGAACAAAGTATCGCGGCATTGTGCCCATCAGTCTAGACATATCCGATGTGAGTGTAACAAAAATTAGTTCCTATCCTAAACAAATAAAGGAAAAAACTTTCATCCTTGTTGCTTAATTCTGTGCATTTCATTTATCGAAATTACGTTCAAATATAATGGCAGAGCTTAGTGCGTGGTTTTTCTCGTTTAATTTTAACTTTTCAATCTGCAAAAAATGATGTAGATTTTTCCTTCCAATATCTAGTCTTGCTCCCTCAAATCTTGGCTCAGCTATAGCCCTCAATTGAATATCGTGAAAGAATGGCCTTCCGTGCTTTTGACAGATTGCTACTATATTTTTTTTTATTTAGTAGATAAAAGCAATGGAAGTCTAACCAAAAGAAATATATAGTTAGAATGATATAGAAATTGCATCTAAAGACAAACATAAAATTGAAACTCTATTGTTTTGGCTAAAAATAATGGAGTTTTCGCTAAGTTTTAAAAAATTTAACTTGAAAAAAGAAATATACTATTCGAACAAATAGGTATTGCATCTACAGAAACTGAAACTAAAATAAAATTGAAACTCTATATTATTTTGACTAAAATGTTTTTTAATTTGATTAAAGTTAACAGGGTTCGAGTCACGTTTTTTTTTTTACAAATCTAGTAAAAAATAAAATACACAAATGAAAGAAATAGCCATTGCTCCAAAAGGAGAAATTAAAAAAAATATATATAAAGTTGGGGTAAAATATGCATTTATATTAAGAAGAAGCAACAAAAAATATACAATTGAAACAAGTAAACCTATGAGGATATGTGATGATTAACGGATGGAAAATATTAAATTTGCAAATTGATTTTTCTTCATTTATCGTGCGCTTAAAAACCAGTATATATTCAACTTCTTTGCCACATAGACATCTAATGAGGTTAAAGCTATCAAATTATCAAATTTAAAACATTAATTAATACTAAAGATAGTTTACATGTGCATCTAATATATGGTATCAAATTCAAGAGGTCTCGAAATACCATGCGCAGAAATATTCCAAAATCAAGATATGTCATTTCGTAACAAATTGTAGCGACACACAACAAAGCGAAAAAGAGTCCCAAGAAAAGACCTTAGTTACAGATAAAAGGAGATGAAATCAAAAAATGAAAACAGTCGCAGTCGGGAAAATTAAGAAGACGTGTCGCAAATTAGTCCGAGTGTGCTAATCAAAATGACTTTCCCTTGGAAAATTGGTGTAACAAAATGAGCAAAATGAAATCGTTGCTCTCTCTCAAAAACATTCAGCATTCACCCCCAAAATTTTCCACCTCCAGTACTGCTAATTGTGTAACACCCTCGCGCCGGTGTTGGCCCTCCTCTAACCTTAGATTCTCTTATTATATGGTAAATCTACAAAGCTTAATAACTCACTCCTATTCTTATCCTAATACGTCACCGGGTCGCTGCCGGGCTACCAGTGCTGGCCCACCGCAGACCGAACCACCCAATAACGAAGAAGACTCGTCATCGTCTCCAGGTATTCGTAGCTCGTTTTATTCTATTTCTGCTGAAATTTTTGTTATCCTATTTATTGATTGAGATATTAGACGCTATCAAAAGCTAAATTCGACTTTGATGCTAGTACTTTGCATCTTTTAGTAAGAATAACCATGTTCGAAACATGATGCATATCATGAACTATATTTTTATGGTTTGGGGGATAGGAACCATCTTTGTTTAGATATTATATCTGGTAGCAATTAGATTGATTTAATGCCAATTCCTTGTGAAGTTGTGCGATATAACTGACATGTAACTAATTCTAAATCACCTATGGAAGAAAGAAAAAGCAGATTATGCTTCTTGCTTGATATATTTTTGTCCTTTCAAGGTCAGAATTATACGAAATTGAGATATCGTAGAAGACAATTTTACCACAATGTCTTCATGAAACCAGCTTGACTTCTACATTGATTAAGTTGTACGCGTCTTTTCTTCACTTCGAAAAGTTTATCATATATAATACTCCAGTTACTTTCAGGTTTAACTGATTTGGTTAGACAAGTTAAAAAAAGTGTATTCTGATTGGGGCTGCTACATATTCTATTGCATCATATTTAAAAAGATACAAGCTGTTGGAAAGAGTAATGCACCTTGGCTTAGGGTAGTATAGTTACATGAATCCTTCAATACCCTGCTGCACTGACACAACTTGGATGTGGCTCTGTGATACATACCAGATTTGATCAATTCATGTAAGGTGCAAGTTGACTGCCCATGAACTGAGAAGCATAGGGTGCTTGGGATTCTTGGTTTCAGTTGGGTACACATAAACAAACATACATACTCTGTACAGATAATTGCATAAGTATTATAGAATATTTTGCTATTGTATGAGATATGCTTATGGAATAGAACATTAGCTATTTGTAGAATTGGATATACTACTTATTTTGGTTCTTTGTCTTCTAAATTAATCCTTGTACATCTGATTGCCGTATGCAGCACACCTATACTCCTTTCTGTGCCCCTAATCCTAAGTGTTAGGTGACAAATAACCCCACCCATATATTACCAGCCCATGCCCATTTAATATATCTCTACTGCATTCCTGGATGCAGTGTAGCAAACGATCTGCTAAATGGATAACCAAATGTTTAGTCTGCAAGGTACATGAATATCTGGAGGCTAATCATCTGGGAAAAGTGAAAAATATGGCTGACAAAGACAAAAAATATGTCATAACTTGGAGGTTAATGATTGGAATGAGCTTAGCAGTACCGTCATTAATAAATTATGACCAGTGCACTTTTAATTTCGGATCCTTTTAACTATTTATGAAATGACCTGGATAAAATGATCAGTTGCCATCATTAAAAGAGATAAGGCATTGAGAGGCCAAACAACCCCTACCATATGGTTATGATGTTTCATTCACAGCGTATCAAGTTGAGTAATTATCCAATGAATGATTTGTGTCACTTGCTTAATAACCTGAAACAAATATTTTTACATCCAGGTAAAGATGTCAGGCAGCGATCTTATCCATTGTTAATGACATCTTCCAATGACTAGAATTCATCAGGATTAGCATTTCAACAACAACAACAACATACCCAGTGAAATCCCACAATGTGGGGCCTGGGGAGGGTAAAGTGTACACAAACCTTACCCCTATCTCGGAAGATAGGGAGACTGTCTCCGAAAGACCCTCGGCTCAAAAGAAAACATGGCGAGAAAAGGTCAGATAAGCACAAACAGTTCAAAGCAATATGAAGACGAAACTAACGAAAGCGAAAAAGTCATGATAAAGCAGTCTGAGAAAAAGAAGCAGTAGCTACCACAAATAAATAAGATAATCGAAGTACAAGAAAGGCTTAGCTCTTCGTAGAGAAAAAATAGTTAACATTCATGCTTTGCCTGAAATTTAATTCTTTTATTAATTTAATGGTTTAGCATAGCTTTTTGCTGTGCTGTTGTTTTTGAGCCCTACGGTGGAGCTGGTTTGTGCTCTATTTCTGTACTAAAAGGATCCCCTCGTATTTATTTACTGATTATATGAGATACTGATGGTCAAGATTCATTAGACTTAACTGATAATCTGAGAGTGTATGATGATTGAGCATGTAAGTAACTTTGACATTGTTTAGTTTTCTTCTCAAACTAATTGAACTCTCATTCTCCTTGAGCATATGACCTGACAGTACTCATATTGTTAAGGATCCCTGATAAATGTTTAAATTTCTTAACCAGGTATCATGTCATCTTTCTCCAAAGCACAAGACACCATGCGGATCTTTTTTGCTGTGTTATTCTGGATGTCGCTTTTCTTCTGGTATTCTGTGTGGGATGGGAAGAATGATGGCAGACCGAACAAGGGTTCTCGATTTAGAAGATAAAATTGTAAGAAGTTTCTTTATGGTGTCATCTACAATTAACTCCTGATGTTGTCTTACGCTATAGTGTAAAGCAGGGGGAGCAAAAGGGAAAAAGGAAAAAGAGGAGAAATTTAGTGTCTAAAGTTATTTAGAGTTACTGAAACGTGGAGATTCTTCTGTCTACTTCACTTTAAGGTAGTGTAGAGCTCCTCGTTAGCCCAGCTAGCATTAGTTCATTCATGCTATGATTCTTGGGTTTTGTACAATTATACAGGATTAGAGTCTGTTGCAGTGGTCCTTATATTCTTTCATTACGGGTAAAAGAATACATTTCCCTGTCTTGTTCAAGAACTTATGAGCTACTCCGTCTTTAATTACATCTCTAATAGAAGAATACCTTTTCTTGTCTCGTATAAGAACTTGTGAAATACAGTGCTTTTTGGTAAGGCAAAGCGAAGTTCTCTTCTCTCTCTCTCGTGGTGTTTGTTGGTTTGAGTTGAAAAAGAAACCTAAATTTAGTATGTTCTTGCTATCTAATACCAGAGCTATTGGACTTAACATAGTGTTTTAAAGTAGTTCCCTTAAGGAAGTTTTGAAAGTATCAGTTCAACAAATACTCATGTATCTGAATATCTGAAGCTCGCAAGCTTTGTTCTCTTTCCTTACCTTCTCAAAATCTTGATGCTGATCAAGTAAGTAAAGATGAATTCTTTCAGCGTATCTGCATGGAATTAGGTTGGAAAAACACGTCGTAGTGGCTTTAATCCTTATGAAGGGAAATGTGGATTTGTACCACATATCATAGGGTAGAGCGTATTGTATTACTTGTCAAAGAGGTATTTGGAGAAATTGAGATCTAATGAACTGAAGCAACTATTAGTGTCTTTTCCTTGGTGAATGTGGTGTGTATTCTCTTTTCTCGCAGGAGCTATTTTTTCTCTCCCTGTACTGGTGATTGAACGTAAAAGACTTGCACATCATCCTGGCTTTTGAGTAAAGTGGTTTAGTACTCTCATTCAAATAAGTGTTGCTAATAAGATCATAAATACCAAAGTTCTAGATGTTGCTGTTTGAACGTGAGAAACAAGAAACACGGCTGGGGATGGAAGCTGTCCTATAGTTGCTTTGATACTTCTCATCATGGCTGTTTAATATCTCCATACCTCTGTAATTATAAATGAAATATTAAAATTAACTCTATGCATCGTAAAATATTCTTCTCTTTTCTGGTTGTCTCTCCTTCTGTAAGTTAACGGAAATTTAAGAATAACTTGATGAACTAAGCACAATACATGTTTTAAAGTTCAAATGTGCCTGGAGTCCTCAGGGTATGGGGTTGGAACTATGGCAGAGTATTGGAAGTTCATTTGTTGTGCTTTGTACTGTATTAGGTCGTGGATTCATAATCTACCTACTTTTGAGCATATTTGTTTAAACTGTTCGTATAGGGGTGTGAATGGAACTGGAAACTTGTAGTTATGGAAGGTCGCAATAAAAGCAGGACCATTTTCCTCTGGTACCAGGAAAGAGAGGGTAGGTATATTCTTGCAGTTAAAGACAGGGCAGCTGGTCCCCTTCTCGTACCTTAATTTGGTATTCCATTGCATTATTGATGACTGGCTAGCAAACATAAACGAACCAACTAGTAGTCTATTCCTAATGTGGTCGTTAATGATTTTGATAGACCTATTTGATTGTCTGCATTATAACGTGTTTGGTTAATTGTTATATTGTACATGGGCAACAGGGACCTCCTTAGACTGCATTTGGTATTGTGTTATTCGTGCATTATGCATTAGATATTTAGATGTGCCATCAAAGGAGGAAAACCCCAGGATAATTCCCAGTTATATTCATATGGAATCTGGGGTAGAATAATTGAGGGACTCTTCAGTCTTTGAACTGTTCCACTTGTATAACATTTCATAGATTTTTAGTGTTTTGACGTCCGTCAAGTGGAAACTTAGAAGGAAATGAGGAGGAACTGCTTGTTCTAGTCGTTTTCAACCTGTATAAATAATCTGTGTCAATTTGCAATTACGTGACTTGTGAGCTAACTTCAAGTTCCCTTTATTGCAAGGCTTCAATCATTTAGTGAATGTGGAGCCACACTGTCCCAAAATATCATCTCGTCTTCATCCTTTTGATTTGTTGTTGTTAACATTTAGTAACTGGTAACACAACTTATAGCCGTAGGGAAGTTTTTCTCGTCACGTTGCAAAAAAATTAGAATTTTGGAACTTAAATTGTAATCTAATATAGTTACAATTTCTTATATCACAAAAGGTCTCTAGAAAGGTTCTATAAATAATTCGGCCCGATTATGTGACATAAAGATGGAGCAATCGCATATGCTATGTCATAGCCATTCTAGGCTGTCAATTCTCAATAGTGAACACCATCTTTATAAGTTAAAATCACGGAAAGAAATTGACAAATAGTCTTTTCTTCGTTTCCTACTTCAGTTTTAGAAAGTGTTCCAAAATAATTAAAAGTGTTTAACTACTTTTAATGTGGAAATAAAATGATGATAAAAATTCCTCAAGTTAAAACGCGAAAAAACTTATGGAAATTTTCACTGGAGTTTGAACAATTACCACTTTGAGCTCTTTGAGTCGTTCATGGAGTTTTGAAACTCCAATTAATTTTCACACTTCAATTGTGAAGTTTAAACTCCATGAGTCATTCTTGAAATTTGAAGCTCTAATAATTTTTCACACTTCATGAATCGTTCATGAAATTTAATACTCGTGACAAATTTTTGCACTTATTTGTGAATTCGAGCTCCATGAAGTTTGAAATATATCAATTTATCATACTTTGATTGTGAAAGTTTGGATTCCATGAACCATTCCTAAATTTGAACTCCATTAATCATTCAAGTAATTTGAAACTCCAACAAATTTTTACAAAGCTGTTTCGTGTTTAAGTTAGGAGTATTTTGTTTCTTCAGATGTTATATTCGCCAGTTCACAATTACATTTCAAACTGTGATTAACTATTAATAAGTGGAAACCGTCAATTAGGGCAAATTCTTACATAATCAAGTAATCTGCGCCCTTAAACAACTTATGCCTCGCTAGACATAAGTTTGATTTTTAAGGACAATAAGTAAAGACCAGGCCATTTGAAGGGAAAAAACTAAAGACCAGCCTATTTGAAGGGAAACAATTTTTTGCGCGGACTGGCCTTCATATGGACTGGTCTTTAATTCCCCCCCCCCCCCCCCCCCCCTTTCAAATAGTTGGTCTTTACTTTTTGTCCCTGCTTATCATTTAATGAAAACTTGTGAGCCAAAGTACCCTTATTTGCTAGTCTACGAAATCATCCCCAGCAGAGTCGGGAAAAAAATTGCAATTCAGGAAAATTTAAATCGAAATTTTGCCTAGTTCGCCATAGGTTCAATAGAAATGAAGGGCATAAGTTCTTTAGTAACTAATTCGCTCACATAAATTTATAGAAATTTCACCTTGTTCGGCATAAGTTCTGTAGAAATGAAATTATGCCGGGTAACTTAATTCCTACAGAACTTATGCTAGACAAGGCAAAGTTTCTATGTAACTTTGCCCGAAAAGGTAGAAATTTTGCCATGCGAAATTAGGTCATAGATAAGGGCAGACCGAATTTCTTTTTTCTTTGTTTTTTTTTTTTGATATCAGGAATAATATCTCAATTTTTTGTTATTTAAAGTGCCGAAATACAAAAATTAAAGAGAAGCGATTTGAGGGCCAAAATTTAAAGAGCATCCACCCAAGATAGGGACATTCGTGCAAATTGGCCAATATTAATAGGATTCAACTGACCATCCATGCTAAATCAAGTGATCGTGGAACCATATGCAGGCCCAATTCGGTAGCCCACAGCAGTGTGGTAAATCTGGGGCATCGGGAGCTAAGCAATACGTCGTCGTCGCACTTAAATATCATGTTCAACGTGCAGATCTATATGACTGACTTTTGTCGTTTAGCGGAGTAATTGGCCAATCAACGGCTCTAATTTATACCCATCAGCAATCTTTTCGGTCGTCTATAAAACCTTTCAATTAAGCCAACCACTTTCCACTCTCTCCTCCAACGGAGGGTGCAGAGGTGACTCGATCAATCTTACACAAAAAAAGATGTTATTGAGAAGTTCATCAAGCCCTTTACTCAATTCATGGAAACCAAACTCATGTGGATCATCACCCGAATCCGACCACTTACTACCCATACAAACCCAACAACTAATTCGCACTCGATCTGCATCAATGTCCACGTCATTTGGTCATGATGAATCTCCAACTAAAAAAACATCTCCCACTAAAAAGAGAGAGGTAAAAACACCGAAGCTAACGAAATTAAAAGAGAAAGAAGTGGGGTTGGGTTCGACTGAGGTTAGGAGATTGTTATCAAATTCAGGTTTGGGAAAGGCTGAGGCTGCTGTGGAGGAAAAAGGGAGGGTGTTGCAGTCTACTTTGGTGGGGGGTGGTGTTGGTGGAGTTGGCGGTGGTGGTGGGTCGCATGGTGGAGATGGGTCGGATTCTCAGGATTCGAATAGTTGGCATGGGCATGATAGTACTGATGCTTATTACCAGAAAATGATTGAAGCTAATCCAGGGAATGGGCTGCTTTTGGCCAATTATGCCAGATTCTTGAAAGAGGTATGTGATTTTCATTGCCTTTGTTAATGTAATAACTGCGGATTCAGAATTTGTACGACTTGATGGGTTCCACCTTTGAAGATCTCAGCATTCACTATACATTTGAAATTATGCGTTCAAAATTGTGATATTTCATATATATATATATATCCTGCATCCCAAAAGAGTTGTCACCTTTCAGTTCTCGAGAGTGAATTTGACTAATTTTCGGAGCTAATTCAATATATTAAAAATTAAAAATTAGGATATTCAAAAACTAAACTAATAGTAGTAATGTATGTTGTAATTCTTCTTATATCAATACGATAAATACATCTTAAATTGTTGATCAAAGTTTAATAGTTTGACTCTCGAGATCTGGAACGTGACAAGTATTTTGGGATGGAGGAAGTATCTATTGGAGTAGTATATATCGCTTTCAGAATAACATGTACCGCTAAAGCTCCATCCACCTCTAACTAATTGCACAAAGCATCTTGGAAGGCTGTCTACATCACATCCTTTTGGGGTGCGTTCCTTTTACAGACCCTGCTAACGCGGGATGCTTTGTGTACCGGGTTACCCTTTTAATTACGTCATTTATTACTACTACTATGATTTATTGACCCGTGGGATTCCAATTATCGGTGTAAATAGGTTAAAGGTGATTTAGGGAAGGCTGAGGAGTACTGTGGAAGAGCAATATTAGCAAATCCAAATGATGGTAATGCGTTGTCACTTTACGCTGATCTGATATGGCAAACTCAAAAAGACGCAGCTCGTGCGCACACTTACTTTGATCAAGCCGTGAAATCTGACCCTGATGACTGGTATATATATGCTCTGCATCCCCTTTTTAAGATTTGAAATCTTTTGTGGAATAAGATTCTAGTTGTCACTTTCTGGGCATTGGTATCACGTTAATGATTGATGGAACCTTCAAATGTTTCCAGCCTGAATGGCTCTACTAGATGGACCACTTATTTTGTGCTGTTTGCCCACTTTCTTGAAAAAATCTTGGTGGTCCATTGCCCGCACCATCACCCAATTGTGTGACCGTTTGAAACGGACACTTTTACTTACTTAATTATATTTTCAACGCGCCTTTTCATGTGCGGGGCTGGTTCTTTTTTTCATGATCAAACGTGTGATTTTTTTTTTCATTATGAGTGGCGGTGAGATTCGATGCAGGACTTCAGCCTGCTTTGATACCATATTAAAGAAATGGATCTTCGGTTTAATCAACGTGGTATCAAAGCCAGCAACAGCTACTATGTTCGAGTCTCACCCCCGCCCCTCATTAAACCGAATTCCACGTGTTTGGCTCATGAAAAATAACAAAGCCACAAGTGAGGGGGTGTGTTAAAGATATAATTCAATAAATAAAAGTGTCATTTCTCTAATAGCTTAAGCTTTTAAATGAGGTGGTGACATACTTCAACAAGTTGACCCTGTTAAGCTTGTGGTGGCTTGCTTTATTTGTCTTTTAGCGTGACGAATGGGTGCTATGTTGTTATTGCAGCTATGTATTGGCATCATACGCTCGATTCCTGTGGGATGCTGAAGAAGAGGACGAGAATGAGGAAGAAGATCTAAGTAGGCAATATAGTATTCGAAATGGGAATTCAGCACAAACCCAGAACTTCTTTGGTGCATCGTCTCATCGACCTCCCTTGACTGCTGCTTCTTAGTTTCAACGGTCTCTTCCGATGTTAATCAGACTCCTAAGCACATAATTTAGATAACTAATATGTACTACTAGCGTATAAGTAGCTAAGAAATAGATTGCTCTCGACTATGAAGAGTTTTCCTTCTGTCTCTTTCACAAGTACTAATAAAACTAGAGGTCTTAACTAATTGTAATTTTGTGATGTCTGATAACCGAGTAATATCATTTGTACACTTCGTTGCCCTCAAATAAAGCATGAAGCTAGTTGTTTTGTAGTATAATAAGTTCTCTCCATTTTACAGAATACACAGGTTTCAAGTGTTCACTTGTGTACATAGGGAATCCAACTCCTCGCCAGAACTTTTTTTGATGAAGGTGGGGTTTGGGCTAATTTACATGCACTTTAACTATTTCATCAGGAACTTGCTACCGCTCACCAGTAGAGGTACCGAGTAACTCACATCTCCCCTCCATCTTTTCGGGTTGAATATTTAATTTGAACCTGTCTATGTTTGGTTAACCTAAAACGAACAACACTAGCACTTTCTTCGCTCCAAAATTGTAAACTCTTTCGACAAAGTAGAAGCACTCTGGTCAACCAATCAAATCTACTCTCTTCGTTTCAATTTATGTGAACCTTTTCGGAATACGAGGATCAAATTTTATAATTTTGACTATAAATTTTGATATAGATTTTTCAAGTTCGTAAAAATAAAATTTATATATTTAGGAAGCATATTGTAGGGATAAGGTCTGCATACACTTTATTCTCCCTAGATTCCACATTGTGGGATTTCGAGGGTACGTTGTTGTACATAAAAAAAAATACTATAACTTATGATGAAAAAATGTAAGGAAAACGTGGTTATACTACCTCATAGACTCCTTAAATAGTAATTGGAATGAGCCGGATATCATCTCGTTTGGGATCGTTGCCAAACTAATGAAACTTGAGAAATGCGTTCTTCGTTTCTTTAGTTTCTAAACATATTATCTAGGCCCATCAATTCTACTGCTCTTTGCGGTTGGGCCGTCTTCTTGGACTTCTATTTCATGGTACCGTGCTAAAACTAGCCCAATATAGACTTGAGCTACCACCATATTGCGGAGTATGTTGGGCAGATTTTTAAATGTGTTCAATTCAGCTGAATCATGAGAAGATCATTAGAGTAAATGTTAATTATCAGTATTGTTTCCTATTTCTGTTTATTATTTCCAGGTAAATAGTTTTTCCTTATTCTATGTATTGAACTTTTTAAGTATTCACTTGTTTTGGCAATATGTTTGCTTTGTAATAATCAAAGTTCGATTACTGAGCGTGCAAATATGTAGATGATTAATCATTTTGGTAGAAAAATCAGTTACTAATTGATGTATTGCACTGAATGTGAAATCCGTCGCACTAGAACAGCTTTATCAACAAGGCTGTTGCTCATGATTCATTAATGCGCATCCTCTCAAATATCTTTTGAATATATTTTACTGATAAATTTGAGTTAAAATATGCCCCAAGGTAACAGTCCTTTGACTATTTTAAAAAAAGGAGGTTGCGTAAGAAAGAAAGAGAAAGTGACTGTCCGGACCCAAAATCCTATGTTTAAATTCAGTTAATAGCGTTTTTGGGGAACGTTATCCACACAAACAACACGGCGTGGCACGAGATCGATGCTCTTGTTTAACAGGACCAGAACAACAAGGCTGTGCGTCTCGTGTCACCGACAAATCCAACGGTCACCATTTCTATGTGAATTAAACACACTCATGTAAAGCGTGAAGCATATACGTTTCTCTCCAAATGGTGCACGTCGTTTCATCAATGAGATTAACCCTGCAGATACCACGTGTCCAATCTCCTAAATCACAGACTAGGAGAATACTAATCACCCTATCCTGTAGCAGCTTTTAATGGACGAATTTATCCGTCAAAGTTAACACTTGTAACTCCTAGATTGCATATTATTAATAAAATAAGTTATTGTGGAGGGTCCTGGAAACTTGGCTTGGTGGCACGTGTGATGTTTCCGTTGCGTGCTTGAGGCGGTTTCGTACATTTTGGGCGGCTTTATGTATTAGAGCAGAGCTGATTTTATTTTACTGACGCACCAACAGAACTAAAACAGAGGAAGTGTAGTTTTTGAGCTTGAATTTTGGAGGAGGGGATAAGAGCTAGCAAAAATATGGAGAAGAATGAAGTTTTGCCTTTGGAGCTTCCTGCACCTCCGTCTTGGAAGAAATTGGTATTCCTTTCTTTCTTCCCCAGCTTTTTTCTAGTGTCGTTGATTGTGCTTTAGCAGAATTACACTTTGCTGCGATTGTAATACTACTCTTTTGCTAGTCTTTAATATATGCTACTGTATCCTGTACGTCTTCTCAATCTCTTTCTTGCGGTTTCTTTTGATTATTTCTGCTATTTCCCCCCAATTTCAGTTACTTGCTGACATGTCTAGTTATATCTGTTCTTTTCTGAGCCTATATTGATTGGGTTAGAAGATGGGAGATAGAAGAACCGTGGTCTATAAACAATTGAGATCAAGGGAAATAGAAAATGGAATGATTTACTGAAGATTTGAAACTTTTGAATTGGCAATCATCTGTTAGGAGCTGATTGTTTTTAGTAGCCCTGAGGTCAATTTCTATTAGAGCAAAGAATTGGAGCTTACAATGAACTGAGAGCGACAACAATATATTGGAACTTAAGTCAAATCAATTGGGATCAGCGGAACTGCATGCTAATCCCCTTTTTTTGAGCTGATAAGTGAGTTGCTGGCTGCTTTATCAAAAAAAAAAAAAAAAAAAGGTGAGTTGCTGGCTGAGCTTTCAAATGTTACTGAACAAACATTAGTTCTGACTTCTGAAGGAAGCTGTAACTTGGAACTGAGGCAGATGTGAAGGGGCTACCTGATATTTTCGGAACATTCAAGAATAGTAATTTCATACTACTAGTAGATGAAGACCTCTTCTCAATGCCATTCACAACTTGTCAAATGGCATTGAAAGAGGCAAAAGAAATGAATAGTAAACCAACTGAACAAGAATTTTTCAATATTAGTGTTAGTCACTAATTAGCCAAAAATTTGAGTAAGCTATGCTCCAAACTTTGGCAACCAGATGGCACAATTTTTACCATCATAAAGTCTAGCAAAGTCCGTGGCATAGATAACAGACGGGGTGCCAAAGTCCGTGGCATAGACACCTAACAATTTTTAGCATCTATTTTGTGTAATTTTTAAATAATTCTGGTTTCCAAGCTAGATAAATCCATTACCATGTTTAGGTCTCGCTATTAGTGAGTGTATGAAAAGATCAGTGTGCGAAAGCTACCTGGATTATTGAATTATAACTGTCCTGTGGCCATAGCAGTCCTTTGGAGAAAAGAAATAGCTTTCATAAGCGAATTAAGCATGGTCTTTCCTAGTGAGCTTCGGTACCTTACGATGTTTCTGTTTCTCTCTCTGTTGCTTTGCAGGTCATGCCGAAGAAAGTGGGTAAAATAAAGAAGGATGAGGTTGTATTTGTTGCTCCAACAGGAGAGGAGATCAGGAATCGCAGGCAGTTGGTGAAGTACCTGAAAACACACGATGGTAATCCTGGTATATCAGAATTTGATTGGACTACTGGTGAGGCTCCGAGAAGATCAGCACGGATCCTTGAGAAGGTTAAGGCAATGCCACCTCCAGCATTGCTTGAGCCAAAAAAGAAACGACGCCGTACATCCGCGGATGCAAATAAAGCTAAAGAAACAGATGTTGCAAATGTAGAGAAGGAAAACTTTGACGAGATAGATATGGAATCTGGCAAAGAAGAAAGGGAAAGCTTAGAGGAGGAGAATGTAGTAGAAAATGAAATGGAGGACAAGGAGAAGGATGAGATGGGGGCTAATAAGGAAGATACAGAGCACAACAAAGAAGAGAAAATGTCTGATAGAGAGGTTAAAATCCAGGCCAGTGATGACTGGCAGATTGAGGGTGGAGGTAAAATGGCTGAAAATTATATAGAGGAGACCATCGCAATTGATGCCAACGTCCACAATGATCCCATGGACAAGGACAATTTCCAGGTAGTGGTTTCAAATGCTGCAATTGGAGAAACAAAGGCTGCTGAAGCAGGAACAGAAGTCGAGGATAAACGGGGATATGGAGAAAATTTACACTCCCAGATTGCGATAGACAGCAGTGCAGATGATATGACTCAAGATATTCCTGTCTCGGGAAGTGAGACGTGCAACATGCAGGACCCTGCATTTGTTGGGAAAACTAGTGATTTCTGCGAGAACCTTGGAGAGCATAAGTCGCTGGAAGAAGAGAAAAATAAGAATAGGGCTGATCCTGTAATGGATAATGGCAAGATTAACCAACCAGAGCGGGCACATACCCCACAGCATCAATCTGCTGCTCCTATTAGTTGTTGAGTGTAGCCATCTAAACTAAATAAAGTAAATTACGCCTTCGCCCAGTGCATGTTTTCATCCGTCTCACTGGGATTTGCTTGGACGATTGCAATAGTATGTTTATTAGTTTAGGATTAAGCTTTTTCGGGGGTCAACTTTACTGATCTTTCTGTGACATTGCATCTGTGATCTGTACTTTGTGATATATTATGGTGTTCTATTCTCTTTCTAACATGGATAGCTTGTTGTTTATTGTGGGATTCGCATACTAGATCAAGGTAGTATATGAACTCCCAAAATAATCAACTATGTAGTTCATTTCTTTACACAAATAGTTGATTTTTTTGTTTACTAGGGCAAAGCAGTGGCGTAATTCGTCGTTATGGTGTTGCGGCCTTGCCTAAGACGGATAAGGCAACAGGAAAATGATGAATAATATACCACTCCTGTTATGTGGTAGTTATTTTTTTAGTTTCTCAGAACAGAATGGAAGTATTTCATATTACCTGTTATGAGATGATATATCGATATAACTACATGAGTATGTATGATTTAAGTTGGATCATAAGTTCTTTTTTTATACATATAAGTTGGATCATAAGTTCTTTTTTACTTTTTTGAACGTCATGCCAATTGAATATTATCACATAAATTTGGATGGAGAACAGCGTGAGACGCTGCGTTTGGGGAGGAGACTGGGGGTTTTCAAATGAGACCGAAAAATCGATTCGAATCGATAAATCGAGTTAAACCGACTTAATAAATCGAAAACCGGCTTGGTTTGACTTGATTTAGTTTTAAATTTAAAAAAATCGATAATATGTGGTTTGGTTTGGTGCTAAACCAAAAAAAACCCGAACTAAAACCGAACCGATAGATAGATACATATTTAATATATATATAGATTCTTGAAAATTTTGGCTCATTTCAAGTCCAATACAAATTCAAATAATTAGAAAGAAAAGTGTAACCCATTTAAGTTTAAGGTAAAATAAAAAGAAATTTGCTAAAGGTAAAATAAAAAATTTCCTCTTATCCAATTTTACGGCTCCCTCTTTTACATGCCATCTAAATTACTACTTATAAGCTAGCATTTTATCCGTCAAAAATTAAAGGGAAGAAAATGGTAATTGGAATTTAAAATGATTTTGTAGATGACTTTGTCTTTTGGTTTATCATTTTCCGTTTCAACTTCTGTGCTTTCTTCTCAATGCTTCATAAACACGATGAGTCTAGATAACAAAAATTCTGAAGGACTGCGTAATATCAAAAGGCTACATGTAGGGAAGTAACTAGAATCATGAAAAGTAGATGTTATGTTTCTGTAATTCCTATACCCATAACCAGGCCTATACTTAAATAAAGTTAATGAATTAATTAAGAAGATTCTTAGATTTGAATGGATCACGGTCAAAGCCGTATTTAGTTACCATTTAATTTAAAGGTTCTTTGTATTAATACATTCTTAAAATTCGAAAAAACCGCAAAAATCGAACCAAACCGATAAAACCGACAAAATCGGAAAAACAAACCGATGGAATTTATGCTATAATGGTTTGGTTTGGTTTGAATATTCAAAAATATCGACTTAATTGGTTTGGTTTGATTTTAACCAAAGACCGAGTCAAACCGGATCATGAACACCCCTGGGGGAGACGAAGAAAAGGGGAACCTTTCAAAAACAATCTATATCATGCGTCACAAAAGAGCTCGTTACAAGAGTCTAGAGTTCAGACAGAACCTCCAGCTAATTAAGAGTAAGAAGTGTAAATTTGGGAGATTGGAATTCCACCATTTCAGCGAGTGGCTTGGATGTGAGGAGAAGGTCTCTCAATTCTAGAAGCCATATTGGAGTCGATGAACGTTGTTTGGAGTACTTTAATGGCTTGGAAATTGTTAAGTCGATTGCTATTATGTATGACACTATCAGCGAGAGTAAGAATCTTTACTAATGAGATTCGGAATACGCAGATATGAGATTCGGGATATGATCGTGAACACATGAATAAATTAAGGGATGTAACATTTATTATATTTTATATACATAAAACTAATTTTTAACTTTTGTATACAATGTTTAGTAACACTGTAACACGATTATTTGTATAAATTACAAAGAGTATCTTACACAAAATACTCATCGGAAATAAGCTACCAAAAATATCTTCTTTAATTTTTAATAGGGCGAGAGGAACTAATTAGTACTTACCAGTTGCAAATCAACTTCGTAAATCGTACGGCAAAATTGTGAAGTCCTCGAACAGTGAAAGGGAAGGTTCAAGTCGAATGTCCGTTGACTTGCTTCATTTGATTATTTTGGGAGTTGAATTAGCCCGATGTTCTAACATCTCTTTTGCGTTCTTTCGAGCTAATTTTCTTGTTAATGTCCCGAAGGTCCAAGCAAACATTAATTCCTACTTTGATTTCCCACCATTCCTGCAAGACCTACCACCATGCAAGTTAATTCATAAGACCAATTCAAAATCCCTTCCCTTGTATATATATAGAGCCATATTCCTAGCATTAGGTATCTCATATCCTTCCCTAGCAAACTAGCAATCATCAACTTCCTCAGTTGTGATAAATAGGATATCCGTTCCAATCATTCGAAAGAATTAAGAAAATTACCAAATACTAAAAGACATGGACAAAATGCTGTGCATGGTCGTCTTTGGTGCTTTACTCGTCGCAAGTTGGGTGCAAGATGCAACAGCCCAAACGGTGCATGTGGTCGGGGACAACATGGGTTGGATCATACCGAGCAATGGCGCGGCAGCTTACATAAATTGGGCTGCTGGGAAAACTTTCAGGGTTGGCGACACTCTAGGTACACTTAATTTCTTTGCGATATCCGTCAATCTAAGGCTAATTTTGAGTGCCTTATTCATGTTATGTTACTTTTTTTTTTACAGTTTTCAATTTTATGACCAACCAACATGACGTGCTGCAAGTACAGAAAACTTCGTTCGATGGGTGCAATTCGCAGAATGCCATAGGCAATCCCATAATGACAGGACCAGCAAATGTAACTCTTGACTCTGCTGGAGATCACTATTTTATTTGCACTTTTGGCAGACATTGCCAAAATGGCCAAAAATTAGCTATTACAGTGTCCAGCACCGGTACTCCAGGAGCCAACCCACCTACACCATTTGCTGCAGGACCTTCAGGAGCCAACTCGCCTAACCCGAGCAATCCAACCACTCCTACTGTACCTTCTCCATCCTCTTCCACTCAACCAGAAGCTTGTGCACCTACACCGTCTGCTGCTGGACCTTCAAGTTCCACTCCTGGTGTTAGTGCTCCTCCTTCTGCTTCGTCCTCAACGACCATATTGGCCAGTTTTCTGCTCAGTGTGTCTTCAATTGCCTTGGCCACTTTCCTTTAAATTGGATAAATTAAGGAGGTTGTTGAGCTTTGCATTTGTTATGCTACAGTTTGTACTGATAAACCTGTGATGGATTTTTTCCTTTTGTTTACTGGCTTGTATTGGACATTTCAGCCCTGTTTTGGCACTGATTTGTCGTAGTGATATTTTGTGAATTTCAGTAAAATTATGATAATTGTTTTGCAATCATCTGTGCAGATAATTTGTTTCTATGTCTCTGTAGTATCGCCTAAATTATCAAAAACATACTTTATTATGTTACTGTATAACTCTGCGATTATTCCTACGTATGAAGCAGGTAATTTTGATAGTAACATTTTCCGGAGATAAAACATAAAAATAATCTTAGATAACGTTTAAAATATTCAACTCTTAAAGCCTTAATTTAGGTGTTTCACATAGACAGGCTCAAGCAGTGCAAGACGTGTCATTTATACACGCATCTATCGCTTTACTATGATTAAGTGATAATAGTATGTTAGTTTCACTACCACAATTTACTACCAGGTTAAATTGCTCAGTTCAGTGTAAACTAAACACCCATGGGAAGGAGTAAATATTTAACTGCAACAGGACACAATGGTTGTCCGGACTCTTATGTTTTTTTAATGAATTAACCCCAAGTGGCACCTGTGTTTTAGAGTCTAATGGCATATATATTGCACTTGTGTTTGATTATAGTTTTTGCAAAGAATATTTGATTGTTTAAAAGTGAAAAATGTGAAAACATTTCAAATTTTCATGGTCAAACCCTGCTTATTCCAAATAAAGTAAAAAACTTTCAAGAAAAAAGTAAATAATTCTCATTGCCATAGGTTGTCATTCTTTTCTTGTGAAAGTGTGGCGAGATACTTTAAACTGGAGGTTTCTTTTTCTCAACATAAAAGCGATATATAATTAGTACTCTTACAAGTTCTAAAAGTTTATCCTTCTATTTTTGAACTCTAAACTCTGTGCAATCAAATACTGTTGAATAAATTTGGATGGAGCTGAGCAAAAGACTCCTAGTGTTATAGGGAGACAAAGAAACGGGAAGCCTTCCCAATATTTTCGTATTAAAATCATGAGATGAAATTATGTTTGGACATGCAATTTGGATTTTTTAAGTTGTATTTTTTTATAGACATAAGAACCCCACATGTCGTGAAAACTATCAAAACTTTCTCAATTCTTATGCAATCTTACCAAATCAGCAAGTCATAGTTCATAACAAACTTTAATACGCTACTAGATAGCCTTTCTAAAAAAATACAACATCAATTGATCAAACTTTAGTTCAATAAAAAGGAAAATTTAGCATAAATAGTTATTAACTACTCTTTAATATAATCCTCCCACATGATACAAACATAAATAACGGTTGGTAGAAGTTAATGAGGTTGGTAAATAGTTGGTGAGAGTAATTGCTAAAAATATGTATCAATTTATGGGCCTTTTTTACAAAATACAAACTTATGGATTAAATTTTACATTTAAAAATTTTGAAATCATGATTTGAAATCTTAAATCCTACCTTTTTGGATGATTTGGGATTTCATCTCATGAGATAAAATCGCATGTCCAAACACTGATTTCATCTCATGACTTGAAATCATGAAATGAAATCGCATGTCCAAACGCCTACTAATGCGTAACAGGTGAGCTTCTTAAAAGAGACTAGAGTTCAGGTAGTTAGGAACTTAATTTTAGCTAATTAAGAGTAAGAAGTGCAAACTTGGAGATTGATATTCCACTATTTCAGCAAGTGGTCTGGCTATGAGGACAAGGTATCACAATTCCAGAAGCTATATTAGGAAAATTGAGTCAACGAACGTTGTTTGGAGAACTTTAATGCTTTCTAACTTGTTTAGTTGATTGCTATTATGTACTATCAGGTAAATGGAATATAGTAATTCACCGGCAAAAAGGATTCGGATAAATCACTTGTTTAGTTGATTGCTATTATATTGAAAAATCATTTTGGCCTTATATAGACGTAGTAATTTTTCGGCAAAAACGGTTCAGATAAATCACTTGTGCCTACCTAACTCCGCAATTGATCACGATTCTTTGTATTAATAACAAAGAGTAGTTTAGACAAAATATATACTCAAAGGATTAACGCTATCAAAAATATGTTCTTTAATTTTTAAAAGGCGAGTCAGAAGAAATAATTTCTCCATAATTAAGGAGGAATTTACCAGCTGCAAATCAACTTCGTAAATCGTACGGCAAAATTATGAAGTCCACGAACCGTAGAAGGGAAGGTTCAAGTCAAGTATCTAGAGACTTGCTTCATTTGATTATTTTGGGAGTTGAATTAGCCCGATGTTCCAACATCTCTTTCGGGTTCTTCTTTGTAGCTAATTTCTTGTTAATGTCCCATTGGTCCAAGCAAACATTAATTCCTACTTTGATTTCCCACACCACTCTTGCAAGAGTCCGGAACCAAAATGACTCCAAAAAAGTGTTTTTGAACCAAAATACCCCAACAAAAAAAATATTACAAATCTGCCTTTAGCGCAGTAAATTACTGCGCAAAGGGTCCTTGGTTTTTTTTTCTTCTTTTGGTTAACCTCTCTTTCATTACACTTTTTATCGTACTTTGATCATAGATTAATCATGCTTCGAGACCCCAAAACTTCAATATTTTATATAGAACCCTACTTATATTTATGCGATTAATAAGGTAGGTTCAATACATCTTCGGATTGCCATTTTAGTGGTTGAAAAGTGCTCGAACGCCATTTTTGTTTGAAGGCTTGGTGTAATTAGCTTTAAGTTCTTTATGAATACTTAAACTTGTTCATTAATAATAAACCAAAACTAGTAAAATACAATCATCAAAAAAAAAAAAAAACACATTCATCAATACATGCCCTTGAGTTGATGAAAAACTAAACATACTAATATTCTTCAAAATAACAACATCATCATAAATTAAACTTAAAACTAAAATCATAACATTCTTAATCACATTAGAATAGAAGTCCTCAATATCATCCTCAGAAAAATATTGGCGGTTTCTTAATAGACTACAAGTTAGTAGGAGTGATTTTGATTTAACTATAATTGGAAGATATCCAATGTCATTTATGCAGCAAGGTATAACCAGTTATGGACAGTGGTACATTCAAGACGATGGTTCTTTGACGGATTATTTGAAGGCGCCTTATGATTATAGGGAATGCATAATTTTAAACGTCCTTGAAATGTACATAGAGAAGGTCCCCATTAATCGACTTGAATTCATGGCTAGGGCTCCTCGGGAAGCCCGAAATAGACCTTGTCGGGAAGCCTCGTCCAGAATTCAAGCCGAAGTCACTCAAGCGAAATCTACTTATGAACACAATTACCCTGACATAAGTACTTATGAAGGCATTTTGATGAGCCAAATGCCTCTGGATAGTTTAAGTCAGCAATTTAATGAGCAGTGGTAAATATTCATTTTTTACATTATTATTATTATTATTATTATTATTATTATTATTATTATTATTATTATTGTGTAGTGGCACTTGAATGCTACTAATAATGTCGATTATATTATTTAGGGGTTATACACCTGATATGGATCATATCAGACAGTCCTCTAAATCGGGATGGATGAATCAGGTTGAACATCCTCAGTCTATCCAACTACTCAAAACGATGGTCCTTCCTCAAGTTTCGGTGCAGTTGATTACTATCGGTACATCTATTTTTTTAACATCAATAGTATTATTTGATGTATAGTAGTTAAAATACTCTACTTTCTTATGTAGGGAGAATGTGGTGGTTGCACCAAATTATAGGCAAAGACCTGCTATGGATGGTCCAGATTATCCGAATTATATAGTGACATCATCGAGCGATAGAGAGGAAATACCTAATGTGGAGGAAAGTGACGATGAAGAAAGTGAGGATAAGGTTAAGGTTGGAACTAATCATCAATTAACTGTTGCGAGACATGATGAACAGTCCGGCACACCAGGAGGAACTGAATTCACAGCAACCATTTGAACAGCAAGAGTCGACCCCGATTCAGCCACAAAGCCAATTTCAACAGCAAGAGTCAACCCCGATTCAGTGGCATTCCGATGAGATCCCCTATCTTGATCATCTTCAAGATCGTCCAGATGCCTTTGTCTTTACTAGGAATGATGATCATATTTGGCGAAGTTTGTGGAAAGAGCCAGTGGATCTTTTAAAACAAAAGGCTCGTATTGAAAAAGGCATGATTTTCAACTCGAAAAAAATCATTGCAAAGGGTTGTTAAGATTTATTGCATCCAGGGGATGAGGAAGTTTAAAGTTGACGATTCCACACGAAAACTTTGGCGATTAGTCTGTAAGCGAAAATATCAACGCTGCGAACGGATGCTCCGTGGTAAGGAAATTGCTGAAAAGATGTAGACTATTTCAAAGTTCTACACAAAGCACACTTGTGATATGGGTGATCTCCCAGATGATCATATCAATCTAGATACCAATATGATTGCTCGTGTGTTAGTTGGCGACATTGGAAAAAACCCAAGGTATCCCCGGATTAGGGACGAAGATTATATTATATGAGTGTAATATATATATATATATATATATATATATATATATATATATATATATATATATGACATTTGGAGACCGTATGGTGTAAATCAGTTAATACGTTACTTGATGAATAGCCCTCGTAACCGCAGTTCAGGTGGGCCCACATGCCGGGATTTTATAAAGGACATATGAAAAGTTATATGAGTATTACATGGGAAGTCGAGCAAGTCTTAAGAAGAACCCTTAAGCCAAATATGGGCATAAGTCATCCCAAAGGATGATTTAAGGATACGTTTTCGGACGACTGACTTAGAGAGGCCAAAACGCCATTATAAGCTTGGAATTTGGAAACACACCAAAAATGAAATTATAGATAATTGAAATAGATTTCCAACCATAGGTTGTGGGCCCTCATACGATATCGGGACCAAACGTTATGCGTGTTTTAAGATAGGCTGTCAGGGCTGGGAATTAACCCTGCGCGAACGCGCCAGAAGGTGGCGCGAACGCGCTGGGGAAGACCCTGCAACTCAGCCCGAACGCGCCACTAGGCAGCACGATCATGCTGAGCAAATTTTAAATCGGTTCAGGCAGATCCTGGACCGTTATAAAAAGGGGCTTACCCCCTTCTTTCCTCTTCCAAACATACCCAAAGCCTCTCAAATTTTCTAGAAACTTCCCCCAACCTCCACTTATCAAATTTTAATGTGGAGTAAGTAGAATCCCCCGAATTCCGGCCCAGACAGCGTATAGTTGCGATTATAGTATCGTATTGCGAGGGATTTTGGCTTGAATTCAGGGTGGATATCAAAGATATCACGATTTTAGCGAGAGTAAGGTATGAATTCTTCCTTATTAATATTGATTTAAGTTAATTATGGAGATAGAACTATTAAATAATCGTATAATAATTTTGTCGGTGGAAATATGGGATAAATATCTTAGGAGATTTTTTATGGAGTACTTTGGTATTGATGATATTATGGATGATGTTGGTATTGTTGTTGTTGTTGTTAGTTGTTGAATTGAGATTACGGGCTAGGCATATAAACAGGAGAGATGCTGCTCGATTTTCGGCAGGATATGAAGTAGTTTAAGTTGAAAGCTTGGTACAAGTATACGACGATAAGTCTAATGATAGTATGATTTCTTTCGAATGTAGATTTACGAGCTCGAAAGGATAAGCATATGTATTAGGAGACCGAACAGGTATGCTAAGGCTAATCCCTTCCTTTCCAAAGGCATGATTCATTTCTTGTGAAACCATACTTACTTTCCAAAATGTCCGTACTCTCAAAAGCTAGAGATTCATGATTCTGAAAGTTTCTTATGACGCCAAAGATGAGTATGCTTTTATGATGATAACGACAATGATGATTCTATTCTAATTCCAAGTTCATGATTTTCTTGATGCCACTCATTGTTGATTGATCTCACCTCATGTTCTTGTTCCTTCAAGGTGAGATATAACGGTGATGGTTATTCCATAATATAAATAGGAGATTACCGACCTTACTTCACTCCGCTAAAGTAGTAGCTTATGTTTGAACCCTCATGCATGCTATGAGTATAATATATGTGTAAAGCTATTTTGTGACATTACCATGTTTTATTATTTCATTTCATTATTGTACTGCACTCATTCTGTGATGTGTTGTTTACATATATAAAGCAGAGTTGACAAGGGGTGAAGCTGTGTCCTATAATGTGATGTTTACATGTATAAGGCACAGTTGACAGGGGGTGACGTTGTGGCCTATGATGTGATGTTTACATATGTAAGGCACAATTGACAGGGGTGACGTTGTGATGTGATGTTTACATATATAAGGCACAATTGACAGGGGGTGATGCTGTGGCCTATGATGTGATGTATACATATATGAGGCACAGTTGACAGGGGGTGATGCTGTGGCCTATGTTGTGATGTTTTTAGGGGTGACGATGTGACCTATGTTGTGGCATTTTTATAGTTTTCTTGATATAGCCATACTGATTTATTTATCTTTACACATTGATTGACATGTCTCAGATGTCTTCCATGATTTTATGTACATGTTGATTTCATGATTTGCATACTCAGTACACTATTCGTACTGACTCCCCTATTGCTTGGGGGTCTGCGTTCATGCCCACAGGTTCAGATAAGCAGAGAGACGGTCCAGATCGGTAGGACTTCCCTCACAGTAGTTGGTGCGCTCCATTCAGTCCGGGGCTGCAGTTCATTTTTGGTATGCCATTTTGACTTATAAATGTATGGGTATGACGGGCGCCCTGTCCCATCCTCTTTACAGCTTGTACTCCACTAGAGGTCTGTAGACAAATGTACGTAGTTGGGATGTTATGTAGCCATGACGGCTCCTGGTTTGTTGTACAACATGTATAGCAACCTAGTCGGCTCTCTCTCTCTCTATATATATATATATATATATATATATATATATATATATATATATATATACTGGTGTGCCCGGTAATATTTTTGAGTTTGTGTTTTGGGCATTCAAACCATGCATTGATGGTTTTGCTCATTGTCCGCCTGTAATATCAATAGATGGAACACATGTGTACGGGGTATACGACATAAAACTTATAATTGCAGTTGGAATGGATGCAAATGGAGCTATATTCCCTCTAGCTTTTGCAATTGCAGCTAATGAGAGCATTAGTACGTACGGTATGTTTTTAGACTACTTAAGGCAAGACATTATTAAGGATCACATGGGAATATGTGTGATCTCAGACAGAAATGCTGTCATATTGCACAATATGTTTAATTTACAGGGGTGACAGCCACCCTTTGCCTACCATCGTTATTGTTTAAGACATTCGAAGGTAAACTTCCAAAAGGCATATCGAAGCCCAGCACTTTGCAATTGGATGTGGGCGGCTGCAACAACGCATCAGGAGAAGAAGTTTGACCTGTAGATGGACATTATTAGGCGGGCGAATGAGGAAGCCTTCGATTGGTTGAATGCAATTGGTAAAGACAAATGGACATTACACTAAGATGAAGGTAGACGACGGGGTATACTAATAACAAACAGCCCTGAGTCATTCAACGGCTTGTTGAAATCAACGCGAGGACTACCCGCCACCGCAATTGTGAGAATGACTTTTAAATAGGTTGTGGAGCGGTTCATCAATAGATCAAAAGAGGCCAAAGCACATGCAACAGAAAGTCTAAGATGGATGTCAAAACTGTTCGAGTACTACAAATTTAAGGCTCAGCAACATGACCGGATGGAGTACAACTCTGCAGAGCGCATATTTGAACTCACAACAAGTGTGCACCAAGGTAAAGGAGGTAACGTCCACACAATTTTTGAGATTCCAAGAACATGCACATGCGGTAAGTGACAATCATATCACATGCCATGTTCTTATGCCTTCAAGTGCTTTATTGCAATGGAAAAGAACGCCTCCCCGTACATGGCTGAGGAATATACAGTTGAAAATTATGCAAAAACGTATGCTGGAAGGTTCTACCCACTTGGTAATGAGAGTTATTGGCCACCGGATCCATTTTCAATGGTTGCAAATAAAGCATTTATCCTTAAATTAAAAAAGAAAGCATACTCCCGTATTCATAATGAAATGGATGTTCCACCAGGTAGATACACTCGAAAATGCTCATTTTGCAATTATGTTGGTCGTGATAAGCGCAAGTGTCCCTTACAGCATGGTGATCAAACTACATTTCGCGGTGGAAGTACCTCTCGTGGTGGAGAAAACTTTCGTGGTGGTAGATCTAGTGGTGGTGGAACATCTTGCGGTGGTGGCACATCTAGCGGTGGTGGTGGAAGATCAACTCAAGGGCATTAATTGATGAATGTTTTTTAAGTTTTTTTCTTTCTTTGATGATTGTATTTTAAAAAGTTTGGGTTTCTTATTAATGAACAAGTTTAAGTATTTTCATATTGTTATGAATGATGCAATTTAATTATTTTGAGATTGGTATGAATGCCGCAATTTTGACTAAAAAATAGTACACTTATAGCTAAACCTTAAATCATAAAGAACTTAAAGCTAATGACACCAAGCCTTCAAACAAAATTGGTGTTCGAGCACTTTTCAACAACTAAAACAGCAATTCGAAGTTTCTTATCCTTAATGTATTGAGCCTACTTATTAATCGCACAAAAATAAGTAGGGTTCTGTATAAAATATTAAAGTTTCGGGGTCCCGAAGCATGATTAATCTATGGTCAAAGTACGTTAAAAAATGTAATGAAAGAGAGGTTAACCAAAAAAAAAAAACAAGGACCCTTTAGTGCAGTAATTTACTGCGCTAAAGGCTGTTTTGTAATATTTTTTTTTGTTGGGGTATTTTTCTTCAAAAATACTTTTTTGGGGTTATTTTGGTTCCGGACTCCTCTTGCGAAACCAAGCACCATGCAAGTTAATTAATTAGACCAATTCAAAATCCCGTTCCTTATTTGTATAGAAGCATATTGCTAGCTGTAGGCATCTCATCCTTCACTGCCGAACTAGCAATCATCAACTTCCTCAGTTGTGATATATAGGATCATTTCTTAAAATCTTCATTCGAAAGAATTAAGAAAGTTACCAAATTAATACTCAAAGACATGGACAAAATGTTGTGCATGATCGGCTTCGGTGATTTACTCGTCCCAAGTTTGGTGCAAGATGCAACAGCACAAACGGTGCATGTGGTCGGGGACAGCATGGGTTGGATCATACCGAGCAATGGTGCAGCAGCCTACACAAATTGGGCTGCTGGGAAAACCTTTAGGGTTGGTGACACTCTACGTACACTTAATTTCTCAATATCCATTTTCCTTTGAATTGAGATATATCCTTCAACTTAAATTTAAAAATTTAGTGCCTTATCATGTTACATTTCTTCTTTTTGACAGTTTTCAATTTTATGACCGACCGACATGACGTGTTGTAGGTACAAAAATCTTCGTTCGATCGGTGCAATTCGCAGAATGCATAGGCAATCCCATAATGACAGGACCAGCAAATGTGACTCTTGACTCTGCTGGAGACCACTACTATATTTGCACTTTTGGCAGGCATTGCCAAAATGGTCTGAAATTAGCTATTACTGTTTCCAGCTCGGTTACTGCGGGAGCCAACCCACCTACACCGTTTGCTGCAGGACCTTCAGGAGCCAACTCGCCTAACCCGAGCAATCCAACCACCCCTGTTGTACTTTCACCATCCTCTTCCACTCAACCTGAAGCTTGTGCACCTACACTGGTTGCTAATGGACCTTCAAGCTTCATTCCAGGTGGTAGTGCTCCTCCTCCTGCTTCATCCTCAACGACCATATTGGCCAGTCTTCTGCCCAGCCTGTCCCCGATTGCCATGGCTGCTTTTCTTTAAACTGGACTAATCAAGGATGTTGTTAGGCTTCCAATTTGCTATCTTGGAGTTTACACTACAACAAAAATAATCGTGCTGGATTTATTTTTTACCTGCTTGTATTTGATACTAGTGAATATGCCCGCGCTTCGTGCGGTCAAAAAATCCGTAAGTAATATTTTTCTATTAAACAATTATCTTAAATATATTAGACGTCAAACCAAAATATATTTGATTTCAAGTTAAATAGATTTGATTGTGTTACTATATAATTTTAAAAATTTCATCATTAGTAGTTTTTTTTTTTTTTGGTACTCAGTAACTTTTAGAACAAAATGTCAAATGTAAACCAGCTATTGAAATTGTTGAGTCTCGACATATTTAATATCGCATGAGAACACTGAAAAATTCTTGGATTGTTGACTCGCTTACAATATCTTATACATTATATAAGTATTGTTCTTTAATGCTCGAAAGTACACAACGCTAAAGAATACCAAAAAGGGAGACGTTTCCAGTTAGAAAATTCACAGTGAGGAAAACAAAAAAGAAAAACTCAAATGAAGCAAATAGCATTCTGCCATAATAATCAAAACTTAAACAAAAGGAGTCATCACTGTTAATTTGTTATTAACATACAAAGAGCACTTAGCTTGAAAATTAATAAGATACGACGATCCTAATACCCAAGTGCTTCAGCGTGAACTCGTGGAGGTTGACGATTTCATCCTCACCAATGCATCCATTGCCATTAGCGTCGGTAGAACCAGCCTCCGGTCGACAAATGGATCGCCCCTGTAAGATCTTATTCGCTTATTAACTCCATCCTTGTTCTCATCGAATTTCTTCAATCATCTCTTGAATTCTGCCAAAGTCAACTCTGAAAACGCTGCGATATCCAGTAACCAATGTGAGTTGCATCCATAAGCATTTTATGTTACAATTTATAAGATTCATTTAATAGGTCTTAAAAAAAGGCAAAACACTCTGTTGCTAATTAGGTATCATTACTAAAACGAAGTAACCACTGGATCTCTTCCTAATTAACAGGTTAAATTGCAGGATTACTTATAGCACCAGGACAAGAAAGTAAGGAGGAGAAGTTGGGGGAGAACTCCAGAGACACAAGGGGAAAAAATAAATGTCAGGACCGCCTTTAACACATCCAACATTCATACTGACGTAACATAAAATTTTGTTTTTGTTGTTGAATAAGGTAACATGCTGACGTAACATAAACTTGCAAGAGTTTCTCCAAACCTTAGACACGCTCTTCTTATGTCCCCAACAAACAGATGTGGTGGCCATTATCTGCTGGTAAATATATATTTCCATGGATGATTGACGTATATTCTTTCTTCGTATGCTTTCAAGAGTATTCCCGACCTACATAACGATTTATAATGGAAATCTATATCCTTCAATAGAAAAGTCACCATATATTCAATGTAGCAACTAATTAACAAACCTTAGTTATCCATGGTTGTTGACACCTAATTTTGGCTCGACGTGCTTAAAATTAACATTTTGGGGGGCCCTGATTCGTTAAAGAGCACGAAATACATTTTTACACATTTTTACATTTTTTCAACAATTTATTGATGATTATCCTTATTTTAGGAATTTTCTCAATTTATTGTCATTTTTCAAGAATCATTATTTTGCACATGTACAGCGTAATACTACCATTTTTGTGCAATTAATAATTGTTTCTTAATTTTATAGCAATACATTTTCATATCATAGACATTAATGTTTATATTTTATACTTGCGTTATTATTTATACATGCATTAGTTAACTATATTTTAGTACAGTCTGACAGTGCAGAGAAAATCGGAGTAATTTTTTTTTTTTAACGCAGAGTAAAATCGGATCAAGTCAAGATTTCATCATTTTTTTTAAAAAGGGATTAAGATAAGCATTGAGGAGACAAAAGGGTGCAATCTTCTATTCTTTGGACAAAACAGGGACCATTTTGCATTATAAGAAAAGGGTGGGGTTAATTTAATTATTGGACACACACACACATACTTAATTTTTTTCAGAATTTTTGCTTCCCCCTCTCTCTTCTAAAAAAACAAAACCCTAAACATTTTTCTCCCTCCCTCCTCTTTCCACAGCCGCCATCCACTCCACGCCGAACTCCGGCGAATCCCGGCGACGACGAACATCAACCCACACAACCACGAACCACCCACGCACCATAACACCATCTCGTCTCACTACTCCCTCTCGTCCTCGTCCCTTCGTTTTCCGCCAACAACCACCAAAACAGCCCCCTCTTCGTCTTCTTCGCTGCTTCGGCGAGGAGCTTCTAGCTCCGGCGAACCGGAGCAGCCAACAAGAGTTGCGAGCCACCACGCTCACCGCCAGTTCGTCTCCCTTTCTCTCTCAAAGTGCTGCCTGAGCCTCGTCACTTTCATTCTCCGGCGAAACTGCCATCGCCGACGAACCATGACTCCCAACACCACCACCCTCACTGCCACCACAAACGACACCGCGACCAAACAACCATTGCGCTACAATTTTCCAGGAGTCAACTGAATCTATCAAGACTGACATGAAAAATGAACCTCTCTCTATTTATGCTGCTTTTAACGTCTGTTGGGTCTGTTTCTTGCAGATGGAAAGATTTTGTCGAAGACATTGTTAAACTAGGCAGCCGTGTAGAAGATGCCAGGTCCGATGAATAGACGGAGTAATGCAATAGTTTTGGGGTACTTAGAAAATAATAAAACGTACACTTCACTAACGTAGTTCAGTCATGTAATTAGGCCTCCAATTATAGAAAACCAAATGTCTTTTAGTTTTCATTTCTAACAGCAACTACTTTTACAGCCATTGAGGTTAGTCCCATTTGAGAAACTCCCCTATGTCATATGAACCCAGACCCTTGATAGGAATATGGTAAAAGATACAAGGAAAATAAATAGATATGTATTGTAAGCATGTATTGGCCGATGAAGAAATTTCCGTCGATTTCCAAGGCCTTCCATGTACAAAGACGGGTTTTTATTTTAAGTTTATGCATTATTTCTTTAATTCATCCGATAGTTATTTATTTTCTTACTAACATTTTTATTAAGTCTCACGCAGGTATCCGGAGTTACTTTTTGAAGATGGCACTCAAAGGAAGTTCAAATAGCTTCTTAAATTCTTTGTTTATATTTTCTTTTACATTCTTAAATTATGCAAGCATAAAATATAGTGAAACTTTACTTTTTAGGGTGTAGGCTAGTGGTATTTATTTATGATCTGCTTAGGTGATTTAAATTTTATGTGTTTTAGATAAATTAATATTAGACAGTTATTATTTTTGTAGTTAATATTATGATAGTTATCATGTTTCGCTAGAGTTTTAATTCAATAGCATAGCACAGTTAAGTGAATAAATAGGGCGATTTGCCTCAATATTTAGGCTTTAGAATGTACTCTCATAATTAATTGATTAGGCGTACATACTTAACTAGTTAAATTAGTTAACTCACTTCGAGTGCAAAATAATTTCATGTCCATTTTCTTTTTATACCTTTGTCACATACCCAAGTTTCTAAGTTGCACATAACCCTTTTTAAAAAAAAAAGTAATTATTATATCACATATGTAAAAAATACATATTGCACGATTATTTATGTGAATAGTCATATTAGTTATTCTTTAGTCTAAATTCTACTAATTTTTGTAAGTAATAATCAAGCTTTTTTACACATCCCTCGAATAGTTAAATTGGTCCAGCCGGGAACCACATTTGTGGATTCTGAAGGATGCCTAACACCTTCCCTTCGGAATAATTTGAACTCTTACCTAGAATCTCACTTATTTTCGTAGACCATGTTAAGCTGCATATATTAATAATTTATAGGTACCCTAGTATACCTTAAATGCTAGGTGGCGACTCTGTACATAATTAATTATTTCAGATCTCCATAAGTTGTGCTTTGTTTAGCCTTCGGTTAAAATGAGGTGCAACAATGGTCATGTTGTATCACAATTATCCAGCTATTAAATATGCTGAAACATTGGAGGTCAAACACAAAGAACAATCATCATGTGGAGCAACAATAAGAATCGAAACAATACCGATTAAAACTCTTCCAAACTATTGGAAAAACCATATAGAAACAATTATAGGATAGGATCACTTTGGAACAATGAAAACGATATCATCGGTAATATACAAACTTACTATCAGGATTCCCATGTCCTTGTTAGCGGGAAAACGACTTTAATCTCGCGGAAAGAAGTTGAACACCATCACTGGTGTGGCTATTTCTCGGTTAGTAGCAACACTTTGAAAGTGACTGAAAAAATATTTGCTGAAAGAACTCCAAAAACCAAATAAGCACATTCCAGGTAACAAAAAGAAACCTTCAAGTATCTCTTCTTTAAATGCAAATGAATAATCAAAATGTTCCACTATTGCTCCGACTAAATTCAACATATAGACCCCAATCTAAAGTGAGAACCAAAGGAACACCCAAAAAAGATGAGGCAAAAGAAACCGTGATGAATATGTGGATTTGGACATTATCAGATATCCTATGAAAGCAAGGTCTATGAATTCACAGCAAGGTGTTGGTATATACTTGTTGATACATCTACTCCAAAAGTTAGAATTTCATTTTTTTTTTCCTCATTTAAAACAGGTTTTCACCACAGAAGTCATTAACAACTTGAAAATTAGGAGTCTCAATCAGTTAAGCCAAAACATAATAGTGGAGCATGTGTTGACACCCAATTTTGTCCCTCCTTTATTTAATTTATTTACTCGGGCTTCTAAATTTACCGACGAGCTAAATACTTTATTTTCACTACTATTATTTTCGCTACTTTTATTTTTTTTAAACATTACGAGTATCACACATTTTAAATGGTTCGTCATCGTTTCATCTTTTGGTTTGGAATCGTTAAATTAATGACGAGACAACACTTTGTAAAATCTTTATTGTCTTCATATAGTATATATTGTGCTAGTTGTTAAATTAGAAGCCCAAAATAATTTAAATAAAGGAAGAAGGACCCATATTTTCGAATCAACATTTGATCTCAAATAACCAGCCCACATTATTCCCCTACCCAAAATAATTCAGCCCACATCCTAAACTACCCGGTCCAGCCCAACCACATTCACCCGACCCGGCCCACCATTTCTTATTCATCTACCCTTAACCCTTCAACCCTACCTCTTTCTTTCCTCTCATCTTCTCCGCCTCCTCTGTCCTCTCTCCCTGTTCCCTCTCTCTTTGCCCTAATTTTCTCTTCCATCTCACCCGCCTCCCTTTCTCCTTCCTTCATCGTCATCTCCATTCTCCCACGCCCACGTTCTCTCTCTGCACTTCCACATCTCCTTGTCCCCCCACGCCTTCGTTTCTCTCCTCACGTTCTCCCCACACCCACGCCTCTGCCATCTTCCCTGACACTTCCACCACGCCTGTTCCCCGCTTCCTCTCTCTCATACGCTCCTCTTCATTCCCAACTCTATAAATAATGAAATTACTCAATTGAAAAAAAAAGGAGCTAGAACAAAATTCCCTACCAAACACAAATTTTAATCAACAAAGACAACGAACAATTACTCTATTTTCCTTTCATTTTCGGTTTAAAACTTTAGTTTCTTTATTCGATTTCGAGTCCGTTCGAATTCGAGCGTATATCCGAGACTTCGTCGCCTCAGTTCGCTGCACACAAAAAAGGTAAATCTTGATGCGTCTCTTATGTTCAGTCTTCAGTTTCGCTCTGGTTAATTAATTATGTAATTTCCTAGTGTCGGGTTGTTTGTTTGATATTTGGTGGCAGTTGGTAGATTACAATTAGTCTTAATGGGTCTGTTTTAGGTTTAACTATTGTGGTTGAGTTGTTGGTTGTTGATGATTGCGTGGATTAAACTGGTCGATTTGTCCCGAGTATGCTCTGTTTATGATTTGGTCAGTGTCATATGGCTCCAGGTAGTATAAGATGACTAGGTGAAGCCCGTGATTAGTTCTGGATTTTACTTTAAATGTATGGCAGCTTAGCTCTGTCTGCTCTCAGTTGAGTATGTTTTAGGTGCTAATATAGTTTGTTCTAGCTGAAAATGCCTTGGGAATTATTTGGCTTAATCTGCTTATGTGGACCATACATTAACCCGATTAAAATGGGGTATGACAGTATGTACATCACGTGCCAACAGAGACGAAAACATGAATCCTATTTAAGCTATAAAATCTACTGGCTACACTTTCAAGGACATCAAAGAAAAGCCAACATTAAATACAATTTCAAGACGTACTAAGAAGATTTTTTATGACTATGCCTGAATGACGATATACTACTACCGGCCGCCAACAATGGGAGATGAGTCTAATTTTTGTCAGCGAAAAACTTACATGAACACTGTTTCAGCTGTTCTTTATTTGTTATCTTAGTGTATTTTAACTGATAACAGATAAGTAAACCATCTTTTTTTTCGCATTTTCCTATGGCAGCAAATATGTGGTATATGTTTCTTCCCATTCTGGGACTAAGCTGGACACAACCAAAGGGCTTCAGGGAGGCACTGGAAGGTTGGAGCATGCTTATAATACATCTACTCATTACCCAAAAGCCCTAAATACACCATAATAAAAAACAAAAAAGTAGAAGAATATAGTACCTCGAGTGTAACTGAACCATTAGAAGTTTCAAGAGTGATCTCTGTAGGACCTGATTCTTCACTTGTCCACATCTCTGCTACAAAGCTATAAATAATCTGTACACCAGGAAATAGCAACTTATTCAATGCGATAATAATGATAACTGAAGTGTTGATAATAATGATAAGTGAAGTGTTTCACAAAAATAACTAAACAAATTTAGAAAGAGCAGTTGAAGAAGAAAGCACAAATTGTTGAAGGAGAGAAACAATAGTTGATCGCTGTTAAAGTGTGGAAAGCGGAATTCAGCGCGAGATTAGCCAATAAGTGATTCGGTTAAACAAATCAAAAAGGCGAATTTGAACAACAAAGTTGCAATCAGAATGGTGAAATATAAACAATAAAATTACCAACAACACTCACAACCAGCAAAATAATGAACTGAAAAACAAAGCAAGCCCATGTTAAACCCAAATTCCAGCGAATCAAAGATGCAAACATAATGGGGACAAAGGGACCAAAAAAGACTTTTAGATGTAACTATAAAGCGGAAAAGGGAAAAGAAAAAGGAGAGGGCAGATACCATCGGCTAATTTTATGTATGGCATGTGAATCGAAAGAGAAAAAATCCAAATTTTCTAGAGAGAGAAGGTGTGGCTTCTCCCTAACCTTTCTTCCCCAACTGCCCTAAATGCCCTAAATTCTTCATCTCTAACGATTGATTCAATGTCCCAAATGTGAATCATCAATGAAACCCATCTACTCATGAGTCAACATTCGATTAGAGCAGTAGATTTTGTACACCCATTTGAGATTAATATGTGCTAATGTGGAAAAAGTGAAAAAAACACTCTTATTTCTAACCTTTCTTCCCCAAAGTCTTCTTTTCCAGCAATCTGCAACTTCTAATTACAAGAATTGAATAGAGCAATATCTTGCACCGGTAATGGCTACGACAGATTCTACAGGGGAAAAGTCTAACAATCTACCCGACCCCTCCTATGCCACTGCTCTGAACTCCAACCTCACCCCAGTGACAAAAACTAAACTCACCTACAGGTCGCCGGAAATCCACAAAGGAAAATCAGTTGTTTTCTTTACTATTCAGGAGGAGGAAGAGCTTGCAAAAGATTTCAAATTCACTCTAATTGGGAAATTTTCTCATGGTAGACCATCAATCGAAGATATCAAAAGCGATTTCTCAGCCAGATTCACAGTAAAAGGTAAGGTAAGCATTGGCCGCTATAATAATAAGCATATTTTCATGGATTTTTCTTTAAAAGAGGATTATTTGAATATCTACTCAAGAAGGAAATTCATGGTTCTGGGCTTTCTTATGCGACTAGTAACTTGGACTGTCGATTTTAATCCGGAGGAGGAAACACCACTAACCCCAGTATGGATTCATCTTCCTGAGCTTAAATGGCATTATTATAACTGGGATGCTCTTGTAAGAATTACTTCTCCTCTAGGAACTCTGCTTAAGATTGATAAAGCGACAGAATTTAAATCAAGACCTAATTTTGCTAAAGTTATGGTTGAAATTGATCTCACTAAACAAAGGAGGAATTTTGTATGGGTTAGTATCAGGAATAATGAGGGGATTGAATGTGGTGGTTTCTATCAAAGTATAGAATATGACTTTGTCCCTGATTATTGTTTCAAATGCAAACATCAAGGCCATTATGAGGATGAATGTTTGGCTTTTCCGAAGTATAATAAACATCCGCATAGAGACAATTTAAATGAGCAGGACTTTCAAAATGGGAATACAATTCAAGGACAGGATGTTCATCCTAATGCTACTCCAAAGGAAAACCCAAAGATTGTAGACAGGCCTCAAGATTGTGTGCAATATCCGTTCCCTCAGAGGGAAAACAGGCCACTAGCAAATGCACAAAATGTTGTCTCCAAACCTTATAAGTTACAGAATGTGGAAAATCCAAAGATGAATGATACGACTGGTCCGTCCAGATTTATTCCTGCTCCTAAGAAGGCTAAAAGTAAGTCAAGATTGAATATTCGAAATGGGATCAGAGATAAGCTTGCAAAAAGGAGAAATATGCAATGGAGAGCTAAGTCTTTCAATCTCAATATACAGGTGGAAAATCAGGATCCTCCTAAGAAACTCTTAGACTCTAACAGTGTGGTGAATGATGACTCCCGTAGCCAGAATATAAAGGAAAATAATGTGATAGAACCTGTCAATAACTCTATATCAGTTCCACATGCCTCCTCCATACCTGTAAGGAATTCTTTTCAACATTTACTTCAGTTACAAAAAGCTATTCAGCCTGTTCCCAAGCAGAATATTATCCAACACAGCCAGGAAGTCCCTATGTTTTAGTTTCCTCCAAGGCATATGGATCCTAATTATAGACCAGGATCATTTGTCTCAAATGTCCCATCTTCTCCTGCCTTGCCGCACTCTCCAAATGACAGCCAGGTTACTCCAGTATCCCAATATAGGCCACTGGCCAGTGCAAGTATTGAACATGATCTGACTATCTCTGAAGTTCCTAATGTTCCCACCCCTAATAACGCTATTATGGAGAATGAAGGAGTGTTAGTTTCAGATTCAAAAGCAGCGGAGTTAGTAAAAATCCAGCCAGGTATCAATTTGGCGGTTCACTCGTGGAGCCGAGAAGCAATGTTGAATAAATCAGCTCCAGCTACTATTGATCTATCTGAAGGGATTTCTTATGCAAATATGTCTCCTCTCAAGACAAGGCAACCTAATGACACTCTACTGGATATAGAGGAATATAGCAGTGAAGGTGAAGATGAAATAGTAGAAAAGGAGGAAGATGAATATGAAGAATGCAACTCCACAGATGAAGAGGAACTGATCAAGGCTTTTGCCCCTAGCACTTCTTGGGTAGCAGATGAAACAGAAGATGCTATTACTCAGTTTAGAAATGATATAATCATGAAAGGAAATCTCTCTCCAAGAAGCAACTCAATCAGTACTGGGAAGCAAAAATTATTTTCTGGTCCACTTACAAGGGCCAAAGTAAAGGCATCCAAAAGCAGTGCCTCAACAGAGAATGTGATCCATGATTGATACAATCACATGGAATATTAGAGGGGTAAAGTCCAGAGGGGCTTTTGAAAGACAAAAATTTCTCACTAAAATGCATAAGCTTCAAATCATTTCCATTCTAGAACCTTTTGTAGACAAAGACTTTATCACTATTTATAAAAGATTTATTGGCATGAATGGTTGTTGCAGTAACATCAATGGCAAAATATGGATTTTCTGGACCTCTTTATTTGAGGCTACGGAAATATCCAATGACTCTCAACAGGTTACTATGAAGTTCAAGCAGAAGGACAACTCTGATATTTTCTATATGACCGTTGTTTATGCCAAAAATAAGGAACACTTGAGGAAACCACTATGGGAAAGTCTACACTCTTGCTGCAATTATATAAGTGGTCCTTGGTGTCTCTCTGGAGATTTTAATGTCATTATGGATGCTGAAGAAAAGAAGGGTGGAAATCCTCACAGAATGCAGAAGAGCTGGGATTTCATTGATAGTATGGAAGAATGTGGTATGGTGGATACAGGTTTCTCTGGCCCAAGATTTACTTGGTGTAATGCTAGAGATAAAAGGCACAGAATCTGGAAAAGACTTGATAGAGCTCTTATCAATCAAGAATGGTCTGCTAAATATTCTAGAATCAGTGTAGAACACCTAGCTAGCACAGGGTCAGATCACACGCCAATGCTAGTAAGATCTACTAATATGGAATTTCAAGGTATTAGATATTTCAAATTCTTAAATTTTTGGGCTGACCAACCTCAATTCAAAGATATTGTTGAAAGAAGTTGGCAGGATGATATACAAGGCAACATCATGTGGAGGTTTCAACAAAAACTGAAGCTCTTGAGTAAAAACCTCAGCAAATGGTCTAGGGAACAAATTGGTGATATTCAGAAACATGTTAAGGAATGGGAGAATAAAATGCAACAACTGGAAGATCAATACATTGATGACAACAGAGATGAGGCTAGAGAAGAAATGCATAAGGCTCAAGCTACTTATACTAAGTGGCTAAAGTGTGAGGACTCACTTCTCAGACAAAAGGCAAACATAAAGTGGCTAGATGAAGGTGACTCAAATACAAAATATTTCCACTCTATGATCAACGAAAGAAGAAGAAGGCTCACTTTAAACAAGATCAAAAATCAAGAGGGACAATGGATTTCTGGGGATAGTGATATTGGTGAAGAAGCAGTCAAACACTTTGAGAAGATGTTTAAGGAAGATGGGAGTCATCACATCCATCAAATACATCATATTGATTGCATCACTCAAGAGGTTACAGAAGATGACAACGAGGCTCTTACAACCACACCTACAGAAGAAGAAATTAAAAAGGTTGTCTTTGACTTAAATTCAAACAGTGCTCCTGGTCCAGATGGATTCAATGGAGTCTTTTACCAGTCCTGCTGGGAAATTATCAAACAAGATCCGGTGGAGCTGATTCAAATTTTTTTTAATGGCTCACAACTTACAAAATATTTTTCAAGTACTTGTCTTGTGCTAATCCCTAAAGTTGAGAACCCCTCTACTTTTTCAGAAATGAGACCTATCAGCTTATCAAATTTCTCAAACAAAGTGATATCCAAAATAATGAACAACAGACTAGCTGCTATCCTCCCAAAACTTATATCAGAAAATCAGTTAGGGTTTGTTCATGGAAGACTTATTACTGAAAATTTTCTTCTTGCTCAGGAGATTATTCATGGAATAAGGAACAAGAAGGAAGGTGAAAATGTTATACTTAAACTAGATATGTCTAAGGCCTATGATAGGGTTAACTGGCAATTCCTCATGACTGTTTTAAGAAAGTTTGGTTTTTCTGACAAATGGGTGGACCTTATTTGGAGATCTATTTCTAATATTTGGTATTCCACTTTGATCAATGGTTCCAGAAAAGGTTTCTTCCACTCAACAAGGGGATTGAGACAAGGAGATCCCTTATCTCCTTCATTATTCATCCTTGGAGCTGAGGTATTATCCAGAATGTTAAATACTATTCATGAAAATCAACAATATATAGGTTTCTCTATGCCCAGGTTTGGCCCCCAAATTTCTCACCTTGCTTATGCCGATGATGTTATAATTTTCACATCTGGGGATGTCTTCTCTTTGAATTTAGTCAAAACAGTTTTAAATGATTATGCAAATTGTTCTGGCCAGCTGATTAATGAGGATAAAAGTTGTTTCTTGGTTAGCCCTAAAACAAGTTCAGAGGAGATTGTCAGGATTAAAAATGTTACTGGATACAAACATAAGGAATTTCCTTTTATATATCTTGGATGCCCTATCTATATTGGTAGGAAGCTTATATCTACTTTCAATGATTCGGTCACAAAGGTGGACAGGAAAATATCGGGCTAGCAAGGTAAATTGCTATCAGTTGGTGGCAAGGCAATTCTGATCAAGCATGTACTACAATCTCAGCCAATATATCTTCTAGCAGCATTAAAACCTCCCAATGAGATTTTTCTTCAAATAGAAAGATATATGACAAGATTTTTTTGGGGTTCAACTGATGAAAAAAAAGAAGCGCCACTGGAGTTCATGGGCTAAGATGTGTTATCCAATTGAAGAAGGCGGTTTGGGCTTTAAAAGACTTAAGGATATCAGTGAAGCTCTGGCAATGAAGAGATGGTGGAGGTTTAGAACTGAAAAAACACTATGGGCTGAATTTTTGAAAATCAAATATTCTAGACTTGCACACCCAATAGATAGGAAGTGGAGAGCAGGTTTATCCCATTCGTGGCAAAGTATTCTGGAAGTAAAGGATAAAGTAGAGGAGCAAATGCTTTGGAAAATTAACTCAGATTCATCAATTTGTGGTGGGACAACTGGACAGGATTGGGGGCTTTAGCCCACATTATCCTTCACAATGACATTGGTAGAAACCACAGGGTGAATGAAATCATAGAAGATGGCTTGTGGAACATAGAACAACTACATCTGCCAGAATATCTTGCTGAACTTATTCTGGATATTCCTATTGGAAACATGAATTTACTGGATAATCCTATTTGGATGCCTTCTCCAAATGGAAAATTCTCAACTTCCTCTGCATGGGGAATCATCAGACAAAGTCAAGACACTGATCAAATTCTCCACAAAATTTGGCACAAATATATCCCTTTCAAAATGTGTTTTCTAGTTTGGAAAATGCTTAAAAACAAATTACCTTTTGATAACATAATTAGTAGGATAGGAATTGATGTTGGTACTAAATGTTGTTGTTGTTTGCAGGCCAAAGATGAAACTATTCATCATACTTTCCTAGATGGTGAGCTGGCTAGGACTATATGGAATTTCTTTGGAATTCCTTCAGGAATTCCAAGGGAACACAATACCTTAAGGACTTTGTTGATGAAATGGTGGTCTGTCAAAGCAGAAAATGGTCTGCACAAAGATCTTCTCAAAGTAATTCCTGTTGTCATTTTCTGGGAAATATGGAAATCAAGGTGCTCAAACAGATATGGAAAATCAAAAATCTCAAAGGCTAGGGTTATCTACCAGGTAAGCTATCATATCAGATGGTTAGTCACTAAGACTAACAATAACAAACGCTGGAAATGGCCTTGGCATGAACTTTGCAAACAAATTATGCTTTTGTCTCCCAAAATTGATTGCATAATTGTAAGATGGATTAGACCACCTTTGAACTAGATTAAGCTGAACACCGATGGCAGTCACAATTGTGAGGATGATATTGGAGCTGGAGGCATTGTCAGGGACAGTAATGGGAATCTCATCATGGCTTTTGCAAAATCCCTCGGAAAGGGAAGTAGTAATTTAGCAGAAGCTAAAGTTGCTTTATATGGAATGAAATGGTGCATCTCTAATGGCTTTCGGAACATAATTCTGGAAAGTGATTCTCTCATCATAATCAACATGCTTGAAGGAAAAATCAACATTGCTTGGGAGTTACAAGACTCTATTGATACAATAAAACAATTGCTCTCTCAAACAAACTACATTGCTCAACACTGTTATAGAGAAGCAAATCAAGTCGCGGATGCATTGGCTAAATGGAGTATGAATGGTCAGGAAGAAATAGTCTTTGAAATAAAGAATCTTCCAAAAGAGGCAGTCGGGACTTACATTCTGGATAAAGACAATGTGGCTTCCATCAGACACAAACAAAGGAAGAACATATATGTATAATGTAGCTAAAGTATCTGAGAACCTCGTAGTTTATGTTTTCAAATTTTCTGTAAATGGTTGCTGAGGTCTGGTTTTCCCAACCTCAGATATGTGTACCTCTCCTTATTGATGAAATAAAAGGGTTGCGCCTCCTTAAGGCGTAAATTACAAAAAAAAAAGAGAAAAAATCCGGTTGATATTTTGCTTTTTTCCTGATGACTGGTGAGGAGTAACGTTACGGGAAGGACGACTCTTTTATGCCGACAATTATTAGGGAATTTCAAAAGCGACTCTTGGAGTTAGGGCGGGGCATAAAATACCGAAAATCAAATTATCGAACCGAACCAGTTATTTCGGTATTCGGTAGTTCGGTCTTCAGGACTGAAAATATAAAATTCAATATTTCGATTTCGGTATTCGGTATTTACAATTATATCGTTTGGTAATTCAGTAAATACCAAATACCGAAATAAATATCAATAAAGCCTAAAGGCCCAATTTATTAAATTACTAGTCCAACTCAAGCCCAATATGCTAGGCCTCCCATCAGTTCACAGTGTTTCCCATAGACCAAAGGGTATATATGGTTGTTGCAGAACAACTTGATCATGACTGTAAGTCTACCAAAGCCACAGGCCCATACAGGAATGAAATGTTTTTGGTATCATTGAAGTAGGGGTGTTGGGTGTTATCCCTGTAAGTTACTGCTGTTAAAGAGATGTTGTACTTTGATATACTGCAATTGATAGCATTGCGCTTTTGCATGACATATTTTGCTTCCAAAACTATGTTCGAAGCATTGAATTGCTTTTTTCATGTAGCATTGGACAGTTCATTTTAAATTAGTATAGTAGATTATTAATCATTCTCTTTTGAATGGTAAATCCCAAAGTACCGGAATTTATCGAACCGAAGTTTAATTTACCGAATCGAACCGAACTTTTTTGGTTCGGTATTTGGTATCTATTTTTAATTACCGATTATCGAATTACCGAACCCGAAATTTAGAAATACCGAACTGAATACCGAACGCCCACCCCTACTTGGAGTCCTATAATAAATCACTGAAACGATGTGGTAACTTATTTTCTGGTAATTTTATTTAATAGAAAGAAGATAAAAATAGCAAAAATCTGAGAAAATAGATAAATAGGTTTTCTGATCAATGAGGCATGCCACATCAGCAGGCCTTTGGCCTGCTTATATATATATATATATATATGATTTCAGTTCTGTTTTCGTCACTGGTTGGCTTAGTGATATTTTGCGAGTTTCAGTTAAACTATGTTAATGTTCTTGCAATCATTTGTGCAGTTATTTTTTGTCAGCAAGTCTTCTGTTTCTATTCCTCTGTAATATCTCCTAAATAATCTAAAACAAACTATTTATGTATAACTATGCAATACTTCCTATGTATGAAGCAAGTAATTTTGATTGTAACATTAATTTCTGGTCATAAAAAATAAATCAGTAAATAATCTTAGATTGAATTTAAATTATTCAAGTCTAATTTAGGTTTTTCACATAGGCAGTAAATTCATGGCAACACGGTAAATACTTACTTCCAATCCGTATTTACACCAAATCATGAAGCAAGACACGTGTCAGTCATAAACGCATATATCATCACCTTACTACGGTAAAGTGAAAGTAGTAGGTAGGTTCACAGTTCACTAAAATAATTAACTACTTACTAAAGTTAAATTGCTCAGTTCAGTGTCAACTAAACACCCACCGGAAGGAGTCGTAAATATTTAATAGCAACAGGACACAATGGTTGTCCGGAGTCTTATGAATTTCAACGAATTAACCGCAAGTGGCACCTATCTTTTAGAGTCTAATGGCATATATATCATGCACATAAAAAGAAGGAATTTTCCAGTAATGACAATGATATTGTATGATTCCAAGTTAAGTTCTCGACTTCTGGCTCCCACATGCAAAGGAATATTACATGATTGATTCCAAGAAGATCACAAATGCAGCGTTCATCAGGTGTACTTCCTCGTTGAATTTGTCTCCTATTAGTTGTTTCATTTCTTGGAGAACAATAATTTTCTTTTAAAATTCAAAGTGATCATGTATAAACTAGAAAAGATATTCTATCTATTCCCAATATTGCGATACTCCCTCCATTTAAAAATAAGTGGTTATTTTACCCTTTTTTTTTCAAGTCAGATGCCTTTTCATTTTGTTTCAAAATAAATAGTGTTTTATATAATCAAAAAAGCGTTAATGATGTTCTTTTAATTTTATCCTTATTTAAATAAAGGGAGTTTTATACAACCAAGAAAATAGTGAAGAGCTACATTTTTTTCAAATTAAGGGTAAGTAAAAAATACTCCTACATTTTACTTTCTAAAAATGAGTAATTTTTTTATAGGATGTGCCCAAGCTAAAAGGAGTAGTACTTTACTAGCCAGCAAGATATTGAAACCCTTCAAATTATTCCTCTGTTTCGATGAACTAGCATTTTAACATGCATTCACTTGAAGAAAAAAATTAATCTTCTTTCCATATGCATCTTAACCACCTTACTAAAACTATACATCCTGAAGTTTGGCTACGTTGCCCAGCTCAGTGTTGCCCATTCATGTTTATTGTTAATTACGCTATCATAGCTTAAAATTAAGGGGTGGGGGATCAAACTTTACCTCTGTACAATCCGAAATCATTAATTTTATCATCTTATATACTTTGGATATATTCATACCCTTATCATTACCATATCCCCTCGTATTTTTCATTGGCATTAACGAAGCTCCAACACATTAGTGAGCCTAAAATTCAATTAGTCAGAAGTCATAACTTATTACAACTAACAGCCTATTTGGCTAAGCTTTTAAAAACAGCTTATTTTAAAAAGTACTTTTTTCAAAATTATTTTTCAAAAAAGTACTTTTAGCTAAAATCAGTTTGTGTTTAGCCAATTAAGTTAAAAAGTACTTTAAAGCAGCAATTAGTGTTTGGCCAAGTTTTTAAAAAGTGTTTCTATGTGTATTTTTCTCAAAAGTATTTTTGGGCAAAAACTATTTTTTTTAGCTTCTGAAAAACTGTTTCTGCTACTCCCTATAAGCACTTATTTTCTCCCAAAAGCTTGGCTAAATACCTCACTTTTTTTAAAATAAGTACTTATTGAAAAAATAAATACTTTTGGGGGAAAAATAAGTTTGGCCAAACAGGCTATAAGACTAAGAAGTGTAAACATGGGGAATGAAATTCCAGTATTTCAGCGAGTGGCCTGGCTATACAATGACTCAATGAGGTCTCACAATTCTAGAAGTTATATATAGAAAATCTTGGAGGATGCTTGTGATGTGCTCAGTCAATTATCACCATCGTATATTGACAACCAAACAAATAAGTATTCTTGCTTGTTTCAAAAAAATTATCCCTAATTAAAAAATGGGTGAAAATCATTTTCACTGCCCAACTTTGCTTTAAAAATCAAATTTTTCCCTCAACTTTGAACAATAAACAATCTCTCCCCTTTATCCTAATTGACTTTTGTAAATGCCTATTTGACCCTTACATTATCAACTTTTGTCTTCTTTTTTTGCTTCTTTAAAATCATGATATTTTTATTTTATTTTTTATCTATGTATCAAATTTCCAATAAAATAAATAAATGTTATCTGTTGGGCAAAGAAAAAAGTGAGAAATATTAATTGAGTATATAAGTTAATAATGCTCTACAATGAAATAAATTAGCAGAATAAAAAAAAATAATAATCAAACTCTAATATCTATTTATACAACTGAAAATAACAAATAATAATAACTTTATAAATATATTCCAGTGCAGGTAATACAAAAAAAAAAATTGAGACAAATCTGTAAAAATATTTTGTATATATTGTAAATGAATTTTAAATTATAATTTTAGAAAATATTCCTTTAATGACTACCAACACTTATTTATTTATACAGACAATAAAGAATAAGAGAGAAGTGAAACTTAAATCTACACACATGCATGTACATACGTATATACATACTTAATGCATATAATATTGAAATAACAATCATAAAAAGTAGCATTACATTCTGTGACAAATTCGTAAAAGTACTATTCTTATAATATTAATGAACTTATATATATATATATTGTAACAAGGGTGAAATAGACATTGCATAGGATAAACGGGGTTGGGGAGAATGTCTATTGTTCAAAGTTGAGGGGGTTGTTTGATTTTTAAAGCAAAGTTGGGAGGCGAAAATCAAAAAATTATTATCGGCTAGCTCTTATAAGTGCTTATCATCAATATTTGCTTATGAGCTATTTACGATCTAACTAATCCAAACAGGTTATAAATCTCAAGTACTGTAAAAGGTAAGGTTCAGGTCAAGTGTCTATTGACTTTCTTTAATTGTATCTTAATTATTTAGGGAGTTGAATTAGTCCTCCTTCTACTTTTCTCCTTCGGATATTTCTTTCCTGCTCATTTCCTGTTGATGTCCCAATGGTCCAACCAACATTGATTTCCCGCCGCTTTTGCTATAGTTGAAATCCAAGACATAGCACCACGCAAGTTGAGAGTTTAGACCAATTCAAAATCCCTTCACTTATATATATAGAACTATATTGCTAGCTATAGATATCTCATCCTTCCCTAGCAAACTAGCAATCAGCAACTTCCTCAGTTGTGAATTGTGACATATAGGCAAAAAATCTTCCTTCGAAATTAAAGTTACCAAATAGCAGAGACATGGACAAAATGCTGTGCATGTTTTTCTTTGGTGCTTTAGCCATCTCAAGTTTGGTGCAAGACGCAACAGCCCAAACAGTTCATATGGTTGGGGACAACATCGGTTGGGCCGTTCCAAACACTGGTGCGGCAGCTTATAAAAATTGGGCTGATGGAAAAACATTCAGGATTGGCGACACTCTAGGTACACTTCAGACCGTTTGGCCATGATTTTTTTTTTTTTCTGGAATAATTTTTCACCTTATTTTCAAATCAATGTTTGGCCATAGAAATTCCAAGTTCAACTTAAAGTTGTATTTCAAATTTAGAAAACAACTTATAACTTCGTTTCCAACTGACTTTTCACGTTTCAAGTTATATTCAGTATGTTCGAGATAAATATTATTCCAAATATTATTTGCAAAAAGTATAACCAAACACAAGTTCATCTTAAACTCCAACTCTATAAATTTCCAAATAAAGTGAAAATATTTGGAATCTATGTGTTGAGTCCGACATCAGCTAATTAAGTGATGGAGACTTGGTCTCCTTACATGGTCGTGGACAATCCTCCTCTCATGAGCTAGCTTTTAGGATTGAGTTAGGCCTAACATTAATTTTTTAACACTATGGTCAAACGCCTACTCAATTTCTCGATTTTGCAATTTCCTCTGAGATATCCTTTAACTTAAGCTAATTATCAGTGCCTTATTCATGTTATTATGTTTCTTATTTTTGACAGTTTTCAATTTTATGACCAACCGACATGACGTGGTGCAAGTACAAAAAACTTCGTTCGATGGTTGCAATTCGCAGAATAGCATAGGCAGTCCCATAACGACAGGACCAGCAAATGTTACTCTTGACTCTGCTGGAGATCACTACTATATTTGCACATTTGGCACACATTGCCAAAATGGCCAGAAGTTAGCTATTACAGTTTCTGGCAGCGCTGGCACTCCAGGAGCCAACCCACCTAACCCGTCTGCTGCTGGACCATCAGGTTCCGTTCCTGGTGCTACTGATCCTCCTCCTCCTCCTTCATCCTCAACGACCGTGTTGGCTAGTGTTATACTCAGTTTATCCGCAATTGCCTTGGCCACTTTTCTTTAAATTGGAACAACTAAGGATGTTTTGAGCTTCCTAGTTTATTGTGATGTACTGTAACAATTTTATTTTTTCGTTTACCAGCTTGTATTGGATTCAGTTTTGTTTTAATCGTTGATTGTACTTGTGATATTTTGCGAGTTTAAGGTAAATAAAGGTAGTCTTTTTGCCATCATCGCTACTCTCTGCAGATAATTTTGGTCAACTTATATATATGTCCCCGTAGTATGGCCCAATCAATCCAGAATAAATAATTATGGTGTATCATTCTGCAATTAGTCCTACCAAGCAAGTAAAATTGATAGCTTTACCAGTGATGCTCAACAAAAAAATTATCTAAATTAAGTTCAATATACGTATTTGGTACGTAGTGCGTATAAGATACACAGTCCCCTAATTAAATTTACCAACTTTTAATGCTCTAGGTGGCTTTGTTCGGTGTGGAAATACATGGTAACATTCAATGGTCATCGTCCGTAGGCGGTGGGCTGTGATGAATTCCACGATTTCAGGGATAATGGCACCTAATAGCGATTATTTTTTATAAAATTTATTGGCATATTTTTCCCTAAAATTGCAGATAATACAAAAGAAAGTATCTCCAGCATCAAGAGTAATATTATATTGTTTGATTCGCAAGTAATTTGGCGCCTACGTACAGTCCAGAGTGCCACGATTGAATCCAAATTGAACTCAACCCTTATAAAAGCTTTTGAAATCACAGTTGTTATAACACTACTTCATATATATCTCTAATTATGGTCCAATAAGATTATGTATAGCCTTCACCAGGGGTTGAAGATTTTAATTAGCCTAATTCCTGATTTAAATTCTCCAATTAAGTGACTCATTTCATTGAAAAAAATAACAATTTTCATTCCAAAATTCAGATTGATGTGCCCTTCTAGTAATTAACCACTCCCTCGCTCGGAATGAATTTGCATTTTATCTTGCAAATATTTGAAGAGAAATTAAAACTTCAGAATATATATCAGACAAGCATATATTATATATTCGAATGTAAAAATAATGAACTAGTTGCTCTAAGATATCACATTAAATTTGAAAAAATAAAAATAAAAAAGAAACTCAAATTTACAGTTGATAAAGAGACTACACAAAAAATTCTAACTTTAACGTAATAATGTATCCAATCTTCAATTAATCGCAAAAGTTAGATTTTATTTTATGTGATACAATTCATCCCCTCAATTAATTAGACACTCAAACATTTCCCTGACACGCATTATATTTAGACATGTAAAACGTGAACAACATAATACGTGAATTTGACATTAGGAATCACTTGAAGAGTCATAGGTCTGTTGTCACTGATATCATATTAAGAAAAGTAATTTTTTTGATTTCAACCATTAAAACTACATCACAAGGTTAAACAATTTCAAAACTATAAAGAAATGATAATACGATCTCTCAACTGATGTGAAATATTCTAACAACAATTTTTAAGTTTGGGTACGTTGCCTCATTGTGTACATTCATTGTTGTCCTTTTGTCACGCTATATATCACAACTTAGAATTACTGGTAGCAATTCATATGTTGCGATTGAAAATGGAATGCTATTGAAGGTCGTATACACAAAATTTTCCATTCCATTTTGGTGGCCTGTCTGACCTTATAAGAGTAAACGCGGGCTTCGGGCGGATGTGGGTCCCGTCATGTGGAAATGAATTAACGTAGTAGTAAATCACATGCGCAGTGATGCACGGAATGCCGTATGTAGAATAGCCTACTTTGACGACAACATCGTTAATTTAAATGGAAAGAATTGCACAAAGTAGATAGATGCTTATTAGACTAAGAACTAAGGGGTCATTTGGTGTGTTTGGGGTAAAGGATAAGCAAAAATAGTTCTGAAATAAAATTTTAGTGTCTCCTTATTCTATGTTTGGTTGGAATAAAAATCCGGAATAACTAATTTCGGGATTGTAGCCTTATTTTATCCCACCTTGAGGGTGAAATAACTAATCCCGGTATAAGTTGTTTCCCAACCAAACGAGCCCTAAGACTAAACTTATACTCCCTCCATTCACTTTTACTTATCCACTTTGAATTTTTCACGATGTTTAAGAAATAATAAATGAAGTGCATAATTTACCAATGTACCCATATTAATTGATGCATATTTTTATTGGATTTGAAAAATGATTTGAAGTGAGTAATTAATACTATAGGTAAAACAAGAAAAAATAAATTGTCTTTTCTTAATATATTAAAAGTGACAAATAAAGTGAAAATTTATTTTTGGAATAATGGACAAGTAAAAGTGAACAGAGGGAGTACATCAATAGTGTGATATTTGTTTTTATAAAATCTGTGTAATTAAACATGTTATATCATGTTATTTATCATTTATCATAGGCTATCAAATTAAATCGAATTGCTTGTAATGGTTAGAAACTAGATGAAGAGAATAGAAATGAAATGCTTGAGGCGTGATATTCTCACTGTTTCTAAAGAATGGTTGCCTGTCTATGGAGTTAGCAGACAACACTCCTTTGGGATACACAAGCCTATTAATTATCAACTGAACTAAAAGTAACAGATATGGAGTAATTACGTCTCTATTTATAGATAAGATAAGTTGTTGAAATAGACACTTGTTTCGAAAGGTTGTGTCAACAAACACGTTGGAATATTTCACCATTGGTACCAGTTGGAATATTTAATGACGATGATACCCAAACTAGTTATTTTAAATGTAGTATCCAAATAATTTAAAATATTATTATCCCAATATTCAGTGATGGAGCTAGGAATTTTGTCAAATGTGTTCGAATTCATATAATCTATATATTAAGGGTGTTCAATATGTAATATATGTCTGTAATATGTAATAATTGACATGTCTATACGGTATAATTTTTCGTGTTCAAAAGCCACTGCCAATATTACAAACTATATAACATAAATTATTTTTTAAATGATCTGATTGTATGTATACCTTTTTATATATATATATATTGTCACTCCATGAAACCTAAAGTCGATGCAATTTCTAGATTTACGAAAGTAACCGTTTCTAGAAAAGCCAGTACAAAAGCCGTTAATTAGTCTTGAGCGGAGTGTGCGGTTTCACACTGTTTAGTCATGTTTCAAAAGCTGGCATAGCAAAGTAAACGGGGTTACCATTTATCAGATTCAATGAATCCTTATTTGAATTTTTTGGTTCATTGACCCTTAATTCAAGCATCCCCTTGTTTTCTTATTTTCTTTTGAGCCGAGGGTCTTTCGGAAACAGCCTATTTATCATGGTGGGGGTAAGGTCTGCATATATTTAAGCCTTCCCAGACCCCACACTGTGGGATTCAACTGGGTATGTTGTTGTTGTTGTTGACCCTTAATTCAAGCAACAGCGTATTTCTTCTCCGTTTTAGAATTTCGTATATTCATTTTAACCTTAATGTATTTGACCCGGCAATAGAATCAATTATGCAGCAGCTTAAAACTTCCAGAAGTTTGATTGTCTGTTTGAAAATTATGAAGAACAGAAATTTGCTTAAAGCGTGTGAAAGATATTGTCCGAATATTTTGCTAAACATAAACTATATTAGGAATTATTACGAGTTATACTTGGATCAAGCATTGCGTCTATATCCCACACTCGTGGAGCCCAAATAGACCTGCTTTGCCGTGAGGCCCAACTTTCATGTGCGCGTGAGCCCAATCGTATTTTTTGCTATTTACACGCCCAATAGGAAGATGATTTTTTAATAAATTGAAAAAAGAAAGAAAAAAAATTCACAATCAATGGGGGATACTCTCTCTTATGATATATGCATACTTTCTTCCAACAATAGTATTGTTAATAGTAACTTATTTTATTAGGTGACATTTTACTGAATATATTAATTTGGAAAGAAGTTTAGTGTTGGAGTATGATCCGGTTAAGGAGTCAGTGGACTAAATAATCAGTCATTTTCCAATTTGTCAAAAATTTTGAGGATTAGAAATGGCCAACTTTGGAACTTTCCACTTTGCAATAAATCCAGTCCACCTATTGAAGAAGAAAGATTCCAACAATTGTCTGTCCTCGTATCGTTAGGTCTCAGTCGACTTTAGCTTTTCAAAAAAATAGCACCAATTTTATATGAGTCGGTTTGCAAAATCTACAATTAAAGCAAATAAAACCAACGTAAAGTTGATTTCTGATTATGATTTATTCCTTTTAGATTTTTCGGTGCTTTTGATTTAAATCGAGTGTTTTTCTATATCACATGGATATTAGATGTTTACTGGAGTACGTAGGTGCTACTAAAGTCTACTTTTAGTGAATTGGATTAAGAAGAAAACCTCTTTACAGTTGCATCAGTAATGAGGAGCATTTTGCCGAAAATAAAAAACAAGCTTTCAAGTAAGATTAAAACCGCATAGTTGTGTTGCATTAATCTTCCATCTTCACCTGATCCTTTTTCTTTAATTAAAGTCCTTCATGAATTAATACCAAGTTTACCAAAATCAGAAAATAGTATGAGATAAATTGTCTTCTTCATTTGCTTTTCAGTAGGAAAGTATATAACAAATTCTAAATTATAAGGGATTTTTACGCAGTATAATAGCCATATAAACACATTTCGACATAATTAGTATATATTTTTTATATTTGGATAGTAATCGTAGTTAATTTGTCAAGGGGCCAAATATGTTAAAAGCCCAATTATAAAATCTTCAAAAATGAGGAAATTATGATTTTCCCTTCGAATGGTTGCTCTTTAATTTTTGTCCCTCAAAATCGAATTTATTCCTAGCAGAGCATAAGTTATTTAAGGGAGAGCGGCATAACTTATGAAATATTATGATATAAAAATATAAACTTATGTCACGCGAAAAAGTTGCTTGGCTTGAAGGACAAAATTTAATAGTAGCACAAAATAGGGAACAAAAGTGCAAATGACCCAAAATGAAAATAGAACATACATTAGAAACGGACTGGACTTGTAAAGTGAAATTGCTGGAATTAAAGAGATCGGTTTGAGCTGGACTTATTCTTATTAGGCTGGATCTAAAAGTATAAAAAGAAAAAAAAACTGAAAAATGTAAAATACACACACAGACAAACACAGAGAATTATATTAAAAATTCCCATTATGATATACGTATAAAACATTTCAATGATACTTAAAGGGGCATTGATAATTTGAAGAGCAAAATATACATTATTGAATTAGGAGAGGGAAAATGTCGATACATCTTCCCCTTTATAAAATATGAAAAAGGTTGGTAAATGTATCGTTGGCAGAAAATAACGTGTCCTTTTAATATTGCAAAATTATTGTTTCAAAATGAGTTCCTTATTAAGTCTACGAATGTGTAACACATGGAATATTATTTCAATCACTTTAATGTGTGCTTTCCTTCCATTCAATAAGATCAATACAAGGCAATACGTAGCCATTTAGGATTCAAACTAATTGAATCTCCTTTTAATAAAATAGTGAAAGAGGATCATCACTAATTTCTTAAAGTATTGGCTAAGAGAAATTGCTTTTAGGTGACCATTTAATTATAGCATATTGTAGGTGAAACAATTCCATTTGATTATAGATGTGGGCCGTGTGTTAACTTGCAAGTGACAACGATTCAGACATAAGATCAATGTGTTCCCAAAATTCATCCAGGCGACAAAACAGAATGCTAGGAGTACAAGAAAAAAGAAGAAATACTCTGAATTTGAGTATTGAGCCTTTCAACCATTGGCCCGTTTCGCTTTTGGAACATGTGTAACATATTAATATTCATTTGAGTGAGAGGAGAAAAAGAAGGTTGATTAAGGGATCAGAGCTTGGAAAATAAAGCGAATCGCACTAATCTAGGCAATGTTTTTCAATAGCAATCTGTGGACTAACGAGTGCGAAGATTCAAATGATTGTAGTACTCATCAATGGTAAGTTTCAGATTAAGACGAAAATAAATATCATTAAGAAGATCTGCCATAAAGCAGCGTCAAATGAGATTACAGTAGTATAAAGACAATCACTTAGGGACGAGCTACAATATTAGGTACGGATTAAGATGAATCCAAGATTTTTTGCTAAGATCTTGTATTTATATTAGAAAATCCACTAAGTAGGTTATAAATATTTCATTACGAATCAAGTAATTAAAATGAGCAATGAACTTGAAGTGAAGTACTCATAAATTTCAAATTTTACCTCCACCTCCGCGAATTCACTAAGCAGGTTCTTACTATATACACACACATACAAAAGGGAAAGAACTAGAAGATGAAGGGCAGAGGAAGCTGGAAGGTCGGTAAAATATCCCATACCACAATTTATATCTGATCTCCATCTATTTCAGGGTTTTGTTTTTTTATAAATTCGGGTGGAAGGGCAAATTAAAATGGTTTTGGCAATCCCATTTAAAGGTCCACCATGATAAGGAAAGAAAGAAAAGGATCCTGCATTAATTGATAGAGGCGCATTGCTGAAGCAATTTTAACGTTTCTTTGCAGTTGATTGGTTCTAAGAGAATACATTTATCTATTTCTACCAGGATCTAAACCATACAATACACTAAGAGATCATGTGGTGGTGGTATCGAATAATTAATCTCAATATACAGTTTGCGTAAGAAAAAAACTATAGTTGCTAATCATTGCAGCATTTGGTTGGCCTGTCATTAAATTATATATGAGTAAGAATTTATGTATTATTTTATGTACAAAACGTAACTAGAGCAATACAAAAATTACTTTTTAAAGACAAAAATAACTATTAAAACTAAATAATTAATGTATAATAATCTTTTCCATTATTATCATCACGTAATAATCGTTTCGTCGGTATTATTCGTAAACAATCCCTTCATTATAATCACACATAAGCAAACAACATAACTTCACGACCTTAGTGTCAAATATTCAACTCATCGTGATCATCAAGAAATTAACGATCCATAGTATTGGACACCACAAGGCTGCACCACGTTAAAGAGTGGCAGTATTCGCTTTACGCAAACAAATATGAAAGACCATTCTTATTCCTTAAGCAATTACTCCATTTTGGAATTAACAAATGAATTCAAAGCTAAATATACAATAAAAATATTCTTCACTTTTTGTTATCTTTTCTGTTTCTATCTATTCCTAATCTTGATTCTTTATGGGATGATTATTCCACTAGTATGAGGCCAACGTCAATTCGATCGAATCCAATATCTAAGGTAAAATATATTATACTTAAGAAAATATATAAACTTTTGAATGCGCAATTCCAAAAGTGCAATACAGTCAAACATTTGTAAAAAAATGTTTTTTGTTCCAATATTATAGAGGAGGTCTGTTATATAGAAGTGTAACCATAGTTCAACGGCAAAAATTTACAAGTCAAAATTAGAGTATTGAATTTGAACCTTAAGTTTGTCTCTTGCCACCAGCGTATTACTCAATGCTTAAAAATGGAGATTAATTCCAGATTCTTTTCTCTAATACAGGGCAAAATTATTCAATTAGTAGGATTTCTTATTAAACATTAAAGAAAAAAGCAAAAAGGTAAATTTACAAAAGAGCTTAAAACTATACACCCACATATTATACTATAATTTAAGACTCTTTTACAAAACAGTGAAAGTAATGAAAAACTATGAAGAATGATTGGAATCATCTGAAATAGGGTCGACATCGACCCGATTATCAGTAAAATCATCAACGTTGATTTGATCAAGCACGAGAACTAATCCCATGGCAAACGCACTATCAAAACCAGGCTTTATTGAAAGAGAGAAAACGTCCTTGCCAAGCACTACATTAGCACAAGCATCCACTTTGCGTCTAATCTCAGCCACTGATACTTTGTCGGCGTTGAAGAATGTGCAGTTCCTTTGCGCAAATGACCCTTCGATCTGATACTCCTCCGTTGGATTGCTGTATACCTCCACTGTCACGTTAGATCTTCCGATTATTGAGGATCTACGCACGCTGAATATTGGCTTTGCTCCCTCTTCTCTTTCCCCTAAATAGCCTTCCCACCTGTTATGCAAACTCGGCCTCTGTTCCAAAAAAATAATTATAACTGAGTCAACTCTTTTATGTTAATTAATTTTGAGCCTACCTCAATTTAAAAAATTAATCAGACAGAATGATTGTCCAAGACTACATAAGAAAATCAAGGACATCATATTTCACAGATGTGGGACTCTTAACACACCCATATCGCAGGTCTAGGACTAGACATCTAAAGCGTGTATAATATAAAACAGGGCGACCAACATCGGAAATATTTTATTGGTATAGACCTGGCTCGGATATTGCTTAACTGAACTCTAAAAGCTAAGTCTGAGCGGATTGACCGAGACTATATGAAAAACTAAAGACACCATTTCCCACCGATGTGGGACTCTTAACAGTTTATCGTCTCACAATTTTTGCCATAAATTGCAAAATCAGAAATTGGCAGAAGAAGAAAAAAGCAGTACTATTTAATGAGTACCTTCCGACGGACAGTGAGAAGGCATTTGCCAGCGCCGTCCATGAGAACGAGTTCACCCAGGTCACGAGATTCTGGACCATACGAGTCCACTCGGAACACAACCTCCCCTTTGCAGTCGTATGCAGTGAACCCATCCCCAGTGAAGAAAAGGGAGGTCTTAAGAACTGTGAGATTCATCTCTTCACTACAAACGAATGTTTCTTCAACAACAAATTTACCCTTCATTTTCTTGTTTTGCTTCAAATCTGACTTTGAAAAGATAAAGTACACTTTTGATAAAAAAAAACACCTTTACTTATCCTTAGCAATTTATTGGAAGAAAAGAAATGAGATACTGTAGTATTTATGAACTGAAGAGGCCGAAAGGAAGGTCTGAGAGAAGAGGTAGAAAACTCGCTAGAGACGTGTGGTGTGCATTTATTAGTAAAGGGGCTCCCCCCTCTATCTATGATCTATAGAAGAATTATTATATGTTAATTAAAAAAATCTAGCCCACAGCAATTAAAGTAATTTAAGAATGAAGCCTCTTACTTCCAGCTTTTAGTACATGTGTACTAATATTTAAATTCACTCAATCAAAGGTTGCAGCTTGCATTATAATAGCAAATTTATCTTAATATTTTATTAGATCGTATATGGGAACCAAAATATTGAGGAGATAACAAATAACCAATGGTCAATATTCAAATATCTAATATAATCAGAAGGTAATTGGAGGTCCCAAATAAATAGCACAATATTTTTAATATGCAAAGGGTGCCCATTATGCTCTAGAAGACAAGAAGAAAATACAATCCTCTGGGTCCGGGTAACTTTTTTCGTACCAACTTTCTATACCTCCCACTAGTGGGGAGAATAGTAATAGTACTACTGAGTCAGGAAAAAACTCACATGAAACTAGAGTACGTTTAGAAGCTCACGTACTGCTTCCGCAAAAAATGATTTCAGTTCAAATATTGTATTTGCAAAATTCATTAAATATATGTAAAAGCTTAATTCAAAACCCAATTACCAAATTTTGAGAACACTATTCTAATTTTTTTATCTCATAAGTTAAAATTCTGATTTCGCCTCTAGATAAAAGTTTCACCTGAAACTAAGAATAAAACACATAAGACATAATTTTAATTCATACACTTTGCATTTAATTAAAAATGTTCGTCATACATTTAAAAAAAAAAAAAAAGTAATTGCTTAAATTATGTTATCGTGCAAAACAATTTACATAATAATGCATACAGACAGTATAAATTAGTTTTTTTAAATTTATCTAGCAAGTCGTTTTCAAAATGGGACAAGGAGCCCAAATCAAAGATATTTATGGAAACCAACATACCTACTTAAGGAAATAATACGGTTTGCTGAAGAATGTCCCATGCATACATGTCCTCATGTATTAAATCATGTCTCAATATCTATCCAAAACCTACTATATAAAGAAAAGACTTTACCCCGTATAACGAGATCTATCGTGATTTTAAAAAATGTAAGAAAATGATATAGTGGATAATGTAGTTTACTGAACCTATTTTGAGAAATTAGACACCTGTCATACGACTAATGTAGTCAAAAATGTAAATGGAAAGATAGTATATCTACGTTGGGATTGATCGTGCATATTTTAAATTATGAAAATGAAAATGACGCTGGTATCTAACATTCATAAAGACATTCACTTTTTATTAATTAATTAAATTGGCAACCAAGAGTGCGACGCATTGCATGCAGGTGTCACTAGTTTTGAAAAATTGCACAATAATACAAACCAGCAGTTCCTTTTTGCCACTAAAAGAGAGTCAGCCAACTGCCTCTTCGTTTTTTTGCCTTTCTTTTCCCTTTTGATTAAGGGACGGACTGGGATCCATGGGTTTTAAACTTTTTCTATAGCATTTATTTTACGAAAAGCAATAAGTTGATTTATCTTAATTGAGCGTTATCGCATCCTCTTAATAATACAGAAGCAGTTATGAGCTATGGTGCACATTGGGCAGGTAAGAAGTTTACCCCAGGTTAGTTTCTTGGTTGAATTTGGCACGTGTGCGAAGTGATATAGCATTGATTTATTTAAAAAGTTACTCCCTCCGTACCTAATAAGTGTTACCTTAGCAAAAAAAAATCGTCTCATAATAAGTATCACTTTAGAAAACCAAAACATAAATTAGCTAGTTTTTTCCAATTCTACCCTTAGACAAAAAATGACAAGTTAAAGTAACATCTAAATTGATGATTACCAAGCCACATATTAACTTAGTGTTGTCGGATTCGCAATGATTACTACTTGTGCATGCTCTAATCAAGAGGGAAAAAAAGTAATTTTTTTTATCATATAGGGGTACTTTAGTAAATTTAACATTGCATTATTGATATCTGAATATGCGTATTTTTGCTAAGGTAACACTTATTATGGGACCGAGGGAGTATCAAATAACTACGATGGCTTTTGTTTAGAGTTAGGTACAACTAAGTTTAAAAACTCCGTTTTTTAAGTTTCTAGAGAAATATGTTTGTTTGAGCCGTTTTTGCGTAAACAAGATATTACTAGACTTTTTCTACAAAATTTCAAAACTCATATTTCAAAATCTCTAAATTAAATACCACTATCACATCCTACGATAGGCTACAATTGACAAAATTCACCAATTATGACATTAATAGTGTTCATAACATGACTTGGAATTAATACATGGTGTATCTCTGTATAATGGTTGCTATGAATCTCAATATTCAAGTACTTTCGGTTGAAACATTTTCTAGATTGCTTGAACTAAAAGTTCGCCGACTTTTTCTTCCTTGCTGTTATGGTACATTTTTTAGGTTAACCGACTAAATAAGTTGAAAAAGACCTTAAGAAAAGTATATATGGTTGTAGTTGAGAAGCCAGATTCAAATGTGTAGAGTACCAATATGCGCGTTGTCAAATTGACCCTGTATGTTGGAATTTGAGGTGTTTTTCTCATTTTCGCTTTGAAAATAATAAAGTTGTGTGTATAATTCGTGTGGTTGAAGAGGTTGACATTTTAACAAATACACGTCGATTGTGTGCCTGTAATTTCATACATTATGTTCTTTTATTTGTATATTGTCTTGATTTCTCAAACTTATAGTATTAAGTATCAAAATCAATATCCATTAAACTATTGGAAATATTATAGTTCCCTTAAAAAATGGAGAGCTACTTTATTTTTTTTATTTATAGACATAATGAAAGCCCATATGCAGAATGTGCGAGGAAATTAATTTTAAAAGTCGGCAATGTCTCTTTAAATTTGTCAGATATGGGATGAGATATCTGTAATGTTTTCGTGGATAATAATTTGCGACAAAAAGAGAAGGGAAGAGAAACTTGCATTAGCTGTAAGAAAAAAAAGGAGGAATTGGTAGAATACCAATTCAGCATATGGTCCAAAAATAACTTTTTTTTCTTTTAGTTACCATATTATGCAGTTGTTTAATATTTATATTGAATGTTTATACCACATCATGTAAATTTATTATAGTTAAGTGATTTAATAAGGTGAGAATACATGTTTATTAATCATGACCAATGCTAAAAATCTATGTTCAAAGACACATCACACTTCTATTGACTTGATGTGGCCCCAGTACAAATAAGTATTTATCTTCGTTCATGATATTTCTTTGGGGGGTAAATCTTTCTTCAAGTAAAGCAGAATTTATTCCAGATTTACCTGACCAAATAAGCATTTTTGTGATTTGATTAAGTTTTAAACTGTTCAAAATACTAGATCTAAAATCAAATGAAATCAGGCTATTACCGATTAAGTTCAATAATTAGATGATCATTTGCCCCCAATATGGAAAATGAAAAATGCTACCTGTCTTACAAAACATGAGGATATTTTTCCTTATTTACAACATAGAACGGATCTTCATTTTTCATACTTTAAAAAAAAAAAAATCGGTCAGCGCTTAAAAAATTCAGTCAATTTTCTGTGTATAAAAATTGTATGAAATGTGTATATGTGTGTGAAATTTTTAATACAGTTTTCATACACAAATTTTGAGCGAACTTTTTATGCCTTGAGCGAGATATACATATTTCATACATTTTTCACATACAAAATTCTGAGAGATTTTTTTAAGCCTTAAATATTACATGAAAGTTATATAAAACATTTTTCACAACCATGAACGTTATACACAAAAAATGTGAGCGAAATTCTAAGCCTTGAGCGAGATATACATAATTCAAACTGTTTTTATACACAAAATGAGCGAAAGTTTTAAGCCTTGAACCAGATACACACATTTCAACATTTTTCATACAGTTTTCACACACAAAATTCTGAGCGAAATTTGTAAGCTTTGAGCGAGATATACACATTTCATACATTTTTCATTCACAAAATTTTGAGCCATTTTTTTAAGCCTTGAGTAGAAAAAAAAAATTAATTTAAAAAAAAAAAAAAAAACTTGCGGTATAAATTTTGTAAGAAATCTATTGCTATGTTTTGTAAACTAAAAAGTTTTGTTATATTTTGTAAATACTTTTCTTATTATATATATGGGTCAATCTCCCTTGCCAATAATAATAGGAAAATCTACGTGGCTTGACAAACGCTAGTAGGTAATTATATTTAGTAGCTATAGTTTAACTTAATTATTTCCCATAGCTAATATTTGTATATTAATGATAATTATTAATTATAAGGTAAAATAAAAAGAGGAATGTATCCCCAATTCAACCATGAATTCTCTGACATCTGGTCTCCCACTCATCTGTTTCCACTCTCTCTCACTCCGGCAAGAAATTGTTGTTTTTTTCAGATGTATTTCCGGGGAGATCAATTGCCGGAGACTCAAATTTGAGCAAAAATACACTCAGATCGACTACCACTAGTCAACTCTCTTAGCTTTCAAGCTCCGGCGCCATCAGATCTGAGTGACAAAGAAGAGAGGTGTTGTTGTGGCGGATGGCGACAAAGATACATCGAGATGGGAGGAAGAGGACGAGAGTTGTTGGTGATAGTGGCGAGAATGACAGTGGCTCAGATCTGCCCGACGCCTCCACCTGATACATCATCATCCTCATCATACTTCACTTGAGATTTATGGTTTGCCTTAAATGATAGATCGAATAAAGATAAATTGACAAGAAGAATAGACATTCTTTTTATGAGTTTTCACCATTGATGTATTATATCCCCTATTTATTCTTCATTCTGTTGTTCTTCTGATAATGATGACAACTTTTTGGCTCGGCCTCTTTAGATATTACAAAAATATATTCAAGCTAGTGGATTTATGCGATCTTCAGATGATCATCTCTCCCATCTTGCTGCTCCGCTATGCCGGTGGTGTATTTTTTTTTTTTTTTTGGTGTATTTTATTCGTTAATTTTTTTAGTGTAAAATTTAGTGTTTCTTTATGTATTTTTAGCTTGTATTTCGAAAGAGTTTTTTTTTTGGTATACAGATGAATACCTTGAATTTTGAATGTAGCTAAATATTCCTGTATTGTTTTTGCATTTATGTTGTTTAAATACAACTGAATATAAATACAATATAAAATAGTTAGAAATGAAGACAACTTAATTGAATATATTCGAATTGAATAAAGCGAAATACAACCAAATTCGAATACATAAAATGTAGCATTATTATATCTATAAAATATAATTAGTAAAAGTATAGCTATGCCTAAAAAAAAATTAAAAAAAAAAAGATAAATTGTAGTCATTTATGTAAAATACCCATGATAATACTGCTGAGCTGACTATTTGTCCTCTACGCTTATCAGCAAAGAAATTGTAGGCCTTCAGGCCCTATTCGGAGAAGGCCCCAAACGACAAAACTCAGTTAAGCCTAGAATTCAAGGCCCAGTAACTAAGAAGTATGAATGCTTCAAAGTGTTTGGGCAAAATGGATTTGCTCGGTATACTGGGCTGGGCCTAGCCATAATTACACGGTTTGTCCTTCAAATGGGCTGGTCTTTTTAACTTTTGGCCACCTTCAAATGTGTTATCTTTAATTATTTCCTTTCAAAATCGAATTTATGTTTAACGGCATATAAATTTTTTAAGAGGGCGAGCATAACTTGTGGGATAAAATGATACAAAAATATAAACTTATGCCCGGACAAAACACAAGATATTGACAAAATTGCAAATGATCCAATTTCAATGTTCATGATAATGCTATTTGTCAATTATAAGTGCTGAAAAGTGACTATTTCTCAGTTTTATCCTCTACAACACTACGAACATGGAAAACCTATTCCGATTTGTTGCGATACTATAAGGAAATGCATGGGTCTTTCTTTATTTTTGCATTTTTTTATACCCAGTCGAAGCATACTAAAGATTAACAGAGTACTTCTGTTTTGAGGAAAATCAGACGTTGAACAATATTGATTGCATTATAGTCATTTATTTTTGCATATAGAACTGGACAAAGTGACATCATTCTTAGGCTTAACATTACGAAAACCATTAATATCTTCGTGAAGACTTAAAACAATGTTAAGTAATCCTTCATGAAAGATATTTTCTTGGATTCCACAGCCTAATCATATATCAAATGAATCAACAGTATCTTTAGGATCAATCTATTTCCCAAAAGGTTGACACTCATCAAAGAAACAAAAGTTTAAGGTGCAAAAGCATTAAGGGTTACTGTGCCTTTATAGGTAAAGTCTATAGTTTAGTTTAGCTTTGACAGGAACTCCGACATTTAATGCAGAATCTTCAATTGATTCTTGCTGATTGGCGACGTCGTTCGTTAATATAGACAGATAAAATGTTCTTTACATGCAGAAACACACTCATTTAATTTGACTGATGTTTTTGATAAGTGAGATTTGTTTAGACATTTAATAAAGTAAGTTAGTGATTGGATGCTTTTGCCGTTAGTACGTGGAAAAGAAAGTGACATTTCCATAAAGGGAGCAGTACTCAAAAGAGTTGTTGAAGCGGAATCTCCAAACAAATTCCAGAATATCACGATTTGAACACTTCATTCAAACTACTAAAACATTAGTCCTATGCTACATTCATTCCCCTCCATATTTCATAAATTAGAAACCACACCAAAAAAGAAAGTCTAATTTTCGCTATCTCATATTCTTCCACTTTTGTTTCATGCTGCTGATAAGCACTTTATTTTAGTGCTGAACTGGGTACCTGACTGCAGCTGCTAAAAGTCTTTGCTGCTCTATCTGTAGCAGGAAAATATGATCAGAACTATTTAATGCTAAAGAACTTTTGTAGGGACTAAGGAATAGCTAAGTAATGCATGATGTACTTTCAGCAATAAAATATTGTAAAGCTAGGATGAAAAAATATGTACGCCTATGTTTAAATAAAGTATACCTGGAAAAGTTCATGAAGTTTGTTCTTGAGATAACAGTATTCATGCTCAAGCAACTCTAAAGCTCTCAAACATCTGCAAAAAATTAACTTTTTCCAGTATTAAAGCTAATGGTGGAGTCGATTGATTAATTAGAAATAACAAAATGTTACCGTACCCTAGTCTGTTATTCTGCTCGGAAGCAACGCGAAAGGCCACACAAACATTCCTAACGCGTTTGGCACCAATGCTTGAGCTACTTCCTATGAACTGGTTCAAATGCACTCCCATTTTCTTGTAGTCCGAGAACTCCCTGTCCATCCTGTTTTTTTTTCCACCACATTTAAAAAAGCGACATCAGGAAATGAGAAAGAAAAAAAGTAAAGAATACAAACTTAGAGGTATATATAACCCAACAAAAAGACTAGAAATTTTTCCTCCCTTTTCCCACGCTTGACAAAAACATGCCCACAATAAAGTTGTAGTAGTAAAATATATCTTTAGAGAGAGAAGTGTACAAAGCCAAAAAAGAAAAGGAGGAAAGACTAAAAACTCACAAGCAGCATCTGAGATTTCGTAAGAGCTTTTCGGATTCTTGGAAGTAGATGTTGACAACTTCAGAGACGAAATTAGGAGAGGATTCATCTTGAAGCTGTTGCAGCTGCAAATATTGCTCGTCCAATACTCCCTATTTATTTTTATGTACGAATAATATCTCATTGAGTACGTGCCATAACAAAAAAAAAAAAAAAAAGGCTTGAAAATAATAATGGCAGAAAAAAAAAGGAGTAATAATCTAGACCTGGTGAAAGAGTAACGCGAGCAAGCGATTCATATCAGCTCGCAAGCGTTCAACGCCGAGACCAAGCATCCACAGAGGTAGACCCGTTTTGACTGCCTTTTGTAAATGAGAAGACCAAAGGGATAGAGAAGAAAATAAAGGAGATTGGCAAGTTTAATTAATTTCCTATCAGGCTTTTTACTAAATGTGGGGGCTAAAGGAAGTTGCTTTCAAGACGAGTGTGTGTCGTTTCCTATTTCAAGGGGCGAGTAGTAAAAATGGCAGTCACAGTAATTGCCTTGCAGTCAGTCAGGTGAGAGTGAACCCTTATAAAGGGTGACCATCTGGCGGTGAATTGACCCCACATACGGATTCACCAACGTGGTACCAGTCATCATAGAGCGTGACTTCTACTCTCAAAATTTATATTTCTCTCTTTTCCTTTTTTTTTCCCCCCCTTCTAATTGTCCCTAAATATTTTTTGCGATAAATCAAAGCAAGATATTATGGTAGAACAAGTTTAAATGTAAGCTTTTTATGACTAAGAAGTTTGGGCATCAACATTTGTTTGGAAATTATCATCTCATTAAGAGAGTAAATTTTTGAATCACCCACTACATATTAAGATGATAAAAAAAAAAAATAGTTTACAGCATTATTTTCTTCACTTTAGCGCTCTTATTACTTCCAGCTTATTGGTTGGCAATGCGTAATGGCTTAAAAATTGGAGTGACATTTTATACTCGGTTATATTTCATATGCTCTATTTGATTTTGCACGAAATCAAAAAGAGAAAAAAAGTTCGACATACATAAACTAAAAATATGTAATACTATATTTAAGTAACTTTAGTATCTTGTGGTTCATAAAATATCACTTTCTTCCTACAAAAGCATGTTACTAGGAATACAATGACAAATTAATATTAATAAGTTTCAATCAAAAGCATCTTAGTAAGTGTCATATGATCAGGATGTTAATGAGCAATCACCTTCTCGCAATAGTAAGGAGTAATAAACAGATACTCTAATTCCAGTTAAATTTTTGTAGTTTTGTAACTTTTCTTGTCTACATTGATATAGCTCTCTTATATTTGAAAGCTGGAGACACTCATTTTATATCTGTCAAACTTGTTTATTGTTACTAATGCAAGTACCTCTAGTACATCTTTTCCCTTCGGGAAAAAATAGTGGGTACATCTTTTCCCTTGTTATTTTTCTTCACATCGATTCAAGTTTACTTCTATAACTTTTCACTTTTAATCAAGAGTATCATGAATTTGTTAAAAAAAAAAAAAATTACTCCCTCTGCCCAATTTTATATAAAGCTGTTCGATTGGACACAAAATTTAAAAATAAAGGAAATTTATTTAAATTTATGATCTAAAACAAATCATATAAATTTGTACCGCTAGAAATCTTTTTATTAAGGATACAAAGAAAAATTTAAAGTTGAATTTTTACTTAATATAAAAATATTTCATTCTTTTTTACCTATTAAAAAGAAAACAATGTTATATAAATTTAGACTAGTAACACCAATCTTCCTAAATTCAAAGTGGTGGAGGGTAATCGAGGTGAATGTAGGGAAAAAACTGGACCGGAGGGCCTACTCAGGATGGTCTATATAATAGGAATAAGAATAACATATAGAGTGACTCGGTGACTGCTGGATTAAGGGTGGCGCAGGCGTTTAATTTTAGTGTTGTACTAAGGGATGTGTAGTATTGGGTTATGGACTTCCTTGGGCTGTAGGGTGACCTGCAACATGCTCGTACCCGTACTGAGTCAGTCTCCTTCTCGCGTGCTGTCCGCTTTTGCTGTAATGTGCGGCGTTGTTAAGCTTCCTCTCTCTCCCTTTCACCCGACAACTCTCTGCTCTATCTCCCACCTCTCCTTTTTATTTCACCAGCTCCTACTTCCTCCGTCTCAATTACGCTCTACGTTTCCTTTATGTGATACCTCTTCGTCTCAAAATAAATGTCATCTTAGCTAAAAATATTCATATTAAAAAATCAATGATGAAGTATAAAGTTTATTAATTTGCCCTTATGTGAAAAAAAAAATACTTTTTCCTCTTGATGATTAGATCATGAGAAGTAGTTCATCTTTTGGCGTTGCAAATCCAACCATCATTATTTAGAGTACTACCACTTCTTTTGCCAAAACTTTCATTTTCACGTGAAACCAAAATTTGATATTGTAAATCTAACTTTTGGCCTTGAATAAAGAAACTTGTCATTTTTTATCCAAGAGCAAAGATGGAAAAAACTAGTCAATATATGCATTGGTATCCTAAGGTGACACTTATTATGGGACAATTTTTTTTTGCTAAAGTGACACTTATTATGGGACGGAGGGAGTATTGTTTTTTATATGTAGTGACGTAAAAATATTAAAATAATTACTACGTATATTTTTATTTTATTTTTAATAAAATCATTCATAAACATACAAATATTTATAGCTTGTTTTAGTAGGCGTCTGGACATGCGATTTCATGAGATGCAATCAGTGTTTGGACATGCGATTTCATCTCATGAAATAAAATCCCAAATCATCTCAAAAGGTATGATTTGAGATTTCAAAATTTTTACATGTAAGACTTGACCCATAAGTTTATATTTTGTAAAAAAAGATCCATAAATTTTTTAAATGTAACAATGTTGGTTCTCTTTCTCAGTCATCTGATCGGGAAATGCATTACTATTCTGGACACTAATAATATTTAAAATATATAAAGAATATTTGGAAATTATTTTAAAATAAATATTTATTTATCAAAACTATTATATCAACCTCAAGAATTGAAATATAAAATTTAGATTTTCAACAAGCTTCAATTTATTTTATTTTTTAAAAAAAATCAATCAGATCATGTTCAAAAGTTTACTTTAAACTCATGATACAAAATAAATCTTAAGTATTTGCAAATTATTTCATAAAAAATCCATAAAGATTTGAAGTTGAATTATTTTTTAAAAGTATGATATTATTTGAGATATACTAAAAAAATTATTACACATAAATTAAACCGGTGGGAATACTAAAATATAGTGGAGTAAAACATGACCACACCTTTTTACTCATTCCACATACTGCCAAAACCCATGCCACACAGCATACAACTGTGGTTTTTCACTTTTCATCTGACTCCCAATTTCGTCCTCATTAGCTTTTTGATTTTTTGAGAGTGCAAAAAGAATTGTTTGTTTATGCCACCAAGCCTTGGAGTTTGGGCAAAGCATTTTCTGGTCACTGCTCAGAATAGCCCCCCGTTAAACATGGTACAGTCGCTAATTGGAGCATGTTCTTCACTATGTAACAGCTCTTGTGAACACGTGTAGCAAGCTGGCTCCTGTAAATATGTTGAGTATACTTAGTCATCTCCTTAAAACTTTTATCATAAGATTTCATTTAGGAGTCTTTTAGTAGGAGAATTCGGATGAAATTGTTAGTATCATGGAATTGGAATTATCGCATATTTGGTTGGTGTGGGATAACTTTTTGGTATCTCAACCAATCCCGTCTATATGAGATAAAAGGCGGGATTAGTTATTACATATAGAGGGTGAGATAAGTTATCCATCCTGTCCAACTCAATCTCATTTATATGGAGTGTTATAATTAGATGTAAGTTCAAATTTTGAAAAAAAAATTGCGCGTATTTTTCATTCGTTTATTAAATAGTTAAAGTTAACCACATAATAATATATCATTTCTTTTAATTATACCATCAACATCAAGTAAAAAATGTCAAGTGTTTTATTGTTTATTGAGGCGAATGTGTATAATTAAAAGAAATAGAAATTTCAATTTCGAACTCATAATATTCAAACTATAGCTACTTCGCTGCCTATAAGCCATATTATTTCTCGTTGAAGGAAAGAACTGTGTGATTGTCATTTTATTTTGTATACAAATAATTTGTACATTAGTTGAAGGCTATGTTTAGCAGTAGAATTTGAATTTAAATACCCGAGTTTGCAATTATAATATGCATCTTTTAATTAATTGCTCTCTGGCATCCTAGAGAGATATGATTACATTCTATTCAAACCAAAGACGTCTAACTTAATTCCAAGCTACCAGATTCAACAGTTGTCGAATGTTTGAGATACAAAGTCTCTGCTTATACCACCTAGTTGGTACTCCAAGTTCTACTACCATTTTATCTTATTGTTTTCACAGCCTTATTCTTCTAATTTTACTACTTTTTATCTGTTTCAGTTTATGCCTTCCTACAGGGAAACCCCAAGCTACTCTATTCAAAACAAACCAGAATGTGTGACTAGCTAGAATTAACAAATCTTTTGAAATTAAAACACCATAAAAACTTAGATAACCCAACAACATTTTTTTATTCTTTATCATATTTTAATCCCAAACATTCTTTTTTTTTTTTCGTCACAGAAAGTCTAAAAATATTGCACGCTTGGAACTAAAATTATCAAACTTCCATTGCTTGGGAGATGAACCCTCACACTATTGATAAATTAAATAAATAGAACACTTTTGAGGACGCCCATGTCCAAAATGCTTGTCCAATTTTTTAATATATATATGCATAGACTTCATAATCATGCTTTATGCTCCCGTGCTTATTTACTGTAGGTGTTTCTCCGTTCAAATTACAACTTTCTCACTGTTTCTTGTTGTTATTTTATAATTATAACCAACATTTGATGTTTTATGGCCTTGAAATTCCCAATGTATACTTCAAATTAAAGCTTAACTACTAGCTAATCGATAATCTAATAATTCGTGCGCTTCCGAAAAGTTAATTAATTAGGACACAATTGCGTCCTCTTCATGCGTTTGTACTTCAAATTAGTGGCATTGATACGTTGCTCGAGATCACAATTATTTTGCCTTTTTATTGCCTGATTACCTCTTATGAGTGCAATACAGAATTCAATAGAAAATGAAATTATTTGCCTACCTATATTCTACAGTCATCCAAGCAACATAGTATCATAATTTCCTTTGTGAGAATGCGGGCAATTAATTATAAATTTCTTTTTAAAAATGAATCAGAGTGATTATTAAATCTCAATGGGATCGTGAAGAGAAAGAACGCCTGTCATTTACTATACACTATCGCATACTTAAGCTATCAGCAAACGACGGTGCACAAACCATAAGTGTAATTTCATTTTAGGATATTCAAAAGATTATTGACACAACTATGTTGTTTAATAAGTTTTATTGGTCTCAAATATAAAGTTATTTAACTAATGTAATTTAAACTTTAATATGATGTGATTTTTCTTTTTTATATAGAAGAAAAAATCTTAAGACTAGCCTCTTTTAGATATTAGATTACTGAACTCGGAATATTCAAATACTTGGAGATAACTTCAATTGCTAGTCTTCCACTGTTTAAAAGATCGAAATAGATATAAGGCCAAAGTCATAGATGGATCCCTGAACTTATTCTGATTTTTCATTTAGACCCCCCAACTGAAATGTTGACCATCTGAACCCCCGAATATAAGATAAATTGTGCCATTTAAACCCCTCGTGCCAGCTGGGCACACGCGTGAAGCTCACTTGTTGTGACATGGAAAAATAGACCAATAAAAATAAGTCATGTCATATTACCTGTTTAAAAAAAAAAAAAAAGTCATGTCAACAAAAAAAATTAATTTTAGCAAAAACTCTATTTTAAAATCTATTTAAATAATTAAAAAAAATGAAAACCCAACCCATCCTCTCCGATAGCCCACTTCACCACCGCCGTCGCTGCTCCACTTCAAAATCTATTTAAACAAATCACCGACGAAAAACAGCATCATTTTTTTAATTATTTAAATAGATTTTGAAGCGGCGGGGGCAGCAGCGGTAGTGGCGGCGGTGAAGTGGACTATCGGAGAGGATGGGTTGGGTTTTTCAATTTTTTTAATTTATTTAAATAGATTTTAAAATAGAGTTTTTGTTAAAATTAATTTTTTTTTGTTGACATGAATTTTTTTTTAAAACAGGTAACATGACATGTCTTATTTTTATTGGTCTATTTTTCCATGTCACAGCAAGTGAGCTTCGCGCGTGTGCCCAGCTGGCACGACGGGTTCAAATGGCGCAGTTTATCTTATGTTCTGGGGTTCAGATGGTTAACATTTCAGTTGGGGGGTCTAAATGGAAAATCAGGACAAGTTCAGGGGTCCATTTATGACTTTGGCCTAGATATAAAAACAGACGTCCGATACTTATGATATTTGATTTCTTCACGATTAGCCTTCAAAGGCACTAGTTTTTAATTTTTGTCCTTCACCTAATACCATGAGGTTTGGGGTTCAAACTCCGGCTCAGTTAGAAAAAAATCGCAAGACAGAGTTTCGTATCAAAGTTAGGCCAATTCGGGCTTAAGTTCGGCCTCAGGCAGAGCTTTGAATGCAAAACTCTACCTCAGGCAGAGTTTTGAACTCTACCTCAGGCAGAGTTTTGAACTCTACCTTAGAGTTTTGCAAAACTCTGTCTTGTGAATCCAAACCTCTGCCTTGCAATTTTTTTTTTTAACTGAGCTGGGATTCGAACCCAAAACTTCGGGGTATTAGGCGAAGACCAAAGGGCAATTCATTGCCCTTCTTTTGGGGTGGTCTTTAAATTTTGCCCCTCATATTTGAAATCTTTAAATTTTGCCCTTCGGCTAAACCCCATGGGTTCCAGGTTCGAACCCTCACACAATAAAAAAAATTAAAAAAATTTCACAAAGCAGAGTTTAAATTTCGCTATGCCCCCATCGGCATACACTTGCGAAGGAATTACCAAAGTTATGCCGAACCCGGCATACTTATGCCTTATGGGCAGACTTGGCAAAAGTATGTCGGGTCCGGTATAACTTTGGTAATTCCTTCATAAGTGTATGCCGGGTCCGACATAAAAGTTTGCCCATTAAAAGTATGCCCCCATCGGCATAAACTTGTTAAGGAATTACCAAACTTATGCCGGACCCGACATACTTATGCCTTATGGGCAGATTTGGCATAAGTATGCCGGGTCCGCATAACTTTAGCAATTCCTTCACAAGTTTATGCCGGTGGGGGCATACTTTTAATGGGCAAACTTTTATAGTATGCCACATAAGGCGAAATTTTTCCTTAAGACATAACTAAAAGTTTGCCTTATAAGGCAAAGTCTATACCTTAAGAAAAAGTTCTGCCTTATGGGACATATTTTTGGTTATGCCTTAATTAAAAGTCTGTCCCGTAAAGCATAGTTCTTTAAGGAAAAGTTTTGCCCCATAAGACATAACTAAACTATGCCTTGAGGAAAAGTTATGCCCCCTCCGGCATAACTTTAGTTTTTCCTTAAGGACTTTATGCCGGATCCGGCATACACTCCTCCCAGCCCTGCCTTGCGAAATTATTTTTTTATTTTATGCCTGAGCGGGGGTTCGAACCCAGACCTCAGGTATCCAAGCGAAAGGCAAAATTTAAGACCACAAATATGAGGGGCAAAATTTAAAGACCACCCCAAAAGAAAGGCAATCCGTGCAAAAAAATGAAAACGAAAAATTAAAGACCCAGTGCCTTTGAAGGCCAATCCGCACAAATAAATGATCATCTGTAGGATATGCCCAAACCTTATTCCACTGCAATACCCATTATTGAGACTAAGCAGCCTATGCTCCAAAGAGCAGTTTGGTATGTGGGTGGCCCATAAATATATGGAGATAATTATTATACAAGAAGTAGATGAGGCATAAATTATAGGGCAAAGGTCAAATATACTCTTCAACTTTGCGACAGTGGCGGAGCCACACCCATTGAAGGGTGTTCATATGAACACCCTTCGTCAGAAAAAATTATCGAATGCCTATGTTAAATATAGAATTTTGTGGATATATACTAGTAATGAACAACCTTGACATAGAAACGAAGGATAGCCTAGCGGCTAAGGGTGTGCAAACTATCGCTCACACATCCCCTGTCCTAAAATATGAACACCCTTCGTTGGAATCCTGGCTCCGCCCCTGCTTTGCGATGTAGAGCAAATATACCTCTCGTTACAAAATTGGTGTATATATACCCCTGCCGTTACAAAATGGTGCAAATATATCTCTGCCGTTACAAAATGGTACAAATATACTCTTTTCGCTGACGAGATTTTTTTAATAATCATTTAGGTTATCTTTTAATTAAAAAATGTCACATGACTTAAAAAAAAAAGTCTATCTCATTTTTTTTTAGTAAAGATAGTTTTCTAAAGCTACATGGTATTTTTTTTCTGGTGTCTCGGGTCGTAATTTTAAAAAAATAGGTCCACCCATTTTTTTAAATGAACCAGACCCGATTCACCAAAAAAAAAAATTACTATGTGACTTTAGAAAAGTATGTCTTCTAAAAAAAAGGATAGACTTTTTTTTAAAGTCACGTGACATTTTTCTTTTAATTAAAAAATAGCCTAAATGATTTTTTTTAAAAATCCCGTTAGCGAAAAGGGTATATTTGCACCATTTTGTAATGACAGGAATATATTTGCACCATTTTGTAACGGCAGGAATATATTTGCACCATTTTGTAACGGCAGGGGTATATATACACCACTTTTATAATGAGGAGTATATCTGCTCTAAATAGCAAAATTGAAGGATATATTTGCACCTTTGCCCTAAATTATATATCCAGGTCTTTGGTCGATATGGTGAAAGAAAATGGTGTTTACCTGGTCATGTTATAGACTTGAATAATTGTATTTTTAATCAGAAATTATGCACTATGTCCAATTTGATGAGAGATTCTAAATTATACCTGACATTAACTCAAGACTAGACTTCCTTACCTTTTATGAATAAAATACGTTCTCCTCATCAGTTGGAAGTTATTCTGTGACATAACAATTTTGTTGGTAACAACTTTACATCTAATGTATAGTATAATGTGAACAAAAGAACAAAGTGCACTCAAACATTCAACTAAGTGATATGATCTCTTACACAATCCCCTCTATGCCACCCTTATAAATATGCTAGTATGATTTTAGCAAGCCTAATTTCCACTAGCAAATTCTATGAGCCGGCATCCACGTGCATCCTCAACTTCTTACTCCCTCTGTTTCAATTTGTTTGAACCTATTTTCTTTTTAGTCCATGTCAAAATGAATGACCTCTTTCCTAATTTGGAAACAAATTAACTTTATGAATGATTTACAGCCACACAAATTTTCAAGGCTTATTTTGAACCACAAGTTTAAAAAATCTTCCCTCTTTCTTAAATATCATGCCCAGTCAAATGGGTTTATATAAATTGAAACGGAGGGAGTATATTATAAGGACTCTTTTTATGTCCCAACTGACAATTCCTATTTGTTTCGTCTCCCTTTATCATTCCCCATTTTCCGATTATATCTCGTTGTAAAAAAGCTAACAAATTTAATACGGAATGGTAATCCATGGGCAAAGTGCTGGCAAATTGAGCAAATGTAGCTTTCATTCCAAGTAGTTACAAAAGGGAGGAGAAGAAGAAAGAAGCTTCACCCGTGTGCCCAACGTAAAGTCTGTGTAGTTACATTAGTAGAGGCAAAAAGTCACTCAAAAATCTAAATTTCATATGATACACCATTGAGGAAGTTGAACCTCAAACGATACTTTGTTTGTCCTAACTGTCAGCTAAAGCCAGTCTCTTTTTATGAGTTTCAGTTGGCAACTTGACATCAGTGGCCAATCCAATAGCTTGAAGAAACCTCACTACATACCAAGTCATATCAAGTTGCCACCATTCTAACCCGTGCCTGGCGGAATACTCAAACGCGTGGTGGTTGTTGTGCCAACCCTCTCCAAATGCAAGCAATGCCACCCACCTATATTATACAATTATCGTGATGTAGCCCCAAAAAATGGACTAAAAGAAAAGAAGTAAGACAAATAAATTGAACTTTTATACACTAAAGTATAAAACTAAAAACGCTTACCAGTTGTTCCTTGATAAGTCACCAGTATTCCACGCCTGCTTTCCCCATACATGGCTTGCTGAATTTACCAGCCAAGTTATGTGGTATACCCACACAATTCTCACCCCCTGCACACGTAGCAAATTTAGCAAATGAATTTTCAGAATCTCATTGCACCAAATGCATAATTCAAAGGCTTTAATCACGCCAAGCTCGTTTCTAGAACTCAAAATTTTGATTATGTTACTATTAGATAATCATCCAAGCACCAGCTTAAGTTTTCTTTCCGGACTCTGCAAGGTTGCTTTTCTTAAATACAAAGATACTTCAAATGTTCTTGATAAACAATTTTATTGAGCCTTCGAATTGTTATCGTTTAAAATCATTTAATTATCTTGTGATAAACTACAAAAAAGGTCGTTGTTAATGAGTGGAAAAATAGCCAGGAACAAAGTCCCACATGAACAAGCTTGTCCTTTAGTTCGTTAATGAAGAAAATAGAGGACCCTAACTGATAAAAACAGCAACTTTCTTCCACAAAATCGGCCCACAACGAGCTAGGCAGACAGAAAGATCCAAAGCCATTGGAAGATTTGACTTATGAAGAAAATACAGTACTCTAATGAGAGATGCAACAGTGGCTTTCTTCCACAAAATTGGCTCACAACTTGCCATTGGGAGATTTGACACATGTAGACGAATACAGTACACAAAATTGGATCACAACTTGAATTATAAGGGCGAACATATATATTGAGAGATTTGAACAGATAATAAAACTTGCTTAGCAATGTTTAAATACCAAGAAGGACAAAAGAACAAGCTTATTCAAAAAGTCGTAAATTGAAAATAAAGAAAAAATGCAGAGCTCATAAGCCACACCAATGTAAATTTTCTTTTCTCATTTGCACATATGATACTTCAATCTTCATAGTTGTGCGCGTGGAAAACACATAAATTTTATCAACCAATTTTTCTTTTTCCCCTTTCAAAAGCTCAACTTACCATGCCCCAGACAATGTACGGAAATCCTCCCATTGCATATAGCAGAGCTGCAAGTGCTACAGGATGAATAATATAAGTATCGCGAACAAACCGATAGAATCCTTGCTTCTCTAAATCCCCCACATTATTGGGCTTCCCAGTCTATCATAAACAAGACACAAAAAAAACAGAACATCAATACTCAAGATTTTTCTCTCTTTTATAAGTATGCATATCGATTATAGGATGAAAGAATTACCCTTTCAGTAATGGTGTTGGTATCAAACATCCAACTCATGTGACTGACCCAAAATCCTTCAAGAGGACTGTGAGGGTCTTTATCAGAATCACAAAACTGATGATGGTACCTATGAGTACTTACCCAATCAATTGGATTGCCCTACAATCACATATATAAAACATAGTAAAATTAGAACGCCTAATACCAGAAGCAATACATTAAACAAGAAACAAAATACTCCCTCTATTTCAATTTATGTGGCTTGATTCGGAGTATGAAGGTCAAATTAACTAATGTTGAATGTGAATTCGTATATAGAATCTTTAAATTATTTGAAATAAAAATTTACATATCTAGAAACTAAATAAAAAGTATTATAAGTCATAATAGTTAACTATTCAAAATATTTAGACAATACAACAACAACAATATACCCAGTGTACACAAATGTGGGGAGGATATTGTGTACTTAGAGGTTGTTTAAGAAAATTCTGATTAAAGAAAACATTCGGACTGTTTGAATAGTAACTAAGACAACCAAACAAATTGAAATGGAGGGGTAAGTTCTTATAATGGATTTAATTTATTTACCTGAAGTGCTTGGACACCACAATAAGCACAAAAGTACTCTAGCCATTTGGGAAGTTTGAAACTTCTATGAGAAAGGTTTCTGTGAAAAGAAAGTGTAATACCCAGAAGTCCAGTCATTACATATAACCCGAATGCAATCCCAAGAGCAGCCCAATTGAAAGTAAAAGGTGCAAATAAACAGAGCAAATGCATAGACACAACCACTGCAGCTGAGCCCATATCCAATGAATTCCACTTCCTACCAAAAAGCACATTCCTAGGCCGCGTTACCACAACATCAGAAAGCAGAATTTTCTTCAAATTCGATTCTTTTCCATTTTCTGATACCGGCGCTGCCACTGCATTCACAGTTGGTATTGGCATTACTCTTCTAGTAAAGCTAACTTTTCCTTCCAGTCCATAACAATTCAACTTGTTAACTAGGCTTAACTTTGTTGCAGCACACGAGATATTTAAATTTTTTGTTGCTTGAGCAGGCCTATGAATTGCTCGGGAAAGCGGGGAAAATGGGTAGGGCTTAGGCTTGGAGGGAGGTGGTGATAAGAGGGCCATTGTTGGGCTTGGCAATTTGGTTGGTTTTGGGTTGCTTGGGCTATATAGAAATCTGAGTTGAAGGGGAATTATCGTCGAGATTTTAGATACGCCAAGTAGGAGGAAAGCCAAGTTGGCAATGAAGGTGATAACTAACCGATAAGGCGGTGGGGCATTTACGATTTTTGATGATTGGGAATTGAGTTAAGTGAGAGGCCGCAGATTCAATAGTTAGATTTTTTGGGACCCTGGGTTTTATGCCTACGTGGTTACGTGTGATTACGAAGATTTCAGGCTGAAGAGACAGGTGGGTCAGAGATATTTCTAACTTTCTGCGAACGCAAAATTGTGTGGTTGCGTTTTTATAATCTTACGAGTGCGTTATCCGCACTGAAACAATCTCTATCTGCTCTCTCTCTCTCTTCACCGTTGGCAGCAACGGCTGCAGTGGCAACAAGGCGTAACTTCATAATTAGTTAAAAGAAATGACCCTATGGGTATATGGGCGATTCTGACATGGCGATCTATTATATCTCGTAGACGATCATTCACAAATATCTGCAAGTCATTTTGCTTACAGAATTTAAGCAGTAATGCCCGTCCTTCTACTTAGGGCCTAGGGGTGTGTCATGAGCGGTCAGTATTCGGTTCGATATTTTGAAAGTTTGATTTCGATATTCGGTAATTGAAAGTAGATATCATGAAAATTCAGTCCTGTAAATCAAACTTCATTACGGTAATTCAATAATTACGTATTGAAGGGAAACATATTTTGACAAGATATGTTCACAATTTATCCAACATTTGACATGTTACCTTTTTAGAGAAATCACATATAAAGGTAGACTTCCACTCTCAAGCTCTAACATTACGAATTTGACGACACAAATCAATCAAGACACTCAAATTACTCATTAATGTTACCCATATATATGGTAAACAACTCATTACGGGTGGGTGCTCGGTATTTGGTTCATTATTTTTAAAATTCGGTTTCGATAATACGGTAATCGGTAATTAAAAGTAGATATCAAATATCGACTTTCAAAGTTCGGTCCGGTACGATAATCAAATTTCGGTTCGGTTCGGTAATTACAACAACAGCAGCACAATATAATCCAATCAGGTGGGATCTGGGGAGGGTAGAGTTTACGCAGGCCTTACCTCAACCTTTTGACGGTTCGGTAATTCAAAAATATAAAGAAGTAAATACACGAAGAAGACAAAAAAGTTCAACATCTACTATATTTACATAAAAAAATAATTTTAATCTTGTAAATATAGTAGAATTTTCCTCCAAAAGGGATTCAGATGAACTCCTAGCCCCTTATTGGCTCCATACCGAAACAGTCTCTATCTACTCTCTCTCTCTCTTTTCAACAATGGCCGCATTCCAACGGCTGCAGCTGCAACAAGTACCTCCACTATATTCAGAGACATGGATTCTAGATTTGAAGTTCCTCTAAGTTAATACTAATACATTAATAATTTGGTTCACAGTCATATATTTACTATAGTAATCGTTGGTGGTTAACAAATCTATATATAATATAAAACTAGGCATAAAAACGGTGATGTGACACTCTCAAAAGCCAAGAAACCTATTTATCTTTTTTCTCTTTTTTTTTGCAATTTTTTCCTCCTTCATCCTATTAATTTAGCTTATTTAAAACATCCACAATCATTTTTATTTTTCTAATTAAACTGAACATTTAATACATATTCAAGTCTATGCCTTTTCATTTCATCCGTTTTGCTCCTTTTTTTTGGTTCATGGGTCAACATTCAACAACCATTTTAATCTCCAATTAAATTGAGCAATTAATACAGTTAATGTCTATGCTTTTTATCTTCTTTCATATTAGTTTCTCCTCACATTTTTCATTCATTTGGCTTCACGCCCAAAAGGGGTGGCACTGCCTTATATGACACCATCTCAAACGCAACATTTTATATTTTAATGTTTTCTTGATTTGAAATTGTAGAGAAGATTGAGATGTTGGATTGTGATGTATTGAAGAAGGAAAAGATTGTGTCTTGAGGGTAAAAATGGAGAGAGCTTCGGACAAGAGTGAGTAAGAGGGAGTTGCATGGCTGCCAAAAGAGAAAACAAGAAGTGCAATATGAAGTTTAGTAGTCATTTTTTTGTTCTTCTTCTTCAGCAGTTTGATCACGTGAATGTTTAGGCTTTTCCCAAGTTTAATTTTGTAATAAGTTCGTTCTATATTATTATTAATGTATGGTAAAGTGTATGTAGTCGTTTCAATAAATTATTTGATTTGTTATTATTTTGTGTTAGATTGAGATAAGACTATGTATATTGTGTTCAAGAAGATAGGGAAGTCAAAGGAAGAATGTTGATCTTTACTTTGCATGGTCAGTGTATTTTACTTTTTATTTTGCATAATCACAATTTGTTTTGTGAGATTCATGTGAAAGGTATGCAACATTTTGGTTGAAAATTTTACTCTTTTGAATCTCATAATTAATCTTACTCAACATTTACTAAATTATTTGTGCTATGCCATGTACATCGAGGAGCAGGCTCGATGATATCTACCTCAACATTGGATGCATTTCTTCTAAGGTAATTATATACTCTTTAAATTCATATTTTTTTCTATTTCTTAGTTTGCTTTAATTTCTTTTATGAAGAACATTTTTTTCCGATTAGATATGTTGTGGATATGATTAATTAGATCTGTTCAAAAATTGACACAATGTAATTTTAAAGCTATTTTGAAACTTAATATATGAAGAAAAAAAAAAGAGGGAAAATCTAATTTCTTAACAAGAAATGATGATTTGCCTAATATTAATGCGTGAATCTCAATAATGATCAACCAAACATAAGTCACAATTGCATGGCAATTAAAAAGACCTAAGCTTATGGTAAATCAAAAAATTTAAAAAGAAGGAAGCGGCTACCAGCACGAAGAAGACCTCCGGATTAATATTAGAATTTTAAGAAAATTTGTTATATTAATATTTAATGATCAAGAAGAAAAGTCATTAAACTAATTTCTCATATTTTGTTGGGTTCTTTTCGTATTCCTAATGATTTGTTCACCAATTAAATTATTTATTCTTTTTTTGTTTCTAACTGTATCTGTTATTTCATATTCTCTAATTAAATCGAATAAATAATGCGTAATAATATCCATGGTTATCGATATTTTATGATATATTTTTATGCAATATTTATTTAATATATTTTCTTATAGTTCATGTTGAGATTTGAGAATAATATATTTTGGTTTCTCATTTTTATTGTTAGGAAGTTAAAAGAGAAAGAAAAATAAAATTTGATATTCTTTTTTTTAAAAAAAGAGTGATTGTGTAGGAAAGTAAAAAGGTCAAAAAGGAAAAAGAAAAATAGATATAAAGGTTAGAAATGGGAAAAGAAAAGAAAAGAATAAGAAAAGAATTACATAGGAGATTCATATAATTAGATAGTTAAATATTTTAAAGTTTGAATATATATGCACAAAAATAGATTGGTTTTTGTTGAATACTTTATTTCTTTACTTTATTTTAAGAAAAAGAAAAAATTTGTTTCACTTGTACTTAGACTATACAAGTAATTATTGAAGACTAAAAACATTAAGTGACGGAAATCACATAAAAATATTTTTATATATATAGCGCTTATAATATAATTGGTTATAATTTAATTTAGATGTTATAATCACACACACCAACCAATCATTAACCTGCAAAAAAACACAAAACCAAGTAAATGAAACCAAAAATTGAGAAAGAAAGCATCAAAAGCTAACACACTAAGCATAATTGAGATTCCAACTTTCTACGATTCAAGCAGAAAAAGGCTTCAAACACAATATTCCTAACTAAGATCAACAAAAATATAAAACATAAAAACGTAGAAATGAATAATAACAATTGACATTACAAATTCCTGTGTTTCCAATTGAAAAAATCTCAAATACACATCAAAAATTTAAAATTTATATACAATTGAGAAAGTAAGAAAGAAGAAGAAAAAATATCTGAATCATTGAAAAGGCATCTGAATCATTGAAAAGGCGTGACAAAACATTAATATATTAAGACGAAAGAAAGAGGGAGTTTAAGAGAATAAACAATTTATATATAATATAAAGCTAGACATAGATAAGGTGATGTGACACCTCTCTATGGTTAGCATTGACATTTATCTTTTTTCTCTTTTTTTTGCCATTTTCTCCTTAAATCTATTTAACACAATGAAATGATAATAAAGATAAAAAACTGATCCGTTTGCTGCCTATGCCTAATAAAAGCCCAAATAACCAATAAAGGCTGCTAACGTAAATAGGGAATCCGTTTCATTAAAACAGAGCCCACGTACTCATCACGTAGTATAGCTCCCATTTGGTACTCGGTTTAGTGTGTCTGTTATAAAACCCAATAAAGTTACACTTAATACCCATTCAATTATCATTACTCAAATATACGTTAGTTTTCATTTCATGTTATGTTATAATTCTATTGGATACTATAAATACTAAACAAATATTATCCGATGCATGCATAACACTCTTCATTTTCATTCCATTACTTTCTTCTCAATTCTTCGTTATTATTGTTTTGTTCCTTTTCATTTGAAACTCTTTCCACAAAGAAGTTTCTTCTTTTTTCTTCTCTTTTGTCTTTTTTCTCATTATTGGTGTTTTTGCCAAAATTATTGATTTCATATATAATTCCGATGCATATTTTTTGTCTGTTAGAAAGTGGCGGAGAATGGCATATGACTTTATTTGTGAGCAGAGGCGGATTTAGGATTTAAATTTTAGGGGTTCAGCATCTTAAATTTTTAGCACTAAATCATTAGATTTCTAAAGTTATGGGTTCATATCTACTATTTATTGTAATTTTAGTAAATTTTTACACATAAATTTATACTCCGCATCAAAAGTTTGGGGTTCAATTGAACCCCAAGTTATAGTGCTCCATCCGCCTCTGTTTGTTAGAAGTATTCGTCAAATTCAAGCTTGAAGAATACGCTATCATTATAGATACATCATTATCGAATTCAAATGTAATAATTCTATCTTTTCTCTCGTAAAGGTCTTATTTTAAATTTTAGAAATAACTGTACTAATTACATATTGGAGTTTGGTTGTTTTTTCATTATTTATAAAGCTAGGCAATAAAAGAGTGATGTGGCACCTCTCTTTGGCCAAGAATTATATTTATCTTTTTTCTTCTTTTTTTGACTTTTCTCTAATTTTTTATTATTCTCTCCTAATTTTTAATGTATCTTATTGTTACAACATTAAATAGCTCAATAATTAATACTCCACTCTCCCAATACCTTTTAGTAACAGAAGAACTTAAAAGCCTCAATTTACTAATCCAACTTTTTGTATTCTCGTGTTACTATTTCATTAACCACCAAGATTAATTTAAAATCTAGACACCATGACACAAAAGGTGGACATTTGAAGTTGAATATTAGAAAACCCAAAAAACTCTACAATTCACGGGTTCACAATTCGATTGCTCTACGATTCACGGGGTTACAATTCCCTATATCAAAACTCAAATATAAACAAACTTTCATATAAATCGATTTGGAGGTTGCTCTTTGGATTGTGACAAATACTATCGCTGCAAGTTTGCGGAAGTCTGAGGGTGATGGTCATCACTTGCGTGGTATTCTACTTTATATAAAATATTTGAAACCTGTCAAGTTATTTTCCTGCTATTTTGTTGGTGTTATTTTTGACATGTTGAGAGTATTTTATTTTACCCTTCAGTATATTTGTCTGGGTATGTTTGGTTGACTAAGTAACATGGGACGTACTACTAGATATTACTGTGATACACGTTGTCAAATACGCGTAGTCATGAGATAAATACTGAGTTGCATTCTTGATGATCCAGGTGGTTTGAAGGTTGTATGACAAAGACTTGAGAATTTATTCCTCTAAATCAAGTTAATTTCATAAGTTCTTACTCCAAGAAAATGTACTAATTTCAATGTTTAAATAGTTTTCTTTTTTTTCTATAGCTTCCTAACCTACAAAAAATCAACAAATTATGTTGACTAGATAAATTTTATTAATTGGTTACGGTTAATATATAAGTACCTAATTTCTTCAATGTTTCTATATATTCAAGCCAGACGAGTGTTCTTTATATTATTTTTAAAATATCAAAAGTCCCTAATACATTTTATAAGAAATATTATTTACATTAATTAATATTATTTATGAATAATATTTAAATAATAATTAAAGATGAAAGGAGCTACATATATAAGACCAAAGGTCTTCAATAAATATTATTTCTTTTTAATATTATTGATGAATAATATTTAAATTACAATGAAAGGTGCGAGGAGTCACACAAGTGATAAGACTAAAGGTCTTAAATAAAAATTAGTAATTTTATGATAATTAATGATTTTTTTTTAAATGGTAATATATAGTACATCTACGTATTATGAAGAGGACTGCACCTCGAACACTCTATAAGCTACAGATTTTGTGATGTTTTAATTCGGATCTGTTTCTCTATTTTAATTTTTCATATGTATTTGGGTATACAATTATGCTTTAGATTGTCGTGGTATGCATATCTTACATTACATATTTTTTTTATTTTTTGTACTATGGATTTTTTTACATTAGTTAACTAGTCTATATATAATATAAAGCTAGGTATAGACAATCCTATGTGGCACCTCTCTATGACCTCCATTGGCATTTATCTTTTTTCTCCTTTTTTTTGGATTTTTATGCTTCAAAAACAACACAACAAAGGTAAAAAAAAATTCTAAAAAAGAAAGAGGACACACCGATTGATACCTCCATTTCAGTTTTCATCTTAGCATTAAATGACACAATTAACAAGGATTAAGAAACCGTTATACACTGGATCAAACGAAAGATTCAAGAAAACTTTCAAGTTTCCACACATATATGCTACCAAAACATAGTTAACTACTCATTCTGAATGAAAAAAAAAAAAACATAGTTAACACTAGAGTAGGAGAGAAAGATAATAAAAAAGGGATGAAGAAAACAAAAACGGGAAGAACTAATTGAGACCTAATTTGAAAGATGTAAAGGAGGAAAGATTTGGAAAAAAAAGTAGCAGCGACTTTAAAGCTGTAAAAAATAGTTGTGCGACCATGAAATTGGCGGTAAATGCAGAAGCGGCGGAGTTATGGTGAGCCCAGCCTCGCAGGTCAATCCTTCGTCTCTTTAATATGATATTTACTTTCTTCTCTGTCACATCAGATCACAAAACTTTGGCGTTCTCTATCTTCTCTTAACAGTAAAATTCCGATGGGTGTGGAAATAATATTCAGGAACAAGTGAGAGATAACTAGAAGCACTGGAATAGACCTATAAATTTGAAGGTAAGAAATGTTTATCGGAATATATTTTTTAAGCCACAAATGTACATATTTTATAATTATGGTTCGAATGAACATTATATTTGGGACAAAATATGTTTACACTTCAGAATTGATTAGAAAAAGGAAAGAAAATAAATACAATCATTAAGAATACAACGTATATCTCTGAATGATTCTGCCATAATTAAGAATTAGTTCCAAGAAATTTGAAATTTGCCTTTATAACATGTTACTCAAAATCTTATATGAAAAACCCGTTGATACAGAGGGAGTTTTTTTCCCAGCTCTTTTCATATTTTAACAAAGTCAAATTAAATCAATAATTTTGCATAATCTACAGGCTTTTATATATATATATATATATATATATATATATTCATTTTAAATACTCTTTCGGATAGAGTAATCCTTTTAACTATTTATTGAATATAAAAATTCTTGATTATCTTAAATTGATATGTGACAATGGATTATTTTGCTTAGGGGCGAAAAAGAAAATAAGGAAAATAGATGCAAATTTTTTATCACATTATTTTTCCTCATCTTATCTGAAATTTCTATTTTTGAAGTGTTCTACTCTACTATGTTGGGTGGTTATATATGATTTTCTTATTTAAATTTACATGTACCATTTTAGATTGAGTTTTTCATATTTAATCTATAATATTTTGTACAAACTCTTTCTGCAAAATAATTATATACATATTTTTTTATGATTTTAATAATACTAAAATAATAATAATAACAATAATAATAATAATAATAATGACCGTGCGAAGCGCGAATAAATACACTAGTATATAGAATATGGGTAAAAGTTACAGGGTTTACGTGAATTCATAACCAACTGCAACTCGTTCTGCTTTTAATTGTAATACCGGTTCCTCGGCCGCATATACATGTATGGTTCGCCTCTTGTTTTCTATTTGGATGATTAATTTTGAAGATAGCTGAAACTTGAATTATTAACTGCTTTAAAGAACTTTTTTGATCTGTACATGAATTAACGTACACAGTTTATAGATAACTGTTTATTGTTACTTCAATCCTCAAGATATCTACTACAATGTACAACTGATGTTTAATACTTCAAGATCGATGAGTTCCCCTAAATTAAGGATTTAAACACACGAGCACCAGTGGTCTAGTGGTAGAATAGTACCCTGCCACGGTACAGACCCGGGTTCGATTCCCGGCTGGTGCATGATATTATAGAGTGCTGTGATGATAGTTGCGCGTGAGATTTGGGTCTCCACTAGTCATAGATATACCAGACAATAAAATGTTTGCATCTGAGCCTCTCTTTTTGCTGCTTAGTTTTTTTCTTTCTTAATTCTTAAATGTGTTCTATAACCTAAAAAGTTCAATGTGAAACTAGATTTATAAATGAATCATACTAAACTGTGTAAGCATTTTATCTTTTCAATAATAGTTAATGCCAAGAACACTTTCTTTCATATGAAAACACTTTAAAAAATGTAGCTGACATGGGGTATAGTAGGATGATTGAGCGAGCTCCCACTATTACTAATTAAAGGTTTTAAAATTGGTTGGAGGAGTGGATTTCAAAAACGAACGTTTTACATGTTTGTATGTCCTCAAGAATCAATTCTCACTGTCCATGCTCGATAGGAATCATCGAACCAATAGCAACAAGCTCGATTTGAAGAGGCTCATATAAGTAACGTTTTGAAATAATACTTTGAGGTACAAAAAGTTGGAATATTATACTGAAACTAGATCATTGATAAGCAATTGACCAACTGAAATATGCAGGGGATAACGTTTTGAAATAATACTTTGAGGTACAAAAAGTTGGAATATTATACTGAAACTAGATCATTGATAAGCAATTGACCAACTGAAATATGCAGGGGATCGGAAAAACTGATATAGGATATTTGTTGCCATTCGAAGTATTATAGTAGCAATTTATAAGAAATCTGCTCTAGGATATTATACTCACTATAGCTATCAGACGATAAAATGTTGCATCTGAGCCTCTCTTTTTGCTGCTTAGTTTTTTTCTTTCTTAATTCTTAAATGTGTCTAACTATAACCTAAAAAGTTCAATGTGAAACTAGATTTATAAATGAATCATACTAAACTGTGTAAGCATTTTATCTTTTCAATAATAGTTAATGCCAAGAACACTTTCTTTCATATGAAAACACTTTAAAAAATGTAGCCGACATGGGGTATAGTAGGATGATTGAGCGAGCTCCCACTATTACTAATTAAAGGTTTTAAAATTGGTTGGAGGAGTGGATTTCAAAAACGAACGTTTTACATGTTTGTATGTCCTCAAGAATCAATTCTCGCTGTCCATGCTCGATAGGAATCATCGAACCAATAGCAACAAGCTCGATTTGAAGAGGCTCATATAAGTAACGTTTTGAAATAATACTTTGAGGTACAAAAAGTTGGAATATTATACTGAAACTAGATCATTGATAAGCAATTGACCAACTGAAATATGCAGGGGATCGGAAAAACTGATATAGGATATTTGTTGCCATTCGAAGTATTATAGTAGCAATTTATAAGAAATCTGCTCTAGGATATTATACTCACTATAGCTATCAGTGAATCTATAATACTTCCATTAATAACAGTTTATGGACATCAGTGATTCCTTTTTCTCCTTAGTTTCTTAAGCAATGTACTTTAGTTCATCTTACTGTTATTTTTTTTCCAATGATCGAAAAGAAAGGGAGGAAATTGTTGCAGTAAATTTGCTTTGGTTAACGTGATTATACATTCAATACAGAGTTACAAGTTTTATTGGAATTTCTAGATCACATAAACTCAATTCATCAGTAACTTGACCAATCCATCTATGCACAAGTTATCCTGTTCTTTAAACAATGTTAAATAGACAAAACTATATATCACCTGCATTTCACAGGTCCAATAGTGAACTTTGAACCTTATATTGGCAGGAGGTTTCAATCAGCCAATATGTGTGGTGATGAGACTAGGGCAATGCTTAAAAACGTTAGATGAAAGGTTGATCCTCCTATATATAGTATTCAAATATGTATCCCTAAGCATGATGAGTTTCATTTTAGAAATTCGTCTTAGTTGCATGGGCGTCAAGACTGTTTCATTGCAGCTTATTTTGATACTCTTTTTGTTTACTCACTCCGTCCCAATTTAGGTGATACTTTTTCACTTATCAAGGGTCAAGTTGACAAATCTTCGAAGTTAAATTGGATTATAGCAACTCACTAATTTATATTTGGGACAGAGGGAGTATTTATATGCAGCTCTTGGTTTGATCTTCTAATTCACAAATGGAACTGAATGGGATGCTCCATATGGCCATATAGACTACAATTTCAAGTCCTCAAAGGCTTGGCAAAATAAACAGACTGAATTGTTCACTGAGGTTTCAAGTATTTATACTTACCTAGCTTGCTTTATCATTCACTCAAACTAATTATTTGGGGTGAAGCAAGGGCAATTTTACTAACAGTAATATACTTTTAAACTATATTCACTAACAGAGCCAAAAAAAAAAAAATGTGGGCGCATAGCATAGCTTTAGCATAAGTTATGTTTAATCTTTTCTGAGTTATTCATCCCTTCGGAACATGGACATTTATTAGACTTTTAAGTAATTTGATTGTGTGTGAAACTTTTACAAGTTAGTCAATGTTAGTAAATCTGTATTGCAACAAATACGTTGAAACAGTAACAGGAAAAACAGAAACTGCACAGATTCTGCAAACTTGAAAAAACGAAATTAGCAGAAACTGAAAATACTATGAACAGTATGTTAATTGTATGGAAAAATGAAATCAAGCCCACTGAATTCACAGTGTGTCCTTAAGGAAATTATTCCTCTCAATGTACCCGAGGTATTGGAATCTTTCCTCTCAGGATAGAACGATTTACTCACCAAAATAGCGGTACAACAAATTCTGATGACTACGAACCACTCAAAGGTAGTATATCACACGAAAGGTTTTACGAAGTGCAGAGAAGAAAGAAGAAGAATATCAGAAAATTTCGTAAGTAAAAATTCTGAGGATCAACAGAAATATAAATAGCCTGTTTGGGAAAAGGTTTGCAACTTTTTAGAAAGGTTTGCAACCTTTCAGAAAAAATCCGTTGAAAAACGGAGGGAAATGTTTTAAATTAATCCGAAAAAGAAAGAAAACGGGTCGGGTCGCGGGTCAGAAATAAATAATAATTAATTAAATAATTAAATTTAAAGGAAATTTTGTCCAAAAAGATTATCAATCAATCAGATCATTTGATCAAATCCAAATCCAAATCCAAATCCGAAGCTGAGCCGAACGACGGCGACGACGCGAGGGGAGACCCTCTTCTTGACCCTTTAGCAACACGAAAGAGTGCTTCTACTTTTAAGTAGGAGAACTTTTCTTTCCACCACCTATGAGGGACAAATGCTTATTTCATAAAGCAAGAGGGAACAACTCATTTTCCCCTCCACTTCTTTTCCCTCCATTTCCCATTCAACCTATCAATTAAACCCAACAATCCCCCACATGAATGGGGAATGGCTATAAGATAAAGGAATGCACGGACAAGTGTGTGATATACAAGCGAAGATTAATTACATCTGGATAAGTAGGTTTCCCTTTGAACTTTTCGTAGTGAACTTATATCGGATATACTTGATCAATCGGTAGATGTTATATCTTTGAACCATCGAACTTTGTTGTATATCTAGACAACATAAGTCACACAATTAACCCTCAACCATCTATGGTTCTCACGGTTGTATTCGTTTCAGCCATGAACACCGCCTGATTTCGTGAATGCATAGAGAATGGGCCTTTACCATCATTCCCCTTGAAGCGGCTTCTACATCACACTCACATAGGTGACTTCTAAATGTGTAGTCTTATAGACACACTATCTGGCTATGTTCTGCCAGACTTAGACAATCATTAAAAAACTTTAATGCTTTATTAACTCATTAAAAATCCTTAAGGTTTTATCCTTGTTTCTGAACATTGTCATCATCACGAGAATGGGTTGAGTTATTTGACAATATTGAACCGTCATTCATAACTTTGTTTAATCTCTTTGAACCTAGTTCTTGGGATCTCCAGTCTACTAGGTAGAGTTACCGCCATGATGACTTGTCCTAGGCCTTAACCCCATTCCCCTCGATGATCTTTCAACAGCCTCTCTAGATAGGCCTTTCGTTAGCGGATCCGATACGTTATCTCTTGACTTTACGCAGTCAATAGTGATAACACCACTAGAGAGTAGTTGTCTAATGGAATTGTGTCGCCGTCGAATGTGACGCGATTTTTCGTTATACATAACGCTCCCTGCCCTACCTATTGCCACTTGGCTATCACAATGTATACATATAAGTGCCAAAGGTTTGGGCCAAAATGGAATATCTTCCAAGAAATTTCGAAGCCATTCAGCTTCTTCACCGGCCTTGTCTAAAGCTATAAATTCAGATTTCATTGTAGACCGGGCGATTCATGTCTGTTTTGTTGATTTCCAAGACACTGCTCCTCCACCAACGGTGAAAACATATCCACTCGTGGATTTAACTTCAGATGATCCGGTGATCCAGGTTGCATTACTATATCCCTCAATTACTGCGGGATATTTATTATAATGCAAAGCATAGTTTTGGGTGTGTTTCAAATACCCCAAGACTCGTTTCATTGCAATCCAATGAGTTTGATTGAGATTACTCGTGAATCGACTCAGTCGTCGTTCGTTAGACAAGGCCCACGTGCTGTGCATCTCTGGTATTCTGCTCGTGGGGAGAGGGATTTTCACTGCGAACAACATAAACACTTCCTTACCGGCTACGCACTAGGATCCCCGGTACCAGATCGTACCACCAAAAGCTATTAGTCCGACAAGAACGGCAACAGCAGATAAGAGAACACCGCTTATTAAGTATCCACCCTTTTCTTTCTCTCTTAAGCCTCACTGCTCTCGCTCATTCTTTCGTTCTTGCTAA